>NC_091138.1:34675980-35316437 GCF_041381155.1 Argopecten irradians | reverse complement strand
CTGAATGAAGGTCAAGGTCATTTATTTGAACAAACTTAGTAGCCCATCATCCCAGCATGCTACAAGCTATATATCAGTAACCTGGGCCTTCTGGTTCTTGAGAAGAAATTGCTTAAAAAATTTAGCCTTTTTTGACCCCTGTGACATTGAATGAAGTTTAAGGTCATTCATTTGAACAAACTTGGTAGTCCTTCATCTCAGCATGCTACAGGCCAAATATCAGTAACCTGGGCCTTTCGATTATTGAGAAGAAATCGTTTGAATGAAAAGTTCACGACGACGGACGGTGCACGATGACAATAGATCATACCATTCGGGTCAGATGACCTTAAAATGGTCTTATTTTGTTCATTTGAAAAATTTGACAGGATATTGCACTGTATACATAAGAGAACTGGTGATTCCAAGTTATACAATAATAAACTGAAACTCGAAAAGGTTTTCATGCATTATCAATATTAACATCATTAATGACAACACAGATTCATCTTTTAGTTTACCTTTGAGGTAGAAACGAGCACATCTTTTGTTTTCTCAGTATTGATGCACATTTTATTCACATTGCACCATCTGCTTAGCATCCTCGTTTAGGTTTGTATTTACAATATCAATAGATATTGCATTCGTTTGAGCTGCAGTATCATATCATCTGCATACATATACATGTCACTGTGGTTGGTTACTAAGGGGAGATCATTCACTATATAAAATCAACATCAATTTTCCTGATATTGATCCCTGAGAGACTCCCACTGTTAGAGGGAGAGAATTACTTAGTGTATGGCGTCTGTGTTGTGATTTAAAGGGGGTAAATCTTTTAAAAATCATGTAATAAAAGATAAAAAGAATTATATCTAACTAAAAATAATTGTAAAAGTTGTGTACTTTGTGTTAATAACAAAATTTAAAAGTTTGTATAACATTTTTGTTCAAAATGGAGAAAAAACTGAAAATAAATAGAAACGACCTAGTCACTATTTCATATTATAATTTTTCGGCGAGTGTAAACAACCCCTATGTGCATGCGCTACGCGTGAACATTCAAAACAATCCGATCGAAGGAAATATCATCTGTCTAATGGACATATCTGCTATCGACTGAAAACACAAATTTATCGACTATAGGTTCCTGATTACTGTGTTAATCTAATAAATGTTGAAACGTATTGCAGAAGTTTTGTGAAGAGTTTCTAAGTGTAAATAATCCTATACGGTACAGGTTTTTGGAGCCATAAAGAAGAGTTTTCATTATATTATATGGTTTTATACTTGCTTCTACCATTATTTGATTTCCATTTGTCATTATATTAGGTACTATTCCGCTAACCTGCCAATATTATTAGGCTTTTGAAAAAATGGCCTAATATATAGACTTTAATAATAAGGGAAAAAATGGGGGGGGGGGGGGTTAATAATATAGGCATGTTTAGCGTAATAAGTAAGTACGTGTATTTCTTTTATCATTATATCAATATAATTTGACACTTCCTATTCATTGTATATCCTTAGTTATAATGTCTACCCGTCTAATGGACATCCCTATATATTTCTAGTTATAGTCTTTATCCGTCTAATGGAATTCCTTATATAGCCCTAGTTATAATATATAATATCCGTCTAATGGAAATTCCATATATATATCCTTAGTTATAGTCTATCCGTGCCCTATCCATATCCTAGTTATGTAAATTCCCCTAGTTATAGTCCTTAATGTTTCCTTACATAGTAGTCTATCCGTCTAAGTTATGGACATTCCCTATATATGTCACTAGTTATATAACTTTTTTTCCGTCAGATTTACTTCAAAAAATCAGCCTAACTATATATCTAAATTTTATGTGTACTTTTATGTATTCAAAGCAAAAATATACCTTAGATTTAATTGTAGATCTATATATATGTTGCCTCCCCGTTTCCCAGGACAGGGGCAAACAAGTCTTTTTGTCCCCCTCCCCAGATTTTCGTCGACTAGAGTGTTCTATAATTGCACATTTGAAAGAAAAAAGGGTCCTTCTGCACATTTTCGTGAACAAGACTAAAAATGTCAATCAAGGGATTCTATAGCAACGTACTATTTTTAAAAAAAATCTCTTAAAAGATTCATTTGTTTATATGACTTAGCAAGACAATAAATTCATTATTATTTTGTGTTAAACAACAATGTGCCGATGGTGTGAAGCCGGTATGTTTAAATCGAGCAGAGTTGCAGAATGATATGATGGCATTCACAATTATCATTGTTAAATGCAGGTAACTTTAAATTTAAAAAAAGTATCATGTTATGAACGCTAAATAAAATCATTTGAACATTTCTAAAATGAACACTACATAATTAAACAACTCAGACAAATGACATTTATTATTTTAATTGGTTTACTGTTCATAAATTGGAATTACATCCTTGTCCCATATAAATTATTCAAAAGTTATACATACTAGGTATGTAAACATGCAATAATCATTATTATTCCTTTTTTCATTTGTGTGAAGAAGAAATTAATTTGAAAATATCCTGGTGATAATAGTAAAGAACTATGCTAGGTTTGTTCTGTCCTTCCTTCTTGAAAATAATTTCTTTCTGGTTCATAATGGGTACATTACAAACAGACTTTATTTTTTACTGTCAGTTTTGATCTCAGAGATACATGTAGTTGTTTTTCCCTTTTATTTTGGGCGAGCTGCCATCACATCTTGCACTTCTGTCATCGGTTGAAGGTCCCATATCATATCTATAAAGAAAACTTGGAGTAAATGTCAGTTATGTACATAGATAAATACTGTATACATGCATGTACATAATCTTTTCAGTGTAAGCCTACATGTAAAACAAACTTGTTCCAATTGTTTTTCTGTCAAACACAAATTTATAAAAATAAACACATCTTTTGAACACAGTTTATCAAAATCAAACCTCACTAGATACTAAAAAGTTTTAGTCATTTCTTTTGAAGTACAGGGGTCCCCCCCCCTAGGCATTTTCATGTGAAGAATAATGGTACTAATTGGTGCCAGAATTTATGAAGCCTAAATGTATTGGACATAATATATAATACATATATTAAAAGTCAATTACTATTCTTTACTTACACCACTTATGATGTATTGGTGTGAATTTTATATAATTAAGACCAGCAGATAGGATAACGAATACGTGACTAAGTGACTGTAAGTCTAAAAAATACAATCTTACACACACGAGCACTGATGAAGTACATTAATAAGTTTGAAAGTGGCTTCTTTAATACAGTAATATCCATAGCATACAGTAAAAGGATATATATCACTGATATACATAAATACACAAATAGATATCGGAAAAGATATCACACTCCTGACGCTGTAAGCCTGTAACAGTAGCTACATGTATATCGTACATGTATAACACTGAAGAATGCGATCATCTTTTAAGGAAACGCGTATAATACGCTCTATGCTTCTGTTGTAATCCAAGATTAAATCTGTAATATGTTCCTAATTTATCAACACTTTTCCTGATTTCTAATCTCTATTTTACTATGGTACCAATTCCAAAAAGCGACCAAACACTTATAGAATATAAAACTGTTGATTCATAAATCATAGTTGTTGTCATAGCTCGAATTCGTTTCCATATAATATTCTCAGCAATTCACAACATTTCTTAGTTTAAATAATTTCCTTATTCACTTCGAATCAGCAGTTGATTCTAATCCCGGCGAGCTTTCACTGCAAAGCTCGCTCCATTGCGGTAAACAACTTTTATTTCCGGACATGCGCAAAGTAGCATTTCTAAGCTTTGGGGGAGTTCACTTTTGACTTTCTGTCGGACCGCGCATAAGTCTAAAATAAAATTTTGTATATTTATATCTTTGGACCTCTTAACTTTCTAGACTTGTAATTTGGGGAAAGTTCATAACTTTTTAGGGCTATTACACCATATCTTGTCATTGTTTGTTTTACGGACCCTGAAAGATACGGATCATGCGGCTTTAAATACATCGTAAAACTCATCACAGCCATTCTAAATCGTAATATTTTTACCCGGGGGAGACCCTCGGACCTCCTCAAACACCCAAATCTCGCGCCTTCAGGTGCTCCCACATTCATCAAAATGCATCGTAAAATTCTAAATCGTAATATGTTTCTCGGGGGAGACCCACGGACCCCTCAAACACCAAATTCTCGCGTTTTTTGGCGCTCGCAAATTCATCAAAATGCATCGTTAAACTCATCTTAGCCATTGTAAATCGTTATATTTTTTCTCGTAGGAGATTCTTGGGCCCCAAACACCAAAATATCACACCTTCGGCGCTCGCATGGCAATTTGCGTATTCATTAGTTTCCTTTTATCGACGCCACTGTCTATGAATGTGTACTAGGATTCTACTTAACGATATATGAAAAAAATTATAAATTATATATGGTTGTTGTTGAATTAAAGAATTAATCTCCTCCTGTGGGTGTGGGGCGAGGAGGGGGGGGGGGGTCCAAATATTGAGGACCTTTAACACCCCCCCCAAAAAAAAAAATATATATACGTTTCATCTTCCTACGCCACTGAGATACGCTGTAAATGTATCGGCTATTACGCTTAATCAGGCCAATGTAACCGATAAAATATAAGTTGCCTCTTAGTGGCGATATTACATCTATATCCATTAGCCGGATGAGATTTTCAGCGACCCCGACTTCGAACTCAAAGATGCACTCGGTTCTTTCCGTTGTAAACAGTCAATGCCGACAGATACCATTCCTTGTTGTGTTTGGCGATATTTTAACGTTGATAAACATTGCCAATAGTTCAAAATAAATGTTGTAATTTTGAAATCTTTCTAATTTCAGGTATAAGAACGTTTGTAGGAAGTCAAAAACCCTAAGTAATCTATGTAAATCTAATGATTTAGTAACTTTAATGATGATGGAGACCAATCGACGTTTTATTTCGTTCTGATGAAACATATAACATAAAATATTGACAAATTGCTGTCATTGTTTAGTATTTTAATTGATATCGTTGCAATTACAAATTTTTGATCAATACGATTCGGCAGGTACAATATGTACGCTGTACCCATACCGAAGCCAAAGTCACGCACGTTAAACAAATGAATTACATAACCACTAAAGAAGTAATAAAATGATTTTTAGGTAAGATAATTCACCTATTAAGATAAACACACTACTGTCAGAGCGATTTGAGCAGTTATAGACAAAATTTGCATTACTCTACGAGCAAGGGACAGGGTTCGGTATAAAAGATTTCCGACGACAATGTGTAATGGCGAGTTTGGTCATTTCTCACTCATTTTACCACCATGGGCTTTTCTGGCATATCACAGTAAAACCTAGTGATCTAATTCCCATTAGAACTGGGTTCTCCGATACATGTACACATTGTAATGTTCTCTTAGACTGAATTGTCCCTTTAATAATAGTAATTGGCAATTTCCAAAATAATACTAATTATACCATACACAAAATGTGGTCTACCTCAGCAGACTGTATCTACAAAGAAAATAATGCTTGCACATTACAATATTTGATACACACAATATTGCACGGAAATATGTTAATTGGATGTTTCAAATACTCATTCTTTGGATAAGCCAGAAGGAAAACGTAAACGAGCACATGTGCGCTTGAACAAGTTTCCCTGGCTCACCAAGTGCAGGTCGTGTCGAACGTCAGTCACGTGATACGATTCGCAATCGGATGAAACCCGAAGTCACTGGACATTCTCAAAGGCATAACACACGGGAAAGTCATATTGAAGTTGAAAGCGAAAGTGGCATTTTGAAAAAAAAAAAACCAACAAAACAAAACCTTTCAGCATTCAAAATTACTCTACTCCCGTCGAAGCACAAGACATGAACCAGCCTTGATATCTCCTCACGGAATATCCACTTTAATGTAGTATTATGAGATAATACCGATTGGAAATGGAAAAAAAGTTAGGCTGTACTTGGAGTGAGAAAGGTTGGAATTCTTAAACAATGAATTACGCCATGATGACCAAACATTATTACTACCTGAAATTATGCACTGTTAAGAACTGTAATGGAATCCAGATTTTGGCGTTTTGATAAAGCTTTATGACCCAATAAAAATAATCCTTATTTGGCATGAAAAATGACAGGTTAAATGTCCTATTTTAATATTGTTATGTATGACACTAAATACATGTAGTTATGAGATAAGGGAGATAACTCCTATAGCTTTTTTTATCAATACATCCTATGAAGGTCATATCATTGATTTAGGTTATAGAACTTTCTAGAATATAATCATGTATAAACAAATATGTTTGTAAACATGTTGATTTTAAGTAGAGATCTAGAATGATCTATTTCCAGAAAGTTATGTGTGTTTACTTGTTTACTGTTTTTAGTTAGATATTTCTAGAAGTAGAAGGTTCTCCAATATTCTTGAATTACGGTTTAGCTATATATACTCCAGCTGTCCAAGGCTAATCAGAACTGTAATGAGACCTGTAATAAGACATATCAAGAACTGTACAGCGCCATATAAGATTCTATTGGGAGAGCTATTGTGACTTTATCTGTGGATTATTACAACACTTTGTGTGGATTTATTCATATTGCCTGGAACTTTACAAATCATCGGTGGACATTCAATTTCCTTGTGGATTTGTGATTATTGTTAATTTGAAATCTGGAAGGATCAAGGATTATAACAGGACATTCGCATACAGATAAGTAACACTTTAAATCATCGTACTAGTCTTGTACCACCACCAATTACTTTAGATATTGTAAACCATCTCTGTATAATATTGTATATATAATTAAATTGTGTTTTGAATTTAGCTGCTGGTTTCTCCTTTCTGTTATTCGTTAATGTAACAGAATTGGGGGCTCGTGTCCGAGATCGATATTTAATTTGTGAAATCTAACTTTGAAAAATTAATTAAGAAATTTAAAACCAACAGCTAGATAAATATGACTACTATGCAGGTAGAACAGTTTGTTAAAGCGCCATCCCTGGAAGTTCTTTTGCAAGTTAGTAAGAAGGATTTACTGTTATTGGGTAAACATTTAGGCCTTACTATCAAAACTAATTTGAGGAAAGCTGAAATTAGGAATGTAATTATAAGATATTTTGTTGACAATGGCAAATTTGACTCTAGTGCATTAGATAGTATAGAGGAAACAGTCACTTCAGAAATCCAAATTAGACAAATGGAACTTGAACATGAAATGAAAATGAAACAAATAGAGAAAGAAATGAGAGAAAGAGAAATAGAAAAGGAGTTAAGAGAAAAAGAAATTGAGAAAGAATTAAAAGAAAAAGAGAGAGATCAGATGTTAGAGCTAGAGAAGCAAAAAATTCAAGCTGAAACAGAACTTAGAATTAAAGAACTAGAACTAGCTTCTCAAGACAGTTCAAGTAATCCAACTTTTAGGGGTTTACAAGGAAACAAAGGTTTTGATGTCAGTAGAAATATTAGGTTAGTTCCTCCTTTTCAAGAGAAAGAAGTTGACAAGTATTTTCTGCATTTTGAGAAAATAGCTGACAGTATGAAATGGCCTGAAGATAAGCTTACAATGCTTCTTCAAAGTGTCTTGATAGGTAAAGCTAGAGACATTTATTCTTCTTTATCTGTAGATGACATTTCAAATTACCAAGTAGTCAAGAAAGCTATTTTGAAAGCTTATGAGTTAGTTCCTGAGGCTTACCGCCAGAAATTTCGAAACTCGAGAAAGAGAGATGAACAAACTCATGTAGAATTTGCCAGAGAAAAGGAACAATTATTTAATAGGTGGTGTGATTCTAAAGAAATTGATGAGGATTTCGGTAAATTGAGGCAATTATTGTTGATAGAGGAGTTTAAACGTTGTGTCCACACAAACATAAAAACTCATTTAGATGAGAGAAAAGTTGAAACACTTAGTGAAGCAGCTACAATGGCTGATGATTACGCTCTCACCCACAAAGGCTCATTTGTTAAAAACAGTTCTCAAGATAAAAACAGTACCACAGGTACTAGTAAATTTGGTCAGCCTAGGAACCCAACCTTTAGTGGCCCTTCTAATGACAAACCAAAATTAGGTGATAAGACTAAGTCTGATTCTAAAACAGATCATAGGGCAGGTGTGGGGTCTCCCTCTGGTCCTGTTTGTAATTACTGCAAGAAAGTAGGGCATACTATGTCTGAATGTTATTCTCTCCAGCGTAAGGAGCAAAGGCGTAAACAGTCAGTTCCTTCTGTGTTAGCTATGTCAAAGCCTAGTCAGAAACTTAGTGATATTGTGGAAGATTCTAAAGTGTCTGTTGAGATTAAGAGCTCAGAGTCTGATAGTGTCTTGGAGAAGTACTCTCCCTTCATTTCTGAAGGTTTTGTTTCACTTACTAGTGATATTACCAACTTGAAACCTGTGAAGATTTTGCGAGATACTGGGGCTTCTCATTCTTTGATATTAGATGGCGTAGTGCCTTTGTCTGAGGAGACCTCATGTGGTAGTAGTGTTTTGCTTCAAGGTGTAGAGTTTAGGTTTTGTTAATGTGCCTCTCCATTCTGTTTATTTAAAGTCAGACTTGGTTACTGGGCCTGTCACCATTGGTGTTAGACCGGAACTTCCCATAGAGGGCGTGTCGCTCATTTTAGGCAATGACTTGGCTGGAGAGAAAGTTAGGGTAGATCCCTTAGTGTCCAGTATTCCAGATAAAACAGATGATGCTGAGACTATTCAACAGGAATTTCCTGGTATTTTCCCTTCTTGTGCTGTAACTCGTTCAATGAGTAAGAAGGTTTCTGATGTTGCAGTAGTTGAGGATCATTATAGTCCAGGGTTAGGTGACACTTTCTTGGCTCATGATATAGAGGATATCGAGAGCAAGTGTGATCTTTTGAGCAATCCTGTAGACTTTGATAGTGATAGAGTTGTTCCTAACAAGGGTACTTCTTTGTCTGACATGATGAGTAAATCATCTTTGTCTAGAGAGGAGCTTATAGTAGAACAGGAGAAAGATCCTGAAATCTCCTTATTGTGTAATCGGGCTTTGAGTGAGGAAGAGGCTGAGAAAGTCCCGGTTTGTTACTTCCGTCAGTCAGGTGTGTTGATGCGCAAGTGGCGCCCCCCTGATGTGTCTCCCGAGGAAGACTGGAAGGTTGTCAATCAAATAGTTGTCCCACCGAGGTATAGGCAAGATATTCTAAGTTTGTCTCATGACGTACCTATGGCAGGGCATTTAGGTGTGACCAAGACTTATAACAGGATCTTAGATCACTTCTTTTGGCCCAAGTTGAAACGGGATGTGGCTGATTTTTGTAGGTCTTGTCATACGTGTCAGGTGGTAGGGAAACCTAATCAGAAAATCCCTGTGGCACCTTTGCATCCCATTCCAGCATTTGAGGAACCATTTAGTAGAGTCATTATAGACTGTGTAGGTCCTCTACCCAAAACTAAGTCTGGGAATGAGTATCTTTTAACTATTATGTGTGCTTCCACACGCTTTCCTGAAGCCATTCCACTCAGGAATATTAAAGCCCCTAACATAGTCAAGGCTTTGGTTAAATTCTTTACATTGGTTGGTCTTCCAAAAGCTGTCCAATCGGACCAAGGTTCGAATTTCATGTCTGGTATTTTTCAACAAGTCATGTACCAGCTCCAGATCAAGCAGTATAAGTCTAGTGCTTATCATCCAGAGTCTCAGGGTGCTTTAGAACGTTTTCATCAGACATTGAAGAATATGATGAGATCTTATTGTTTTGAAAACAAAAGAGATTGGGACGAAGGTATACACATGTTGTTGTTTGGCGTTAGAGAATCTGTACAAGAATCTCTTGGCTTTAGTCCCTTTGAACTTGTGTTTGGACATACTGTACGTGGTCCTTTGAAAATTTTGAAAGACAAAATTTTGGACGAAGATTCTAAAGTGAATCTCTTAGAGTATGTGTCTAACTTTAAGCAAAGGTTGACAAGGGCATGTGAACTGGCAAAAGAAAATTTGGCCGTTACTCAAACCAAAATGAAAACATGGTATGATAAAGATGCCCGTGCAAGAAGTTTTGATCCAGGTGACAAAATTTTGGCTCTATTACCAATACCGGGGTCAGCCTTTGCAAGCTAGATATTTTGGACCTTATGTTGTTGAGAAAAAGGTCGATGATGTTAACTACATTGTACAAACTCCAGGGAGGCGCAAGGAAACTCAATTATGTCATGTTAATATACTTAAGAAATATGGTAGATAGAGAAGAGAGCAAGACCTCTCAACCTATTGCTACTTTGGCCTCTGTACCATCACAAAGTGAAAGTACAGCTGATATTTGTAAATTAGACTTAGATGGTGGTGTACAAGATGTAGGTTTAGACTGTGGTGTTAAGTTAAGGAACTCAGATGTGCTCGCGAACTTGGACAAGAAACTATGTCATCTATCGGAAAAGGAACGCAATGAACTTAAAGATTTGATACTTGAGTATAAACATTTGTTTCCGGATACACCAGGCAAAACAGATGCTATCTATCACGACGTGGATGTAGGCGATGCGCCACCTGTCAAGCAACATCCTTACCGTGTCAATCCTTTGAAAGAAGAACACTTAAAGAAAGAAATTCAATACATGTTGGACAATGATATTATTGAACCAAGCAAAAGTGAATGGAGCTCTCCATGTGTTCTGGTACCAAAGCCAGACAAGACATACCGGTTCTGTACTGACTTCAGAAAAGTAAACTCTGTCAGTAAAACAGACTCTTATCCAATTCCAAGGATTGACTCTTGCATTGACAAAGTTGGCAAAGCCAAGTATGTTAGCAAGTTTGACCTGTTGAAAGGATATTGGCAGGTGCCATTAACAGAAAGAGCCAAAGAAGTGTCTGCATTTGTAACTTCACAAGGTTTGTACCAGTACAAAGTTATGCCGTTTGGTATGAAGAATGCCCCGGCAACATTTCAACGTCTTCTTAACAGCGTGATATCAGACCTGGAAGGCTGTGATGGATACATTGATGACGTCATCAACTACCACGACACGTGGGAAGACCATCTACGCGGGATTCGTGAATTCTTCGAAAGACTCACTACCATGAAATTGACTGTAAACTTATTGAAATGTGAATTTTGTCATGCAACTGTTGAATTTTTAGGCCATGTTGTAGGACAGGGGCAGGTTAAACCTGTTCAGGCCAAAGTAGAATCAATTATAGATTTTCCAGCTCCTGGAGGCAAGAGAGAGCTGATGAGGTTTCTTGGTATGGCTGGATACTACAGAAAATTTTGTCAAAATTTCTCTGTTATAGCAGCTCCACTTACTGCTTTGTTAAAGAAAAATGTCAAATTTGTTTGGTCAGACGAATGTAAGTCTGCATTTGAGAAATTGAAAGCCATACTATCAAACTCACCAGTTCTGACTGCTCCAGATTTTAATAAACAGTTTAAACTGTTTGTTGACGCCAGTGATGTAGGTGTTGGTGCTGTTTTGATGCAAGAAGGTACTGAACAAATTGACCATCCAATTTGTTATTTCTCGAAAAAGTTTGACAAACACCAGAGAAATTATTCCACCATTGAGAAAGAATGTTTAGCGTTGATTTTGGCCTTGAACCAATTTGATGTGTATCTCTGCACTACAGTTGTGCCTGTGTTGGTCTTCACCGACCACAACCCTTTGACATTCATTGGGAAAATGAAAAACAAAAACCAAAGAATTCTCAGGTGGAGTTTGACTTTGCAAGAATACAATCTTGACATCAAACATATCAAAGGGAAAGACAATATTCTAGCAGATGCTTTATCAAGGATTATATTACTTGATATGTTCAAGAAAGTTTCCTTTTCAAGAAAACTTTCTTTTCTTTAAGGAGGGGTGTGTTATGTATGACACTAAATACATGTAGTTATGAGATAAGGGAGATAACTCCTATAGCTTTTTTTATCAATACATCCTATGAAGGTCATATCATTGATTTAGGTTATAGAACTTTCTAGAATATAATCATGTATAAACAAATATGTTTGTAAACATGTTGATTTTAAGTAGAGATCTAGAATGATCTATTTCCAGAAAGTTATGTGTGTTTACTTGTTTACTGTTTTTAGTTAGATATTTCTAGAAGTAGAAGGTTCTCCAATATTCTTGAATTACGGTTTATCTATATATACTCCAGCTGTCCAAGGCTAATCAGAACTGTAATGAGACCTGTAATAAGACATATCAAGAACTGTACAGCGCCATATAAGATTCTATTGGGAGAGCTATTGTGACTTTATCTGTGGATTATTACAACACTTTGTGTGGATTTATTCATATTGCCTGGAACTTTACAAATCATCGGTGGACATTCAATTTCCTTGTGGATTTGTGATTATTGTTAATTTGAAATCTGGAAGGATCAAGGATTATAACAGGACATTCGCATACAGATAAGTAACACTTTAAATCATCGTACTAGTCTTGTACCACCACCAATTACTTTAGATATTGTAAACCATCTCTGTATAATATTGTATATATAATTAAATTGTGTTTTGAATTTAGCTGCTGGTTTCTCCTTTCTGTTATTCGTTAATGTAACAGAATTGGGGGCTCGTGTCCGAGATCGATATTTAATTTGTGAAATCTAACTTTGAAAAATTAATAATTAGAAATTTAAAACCAACAGCTAGATAAATATGACTACTATGCAGGTAGAACAGTTTGTTAAAGCGCCATCCCTGGAAGTTCTTTTGCAAGTTAGTAAGAAGGATTTACTGTTATTGGGTAAACATTTAGGCCTTACTATCAAAACTAATTTGAGGAAAGCTGAAATTAGGAATGTAATTATAAGATATTTTGTTGACAATGGCAAATTTGACTCTAGTGCATTAGATAGTATAGAGGAAACAGTCACTTCAGAAATCCAAATTAGACAAATGGAACTTGAACATGAAATGAAAATGATGAACAAATAGAGAAAAATGAGAGAAAGAGAAATAGAAAAGGAGTTAAGAGAAAAAGAAATTGAGAAAGAATTAAAAGAAAAAGAGAGAGATCAGATGTTAGAGCTAGAGAAGCAAAAAATTCAAGCTGAAACAGAACTTAGAATTAAAGAATTAGAACTAGCTTCTCAAGACAGTTCAAGTAATCCAACTTTTAGGGGTTTACAAGGAAACAAAGGTTTTGATGTCAGTAGAAATATTAGGTTAGTTCCTCCTTTTCAAGAGAAAGAAGTTGACAAGTATTTTCTGCATTTTTGAGAAAATAGCTGACAGTATGAAATGGCCTGAAGATAAGCTTACAATGCTTCTTCAAAGTGTCTTGATAGGTAAAGCTAGAGACATTTATTCTTCTTTATCTGTAGATGACATTTCAAATTACCAAGTAGTCAAGAAAGCTATTTTGAAAGCTTATGAGTTAGTTCCTGAGGCTTACCGCCAGAAATTTCGAAACTCGAGAAAGAGAGATGAACAAACTCATGTAGAATTTGCCAGAGAAAAGGAACAATTATTTAATAGGTGGTGTGATTCTAAAGAAATTGATGAGGATTTCGGTAAATTGAGGCAATTATTGTTGATAGAGGAGTTTAAACGTTGTGTCCACACAAACATAAAAACTCATTTAGATGAGAGAAAAGTTGAAACACTTAGTGAAGCAGCTACAATGGCTGATGATTACGCTCTCACCCACAAAGGCTCATTTGTTAAAAACAGTTCTCAAGATAAAAACAGTACCACAGGTACTAGTAAATTTGGTCAGCCTAGGAACCCAACCTTTAGTGGCCCTTCTAATGACAAACCAAAATTAGGTGATAAGACTAAGTCTGATTCTAAAACAGATCATAGGGCAGGTGTGGGGTCTCCCTCTGGTCCTGTTTGTAATTAACTGCAAGAAAGTAGGGCATACTATGTCTGAATGTTATTCTCTCCAGCGTAAGGAGCAAAGGCGTAAACAGTCAGTTCCTTCTGTGTTAGCTATGTCAAAGCCTAGTCAGAAACTTAGTGATATTGTGGAAGATTCTAAAGTGTCTGTTGAGATTAAGAGCTCAGAGTCTGATAGTGTCTTGGAGAAGTACTCTCCCTTCATTTCTGAAGGTTTTGTTTCACTTACTAGTGATATTACCAACTTGAAACCTGTGAAGATTTTGCGAGATACTGGGGCTTCTCATTCTTTGATATTAGATGGCGTAGTGCCTTTGTCTGAGGAGACCTCATGTGGTAGTAGTGTTTTGCTTCAAGGTGTAGAGTTAGGTTTTGTTAATGTGCCTCTCCATTCTGTTTATTTAAAAGTCAGACTTGGTTACTGGGCCTGTCACCATTGGTGTTAGACCGGAACACCCAACACTTTCCCATAGAGGGCGTGTCGCCTCATTTTAGGCAATGACTTGGCTGAGAGAAAGTTAGGGTAGATCCTCTAGTGTCCCAGTATTCCAGATAAAACAGATGATGCTGAGACTATTCAACAGGAATTTCCTGGTATTTTTCCCTTCTTGTGCTGTAAACTCGTTCAATGAGGTAAGAAGGTTTCTGATGTTGCAGTAGTTGAGGATCATTATAGTCCCAGGGTTAGGTGACACTTTCTTGGCTCATGATATAGAGGATATCGAGAGCAAGTGTGATCTTTTGAGCAATCCTGTAGACTTTGATAGTGATAGAGTTGTTCCTAACAAGGGTACTTCTTTGTCTGACATGATGAGTAAATCATCTTTGTCTAGAGAGGAGCTTATAGTAGAACAGGAGAAAGATCCTGAAATCTCCTTATTGTGTAATCGGGCTTTGAGTGAGGAAGAGGCTGAGAAAGTCCCGGTTTGTTACTTCCGTCAGTCAGGTGTGTTGATGCGCAAGTGGCGCCCCCCTGATGTGTCTCCCGAGGAAGACTGGAAGGTTGTCAATCAAATAGTTGTCCCACCGAGGTATAGGCAAGATATTCTAAGTTTGTCTCATGACGTACCTATGGCAGGGCAATTAGGTGTGACCAAGACTTATAAAAGGATCTTAGATCACTTCTTTTGGCCCAAGTTGAAACGGGATGTGGCTGATTTTTGTAGGTCTTGTCATACGTGTCAGGTGGTAGGGAAACCTAATCAGAAAATCCCTGTGGCACCTTTGCATCCCATTCCAGCATTTGAGGAACCATTTAGTAGAGTCATTATAGACTGTGTAGGTCCTCTACCCAAAACTAAGTCTGGGAATGAGTATCTTTTAACTATTATGTGTGCTTCCACACGCTTTCCTGAAGCCATTCCACTCAGGAATATTAAAGCCACCTAACATAGTCAAGGCTTTGGGTTAAATTCTTTACATTGGTTGGTCTTCCAAAAGCTGTCCAATCGGACCAAGGTTCGAATTTCATGTCTGGTATTTTTCAACAAGTCATGTACCAGCTCCAGATCAAGCAGTATAAGTCTAGTGCTTATCATCCAGAGTCTCAGGGTGCTTTAGAACGTTTTCATCAGACATTGAAGAATATGATGAGATCTTATTGTTTTGAAAACAAAAGAGATTGGGACGAAGGTATACACATGTTGTTGTTTGGCGTTAGAGAATCTGTACAAGAATCTCTTGGCTTTAGTCCCTTTGAACTTGTGTTTGGACATACTGTACGTGGTCCTTTGAAAAATTTTGAAAGACAAAATTTTGGACGAAGATTCTAAAGTGAATCTCTTAGAGTATGTGTCTAACTTTAAGCAAGGTTGACAAGGGCATGTGAACTGGCAAAAGAAAATTTGGCCGTTACTCAAACCAAAATGAAAACATGGTATGATAAAGATGCCCGTGCAAGAAGTTTTGATCCAGGTGACAAAATTTTGGCTCTATTACCAATACCGGGTCAGCCTTTGCAAGCTAGATATTTTGGACCTTATGTTGTTGAGAAAAGGTCGATGATGTTAACTACATTGTACAAACTCCAGGGAGGCCGCAAGGAAACTCAATTATGTCATGTTAATATGCTTAAGAAATATGTAGATAGAGAAGAGAGCAAGACCTCTCAACCTATTGCTACTTTGGCCTCTGTACCATCACAAAGTGAAAGTACAGCTGATATTTGTAAATTAGACTTAGATGGTGGTGTACAAGATGTAGGTTTAGACTGTGGAGTTAAGTTACGGAACTCAGATGTGCTCGCGAACTTGGACAAGAAACTATGTCATCTATCGGGAAAAGGAACGCAATGAACTTAAAGATTTGATACTTGAGTATAAACATTTGTTTCCGGATACACCAGGCAAAACAGATGCTATCTATCACGACGTGGATGTAGGCGATGCGCCACCTGTCAAGCAACATCCTTACCGTGTCAATCCTTTGAAAGAAGAACACTTAAAGAAAGAAATTCAATACATGTTGGACAATGATATTATTGAACCAAGCAAAAGTGAATGGAGCTCTCCATGTGTTCTGGTACCAAAGCCAGACAAGACATACCGGTTCTGTACTGACTTCAGAAAAGTAAACTCTGTCAGTAAAACAGACTCTTATAACCAATTCCAAGGATTGACTCTTGCATTGACAAAGTTGGCAAAGCCAAGTATTTAGCAAGTTTGACCTGTTGAAAGGATATTGGCAGGTGCCATTAACAGAAAGAGCATAAAGAAGTGTACTGGCATTTGTAAACTTCGCAAAGGTTTGTACCAGTACAAAGTTATGCAGTTTGGTATGAAAGAATGCCCACGGCAAACATTTCAACGTCTTCTTAACAGCGTGATATCAGACCTGGAAGGCTGTGATGGATACATTGATGACGTCATCAACTACCACGACACGTGGAAGACCATCCAACGCGGGATTCGTGAATTCTTCGAAAGACTCACTACCATGAAATTGACTGTAAACTTATTGAAATGTGATATTTTGTCATGCAACTGTTTGAAAATTTTTAGGCCATGTTTGTAGACAGGGGCAGGTTTAAACCTGTTCAGGGGGCCAAAGTAGAATCAATTATAGATTTTCCAGCTCCTGGAGGCAAGAGAGAGCTGATGAGGTTTCTTGGTATGGCCTGGATACTACAGAAAATTTTGTCAAAATTTCTCTGTTATAGCAGTCCAGCTTTGTTAAAGAAAAATGTCAAATTTGTTTGGTCAGACGAATGTAAGTCTGCATTTGAGAAATTGAAAGCCATACTATCAAACTCACCAGTTCTGACTGCTCCAGATTTTAATAAACAGTTTAAACTGTTTGTTGACGCCAGTGATGTAGGTGTTGGTGCTGTTTTGATGCAAGAAGATACTGAACAAATTGACCATCCAATTTGTTATTTCTCGAAAAAGTTTGACAAACACCAGAGAAATTATTCCACCATTGAGAAAGAATGTTTAGCGTTGATTTTGGCCTTGAACCAATTTGATGTGTATCTCTGCACTACAGTTGTGCCTGTGTTGGTCTTCACCGACCACAACCCTTTGACATTCATTGGGAAAATGAAAAACAAAAACCAAAGAATTCTCAGGTGGAGTTTGACTTTGCAAGAATACAATCTTGACATCAAACATATCAAAGGGAAAGACAATATTCTAGCAGATGCTTTATCAAGGATTTAAATATTACTTGATATGTCAAGAAAGTTTCCTTTTCAAGAAAACTTTCTTTTCTTTAAGGAGGGGTGTGTTATGTATGACACTAAATACATGTAGTTATGAGATAAGGGAGATAACTCCTATAGCTTTTTTTTATCAATACATCCTATGCAGGTCATATCATTGATTTAGGTTATAGAACTTTCTAGAATATAATCATGTATAAACAAATATGTTTGTAAACATGTTGATTTTAAGTAGAGATCTAGAATGATCTATTTCCAGAAAGTTATGTGTGTTTACTTGTTTACTGTTTTTAGTTAGATATTTCTAGAAGTAGAAGGTTCTCCAATATTCTTGAATTACGGTTTAGCTATATATACTCCAGCTGTCCAAGGCTAATCAGAACTGTAAATGAGACCTGTAATAAGACATATCAAGAATTGTACAAGCGCCATATAAGATTCTATTGGGAGAGCAAATGTGACTTTATCTGTGGATTATTACAACACTTTGTGTGGAGAGAGTTTTTTTCATATTGCCTGGAACTTTACAAATCATCGGCTGGACATTCAATTTCCTTGTGGATTTGTGATTATTGTTAATTTGAAATACTGGAAGGATCAAGGATTATAACCAGGACATTCGCATATCAGATAAGTAACAACTTTAAATCATCGTACTAGTCTTGTACCACCACCAATTACTTTAGATATTGTTAACCAATCACTGTATAAAAGTTGTAATATAATAATTAAATTGTGTTGTTGAAATTTAGCTGCTGGTTTCCTCCTTTCTGTTTATTCGTTTCATGTAACAATATATAACTACATACTGCCTTCATAATGAACAACAGTTTTTTTTCTTCTACATGTGGATATGTTGACTCATGGCAATGGTATTGTGAAAGGTTAATCATATTAGTTCAAACTTACAAGACAATCTAACATTAAAGTATACATGTATTAATATTTACAGTTTGCACTGGCATGGACTCAATAACCATGCTTTCTAGTATTATCATTATCAGTGTATAATGTTAGCATAACACGCGCGGCGATTCTATTGTTACGTGAATAGTCGATGGCGTAGCAACGTGAGGTCATGACCCCACTTTTGGCGGGAACATATGAATGACTCGATTCCAATCAGCTATTCAATCGAATTCGTTGACGATGACGGGAGAAAAACAATATGTGCATTTTAAGAAAAAATATGCAACTGCAGCGGGAAAAATAATATTCATTTACTTGAAAAACTGTAAATATAAGGCATAGATGTTTATTTTGTTGAGGTTATGAGGGTATAATGATAATGGAGCCCGTGTAAATTTTATATAACCCGACTTCGCCGGAGTTACATAATTTACACGTGCTCCATTATATACCCTCATAACCTTAACAAAATAAACATCTATTCCTTAAATATCACCATTTAAGTTCGCAAAGCTTTTGTTTGTTCTTTTCTGTTTCAATGATAGAATCGTTGTTGATGTTTGTAATGACTAGCAGACGAAATAAATCTATAAACACACACGATTACACACATCGCTTACGTCATCGATTCAGGGAGTTCATGTTAAATGCCTGTCTATCGCGTGGATACATGGATTGAAGGATGGTAAGTATTTCCGGTAAAATGCTTACACAATGTTCATGAACTCGATATTTCTGTAACTCGTTTACAAAAAAAGTATATCGTACAAGAACCTAAGTATAATATTTGATAGTTAATACGTGTACATTGTGTTTTTATTATACACGTTTGTCAAGTCGTCTGTTTGGAAATAAATATTTTGAAAGGTGTAAGGTTATCTGTGCATTTTGGTGAATTTTGAGAATTTCTGTGAATGTCTACCTTTTTTGCGAATCTATGTAAATCCAATCTTACTGACACTTACATGAATTAGTCAAGTACATACTACAGTGTACTATCATAATTATTACATGGGATCAATCAGAAATAGCTGTCGTATTTTATACACTGTATATGGACAAAGCGGGAAGAGCAAAACAACTAATTACCTGCAATTCTTGTCTTTCCATCGTGCTTATTTCAGGATTAACATTTTTAACCCAACCCCTGATCCACCCTCATGAGATGTGGGCTATTCAAATCGCCATTTGTCCATGGTCCCTCCCTCCGTCCAGCCGGTCGTTCCTCCGTCCGTAAACTATTCTTGTTATCGTTATTTCTCATAAATACTTGAAGGATCTCCCACAAATTCTATATATACAATGTAGGTTCCCCTTGGTGCCTAGTTATGCCTATCGCATTTTGGGTTAATCGCTTACAACAGGATCGACTGGCAGCCGTCTTAGCTTTTGACAATTGAAGTTTGTTATCGTTTTTTTTCATCAAGTACCGAATGGATCTCTCTCACATTTCATATGAAGGTTTCCGTTGATGTCAATAAAAGTCAACAGGCAGCCTTTTTGGATATCGACAATTGGAATATGTTTTCGCTATTTTTCAGAAAGTACTGAATGGATCTCTCAGAGTTCATCTGTAGGTTTCCTTGGTATCTAATTATGGGTATTCGAGAATGGTCTGGAATCAAGATGGCCGATATGCAGCAATGTCCAATTTTGATAACTGAAGGTTTTCTGAAACTTCATATCGTTATTTCCAGATATGTCCAGTACATGAGCTAACTCCATTATTTTAGAAAGGAGATTTAGGTGAGGTTTATCAGTTTCATAATCTGTTATTAGTATATTCGCTAGAGATATAGGAATCTAACATTTGAGAAGAGAAAAATAGCATACCATATTTTACCCAAAACATTAAAGCTCATTGGAACCAAAATAAGTCCTTACACAAATTGTTCCATACAATAAACCACAAATCAGTTTGCAAAATTAATAAAAGCATGAAGTATTTCAAGGCAGTGAAAATAAGGATGGTAGGACGCTTTTAAAGTCGAATACGCAATTAAGGGATATTTTGTATAGAAAGGTTTCAGTCAATTAGGGGATATTTTGTATAGAAAGGTTTCAGTTAATTAAGTGATACACTGTTACAACCCACTTAGAAGACTGTATTTTTAATTGATTTAACAGCGCTTCATGTTGCACACACATTGAATCTGAATCCTTTGATACAAAAATAGAACTCACGAATGAATCTAAAGAAAGCGGTTTATTGTTCATATTTATTATTTAATAATCAACAGAAATAGAATTATATAAAATAATTAGCAGACGATTTTATTGTCTTATACGTACACTGATATGACAACAGTAATTGGACTGCAGACCTGACCTATAACAGTCCTATCATGATTGAACGCAACATCTAGTTTACAGTGGCACGTGTAAATGAATGGTATGACATTAAATATGTAAATGTAGCAAGCTAATATTACTAAATACAGGCAAATGCAAATTTGCTTGTTTACTAAATACTTGATATCAATCAACAGAATACAACGTACGTTTTTATGGTGAAGAGGTAATTGTATTATCTCAATTAATCATGGAGTTTTTTCGAATTTATTTCAAATTGGCAGAAAATCATAGTTTAAGTAAAATTGCAATAAAACGTCGATATATGAGAAAAAATACTCGTGGTTTACAACGTGTTGTGACATTCAAGTAGAGCATCCTTAGCCTTCATATCCACATATGACTCTTATTTTATCACCATAACATTTTTATACTGAATCAACTTTCAAGATACTATTTTATTACATCTTAAATCGGTTATTATTCTCGAAGGTTTCATAAATATTTTTTTACATATATTCAATTACATGTACAAGCATGTTTGGTTTTGTTGAATAAATGATATCTAATGTACAATTTGCTAAAGTACCTTGTTTTTTCAATACCCGTGTATATAAGGTGACATCCACGTGTTGGTACGAATCGAGAAAATCCATTGTGTAATCAAACTAACCCCTCGTCTTTGATTATCTGATTAAGAAAACAATTTCCTTATCGGCGATAGAAGACCCTTGCCTATTTTACTTAATCCTTCAGTTAGATTTCCCAAGAAAGATTCGTCCTCCTCAATTTCCTAAATTTTCTTCCAATTCCCTATACCTTTCCTCCGGTCACACTTAATAACGACAACAAACGACAACAAACGACAACACGTTAAATATAAGGAAAAGTTAGTGACAACACAAGATATGTTATTCAGTACATTAAAATGAATATTTCTACCAAGTTTTATGAAGATTGGTGCAAAAATGAAGGAATTAGAGCGATTTTAATATTCTGAAATCGGCCGCTGGTCAACGATAAATCGAATGACAAGAGGTTTTTGCCGTGACGGTATAGAGATTTCAGAAAAGATGGCGTGACGTCACAGAAAGTTTACATCCGGTCCTCAAAGGTACAAACACAGAAATGGCGACTGATAAAAACAATAAAAGATACGTACATCCCTGTTCATATCGATACTTTGACAAAAGTTTAATACTTTTCATACTTGAAAATACTGATTTTGAAATGGTTTCTTATTGTTTTCGCATGTTACGGATGTTAACATATTTTTATATTTCATTTGTTTATTGCTAAATATAACAAGTGTAAGATTTAGTGTCGAAGCCACCTATCGAAGCGCTGCCGGGCCATCACACGATCCCGATATGTTCATATGTATAGAATTGAGGTTGAACCTGTGAAAAAGGTGTTTATGAATAAATGATTTATTTCAATGTATCCATGTTTCTGTTAAACATGAAAAAGCTGTTCACAAACGACTGATATGATATAAACAAAACGTGAGCCACACCTGACCAGACCACGGCCGCTCGTGTATGGCTTCATCGCTGGTAGATCACCGCAGGCCACAGCAATGTTGTGGGAAATCAAATCATATGAATGATTACCAACACTTTTATCTAAAAAAAAGTACTTGTTTAAGATATATATATATTTCGTTATTTAATATGTACATGTTGTTTTAATGGAATCCCCTTGTATCAACTAACTGTGTTACACGTACATGTATGGCTGCCGATCTCGAAAAATAATATATGGTGAAATCGTTCAGTTTTCCATGCTGCATATTTCATTTTTTAAATATTTCATTTTCAGCCGCTTTTATGCCATGGACTGCTGTGTTAAGTCTTCATTGAAATGGTATTAATTTTATATAATTTGAATACATATTAAGTAGACTTCATTTAAATTGATATAAATTACAGATCGTAGTACTGTACGTAAATGCCGACCAGGATACATTGCGCACGGCTTTGAGAATCCTAAATACTCAAAGTTTTGTTTAAAAATATGATATAATGAACCTACAAACTGACTCATTTGTATGTTATAAACTAAATCCCAAAATTGATGACAAAAAATATTAACCAGAATACGTAATTTTAATGACACTGAAAACGGACGAAATTCGGGTTCTCGGTTGTACTGTAATGGCAGCTGTGGGCTTGGGGTAATCTACGAAAGCAAATGTTTAATTTTGTACTAATCACACATCGTAAGGTGTTTTATCAAAGAAAACCCTTCGAAAAACAGTAATTGCTTATAATTATATTTTGGGTGACTTTGAATTTAATTTGTAATTTCACAATTGATATTTTGCAATAGATCTGTCAATGTTTATATACGTAATGGCGACCGTGTTTTCTCGTGGCGGTTGAAAATGGAGTATAAACAGAGTAAAATATATGAATACCATATGTTTAAAATTGTAAATTATTGTAAAATATTTTTTATTACACTTTTCGAAATGGTAAATAACGCAATAGTTCTCCGGATTGTCGTACTATTTATTACAATAAAATGTAAACAAACATCGCAAGCGGCTGTGTTCCCTCAATGTTTATGTGTAACAGATATAGTTGTACCTATTGAGCGCCCGGATGTACCCTTTGTGTGACGTCACTCTGAACTCCTATACCGACAACACGTAACATTATAAAATGTTTTTAAAAACCTAACGTATGCATGAAATAATGCAATACAAAATTTCATTAAGTACTGCCAGATCGTGGTTTTTACTACCGACAACAGATCGACAGAGCGACGACTCACACACACAACCGCCTGTACACGCGTGTACGAGTGCCATATTTGTCCAAGCCATTATTGTGTAAACATCATTATAGTCGGTGTAGAACTCTAGGCCAGAGTATGTTACTCGAACCTGTACCTGTAGGCATGAAATAAAGTACTGCCAAGTTTTGTTAATATGAATGACCGTTACAGTTGTATTTTAATACATTATAACCGTATACTGTAAACAAGCTTACTTTTAGTGCGATTATCGTTAGTGAATGTGGGGATCAAAATTTAATTCCAATAATGAATATCTCATCAAGCGGTATATATCATTTCAATTTCACATCCGCAATGGTTTATCACTACGAAGTAGGTATGACATAGAAATCGCAAAATTGATTAGTAAAATGAGTTTAAAATATCTTGAGGCTGAATCTATATTCTCTACTGGATATATAATTTCAAATAATAACAGCCATGACCCGCCGACTAATTTAGAGGCCTTACAACAATACTGATCGTAAACGTGATAAAATGGAGAAATCAATAGAAAATTACATACTGTCTATTCACAGATATTAAAATAGCCTGCTCTCCATTGGTATCTACAATAGTTGCGTTACGTACAATAATTACCTTTTGCTCCAGAAAAAGTCGACAACTGGCGCGGTTTTGGTTGCGGTCGACAATGTTAATTATATGGAATAGGAAAAAAACAACAGAAATAATCAAAGTTAATGTAATTGTAGATACATAATGTGTAGTCCTCGTCGTTCACATAAATCTTACCTGCGGGGTTTTCAAATGTTATAATAGCCCAATCTCCTTTATAGTCCACTTCATCAATGTCACCACCTCCACTCTTTCTTCTATTTTCAAAATATAATGTCAGTGTCTCTTCGGTAATCTGAGGAGATATACCGGACACTCTTATCATTCCACATGACTCTCCATTCTTCATGTCAGGAGTGAATCGTTCAGCCGTTATCTCTTTCTTACCCAGTGATAATGGGGATTTCCCAAGTACACGGTCAACCACTAAAAATTGAAATTGAACAAAATAATGAAACAAATAACCCATTTAAAATGCACAAAGACGTTATAATATATCAGTTTAACAAAAGGATACACGTTTAATTTGATTAAGCTAAAAAAGGGTTAGTACGATATTTGTGCTAAATTGGAAATATGACAATTAGAGGATATTACCAGGAGAGACAAAATAACGTGACCTGGCAGCTATGATAAGATACATACGGACAACGACATTAGTCAGTGGGTTATCTTAAGTATGTAAATGATAGCTTCCTTCGTGCGATGGCCAATATTAGCCGTCGCATCACTCGCATCTATGTATTGCAGGTAACTCGCATAAGATGCAAGTAACCTGACATAGGTAAACTCACATGACATGTTACTCACAGCCTCAGAGTAGGGGGCAGGACACTTACAAACCAATAAACATTTTTATCGCACCTCGAACAGAAATGTCCCCAAATAATTGGCGGAGAGCTGTCACGTGGTGACCCCCTTACGCTTCATATGGGGTCAGTAATTTTTTTATGGTGTAATATGGCCGCTGTCGCCCTCCCTTCAAAAATTTAACACATTCTCTTCAACTTAATATACCATTTCATTTCCGTAAAAATATATTTTACTTATTATTTTTTTATGTAAAATTAATTTAAAATCGTTTTAATACTTAAAATTAAATGAAATGCATGTTTTAGATACGAGAAAGTTGATGACGCAGTGAAAGTCAAACGTAAGAATTCAAGCGTTTTCTTGACTGCGATCATAAACAAATGGAGGGGTTGTTATCTATAGATCTATCAACCCTCACTCTACAATTATTTTATCGGCATTACTTTAAGGTACTGTAGCTCCGTACTTTTGGGAAAACCCATGTCATTTTTTTCCAACAGGTGTTATTTTCTTGCATTTTTCATGTAGATTTCAAATCTGTAAAGATAAATGGGTGTTCTCGAACTACTTTTTGAGATATTCGAGCTTGAAATATACCATCCATGCAAATTTGCTGGCCGAAAATAGAAAAATTCATAAAATTATGTATTCTATAATATTAGGGTGAATGTAGTCTCGATCCTGTTGATTTTTTGTCCTAAATTTCTAACGATAGAACAATATACAAAACTCTTGCATTTTTACAAATGCTAACTAATTTTTGTTATTTTCCAGGACTGTTTCTATACGTAATTATCATGTTTTGCCATATTTTCTCCCGTAAAAAAATCAATGAATAGGCCAAAAAGGAAATGAAAACCCATGTCAATTTTACAATATTTGTATATGATATGCCCAAGATAAATATATTTTTCAAATATCATATAAAAACATGGGGTCCTCGATCAAAATTTCACAATTTTGTAAGCTTTCAGTTTGTAACTCACAACCCTACTGAGTGGCATCAAACAGCTGAGCTATTCCCTCACTAGGACCGGGGCTGACTCCAAAACCGGCGCTGGTGGAGCCCATAAAGATAGATAACTCGTCTATACTTAGAGCAAACTATATGTCTTTTTTTTAACTGTGGCAAAATTGTTTTAAAATAAAGAAATCGTTTTAAACTTATGAAAATAGTTTAAACACTTTTAAATATATGCTGACAAAGTCTCAGCATTAACATTTCAATAAGTAATTTTTTTATTTAATTCTTCAAGTACTCTAACATAATATTTCTTTTTTCAAAGCTTGTGTCTAAACTGTAAGGTTCACATAATATTGTATCACTTTAAATTGATATTTGGTTCATCGTTTTATTGCTACGTTTACAAGTATATATATATCCAGTTCACTTTTTGTAAATGTAAAGAAATGTAAAATTGCTTGTACATACATGTATATATATATATATATATATATATATATATATATATATGTACAGAAAGTTCAAAAAATGTTCTTTGTACATACATCATATATTTCTTCAAGAAAAAAAACCCTCATGACAAAGGTATTTTGCCTTTGTCATGAAGGTGTTTTTCTTGAAGAAATACATATGAATACTTTTTTTGATTACGTTTCTTGTACGTTGATTTTCCACTTTTATTTGTTTTCTTCTTTGTCATGTTAAATTTTTTTCATTCTATGGAACTCTTCTATTTGGAGGAATAAAGAGGAATGTTTATTATCAATAATAAATAAATGTAATCGACCTATATGTAAATTTCGACTAATTAGTGGCCTCCATTTCATTTCAATGGAAACTTTAGCGTGGCCTATTACGATCAGCACATCTTAAGGTGTCTGTAACGTCATTTCCCCTGATATATGATAATATATATGATTTGATCCATTCAGAATGACTTCGGATCTTCGAGCTCAGTAAGAATCTTGGCACGATGTAGAACGATGTACATTTGAAACTAAAATTGAAACTTATAAGACATTCTTTATTAGCTACCGTTATGAAGCTATGGAGTTTGCCTGCAAAAGCAGACTGAATCATGCAAAGTCATGAAGCGTAAAAACAGAAAACATAAACAGGAAACCAATTTATTCAAGACCAAAAGTGGTGTACTTTCATATGCTCAATACCCCTTGATCTGCCTGGAGGAGAAAATAATTAAAACAATAATTACCTAAGATATGAAAGTACCAAACTTGGTATAAAATAAGCATATGAGTATGAAATGACCACAGTGAATATAATAAAGACCACGATGGGCACGCAGTTATCACTTCCCCATACGATCATGTCTCCTGATGTATTCAAATCAATCCATGATGGAGAAAACCTTTGTTTGCAATCCAGCAATCATATTTAAATGAAATTAAGGAGATATGGAAAACGTGTTTATACTTTATCAAATGATTAGTTGCACTCTTGTGTGGCAAGAATCGAATAATGTAAAGTCCTTGCACTTTCTGTCAGAATTCAATTTTACAAAATCAAAGGAACCATACCTCTTTGGTATAAACTTCACATTACGATATACACATTTTCATATGATACCTCATAGCCCATGGTGAATTGCTTAAAACATTGCGTATAAAACTGTGGGACTAGATGCGCCTATAAGAAAAAAGTAAAGGAGAATGTACAATGTAGGTATTAAAGTGTCATAATCCTAATTCTGCAAAAAGTTGGAAAGTAACATGAAAACTTGCAATTTGACAAACATCATACAGAAAGGAATACAATGTTATATCAAAAATTATATAAAACAAAAACAAACAAAATAGTAGCTTTTTGTACGGAATTCCATTATTTTGCAATTAAACTGATACACAACTATCAAATATACATGTATTGTTCGAATATTTTCACATCCCCGAGAAGGTTCACATAATGCTGCATCCCACAAAGTTTGACGAAAATCCGACTACAGTTGGAGTTATTGCAGAAAATGTGTGGACGGACGAACGAATGGGTAACAAACGCTTTTTCGTATCAACCTTCTACGTAATTTCTATTGTTTTATGCTATACGTATATACCCATTCAATCAGCTATGACTGTTCAAGTAACATAACTTATATTTTTGTCCATCTGAGAGTATTCATCTTTTACTCCACCGCCGACAGAGTATAAACGACACAGATCATTTGAACAATAACTGATGTCTGATCATGTATACTGTATTTGCGTCTAATTAACACAAAAGTACTTCTTGCCCCACTCCAAATATTTCACTAGGCCCATGTATTATTACTGTGTCATTTGAGACAGCTTGACGACTCTCGGAAAATTGGTATTGTCCGTCAATGGTCTTTGTTAGATATTTTTTACCATTTATTGGAAATGGACGACACATTTGAAACCATCGTCGATGGGGTTATACTCAGACTCCATTACATCTGGCAGTCCAGACATCATAAAACAGTCCTTGAAGCAGTTGCTTATAGTATTGCTGCTGTACAGAGAAGACTTTTATTTGGAATACTTCAGAACCATATTCGATGGGATTCAGATCCTTGGCGGTTTCCGGCGACAACAGAAGAGTCTTCGAATGGTACCTTAGCTCTGGTCACCAAATAAACATTGTATTTTGAAGAGTATAAAAATGTGTGCTTTCAAATATTCCTGAAAACTGCATAGTTTACTATCAAGGTCTTGAAATTCTTTTATAGGATCACCTTTGTAATTAGCCAGTGTAACATCGAACTCTGCTAAATTGTCCAGACTACTTATTGCACCTGGAAAGAAAAGCTTCTTCAATTCTTCCAGATTTGTTAACGTTGTAACACTCTGGGGGTCATCCTTGTTGTATTCAATAGTTCGAACACCTCCTCCCGTCTTCGATGTTACAAGATGATAACCACCTTTTGAATAATTCTGCCAGCCAATGCGGATCTTGTATATAATGTGTCTTCATCAGCCTGTAGCTTTGACCTAAAAGTCAGTGTTAATTTTAGATAAGAATTTGGTCACGTCACATGTAAGAATTGATCAATATAAGGAAACTGGTTTACACGAGACTAATTTTATTTGTAGATTCGTGAACTTAGCATTAAACGTTGTTCTTGTCTTAGATATACAAATGTAATTGAATTTCGAATTTGCTATTTTTCACAGTGGTCATTACTATACTAGTACATGCAGTTATGCTCAATGGTTGTGTTTATATTTAGAAACTACCTGTTTACATTTCACGTGACCTGGAACACATGCTTTAAACTTGTGGAGTGGGTCAAGGTACCATGATGTACATGTCCTATTTTGGGACTTTTTTTTAAATTTCTGGAATTTTAGGATCATATATAAGCTTTACGTCGGATTCTGTAGGAATTCCTCCCTTAAAGTTAGTCTTAAAGTTAGCAACCGTTTTTATGACGATGTACTAGAAATGTGTTTTTACAGCCGCTAAAGGTAGGCGGGTTAGAAATTTTGAGCTGTGAGCTTTCCTGGACATGATTTATTATTGTTCTTAATATATACATATGTATATATATATATATATATATCCGATCCCAGTACACTTGTACGTGTGTTTGTTTGTTTGTTTGGTTGATTTTATTATGTACGTGTATTGCTTAACATCGTAAACTCGACTCACCTATCGTTTACTATATTCTATAATGCACGACAGGTATATATGCTTGTGACACAAATATTTTTACAAATTTATGGTCATTTTGAGAAATTGGACAAACTAGATATGGACATATTTGCATCTACAAAAAAAAAAAAAAAAAAAAAAAAAAAAAAAAAAACCAAAACTACTTTGCCTCAGCAGTAGAATTTTACATAACACAGACGTTCAATTTTTTGTGATCTTACCATTTCCTCTTCATCCATGGTAGCATGACTACTTGACTAGCATCCAAGGTAGCTGTAATATCTGAAAAGAAGATGACTGGCTTTATTGAAGTTAAAAAGAAAACAAAAACACAGACAAAGGTGAATTAGAATCAACATACATATGTAAGTCAAAAGTAAGATGTCAGAAGTCAGCAGTCTGAAGTCTACAGCAAGAAGTCAGAAGTCAACAGTCCAAAGTTGACAGCAAGAAGTCAGAAGTCAACAGTCTGAAGTCGCCAGCAAGAAGTCAGAAGTCAACAGTCTGAAATCTACAGAAAGATGTCAAAAGTCAAGTCTGAAGTCTACAGAAAGATGTCAGAAGTCAACAGTAGATTTTACTTGTTGAATTATTCAACAAGTAAAGTCTACAGTACAGTACCAATTACCGTGATTTCTGCGCACGCTCTATCTCCCGCACAATATTTTGGAATTTTTTGAACAGCTAAATTACGGTAGCCATGGAAGTGTTTATTCAACAAAAAGTGTTCATTTGCAACCGAAATCCTTTTGAAATCAAATTTTTTAACATTCAATCACAGCGGGGGATAGCTTGAAATCTAACCATACATTACGATTATATTATTTCATTAAAAGATATCAAACAGCTGTTTGTCACTTTATTGAAACACATACTAAGTTTTGGTGCAATAAGCATGTTTTTAAAAGCGCATTTTTTATATATTTTGAATGCACGCCTTAAAGATGTTCCACCGCCGACAGAGCATAAACGATACTCATTATTTGAACAATAATTGATGTTAAATCGTGTATATATATATTAACCCTAATTAACACAAAAAAGGATATAAAATAATTTATTAAGTTTTTAGTGCTAGTGTCATGGAATTTTTTCGGGAAAATGATGTAGAGTAATTCTTCTTTCGGTTTGTTTCAGTTCTTCACTTTGTTTTATCGTCATTAAATAAACCTCATACGTCGATCAACCATTGAAAAATTTGAGCTACTAATTTTAATTCAAAATTAAACTATTAAAAATAATTAATTGCATCCCGAAAAAATTCCATGTCACTAGCACTACCACTAGCAGAAATCACGGTAATTGGTACTGTGCTGTAGACTTTACTTGTTGAATAATTCAGCGGACCTACATTTACATCTTCGTCCTGTCTATTGTAAAGCAAATATGAATGTTGGGAGACTACTGATGTTCTGGTGACCATTTCTCGTCATCTATGTCCATATTATCATGGTTAAGTTACTATCGTCATTAAAACGACGTCAAAATTGAGTTAAATAACATGCTGCGAACGTATAAGAACGATTAAAAAAGGAATTAAAACAAACTCACCCTTACTGTTTCTCTCACCACTAGCTGTTGCTCTCACCTCTAGAAGAAAAATGGCTTCTTTCCCGCGTATATTTAATACAGCAATATAATAAGTAAGAAGTAGTAAGTGAGAAGTAAGAAATCAAAAGTCAGAATGTCCCCTCACGGCTTCCGTAGGAAAGTCTTTATGAGAAAAAATACAACTTCTCTATGATGTTTGAGATGGAATAAAAAAAAAAATCTTGAAATCTTGGAAATCCAATATATTTTGATCTACACATGTAGGTAGCTACTAAATTTGAGACCCCAGAGATTTCGGCCTTTTAAGATCATGCAATGACATGCATGAGGCAGCAGGTTTTGTTTGTTTGATTAATTAATGTCCTATTAACAGCTATGGTCATGTAAGGATGGCCTCCCATGTATGCGGTGTGTTGCGTGTATGTTGTGTGAGGTGCGTATTTTGGGAGATTTACTCTTTGCTTGAATTTTTCTTGTTTATGCCATATTTCTTCATTGCAACAATTAGTAAGCGGTTTTTTTGTCATACATACCTCTCCCAATGTTTACAGTACTCGGCGAGGGACAGCGTCACGATGCTGCGTTATTTAGATTTTTCAAGATTTAATTTTAACACTCGGACACATAAGATATGTGTAACATGAGGAGAAATACAAATATAATTGACAGAATGGACAGATAAATTTGATAATTAACATTTATATATACATACATATGTGTATAATAACACCAGCCACACACATACATACGTGTACAATGTATACGTTCAACCATATTATCCTCATACATTTACGTGTGTACATATATAACCTGCCACACACACACAATTCATACGATCAAAAACCTAATATTCTCACACATGTAAATGAGTATGTAGTTATACAATTTAGTCACGCGCTCGCACACGCACTGTGTAAATCCACATTATATGAATAAATGTGTACATATAAATAACTTAATATTTCAATCAGAACAAACAGATAAACAACCGCACAGGAATTAATTACAAAAGAGGGGACATTTTGGTTAGGAAAATAGATAAACCTGTCAGAACTTGTTGGTTGCATATTTATAAAAAAACCTTTAAACTTATCAATATTTGGGTTTGTATAATAATAGCCAGGTATATATTTATTTCTTAGAGTCGATAAAGTAATATTGTTTCATATAAACAAATAATGAAATTCATCACCAATGCTTTCGGCGCATAAATTACATAAACGATTAACTTTTGGGATATTATACCATCTACCCGTTTCTATAGGTAATTTAATATTCGAAGTACGCAGTTTTGTTATTTGTATTCTGGCATGTTCTGACAAATTTAATAAATATTTTTACATACAAAATTCTGTTTTAAATACAGAATATAATTGTCCACGAGATGAGTTAGCACAGTCGGAAAACCATCTTTGTATAAACTGATCAATCAGACGTTGTTTCAAAACATCTTTGTAGAAATTATCAGGCATCAGTATTTTATTATCGAATATAAAAGAAAATCCAGTTCGTTAAAAATACTTTGTAAACATTTAATCCATTTAAAAGAAAAATTAGCATCATTTTGCAAATGTAAGGCCAATTGTAATAAAATGCTTCTTAGTTTGTTGTCATTACTTAGCAATCTATTCCAAAAACCTACTAATCTTAATTTAACATTTATTTCTAATGGCACACGACCTAGCTCACCATAAATCATAAAATTTGGAGTAGTAGACCTCACTTTCAGGATTCTTTTGCAAAACTTAAGATGAATCTGTTCAATTATTTTCAAATTTTCGAATCCCCATACCTCTGACCCATACAATAGGATAGGCTCTACTAAAGAATCAAAGAGTTTTAGTTGTATATCTATCGGAAGAGAAAGATTCCTGATTTTTTTATATATAGAAAATATTGACTTTTGTGCCTGATCGATTAGTCTACGTCTCACGTTGACAAAGTTGCTATTGTAATTAAAAGTAATTCCTAAATAAGTAAAATTATCTACATTTTCTAAAGTTTCGTTTTGCAATATAAATACATGATTCTGTTTACTTTTTTCTTACAAAATACCAAACTTTTGTTTTATTTACATTAATTTTAAGCTTCCAAGTTTCACAATAAAGCTGAAATACATTTAAAGCACTTTGAAGACCTTCTGGACTTTCTGAGAATAACACAGTAGCATCGGCGTATAAAAGAACAAAGATTTCAACAAAGATGTGAAGTTCGTTAAAAAGCTTATCTCTTACAGTTTCAAGTGGATGACTACCCAAAGAGGCAAAATAACTTTCTATGTCATTAAGGAACACGGAAAAGTTAAAGGGAGATAGGTTTTCTCCTTGCCTGACTCCAATTAAGCACGGGAAGAAATCAGACGTTCTGGAATTGAATTGAACACATGATTTAATATTATTATACATGTTAAAAACAACTTTGAAACATTTACCATTTACATTACTGTTATGTAATTTTTGCCAAAGGCCTGCTCTCCATACGGTATCAAATGCCTTTTTGAAGTCTATGAAGGTACAGTATAGTTTTTTCCCACTTGAAAGATATATAGATATGAGAATATGCAAAACGAAAACGTTATCTACAATTGAATGACCTTTCCTAAAGCCTGCCTGGTTTCGAGATATTAAGTTAATTTGTTTTTCATATTCATTAAAGCGATTATTTATTATTGAAGTGAATAATTTGCCAAGACAACTTATCAATGTGATAGCTCTATAATTATCTGGGTCTTCCGGACAACCTTTATTTTTGTATATAGGTTTGATGATACCGACACTCCAACTATCCGGAATAATCCCCGTGTCTAAAATTATATTGAACAATTTAACATAAACAGGGAGCATCTCCGGAGGAGAATTTTTCAAATATTCGTTCAAAATACGATCTAGGCCGGACGCTTTGTTATTTTTTAGTGATCGAATAGCTTTCTGTATTTCTATCTCGTTAATCGGTTGATTCAGTGTATTATTGACGTCATTATCGTTAACATCAAGGTTGTCAATTTCATTTATAACATTATTATTTTCTTCTTCAGGTGTTTCAGTTTTTTGAAATAATCGTGTAAAACGTCTATGGGTATGTTTGTTTCTGTTTTCTTCTTTTGTGAAAACTTATTAAGCGTTTTCCAGAACTCTTTTGGGTTTCGTTTCGCGTTCTCCCTTAATTCTTTTGTGATTTTCGCTTGATATTTTTGTAGTTCTTTCTCAGTTGTTTTCTGTATTCTCTAACTTTAATATTCATCGTGTGCTTAGTTTCTGTTGATTTGTTAAATTTGTACCTTATTTTACATTTATTAAAAGAGTTCCTGGCAAGTTTACAATCCTTGATAAACCAAGGTTTGTTTATATTTTTATTATTTGTTTTATGGTGGTGAGTCACACCTATCGTGTTTGTAGCGCAATTTGTTAGTACTGTACATATGTCTGTCACTAGACCATTCACTTGATCACTTGTGATAGTGTCACTAAGTAATACATTATTTAAATTCACATTAATATTATTCAAGTTGTTTTAACTGCTCGTGCAAAATCTGACGATTTCAAGGGATTCCATCTCACATAATCTCTATCAGCAAAACATTTTTCATCTCGGACATCTTTTTTTTCCGGAATGCGAATGAGAAATTTATTAGAATATGCACATCTGAAAACAATGGGTTAAAATCAATTATTTCAAAATATTTTATGAACGGAAATAAATCTGGCATCAATATAAGGTAATCAACAACGCTTGAGTCTTTACATGTAGTTTTTCCGAGATACTTGTCGCACGAGACTCGTCCATTCGCGATAAATAAAGAGCTCCGTTTACACATTTCAATCAATTTTGACCCATAATTATTTATACGTCCTTTATCTTGAGAAGATCGAGCAAGAGGGATGTCATATTGAGCTAATCGCTCAAAAGAATTCATATTATCGGTAGCATGGTTATTATCAGATATCTAGTATATCATGCAATTTTTCATCTGGTATGATATAATCTATGGCGTCAGAGGTTCTTGAGTTAAAATCGCCGACAAGCATGATATTTTTGTTTTCTTGTGATAGCATTATCAACTCGTCTTCAATTTCTGTAAATGCATTATCTGAGGAATACCTAGAATTCTCAGGGGGAATATATATACAGCATGTAAGTAAATTTTCATTTAATTCAGATAGAGTTTTAGATACTTCAAACCACCAAACATATTCACAAATTGTATCATGAAAATGTATATATTTTGACAAGCGGCTCTTAAAAATAACAGTGATACCGCCAGATTTTCTTTTGAATTTGGTTCTATATTTTGAAAAGGATACATAGCCATTTGGTAGGTCTAATTCATCGTGTTCATCAATTTTTGTTTCAACACATATCAAAATGTCGTAATTTGTAATTAGGCTTCGGAATTCTGGGTCAATTAATTTCGAAGTAATTCCACATGTGTTCAAGAAGCCAATGTAAAGATCATTAGACTTCTTTTGGGCTAAGTTTGGGGTGTCCGATGTGTTGTCCTACAGAACAGTCTCTCGTTGGGTCTGAGTGTCGGCGTTGAGGTCTGATGGAAAGTCGTTTCCGAATTGGGGCGCCGAGACGCGAGAAGCGCGGTCGTCGGAGATTCCGTGTGTCCCTCGATTTTCTTGAGGGTGTCCACCGGATGCGCGGTGGTTGCCTGGGGGTGCGCGGTGATGTCCAGGGGGGTCGTAATTGTAGCCCCGGGGTGCATGCTGGTTAGGGTGACGACTTTCCGAGGTTTGACGGTAATTTCGTTGTTTTCGAGGGTGTTCTGGTGGGTAGTAAGGTCTATCGTTCACATATAGTGTATCGTACACTATTTTGGCCCTTTCCCCCTTTCGCCTAAACTCTTTCATAACCGGGTAAAGGGCCGACCGACGGTCACTCATTTCCGTCGGGTACTGCAGCTGGATGGAATATTCCGGTTTGTTATGGAGTTTTTCGGGAGCAGCCTTTAACACGCGGTCAAGGTCGTGGTGGTTTACAAACTTGGCTATGGTATTGAGTTGTTTTCCCATCCCGTCGCGGACGTAGACGGTGTACATTTTGGAACGTTATGTCTCTAGCACTTACAACCTCCAGCTGCTTATCGATGAAGGTTTTGAAAACCTCATCTGTGTTCTCCTCGTCAACATTGCCTTCACCTGCGATTCCCGAAAATATTAAATTATATTTCATGGAGTGAGTTTGGAGTCGTAAAAATTGCTCCCTGAGCTCGTAGTTCTCCCGTTCGAGATCACTATTCATCGATTCAATGTATGAAACACGATCATCCATTTCATGGTGATAGGCCTCTTCCTTCGCTAGAATGTCATTATGTCGCTTTACTTTAGAAGCAATATTTGCGAGTTCATCCTTCAATGAACACATACTGGTGTCAAGGGTTTCGAACTTGGTATTTATATCATCAAGGATATCGAGCTTAGTAAGCTTTTCATTAATGACCTTTTCAAATTTGTCCAGTCTATCGTTCATCAAGTTTATATTTGTGAATATCATTTGCATTGTCACGATTGATGTTGATGAAGGCGGCTGGGTGGAGGAGGGCTGAGTAGGAGGCGGCCGAGAAGGAGGAGGCAGTATGGGCGGAGACGTCGATGTGATAAACTGGGGAAATGGTGGCGGGGGCCTGTTAGCTATAGGCTGGCCGTTCACTATGGAGTGCACATCAGGTTGAAAATAATGTGTACTGTGCGCTAAATGTACATGTTCACGTGCCGGTTCGCATGACTGACTATGAACGGCGTGAACTGAAGGTACGGGCATCGAGTTTGATAACTGTTGACCATTTGGAAAATGTTCATTAAAAGTTACATATCCGGGTGGGAGAGAATTCTCAGTCATTTGAGGACAAAACAATTACCCGTGGGCATCGGACAAAACTTGAGAAGTCTGTAGGTTACCAGTTGTTAAAACCCAGCTAGTAAAGTTTCCTTTGTTGTATATGACCATTATATTACATAATGGACACCTAGGAGTCCATTATGTAACTCACTGTCCATTATTATAGGGCCCCTGTCCATTATTCTCCAAAATAATGGACAGTCTATTTTGAACAAAGGAAAAAAAACGCTGCTGTATGGAAAACTAAACATGTTTATTTGACTATCCAAAATTTTACATTTAAGTTCACTCCTCCATCGAAATTATTACTTCCCCTTCCTAGCTGTTACTGTTCTGAAAATAAAAAAAAACATAATTAGATTCTTGCATTATTATTTGTTACATCTTTTTAAAACTTGTAATTGACGAGGAATAGGAACTCTAGATTCTTGACTGAGGTGGGATAATATGCAGTCTTTTAGATCAGATATCTCACAACCCTTATAACATATAATCTGATGATTATGGTTAAACATAATATACTTAAGAGCGAAACCTGTCTAATCTGACACCTGCTTTCCCTATCCTATCTGTAACTGTTCCGTATTCAACAATAGCAACAATAGTATACAACAGTATCTGACTTTCCTACACTCTGAATAATCTGACCAAACACCCACGTGGTGTCGGATTAGACAGGTTTCATTGTATTCCAGTGCAATGCTATCATAGCAATCAGATATGGGTTTTTTTTATCATATCTATAACATGCGTATGGTAGATTTTTTTAGGAAAAACAGTTATGTTTAAATTGTAGCGAAAACTCACCTTGCTTGTATGTATTTGATGTAAAGTTAGACAATGCACCTGTCCTTGTGCAAATAAATAGGTCACTTCAAACAGGCAAACAATCTGAATCACAGCTGCGTACATCCCTACATGTAAATGATGGCCGAGTAAGGAAAATATCACTATCCGACATGTTCAAAAACACTGTTGTACCTCCAAAGGTGTAAAACTAAATGACTGTGCATGCATCTCAACATTGTTAGTCCATTATTTGTCACAGGTGAATGAACACCTGTGCAATTCCTGAAATGGGATGTCCCATTTCTCAAACAGGGTACGCAAGGCAGTGAGTAGTGGTATGATGGGTTTTAAGTAGGAGAAATTCCTCAAACTGTCCATTATTAGAGAGAATGGATTGTACCTCGCCCTGCGGGGGTCTCCATGAAAGCTGGGTCCACGTCCCGAGACTGGGTGCACTGCTCTCATGCGGATGCGCACCACTTTTGGGGGTGTGATGTGCGTCTGCTTGATATCAGTGTAGCTGAAGGCTTTCACAGTAGCTCCAATTTGAGCCAACCTGTTTGCCGTGGGTTGCATCTCGTATCCGGGGGAAGAAGGTCCTGGTGGTTGAATAGGTTTTGCTCTTTTTTCTTCCTTTTTTTACTGCTACACACTACTTTGGCTTCAGACTCCGGTTAGACGAGAGGTAATATGGGCCCTGTATTATCAATCGGCTGGTCATGCCGAGCCCTTGGTTCGTAGATCTCCAAGAAGGCGGTGGCTTAGGGTCAATCGTGAGTTTAATTTGGATTGTCTTGATTCTGATCGATCTTGCAGGTGTACAATCTTGCGAGCGTGCTGTCGCAAGCTTGATTTGAATTATGTTTGTTCGAAATATTCTTACGAGTATACTATCTGTGTAACCCTGACACTTTGACATTGGATATCCATGTCATCATGAGTGTCCCCCTGTTGGGCTCCGAGGTGGGTGGGGGCACAGCTAGCGAATTGTAATTAACTCTAAAAGATGGCTTCCAAAAACAAACAAAATGAACTACAACCAAAATCTCCCCAAAAGGAATCAACCACAAATCAACAAACAAAAAGCGGTACAACAAACACATTCCCACAGTTTCTGGTCATGTCCTCTACACAGAGTGGCAAGACCACTGCAGGTTTATCACCCTTAATATTGCGAAAGGGCATCAAAGGCATTGCTGGAGATGTCAAATCTGTCAAGCCTTTGGGATCGGGTGATCTCCTAATAGAGGTTTTCCGCAAGCAACAAGCGGAGAACCTCCTTGGAACCAACAGTTTTGCCGGCCTCAGTGTGTGTGTAAAACCACACTCATCATTAAATTGCAGCAAGGGGGTAATCAGGTGCCCAGCCTTGCGCAATGACAATGAGGCTGACATACTGTCATACTTCCAAGAGGAGAACATTCCGGTCTCTCATGTTAAACGCATCATGACGAGAAAAAGTGGGAGCTTGGTCCCAACACACACTTTTATCTTAACATTCGCTACACCAACATTACCACAGAGCGTAACTGTTGGATACCAACGTTACAATGTCACTGTCTACATCCCTAATCCATTGAGGTGCCGTAACTGCCAGAGGTACGGCCATCATGAGAACAATTGTAGACGGAAAATGGTATGTCAGTACTGTGGCCGTGAAGGTCACGACGAAAAAGACGAATGTGACATTGTCAACCGTCACTGCGTCAATTGCGGGGGTGACCATGCTGCGTCTGCTCGCACCTGTCCCGCCTGGACTCGGGAGAGGGAGATATTACGGGTCAAATATACCCAAGGTGTCTCTTTCCCCGAGGCTAGGAGGATAGTCGAGCGTTCAGACCTGAATGTGGCAACCTATGCTCAGATCACCCGCGCAAAGACGCCTGTTGACAGTGTCACCGTCAAACATGCGTCGGTCCAGGCCTTGGTTGACAAGCCTAACTGGGACAATGATGTCCCAGATATGGCTGATGCTAAGACCTGCAAAATAATCATGGGGGACCCGAACAGGTTCAAGTCTGGTCCATATAAGCCCCAACACAAACCACAACAAAAACCACAACAAAAACCACCTGGAGCTAAAACGCCAATCCCACCGGCGTCTCCAGAACTTACACAACACCAAACACCGAACATTAGAAAAAAAGTTACCGCCGCTCGTCATAGACGTGCTACATCTTCACCGTCTATTGACGTAAAAAAACTCCCTGAGAAAGCCAAGCGACCAGCAAATACACCACCGCAGGAGCAACGCCAGACAAAAACCACCAAGGTAAAGCTGGCGAGGCTCCCTGCAATAAACAACAAACCCAGTAAGGGATCAGATGACCCTATCCTTGGACGGAACATCTATGATGTTCTATCGGACGACAGCGAGTTTGGTGACAACACATTTATCGCCACCAAACAACCTACTTCAAGTAGTCCTGTCGGTCCGACAAACTATCCTCAGGGACCAACATAGAGACAAACACTATCATACAATGGAACATACGCGGATTTAAAGCGAACATAGAAGAATTAAAACATCTTATACAAACAAAAAACCCATCCATATTCTGCCTTCAAGAAATAATGCTGAAAGACACCATCAATCTCCGACAATTTACACTATACACCAAAACTCCAACAACAGGTGGCCGCCCATCAGGTGGTGTGGCGGTGGCGGTGCATAAAAACGTTCCTCACAGACACATTCAGCTAAATACCACCTTACAAGCTGTTGCTATAAGCGCAACTCTTCACCGAAAAATAACAGTCTGTTCTATATATTTACCTCCAAATACTCCATTTACTTGTGATGAACTTAGTAACATCGTATCACAACTACCAGTGCCATATATTATCATGGGTGACTTTAACGGTCATAATAGCCTCTGGGGCTCCCCAGGCACTGACGATAGAGGTAGACGTATCGAAGATTTTATTAATAAAAACAGCTTATGTCTTTATAACACCAATGCCCCAACATATTTACACCCTGCCTCTGGCTCGCTTACCCACATTGATTTATCGTTGTGCCATCCATCAATTCTTCTGGATTATGATTGGATGGTCAACGGTGATCTCTGTGGGAGCGATCACTTTCCAATTATACTTAAAAACATAGGGTCACCAAAACTTGAGGAGCCTATTCCTCGTTGGAATCTACATAAGGCGGACTGGGTTCAATTTAAAAATTTGTGCGCAGAGGAGCTCATTGAGGATAAATTTTTGAACCTCGATGACCCCATTAAAATTTTCACAGAAGCGCTCACTTCTATCGCTACAAAAACCATACCAAAATCCGTGCCAAAACCTACAAAGTTTCGTCTCTCAAATGATTCATTTATCAATAGATCTGGTAGAAATTCCGCTCTGAGGCGGTACTTGGCTTCGCCAACCGTCTCAAACTATAACAATTTTAAAATTTGGAGAGCAAAAGCTCGAAGGTCTATCAAATCCGACAAGAAAAGTACTTGGAAAGAGTACGTCTCAAAAATTAATTCCAATACATCTTCGAAGAAAGTTTGGGAAATGATTGGAAAAATCAGTGGGAAAAGAAAAGCAACATCATCCTCCCACCTCATTAACAACAATAAAATATTTTCTTCAAAATCCGAAATAGCTGACGCCTTTGCCAAAAATTTTGCTAAAAATTCATCCATCAAAAATCATTCCAAAAAATTTCAAAAATTTAAAAAGGAAAAGGAAAAGAGACGTCTTAATTTTAAATCCTCCAATAGTGAAAGTTACAATAGGCCTTTCGAGATACCAGAATTGCTCGAGTCCCTTGAGAAATCAAAGGACTCGGCAGCTGGACCAGACGAAATTCCATATATGTTTTTAAAACAATTACCAGACTCTTCACTAAAATGTCTTTTAACTATATTTAATCAAGTTTACTCTTCTGGCAAAATTCCTGAGTCTTGGAAGGAATCTACTATTATACCCCTTCCGAAGCCCGGGAAAGATGCTACTGATGCCAATAACTATCGTCCTATTTCATTGACGAGTTGTATTTGTAAAACTCTAGAACGTATGATAAATACCAGATTAGTTTGGTTCCTGGAATCAAACAATATTTTAAGTCCTTTGCAAAGCGGCTTTAGAAACCGCAGGGGAACGGTAGACCACTTAGTTAGACTAGAAACATTTATACGAGAAGCATTTGCCAAGAAAGAACATCTTGTGGCCGTATTCTTTGACCTTGAAAAGGCATACGACACAACTTGGCAATATGGAATCATGAACGATCTCCATGACATCGGTATACGTGGTAATTTGCCAAAGTTTATATCAAATTTTATATCTGACAGGCATTTCAAAGTTCGAACGGGTTCAACTTATTCAGAAACAGAAACACAGGAGATGGGCGTCCCTCAGGGTGGTATCCTGTCCGTCACACTTTTTGGACTAAAAATTAACAGCATAACTAAATGTCTTGGCCAATCTACGGAAGGGTCTCTATTTGTGGATGATTTCTTGATCTGTTACAGATCAAAAAACATGCACACTATAGAACGACAACTACAACAATGTTTAGGCAAATTACAAAATTGGGCTGACGAAAATGGCTTTAGATTTTCAAGATCAAAAACTGTCTGTATGCACTTCTGTCAAAAACGAAAACCACACAATGATCCTGACCTCACACTCAATGGAATTAAAATTCCAGTAGTTGAACAAACTAAATTTCTTGGACTAATATTTGATTCGAAACTGTCCTTTGTTCCACATATCAAACATCTGAAGGATAAGTGCTCGAAGGCGTTGAACATTCTACGTGTTCTGTCCCATTCTGATTGGGGTGCAGACCGTGAAATGCTTCTGCGTATCTACCGGGCACTTATTAGATCAAAACTTGACTACGGCTCTATTGTCTATGGATCGGCTCGCAGCTCCTATCTACAGATGCTTGACCCTATCCAGAATCAGGGACTGCGTCTGGCACTTGGAGCTTTTCGAACAACACCTGTGAAGAGTCTCCATGTGGAAGCTAATGAGCCATCTCTAGACGATCGACGAAAGAAATTATCCTTACAGTATGCTGCTCAACTGAAATCCAATCCCAAAAACCCGCATTCGATCTTGTATTTAATTCACAACAGCAGGACATATTCAGACAAAATCAAAAGCTCATACCAACATTTACATCAGAATTTCAAATTTTTTGCAGGAACTAAATATAAATTTCGACGCCATTGACGAGTACACCATATCGGATGTACCACCATGGCTCATTCAAACACCTGATATCAATTTATCTTTGCAGGAGAGGGCAAAGTCCAGTGCATTACCCGAAGAACACAAATCCTCCTTTCGGGAGTGCATTAGGGCTTTCCCTGACCATGTTCAGATCTACACTGACGGATCAAAAGATGGTGATAAAGTTGCGGCAGCATGCTGTACATCTAATCACTGCTCCTCTATCCGACTCCCGGATATTGCCTCCATTTTCTCTGCGGAAGCTTGTGCTATCGGTCTGGCGCTTGACCATATCGAAGAACACCGCATTGAAAAGGCAATCATCTGTTCAGACTCTCTTTCGGTTCTTCAGGCTTTGAAATCAAGAAGCCCTAGAAATACTCTAATCCAAAATCTTTTAATCCGAACATTTCGATTATCTTCTAAAACTCAAATTACTTATCTCTGGATTCCCAGTCATGTGGGTATAAAGGGGAATGAACAGGCTGATGAAGCAGCTAAGACTGCTCTTCGCCTAGCACAAACAGATTTGAAACTACCATACACCGACATCAAACCTTCAATTCAGTCAGCCATCAAACACCATTGGCAACAAAGGTGGTCTACCGAAACAAACAATAAACTGTTTAAAATTCAACCTACACTTAATCCTAAACTGTCCAGTCGGAGAGACCGCAGAGAGGAAGTTGTACTCTCTCGGCTCCGAACTGGACACACATATTTTACACATTCCTATCTATTGAGAGGGGAGGATCCTCCTACATGCCATGCATGTGATTCTCCTCTCACAGTGGAGCATATTTTATTGCATTGTATTGATTTTAAACACATACGAGATATATACTACGATGTCTCCGACATGTACACTTTGTTTCATGCCGTGAGACATAATCGTATTTTTAATTATCTCAAAGAGATCGGTATTTTAAGCAAAATATGAACGTTTTCTCATCATACATCGTTACAACTCAACATTTCATCGTTTCATCAACATTGTGCATGAGTTTTCTCATGTGTTTTAGCCAAATTTATTTTATCCCATGCAAACCTTTTTTATCAAATTAACGTTTACAATCTGTGTTTTAGTCCTTACTTGCTTTTTCTTACCCTGAACTTTTATCCTGATATTAATGCATGACTTGTAGTTTGGCCCTAAATGACCATAGTTGTCGATGGGCCGTAAAACTCAAACAAACAAACAAACAAACTGCGGGCTCGGTACTATCCATTCTCTCTAATAATGGACAGGTTTTCGGAAATTATCCATTACGTATATAGGAACCCGACATACCTGACATAGCCATCTTGTTGTTATTCGCTTTTTTGCTCGGCGGGGTCACACCTGAGGCAGAGTTTTTGCTTCTGCGGCGTTTTTTCGACGATTTCCCCATGAACGAGCTGACACTATATACCACATATATGTAACATTCATAATCTCACAGGAAAAAGTTAGAAAAATGTCATTTCTTAAGGATTAAAAAAGTATGAATCGCCAGCTCTGTGAATACCGACCTGTCCACTCTGTCATGCGCACTGTCATATCATCATTAGAGAAAGCAGTGTGGAAATGCAAATGCGTCGACACGTGAACACCCGTCAATATAACATCTTTGTGATTTATGGGGGCCCAGCTTACCCCCTCTCACAGCACACAAGAATTGGTATATTTTCAGCAAACCAAATGCTTTTCAACAAGAAAATGTCTGCTATTCGGATCGGTGTGGAATGGAATTTCGGAAAGGTGTTTGGGATTGTGAGTATTTCTTGACAGTAAGAAAAATAAAACAAGAGGCCCATGGGCCTTAACGGTCACCCGATATTTGATATAAATCAAATTAGTTTTGTAATTTTCTAGCAACTAATATTTTTTGTTCACAAAATAGGAACATACATCTAAGAGGTCTACATACAAAGTTTCATAAAGATTGGTGCATATTTACTCACATTATCGTGTTCACAAGGTTCAGAATTATTATTGCAAATGGCAATAACTCTATAAATAAGTTAGAGTCGAATCAGGTCGATTTTCTTGTCCGGAATCTATCCAATGTAAGTTTACATAGTTTCATTATGCTTGGTTTATATTTACTAAAGTATTTGCGTTTACAAGGAAATGTTAACGGACGTCGCACGACGACGGACAAGACTATCGCAATAGGTCGTCATGACCTAAAACGGCTTGTTTAATTAATTAACGTCTTTTTAACAGCCAGGGTCATGACAGGACGGCCTTCCAAGTATGCGGTGTGTGTGTGGTGAGTGTTTTGGGAGACTGCGGTATGTTCAAAAAAATTGTCTCCAGCTTGTAGAAAGGTATTTGGACGTTACAAGTAATGATCACTACTAGTTTTATTGATTTTTCTATATAAGGTTTATGGAGCTTTTGGTTGGAGTTTTTATTTTAGCGGTAGGCCATATAAGAAAATCTGAAATATTATATTACCTTTATCAGGGAACGGCGATCTCTTGTCTAACGATCCAACAACAGTGGCATCGCCATTGTTACAGTAATCGGTTCCCTCTGTCTATGTCACTATACCAACTGGCGGGGCGGCTGCTACTTTATCTCGTGTTGCGAACATAGACACATTCACTACTCCTATAGTGTTTTGACAACATTTGCTAATTATATTGACAAAAGTTTTTCTCATACATCTTCATAAATCTTCTATTAGTAAGTAAGTGAATAAATCCTTTAACTGATTATAGACAGATTTGAATGCATCAAAATCAAAATTCATTGTTTGAACTGAATGAACATGTATATTATTAGTAAGTCAAAATAGTCAAAGTCGCAAGCTTATGGATTAATATTGCATGAATTGTCATTGAATTTATAATACAGTAGTAGTCAAAGTAGCAAAGCTTATGAATTAATATTGTATGAATTGTCATTGAATTTATGATACAGTACTGTTCAGACAACCATCAAGAACTAAATGTATAGCATACTTCTTATGTCACTGAATTCATAAACATAGACAATTGTGATAAAGATAGGTTGTTTTGTTTGATTATTTTAACGTCCTATTAACAGCCAGGGTCATGTAAGGACGGCCTACGATGCATGCAGTAGTGTGTAGCGTGTTTGAAGTGCGAGTTGGGTGTTTTGGGAGACTGCGGTACGTTTGTGTTGTTTTTTCTTGTATAGTGGAATTGTTGCCCTTAATAAGTGCTATATCACTGAAGCATGCCGCCTAAAGCACCAATCAGCACACTCCAACCGGTCAAATTATACTGACAACAGGCAAACCAGTCGTTCCACTCCCTGTATGCTGAGCGCTATGCAGGAGCCAGAGGACAGAACCCAGGGCCTTCCTTACAGGGGCGAACGCTCAACTCAAGGCCAAAGTGCAAAGGGAGGCATTAGGAGAAAAGATGATATCCTAAATTTAGTCGCCTTTTACTCTGCAAGATAGAAAAATATTAGATAGTTTTTATTCATTTTGTTAGGCCCCTTTATTTTCCCAACTCTTCAAACATAAGATTTTTTTCTTCTTATTTATGTCATAGTTTCCTCTCTTCTTTTTCTCATTGAAGCTTAACTTCCTCTTTCCTTATCTCCGGTTCCTCCTGTTTCATATCCTGTTTCTCTCTGCATTTCCCCTTAAATATTATATAACCCCCTGGTCCTTTTTCTTTCTAGGAGTTGGATTGTCTGCTCCATGTCCTTTAAACGAAAGAAGATTCATAGAAGTAAACATACCTATTACTTATGAATTAAAGTTATAAGCATGTGTTATCCAATAATTACATCAAGTCACCTTTATCAGTTTTACCAGTTTGAATGATTAGGAAACTACATAAAACACAAATAAATGAAATGATTAAATCCTAGTAATATCGCAAAAACGAGAGTGATTACATTATAATCTATACGTACCAGTACTTGATGGCTTAAGACACTCCATCGCTGTTTTACATTTTTTTTGGCTTTTACTTCCCTTTCCTTTTCTGTCTTTGCCTCTTTTCAGCTTGTTTGTTTGCTTCCTATGTTCAGTTATTTCTTCTAAAAATAACTGCTTTTCGCCATACTCTTCTATTCCAGACCTACATGTACATGTCAATATGTCAATATGTCAAAATACAGGAACGAAATGGATCGACAGTTCTATTAAAAAAAATGCAGTATATAGAACCATTTGTGTATTTTAAGAATAGAGAAGACAAGACAAGAAATTACAATGTGTTGCTTGGTGTTTCGGCGGCATACTTCAGTGATATAGCACTATAAAAAGGGCAACAGTTCCACTATACAAGAAGACACAACATGAATATACCGCAGAGTCCCAAAACACACCTCGCACAGCATACACGCAGCACGCCGCATGCATGGGAGGCCGTCCTTGCATGACCATAGCTGTTGGTGGGACGTTAATGAATCAGACAAACAAACAAACAAAAAATATTTTCTGTTGAAGTTTGTTTTCCATGATTACCGTTTGATATTTAATTCCATATCTTTTAAATGGGAGTATAGCGAAAGCTTGGTCATTTCTCTTACTCGTCTACTGTCCACAGAGAACACGTCTTGACTAAAAATGACAGCAATTTCTTCTCATTCTGTTTTGCATTTGAATGCATTATTTACTGTCACTTCTTTTAGAAGCTTGTCGTCTCCGGAAAACTGCACCTGCTTTTATCTTCCAGCAGAAATCTATCTACTTACAGGGCTCTGTAATTTTTAAATACTAAAATCTCCATAGAAAAATAAAGATTCCACATTTCTCCGCAATGAAAACACAAGGTAATGGTTCTTGTTGTAGGGGTCCAACGTTGGCGCTCCAGTCAACATTTACAAGAGGCCCATGGGTTTTTCGACTATTGGCATAATACAACGCCTCAAAGAATATAGTAGTGGCAAACAATTAAGGCAATACAAACCAACTCTTTTTATGTCACCACAGGGTCAGGATGACCTTTAGTCATCATGCTCCATCAGTCGTCGTGCGCCGTCCACCGTGTGTAAACTTTTTATTCAAAAGACTTCTCAAATAAATGAGCTCATCGTTGCATAAGTTTTCAAATTGAACCCAATCCGCCTTATGTAAATTCTGACTAAGTGCAGCGGGATAAGATGGCACTAAATAAACAATTTGGTAGTACTTTCGAAAAATAATTTAAGAATATAACCAGCAAACACAGATTAGGAAAATCCGTCCGTCAAGCTTTACCACCGAACATCCGGAAACGCTGGTGAAACTGTAAAAGCCTATCTTAGTAAAAATTAACTACCAACAATACGACACTCTAAAAGTGAAAAATTCCATTAGTTCACGTGAAGTCGACATTAATTGAAGATCATATATGAATATGAGTCACTCCTTGTATCATCCAAGAGATCCCAAAGAGATCTTGGCGCCCTTCAAAAATGATTTGTCTGAAAAATGGCGGTAACAAGAATTGTTAATTGAACTAGCAGACAGATGGACCATGGACGAAATGTGATTGGAATATCCCTCCATCTGATGATTGTGTGCAAACACATTACATCCAAGTTCCTGAAAAGTATGTAATGATGAATCGATTTCATAATGGTGTGGCTGGTGGTCACGGAGAAAGAAAATACAAGAGATCCCAGAGGGATCTTGGCGCCCACCAAAGAATGGTCTATGTCTGACAATGGAAAGAGGGATCTTTTCCCTGCTTTTCAAACTTTTTCAAACATACTACATACGAAATGTAAGACAGATCGCTTCATTACTTTCTGAGAAACAGCGGTGAAATCCAAGATAGAGGCCGGTTGGCCATCTTGTTGACCGATCATTCCCAAAGGTACTTTGCACAACTAGGGCCCAAGGGAAACCTTTGCATGGAATTTGAGAGATATCCCTTCAGTAATTTCAGACAAATAGCGATAACTATCAAAATCCAAGATGGCGGCAGGTCGGCCATCTTGTTGACCAATCAGTTACGAAAGCAAAATGCAAAACTAGGGCTCTAGGGGAACCTACATATGAAATTTGAGACAGATCCCTTCAGTACTTTCTGAGAAATAGCGGTAACAAGAATTGTTAACGGACGGACGGACGGACGGACCACGGACGAAAGGCGATTTGAACAGCCCACCATCTGGTGATGGTGGGCTAAAAAATAAGGGCAGGCTACTTTCTTTTGAGATAAAATGTCAGATGTGAAACAGTGGACTGAAAATCTAACAAATGTGAAGCTAGAGATAACAACTAAAATGGTCAAATGCGGCTCCATTACATAGATGTTGATTGGTATAACGTCCTATTTATAGCTAGTGTTATTAATATGGACCCGCCTGTATGCAAGTGTTAGCCATTGATATTTTCGTGGTAAGTAAAGTATCAATATGACAAGAGACCCATGGGCCTTAACGGTCACCTGAGTTAGAATATGTAATGAAACAAATAATAAAACAAATGAAAGACATAAAAACACTATATGCTCTATTGCTGGGCCTTGAAGTTGGTCAGTGATTTATAAATTTGACCTTTTTAGACTATGAAGAGTATTTGCTTCCATCAAACCTGTGAACTTAGAGGTATTTTTTGAAATTTTAATCAATTTGACCCTGTTTGGTCCTGCCCCTCTGGTCCCCCAGGGGGTCATCGAGGACGGATATGGATGTTAAAATGCTATATCTTAGGCTAATAATTCTAATCAAGTTTGACTAATTTCCTACGAAAATTGGGCAAATAATGTTCACAAATATGTTTTTCCTATATAAACTAAAGTAAACTTGACCCCTCCCCAGGGGGTAACGTTAGACCCTAAGGTCATATAATTCACAGTTTTTATAAAACACCTGAAGACCTTTCCATCTATAATTATTTGATTCTACTATATCCAGAATTTTAGAAGATTTTTGAAGTTTTAGCCTATTTGACCCTTTTTAGCCCCGCCCCTCTACCCCCAGGGGGTCGGCCAGGACCAATGTGGATATGATATTAAAATGCTATCTCAGGCTAATAATTCTAACCAAGTTTGACTCATTTCCTATGAAAATTCAGCAAAAAATGCTCATTAATATATAAACTATAGTAAACTTGACCCCCTCCCCAAGGGGAAACAGGAGATCCCAGGGTCATATAATTTACAATTTTTATAAACAAACTTTAAGACCTTTTTATCTATAAAGTGTATTTGATTATACCATTTCCAGAATTTTAAAAGAATATTTTTGAAGTTTTAGCCTATTTGACCTTTTTTGGCCCCGCCCCTCTGCCCCCAGGGGGTCGGCCTGGACCAATATGGATATGATATTAAAATGCTATCTCAGGCTAATAATTCTAACCAAGTTTGACTCGCTTCCAATAAAAAAATTGAGCAAAAAATGCTCATAAATGTGTTTTCCCTATATAAACTATAGTAAACTTGACCCTCTCCCCAGGGGGAAATGTGAGACCCCAGGGTCATATAATTCACAATTTTTGTAAAGGACCTTAAGACCTTTCTATTTATGAAAGGTATTTGTTTCTACCATTTCCAGAATTTCAGAAGAAGATTTTTGAAGTTTTAGCCTATTTGACCCTTTTTTAGCCCCAGGGGGTCGGCCAGAACCAATGTGGATATGATATTAAAATGCTATCTCAGGCTAATAATTTTAACCAAGTTTGACTCGTTTCCAATGAAAATTGAGCAAAAAATGCTCATAAATGTGTTTTCCCTATATAAACTATAGTAAACTTGACCCCCTCCCCAGGGGGAAACGTGAGACCCCAGGGTCATATAATTCACAATTTTTGTAAAGGACCTTAAGACCTTTCTATTTATGAAAAGTATTTGATTCTACCATTTCCAGGATTTCAGAAGAAGATTTTTGAAGTTTTAGCCTATTTGACCCCTTTTGACCCCGCCCCTAAGGCCCCTGGGGGTCAGTCATAGAAAATTTGTTAATAAGATTAAATGGCCATCTCATACTGATAATTCTGACAACATTTGACTCATTTCCTATTACAAATGACAAAATAATGGGCAAAAAAGTGTTTTCTCAATATAAAGTATAGTAAACTTAACCTCCTCCCCAGGGGGAAACTAGAGACCCCAGGGTCATATAATTCACAATTTTTGTAAAGGACCTTAAGACCTTTCTATCTATGAAGAGTATATGATTCTACCACATCTGTGAGTAGAGAAGAATATTTTTGAAATTTTACTCAATTTTGCCCCTTTTGGCCCCTCCCATATAATTCACAATTTTGATTGGCCTTATGCCTTAGAAGGTTTGTGCAGAATTTCATTGAAATTGCTTCAGCAGTTTTGGAGAAGAAGTCGAAAATGTAAATTGTTTACGGACATGCGACGCACGAAGGACGACGCACGACGGACGACGCACGACGCCGGACAAAAGGCGATTAGAATAGGTCACTTGAGACTTCGTCTCAGGTGACCTAAAAATGTATAACTGATAGTTTTAGCGTTTTAATAGGGAAATGTTGCCTTTTAAGAATTTTACAGGGTACTCAGACTTCCAGTGAAGTGTGATATAATCTGTAGTGTTTAGAGCACAGTGAACTTGGTGTAAGCCAATTAATTTTGACCTAATAACCTAAATGGTTAATGTGATGATTGATGAAGTATTTGTATAAGACAATAGAGAATGTGTGCGTTAATTGCTTGCATTCTGATCGTTAAGATTATCCTTGGGATGATTCCTTTGGTTACGTAGGATGAGCCTGTATTTCCTAAGGACGTGATTGCTACCACCTCTTCAGATTCTTGTCAGGTTAGGCATTTCACAAAATATAACGTGAATAATCGTATGACGAAACAAATTTTGACATTATGATACGATGGCTGCATATGGGTTATTCTTTCATATTTACAGTATTCAATGACATGGACTCAATAACTATGCTTTCTAGTATTATCACTATCAGTGTATAATGATAGCACAACACGTGCGGTGATTTTGTTAAGTGAATAGCTAATGGCGTAGTAATGCGGCGGGAAACGTGGGTTCATTACCCCACTTTTGGTGGAAACATAGGAATGACTCGATTGCCATCTGCTGTTCTATCGAATTCATTGACAATTACGGGAGATTAAAAAAAGGTTTGTTTGTTTGTGTTTAACGGCCTATATTTGATCAATTTTATTAATCTACATATATTTTTGAATTAAAACAACCTTAACGGTCACTCGAGTTCGGATACAAAATGTAACAAAGACATATAAACACTATGTACTGGTCTTTGAAGTCGGTTAGTGATTTTAAAATCAACGTAGAGTATTTGCCTCCGTCAAGCCTGTGAAATTCATAAGAAGAATATTTGACTCCGTCCCTTTGGTCCCTTAGGGGTAAGCCAGGACCGATATGGATGTTAAAATGCTATAGACGACCTTATTCAGTTATCTCCCGAATAGTTCGAAATTACACCAAAAGGTAACGTTGACGTCGGCCGCCATTAACTCCGTGACTGAGGCGGTGAAGGTCAGTGTGAAAGAGCCGTAAACTCGTCTTTTACATTGTCGATATAATTGTATGAGTGTATGGAACTCCAATATTTTTTTCAAAAATACCGAAGTTAGAGTCATCATGTCTGTTTCGAAATCATTGGAATCGTCAACTTCTCGTCCAGAGTTCCTAAAAGCTAGCGAGTGGAAAGATGATATGAGAGTGGTCGTGACCATTGTTGATGATGATTTAATGTTAATGAAAACAGAGGTTAAGCCATCACAGAAAGAGAATGAAAAGTGGCATTCGCCATGGGTATTGTATGGGCGGAACGCCTGGGTGTTTACGGGCGAGTGTTCGTGTGTGGCTGGACTAAGTAAAACATGTAGCCATATCGGAGCGTTATTGTGGAAGTTAAGAGTATGCATTTAAAATGAACCTGACTGGAAAGAGTTGTACTGATGAAATGATGAAATGAAAAACAATATGGACTTCAAAAACCAAAACGAAACCACGACGAGAATGAGTGTGAAAGAGTTGAATGTGAGGAGATTATGCCATCAATCGAAAAAAAACCCACCTAATTCTTATATAATTGGAAAAGTTATGTTTTTAACTCATCAAAAGAGACAAACTAAACAATTTATAAACACGACCTAATATTGCAAAAGTATCTACTAGATCTCCCTCTACGTCTAGCATCCTATTTTGTAAATTTTGAACATGTAATAGCAAATTACCAGTGGAATATGGTAGAAGGATTGTTTGTATGTTTGATTAATTAACATCCTATTAACAGCTATGGTCATGTAAGGACGGCCTCCCATCTATGCGGTGTGTTGCGTGTATGTTGTGAGAGATGCGTGTTTGGGAGACTGCGGTATATTCATGTGTTGTCTTCTTGTTATAATGTGACCGGGTGGGGTGTGTTGCTTGGTGTCTTAGGCGGCATGCTTCATGATATAGCAATATAAAAAGGGCAACAGTTCCACTATACAAGAAGACACAAACGAACTTACCGCAGTCTCCCAAAACACGCTCCTCATACACGCAACACACCGCATACGTGAGGGGACGTCCTTACATGACCATAACTGTTAATAGGACGTTAATTAATCACACAAACAAAAATTTTATAGTGAAACTGTTGCCCTTTTTAAAGTGCTATATCAATGAAGCAATCCACCGAAGACACCAAGCAACACATCCCATCCGGTCACATTATACTGACAACGGGCGAACCAGTCGTCCCACTTCCTGTATGCTGAGCGCTAAGCAGGAGCAGAAACTTCCACTTTTATAGACTTTATTGTGTCTCGGTCAGGGGACATAACCCAGAGCCTTCCTAATAAAGGCGAAAGCTCAACTGAAGGCCAAAAGTGAGGCGGTGCCATGAGAGGCATTAGGAAAGATAAAAACAGTCAGGAAGAAGAGAAAAGATAAGTTCCTAAATTTAGTCGTCTTTTACGATCATACAATAGGGGCAGCAGGTACATTTCTAACAATGTCTACAACTTTCTTACGCCTTCTTTCAAGCGTACCACTTGTTCCTTTTCAGCCAATGTCAATTCCTGGCGAACCATCCTTCATAATTGTTGACGTCTGCTACAAAACTAAAGATAGCCCCACGCGAATTTGACAGATATGGGGGATAACTCCAGCACTACATCTTGCACAATAAGAGTTCCGATTCTAGTACCAATTTTTGAATCACGAGGAAAGAAACTGTTATTACTTCCGGGTATTTTTGACCGACGACGCGTAATGAAAATGTGAAAGACTTTTGGCACGACACTGTATATATGTTGAACTTTATTCAAATTCTTTGTTCTTTGTGCTGAAGTACAGTTGATACAAAACGGATCCAAAGTTTTTTTTTTAACTTTTGAAGAACTGGGCGTTGTCTCATTTCTTTGTAGATTATGTAGGAATTTACGACTGGAATGCCAAGGACATGAAAAAAACCTTAGGATACCATCCGGCTACACATGCTAATTAAAAGTGACGTCTTTTTCAACTTATTAAATTTGAATGGTTCTCATACAATTGATCTAATGACAATGTGTTTATCTAATTCTGTAAGATTTCAATTTAGTCTGGCTATTTGTCTTACCTGTCTACTGCTCCCATGTGCTTGTTGAAGCTCAAAACAGTCAGGCCGGACAATTATGTTGCCACCATCGCAACGTTTTCCTGTATCAACCATTACACCTGTAATAATAAAATTGGTATCCGATTTTTAGGTCATCTGACCCGAAGGGTCAGGATGACCTATAGTCATCATGCTTCGTCCGTCGTCGTGCGCCGTCCTTAAACTTTTCACATTTCAATCTTCTTCTCAAGTTTGACCAGTGGGATTGAGCTGAAACTTACATGAAATGATCCTGACATGGTCCCGACAAAGTGTTGTTATTTTTTGGGTCGATCCGTAATCCAAGATGGCCGCCACAGCCGCCATCTTGAAAACACATTTAGAACTTCTTCTCAAGTTCTATCAGTGCGATTTGGCTGAGACTTGCATGAAATGATCCTGACATGGTCCCGACAAAGTGTTGTTATTTTTTGGGTCGATCCGAAATCCAAGATGGCCGCCACAGCCGCCATCTTGAAAACACATTTTGAACTTCTTCTCAAGTTCTACCGGTTCGATTAGGCTGAAACTTGCATGAAAGGAGTCTGACATGGTCCCAACAAAGTGTTGTTACATCTCTGGTTGATCCCCAATCGAAGATGGCAACCATGACACTATATCTAATTAATTTCCTATATGATTATTGCCAAGGTACTCAGATGACCGTTAAGGCCAATGGGCCTCTTGTTGTCTATGTTTTTGTCAATTCTTTGATTCAATGATTTGTTTGATTAATTAACGTCCTATTAACAGGCAGGGTCATGTAAGGACAGCCTCCCATGTATGCGGTGTGTTGCGTGTATGTGTGCGAAGTGCGTGTTTTGGGAGACTGTGGTACATTCGTGTCGTGTCTTTTCTATAGTGGAACTGTTGCCCTTTTTATAGAATATTCTCAGTTTAAAACATACTTACCCATGTATTGCACAAGGTAAAATGTATGGTATTTTCTAACACTTGTAAAAATGAGTTTGGTTCTCATTTTGATTACAATGTACACGTATGTAAATTTTCTTCTGTAAAATCAAATTTTAAAAAATGAACACTTCCAGCAACATATTGTACTGTAGATCAATCTTACTACATTATATCACTGCAAAATTGCTTAAAATTATATACATAAACGTATGTGGATATGTCATACAACACAAAAATACCTTCATGAACTGTAGTAAGAAAGGACACATCCTTCTGGTAAGCATATTTCAAGGCGAGAAAAGTTCCATTATTGAACACCGATTGTACCTGCTGCCCCTATTGAATGATCGTAAAAGGCGACTAAATTTAATATATTATTTTTTCTCTTCCTCCTTACTAACTTTATTCTTCCCAACATCTCCCTTGACACCGCATCAATTTTGGCCTTCTGTTGAGTTCTGTCATCTGCTGAGACATACCAAAATCTATTAAAGTGGTAGTTTCTGCTCTTGCTTAGCGCTCAGCATACAGCGAGTAGTACGACTGTTTCGCCCGCTGTCAGTATCACATGACCGGATGGGGTGTTTAGCTTCGGCAGCATTCGCGTCAGTAATATATAACTATAAAGGGCAACAGTTCTAATATACAAGACAAAACAAGCACCTCGCACTACACACACCGCACACATGGGATTCCGTCCTTATATGATCCTGGCAATTAATAGAAACAAACAAAACTTTCGCCGGATGCGCCTTCAGTGCCAACTCCTGTTGATTCTCAAGGTTACATAACCTAGCATGGCGTTCATATAAATATCATAAAATAACTGAGGGCTACTGTAATAGTTGTCGGTGTATAGATGATATCCATTGTGCAAGTATAGCTCCATTAACCGGATCACTGCATCATAAGTTGAATCATTCCCGCTAGAGTCCGGCTGTACTCCCTCACGACCAGTTTATATCTCGAGCCGGGTGCAGTATCCATTTACAGAACCAAAAAGTATGTACATCTTTAGTCTATGCTTGATTGGTTTATCCGGGCTATATACTCGAAAATTTCACTTTCCTCTCCATTGTATCATGCCTTCGTTAATAGAGATGTTCCTTCCAGGATTGTAACAAATTTGAATTATATTCAGAATTTCTGTGTAGGCTCTACCTAACTTCTGTAAAGGGGAATAACCATCGAGGCCTCGCTGCATAGCAGTGTTTGTCACATAATGAAAAAATCATATTTGCCATAAATCTATCTCTCGACATGACCGTTCCAAAACGTGATGTACTGTTACCTCGTTTGTGGTCCAATATGCCTGGATGTCGGTCCATCTCACAAGCGGCATAGCTATAACATCCCTAGGAATGCCTTCATCTCCCAAACTGTGGTAGTTACCGACTTCCTCAATCTAGAGTTTTGTGGCATGGTCCTGTTCTCTAAGTAGGAGGCTGCAAACCTATTTGTCTCGAGTGCCATCATTCCAGTGACGTCTTCGGTAAAACAAACCTCTGCAAAATGTCCAAATGAAACAGTGCCTTACCTTCCTCCAGAGGATTTGTAACGCCAGCGTTTCCTACGAAATTCCATTCAGACGGAGGTAGACCACCTTGAACGACGTTAAAGTGTTCCTGAGTTGAGCGTTCGTCCCTTTGAGGAAGGCACTGGGTTCTGTCCCCTGGCCGAAACACACCAAAGCCTATAAAAGTGGTAGTTTCTGCTCGTGCTAAACGCTCAGGAAACAGTGAGTGGGACGACTGGTTCGCCCTTTGTCGGTATAATGTGACCGGGTCGGGTGTGTTGCTTGGTGTCTTCGACGGCATGCTTCAGTGATATAGCACTATAAAAAGGCCAAGAGTTTCACTATACAAGAAGACACAACATGAATATACCGCAGTCTCCCTAACCACGCACCTCGCACAACATACACGCAACACACCGCATACAAGGGAGGCCGTCCTTACATGACCCTAGCTGTTAATAGGACGTTAATAAATCAAACAAACAAACAAACCTATTGGGCCCTATAATAAAACACAATTAGAATATTCAACTCTCAAATCATATATCATTCATTCAACACCGAATCACGCGAATAACTTGCAAAGACGAACTTTACATTTCACACAATACCGAAAACGTATTATTGAAAAATAGATATGATATATGAAAGTAAAAACACACACTTACAACACGTAATCAATAATCGGATCACATGTATACAATACATGTTTATCCGTATATATTTCATATTTTAAAAATATCTAAATAATAATAATCACATTCAAACCATTTTCATACTGGGAGAATAGAATAATGTATTAACCAAGATAAAGAACAAATAATAGAACAACCGAAAAGCAAGACTTACCCAAATTAATGAATTTCTCGACCGATCAAACCAAACGTCCAACCAAGCACAGGGACGAAATTCAAATATCCCGAAATACAAAAAGATATATATCAAATACGTTAAACTGACCACACTGACCAATCAAACAACTTCGTCAATGTCTGTAACAGTCACATGTCCTGTCCGTCATAAAAGTCCGTCAGTGAACACTACTAACGGGTACACAAACATATACGTACATACACATATAGACAAACGCAGCGCTCGCGAATATATACGATATATTACGCACGCGAGTAAAACACGGCACGGCATAGATACATATTACTATCACAATTCACTGCAAATTATATATTTGCAAATAATGAAACACCTTTCAAATACACTTTTATACCACTTTTATTTATTACATAAATCCACATAAAATATGACCCTACTACATTTTCACACAAGTTATGAAATGATTCTTACATGATCCGGACAAAGTGTTTTAATTTTTCGGGTCGATCCGAAATCCAAGATGGCCGCCACAGCCGCCATCTTGAAAACACATTTTGAAATTCTTCTCAAGTTCTACCGGTGCGATTTGGTTAAAGCTTGCATGAAATGATCCTGACATGGTCCCGACAAAGTGTTCTTATTTTTCGGGTCGATCCAAAATCCAAGATGGCCGCCACCTTGAAAACACATTTTGAACTTCTTCTCAAGTTCTACCGGTGCGATTTGGTTAAAGCTTGCATGAAATGATCCTGACATGGTCCCGACAAAGTGTTCTTATTTTTCGGGTCGATCCGAAATCCAAGATGGCCGCCATCTTGAAAACACATTTTGAACTTCTTCTCAAGATCTGCCGGTGCGATTTGGCTGAAACTTGCACGAAATGTTCCTGACATGGTCCTGACAAAGTGTTGTTACATCTCTGGTTGATCCCAAATCGAAGATGGCTACCATTACACGATATCTAATTAATTTCCTATATGATTATTGCCAAGGTAATCAGATGACTGTTAAGGCCCTTGGGCCTCTTGTTTGCACATGCCGTTGCTTCTGTTTGGGGAGATTTTAGGGACAAACATCAATCATCACAAAAACTTGGCTGATTTCGCCCTTGAAATCTTAGTTTTTACCAGCAGCCCACATTAATGGAAGCCTTGACATTTTTTAAAAAAAAACACGGTTTTCCACCCTTATTACGTGGCCCGGTGTCCATGGTGATAACAGTTATCGGAGGTGACTTTTACTACCGTCACTAGTGGTTTAGTGAATAGGAGCTCGTTTGAGCTAATTCTTCTTTTTGAGAATCATTACTGTCATTTCTTTTTTTGACCTTTTCTATTTCTTGTAAATCTGTAACTAATGTCAGTAGTCTGAGAAGGATTATCTTCGATTTCCGAAAACAAACGTTTTGAGTTTTTACGAAAAGTACGGTTTTCTTCGTCAGTTTTCTCTACACGATGAACAAATGGGCTTATAAGAGATTTCAGCGCAGCCTTGGTGCTAGGTGTTTGCACATTCAAAATTTTCTCTGTAAGTAACAGTTTGTAAACTTGTGGTAATTTCATTTCCTCCACCTCGCGGGGGCGAATGTGTTTCAGTGCACACTCGTTTATCACATGTTGCATAAACAATTCGTCTTTGAAAATCAAAATCCCTGGATCGAGAGACTCTCAAGTCTTCATTTTGCAGGGTTCGTGGCATGTTTCGAGACTGATGTGAATGATTATGGGGGTCGACTTGCAAATGATGTTGTTACTTTCCTCTCGGACAATCAGAATTGCCCCAGTGAGTGTGCATATTGAGAAAGTGTGCATACTAATCAGCTTCAGTGGGTAGCCACACAGATGTCATCAGCCTATCAGCTGTTAGTATTCGTTCAATCAAGCTGAAAGATATATTTCACTAGACTGAGTCACTTCACCTGTGAAGTACATCGGTCAACCACATAATTTTCGTTAGGTAAACAGTAACTATACGGGTACTTTTGGGTAGAGAAGCGTTGCGCCCGCAGTAATACAATGTACAAAATAAAAGTGACATACAAATTGGATCAATATACATGAAGAAACAATACAATAATTTTTAATCTGTCACACATTTATCAATCACACAACTTCAAGCTGAAGCTGGATAAGCCGACAGGGGACTCAATAAATACCCACGGTGAGTGTCCAGCAGGTAAGGAGCTGCATGGATTAATGCAAACACTTGGCAGCAGTACTGTTGATGTTGCAGCATTTTATCAACACCGAAGTGATACAATTGAAAAAGTCCTGTACAGAACACCTACAAACATTCTACAAACCAAAACACGCACATATAGGTATCCTATTGCTCAAATTTATTTGATTATTCATTATACATGTATATTATGAAGACAATAATGCAATACATGCATAACAAAATGGGTTAAGCCCTAGACTTTTGGTCCATTATTTAGCAACCTACCTTAAGTTTCTCGATAATCTAAATAAAACTTGAAGATTAATGGAGGAATGGACAATCAACATCATTATACTAATTCACACATACACTTAATAATTGCAAGATTGGGATTTTTTTTTGAAAGTCTGAAGGCTTATATTCTTCAACAACTTCTTTTCAAGGCCAAATATCTAATTCTTTAAGTTTAAAATATAAAAAATGTATCCGGGTTACAACTATTCTTGAAACTAATAATTCTGATACATTGAAAAACAAGGACAATTCAACATCTTATTTTGCTTGAAGTAGTTTCATTAGGACCATAACCAATTGGTCTGAAGGATCTCACAATGACCCTTGGTGACACAGCTCATTAACACAGTGACCCAGTCATTGTAAAATAACAAACTGAGCAAAAATAAGTGAACCTACGAAAATAATCCACTGAAAATTTTCTAAATGACTTGATTTCACACGGTGTAGATGTTGAACATGTACTGGAAGAAGGGTGATTTGTTTGTTTGATTTATTCCATGTATGCGGTGTGTTGCGTGTATGTTGTGCGAGGTGAGTGTACTGCGGTATGTTCGTGTTGTGTCTTCTTGTAGAAGGGTGATACACATCAGTCAATTACCACCTCATATTGAACATCATATGCTGGTTGGAAATAGTCTTGTTCAGGCTGTATTGTGGACCTGCTTTTTCGCGTTTTCTGTCTCTTTTGCCTAGGACTTTCCTCCATACTGAAAACACTGCTACATTCACCTTTACTTTGAGTATTAAACATGTCCATTATCACATTATGTATATAAAATTGTAACAAATCAAAGAAGTATCTATGGGGTCAGTGGTCACAAGTTCGAATTCCATGTTGGGTAGTTGCCAGCTACCGACCCGGCCCTGCAGGTAGGGCGTTAGAATTATACCTGCTGCCCCAATTGCATGATCGTAAAAGGCGACTAAATTTAGGATCTTATCTTTTCTCTTCTTAATAACTTTATCTTTCCTAATTCCTCCCTTGGCACCGCCTCACTTTTGGCCTTGAGTTGAGCGTTCGCCCCTGAGAGGAAGGCTCTGGGTTATGTCCCCTGGCCGAGACACACCAAAGTCTATAAAAGTGGTAGTTTCTGCACCTGCTTAGCGCTCAGCATACAGGGAGTAGGACGACTGGTTCGCCCGTTGTCAGTATACTGTGACCGGGTGGGGTGTGTTGCTTGGTGTTTTCGGCGGCATGCTTCAGTGATATATCACTATAAAAAGGGCAACAGTTCCACTATACAAGAAGACAGAACACCACATACATGGGAGGCCGTCCTTACATGACCATAGCTGTTAATAGGACGTTAATAAATCAAACAAACAAACAAGTTACCGACCGCTGATCGGTGGTTTTTCTCCAGGTTTGTTTTATAATTTTAACGTCCTATTAACAGCCAGGGTCATGTAAGGACGACCTTCCATGTATGCAGTATGTAGCGTGTGTGAAGTTTCTTAAGTTGGCATGAACAAGAAAGACCTGTTTGAACCATTTACGGGAAAGTTCACCATCCATGTAGCCATTAGGAGAGGTTCCAAAAAGTCGATCACCAGGAATTCCTGAAGCATTAATTACAACTTATTTGAAAATATGTGATCATTGGTAATTTCACTAGTTTTGTTTACCCCTCTTTAACATTTTGTTTCTGTTCATAATGGGTTACCACACTTCTGTAAATGTAGAGGGAGTGTTAAATGAGTACATGCATTCTTTATACATGATTCTGTTAATTGATTTATTTATATAACATTGCTCTTTTAGAAAACTTCGTGAAATCACATATCTCTATGTGCTCCACTTGGAAAGCTTTTCGCATTAAAAACAAAAGTTGGAAGAACCTTGCCATCTCCAGACACACAATTGTTGGCCGTTACAGGTAGGCCGTTAGAAATGTACCTGCTGCCGCTATTGCATGATCGTAAAAGGCGACTAAATTTAGTATCTTATCTTTTCTCTTCTTCCTAACTGACTTTCATATTTCCTCATGCCTTCCTTGGCACCGCCTCACTTTTGGCCTTGAGGTGAGCGTTAGCACCTATGAGAAAGGCTTTGGGTTCTGTCCCATGGCCGAGTCACACCAAAGTCTATAAAAGTGGTAGTTTCTGCTCCTGCTTTGCGCTCAGCATACAGGGAGTGGGACGACTGGTTCGCCCGTTGTCACTATAATTCGCCGGGTTGGGTGTGCAGGTAGGGCGTTTGAATTGTACCTGCTGCCCCTATTGCATGATCGTAAAAGGCGACTAAATTTAGGATCTTATCTTTTCTATTCTTCCTAACTGACTTTATCTTTCCTAATGCCTCCCTTGGCACCGCCTCACTTTTGGCCTTGAGTTGAGCGTTCGCCCCTGTGAGGAAGGCTCTGGGTTCTGTCCCCTGGCCGAGACACACCAAAGTCTGTAAAAGTGGTAGTTTCTGCTTAGCGCTCAGCATTCAGGGAGTGGGACGACTGGTTCGCCCGTTGTCAGTATAATGTGACCGGGTCGGGTGTGTTGCTTGGTGTATTCGGCGGCATGCTTCAGTGATATAGCACTATAAAAAGGGCAAAAGTTCCACTATACAAGAAGACACAACATGAATATACCGCAGTCTCCTGAAACACTCACCTCGCACAACATACACGCAACACACGGCATACATGGGAGGCCGTCCTTACATGACCATAGCTGTTAATAGGACGTAAATTAATCAAACAAAAAAACAAAAAGGGTGTCATGCTAAGTGTCTTCGTCGGCATGCTTCATTGATATAGCACTATAGAAAGGGCAACTTTTCCACTATACAAGAAAGACAGTATAATGTGACCTGGGGTGTTGCTTGTGCTTTCGCCGGCATGCTTCAGTTATATAAGGACTACGCAAAGCAACAGTTCACTATACGAAAAGACACTCATGAATATGACCGCAGTCTCCAAAAACATGTTCACCTCAACAACATACCCAACACACCGCAAGACATGAGGCCGTCCTAACATGACCGACTAGCGTATAATTAAAGGACGTTAATTAATCAAACTAACAAACAAACACCAACACACGCCACCCAAATCGCCTACATTGGGAGGCCGGCCTTACATGACCCAAACTGTAATATAGGGTATTGGTTTGCCCGTGGGAAAAAGGTTCTCAGTATAATGTGTCCGTTGGGGTCTCCTGGCGTTTGTCTTCGGGCGGCATCTTCAGTGATATAGCACAATAAAAAGGCAGACAGTTCCAACTACTACAAAAGGACAACAACACGAAACAAGTAGCTGGTTCACTCCACCTCGCAACAAACATTGACCGCAACAACACTTAAATGCATAAGATGGAGGCCAAATTACATACCATAGGCTGTGAACATTAATGACGGTAAACGGAAATAAACAAACAAAACAGGTGATGTGAATCCCGTTGGTAATTTGATCACAGACTACCCTGTCCTGTCGTTCCCAACCCACTTTTATTCCGCATTGTATATACTGGCAAGGTTCATTGCCAATATTCTGTTTGATAACAACATAATACATAGCAATTTGTATATTGTAAAAAGGGCGATTTTCAAATTTAGGATCATAAAGTGCTAAAAGACTACTGAAATTGTTGTTTAATAAGTAGATAATCCATTCTTTATTATACCTTTACTATCCTTTTACCGCTATACATGCACCTTTGACGAGGAAACACTAACAAAGTTGGTAAACGAAAGAGACAGTGCAAATACCCAACAGGTTATCAAAACTGCGGTAAACATCTTGAAGGATTACCTCCGAGAAAAATCACTTGGAACGATCAGTGAACTTGAGGGTGAAACAAGCGAACATGTGAACGGTATTCTTCGAAAGTTTTACGCGGAGTTGAAAAAAGTTGATGGATCCCGATACACTAAAAAATCCATGATTTCAATCAGGTATGGATTGCAAAAGTACTTTTTAAAGAAGCGCGATGATGATATTATAAACGCCGACGCATTTAAGAAAGCAAATGAAATGTTCAAGTCGGTGTTGGTGAACCTAAAAAAGGCGGGATTAGGGGATACGAAACACAAAGCTCCAATTGATGCAAAAGAAATGGAGAAGCTTTACGCAAGTGAAATCTTTTCTACAAATACCTCGGAGGGATTACAAAACCGGACAATATTTGAATATCTATACTATTTCTGTAATAGAGGCCGTGAGAACCTGAGAGATATTCAGAAAAATGATTTCAACATCAATACTGATGCTACAGGGAGACGATACGTCACCGTCACCAGTCGGCAAACAAAAAACCATCGAGGCGACGATTTAAGAGACAATGACAAGGAGGGACGCATGTATGATCAACCAGGTACTGTAACGTTGATTTTATTGATAGTTTTAATATTTCAAATTTGAAAAAGCGTATTTAAAGGTGTAGCTTATACAAACAATACCAAATTCGTTTACAATTACGTCGTGTTCATTTTTCATTAGCATTGACTTTTGTCATTTGTATGAGTCAAGTAAATAATGCATTTCATTTTCCTTCCTCTTCATATGTTTCAGGGAATCCTAATTGTCCTGTGGCTACTATTGAGAAATACCTACGCAAATTAAATCCTAACAATGACAACTTCTGGCAAAGGCCGAAGAAAACTGTCGATCAGTGCATGGATGTGTGGTATGATAATTGCGCTGTAGGTAAAAATACTTTGAACAATTTCATGTCACGGCTCAGCAAAGATGCAGGTCTCTCTGTTAAATACACCAACCATTGTATACGGGCAACATGTATCACGATGATTGACCAAAAGGGAGTCGAAGCAAGGCACATCATGGGCATAAGCGGGCACAAATTGGAAAACTCTATCAGGTCTTATAGTGAGAGACTAAGTGAAAACAAGAAACGCCAAATTTCGGACATACTAAGTGAAAATGTTGTCCCAGCAAAGTCTCCAAAACTACACAACTCTGTCAACGGAAATGAACTAGCTACATGCTCTTCCAACCTCTAGCTTCCCGACTTTTTAGACGACGAATTCGAAAGTATAATGGCTGACATTACTGCATATGAGCTAGCCGCTACTAGGACAAATGTCTGCAATAACATCCCAATGAGTACATCAGGCTATATTCCAGGAAATTTCCATCTCAATAATTGCAATGTCATTACCATCAATATCACAAAGTAAAATTAACTGGATCATATAAATACTGACTGTTGTTATGGAATATTATATATGTTATCTTATTTACTGTTTGTGCATTTCTTGAATATCAATAAAATTTCATTAATTTAATACAGTATTTCAGTTGTGTTTTTTGTCAGAACTATAATTATAAAACACAGACATGGGTATGGGTATTATGGTGACGAACATATTATTACCAATAAAATGTTCTTGATTTTACGCGTCATTTAATCACGATGACATCTTCATCACTTAATACGATACATCTTCATCACTTTTTACATAGCGAAAATGAAGCAAAGGTATAATAAAACACTTATTGAATGGGTATATTCGGGAAATAGCACTTTTATGGTTCCCAGAGACACGAACTATTTTCCGAGGCTGTATTGATCTTGAATTTTTGTTTGAAACTACCAAGTCCCTTATTTCCTTTAGGCGATGAATTCGACGTGGGCTTCCTCATTTTAAGTTCTTGATGACGTTTCGAAACCAGTTGTATGATGGACCATTCCGTCCCACATTGCTGCTTCTTCCTTTTTTCTTTATTATACCTCTCACAAACAGTTATTATCTTAAAAGTGAGGGGAAGCGATCGTTCCTGGCAATATTTCATATACGAAATGAGATACACCTCTTCCTGCTGTGACAGAACTCTAATGGACTAGCCCTAAGTTGACCCCGGCAATGACGTTTTAATGTCATATGGTTAATTTGATGTTTCCTGGCGGATTGTCTGATGGGCTTGCCATTTTTGACATCTTGTATTGTATCTTTAAAGCGACTTTTGTCGTAATTTTTGTATTTGACTGAATAAAGTGAACGAGAGAAAGTTTTAAGGTTTTTCTTTATCATTTCCATTATAATTACGAATTTAATAAGAATCAAATTTTGTCCAAATACATAGACATCGGCTTTACAAGAAAAATCGAACTGAATATCATTAAGAGGACTTGGTATTAGATTGACTTGACTTGATGGAATTACAGAACATTTTCTTTCTATTTGATTTATACAGCACAGTATTAAGCTATTTCTGTTCTAATATAAAGTGTACATTGGAAGTGATGTAGGCCACAGGAATGTTTTTATCTTTTTAATGTATTAAATATATTGTACATAACTCACGATAAAATAAAAGTTCACAATTTACCACATATCGGTCAAAATAGTTATGCTTGGTTTTATGAATATGCAAGGTGTTTTTCATCAAAGAGTTTTTGTAAATGTTCAGACAAGTTAGTTTTCCGTGTTATCGGTAGCAATTTTCTTTTTCACCTCATTGACACGAAGTTCATCGGGGTAGGTCCTGACAAAAATACACCACAGTTCTAGGCTGCTGTCAGGGAGAAAGACTAACTGTATCGATCCACCATAACGAGTTTAAAATGATTCTGAACTGTGTAGGGTCCGTATTAATAAAGTACTTGTCAACACTAGGAAGGAACATGTTATTCAAGAATGATCAACTAACCATATTGAGAGTCTCTCTACTAGTGTAAGAACGTAAGTATGTAATGCGCATACCCATCCGGACTCCTCTGTGGCAGGGATGATTATAGGTTAATAATTTGTAGTCTCGGGTATCCTCCGATGAATTTAGTGTAGATACCGTGCCATCTGAAGAGTAATCGCTCAATGCTTCGTTTGGACCATAATAGGTCAAGACTTCTCTGGTGGTCCGCTAGGCATTAATTGTCTAGCAGGCACTACTCTAAATTAAGCTCACGCCAGCTGTTACTGGGTAAGGTTCTCAAATGGTCTTTTGTTACCCGGTTTCTTTACTTCCTCCTTTGTTCTGTCTTCAATAACTTCTGCTTGCCTTCTATATTGTAATTTGGGTGTACATTCGTCTTGTGCCTCACTTATTCGCTGTTCCTTCCGTAAGCACCGCCTCACTTTTGGCCATGAGCTGAGCGTTCGCTCATGTGAGAAGTAGAAGTATCTATCTTCCTATTTTGGTATATAAACGCATCTCACTTATTTTTCGCTTCTCGATTGCTTTATCAATTATTGTCACTGGGTTTCCTCTTTTCCGGGTGGCTTCTTATTCGAAGTGATCCCCGTCGCTATCACGTAGTATTTTCTGCATTTGAATTGACAAATGTTCATACATGTATTTCAATCACAGGTCATTATCCTGTCCCTAGCTAGGTTATGGCATTTTTATGCATGTCTTTAGAACAAGTGCGTATGAAATGAATTAAAAAACATGAACTCAGTGGTTATACATTGACATTGTTCCCATGAACTCAGTGGTTATACATTGACATGGTTCCCATCTTGAAAAATAAGAGACAAAGAATGGTTTTCGATGGATTCAAATCTACTTTTAAAATCATACAGCCAGGGGTATTTCAGGGATCTGTCCTGGGACCATACTTATTTTTTTTGTAGGTGTTGATTTTTCTTTTAATGTAAAATTATTTGCTGATAATGCTCCTTTAATTACTCTCGTGGAAAGATTAGGAAATTCAAAACAGTGATATGCGAAAATTGTCTTCATGGGCTGATAAATATATGAATATATATGTGGGGCATACTCTTTAATCCTGATAAAACTGCATGTCTTCTTTTCTGGATGGAAGTCGACTCCCAATTATTACATGCACATTTATTTTTTTAACAATATAAAAAAAAATCATGTTACATCATAAGCACCTACTAGCAGTATATTTCAACTCACTGGCAAATTAAACAGATAGAATAAACTCAGATTGCTGAAATTTAAACTATTTAACCTCCTTTATTCAACTTGAAGCAACACGGAATATTATATCCAGTTTAAAAAGTAAAAAAAAGCCATCCTGTATAATCATCATGGGAAAGTTCCGATATACGCAAAAAAGTATGGCAAATTGTACTCCCAGAATCATTAAGGTCATGGGCAATGAAACAGTTGCACAGTAACATCCCCGCAGGATACTAAGGTATAGTCAAAAGCCTAGCTTGCGTCCGCCTACGGTTTTACTGGCAAGCGGTAAGAAGGAATGTCGTGTAAAGTATGCGATGACTGCATCCAGGAAAAGACCCACATCAACACCATTACTTAATTATAATGTAGGTGCACCACTGGAGAGGGTAACCATAGACATTTAAGGACCCTTAGCACCAAGTAGTAATGATAACAAACATATCCTTATGGTGGTCGATTATTCACTATATGGTTTGTTTGATAGTGAGTGAAGCTTATCCATTACTGATATCCTAGTCAAATCAATCAATAAATATTTCATTTTATTGCCACGCATCGTAAAAATATTTAGCCATTTATAACATATATGTACAAGTAATTTTTGAAGATGCTAGAGACAACACATGTGGGTGATTTACATATAGGTTCCAGAATAGAGTGATCGGGAAGACAATTTGGTGCTCCGTGTAAGTGCGGAACGACCTCACTAATAGTTACTACTTTAATTCTATAAACCGACCTAATTGTTCGCACGTTACTAACACATTATCAATGACTGACTTCCCTTTCTGTGATATACATGTAAATTGTTTTCATTCTTCTTGAATCTTTCTTTTAAAACGCACAAATTATTGAGAGTACACAAATCTTTGAAATAGTCACTAAAACTGTTTTTCCAATAGTGTAGTCTCTGTTGGCCACAGCATACACGCAACACACCGCATACATGGGAGGTCGTCCTTACATGACCATAGCTGTTAAAGTGAATAGTCGGGCAAAGAAAACCAGTCTAAATGCGTTCATTGGCCTTCCAAAAGTTCTCACATATTAATACGACGGCCAAGTTCTGCTTACGTTTCCCAGTTCTGACCATTAAAGTAAAGGAAAGTTGAAAGCATTAAAAGCGAGGCCGCGTGTAAATGTAACCTCGGACATAGTCAGCCGGGAGGACGTTTTAGGATTCCTATACACTTTAAATTAATTTCTTCGCACGCAGACAGATTTTAGCGAGTGATTGTATTTTTACATTTCATAAGAAATTATACTGGATACATTCACACCATTTTTACCGACTTTAGCCATCCTTGCCCGACTGTTCACTTTAATAGGACGATAATTAATCAGACAAACAAACAAACAAACAAAGCATACATGGGAGGCCGTCCTTACATGACCATAAATGTTGATAAGACGTTAATTATTCAAACAAACAAACTGGTAGGCACACTATCCACTCCTTATACGAACCTGATCAACATCTCGCGTTAAAATCACCTCTGATGCAGACAGACCATTTTACTGAGTAGACAGATTCGTGTCGGAGATGTTCCAAAACAACTGCATTCGGACCAAGGCCGGAATTATGAGATCCTTCTCTTTGCTAGGATGTGTCTGATTTTAGGTGATTGTTTGTTTGTTTGTTTGATCAATTTACGTCCTATTAACAGCAATGGTCATGTAAGGACGGCCTCCCATGTATGCGATGTGTTGCAGGTATGTTGTGCGGGGTGCGTGTTTTGGGAGACTGCGGTATATCCATGTTGTGTCTTCTTGTATAGTGGAACTGTTGCCCATTTTATAGTGCTATATCACTGAAGCATGCCGCCGAAGACACCAAGCAACACACCCCACCCGGTCACATTATACCGACAACGGGCGAACCAGTCGTCCCACTCCTTGTATGCTGAGCGCTAAGCAGGTGCAGAAACTACCACTTTTATAGACTTTGGTGTGTCTCGGCCAGGGGACAGAACCCAGAGCCTTCCTCACAGGGGCGAACGCTCAACTCAAGGCCAAAAGTGAGGCGGTGCCAAGGGAGGCATTAGGAAAGATAAAGTCAGTTAGGAAGAATAGAAAAGATAAGATCCTAAATTTAGTCGCGTTTTACGATCATGCAATAGGGCCAGCAGGTACAATTCTAACGCCTTACCTGCAGATTTTAGGTGAACCACTCCATTGCATCCACAATCTAGTAGAATAGTAGAACGTCTCAATCGAACTCTTGAAAACTCGCTTGCTCTGTTTGTCAGTGAAAATCAGAGAAATTGGGATCACCTTCTTCCGATGTTGATGATGGCTTATAGGTCTTTAGTCCAAGAGTCATATGGGTGCTCACCAACTCAAATAATGATTTCCCTCCAAAAAATCTCATGTATAGTTATTATGGAGGGAAAAAACACGAACACCAGACAAGTCATGCCAATGATATGGCACAAAAACTCGAGAAGGTTCATTAATTCGCACGTGAAAATCTTAAATTTGCGAGTGGTACCGTGGAAAAAAGTTATGATGCAAGGGAAAATGTCAAGGCATATCAAGAGGGAGACAGTGTGTGGTTACACAACTATGTCGGGAAAATTGGAGTTTGTCCAAAACTTCAGAAACCCTGAAGACGAGACATCTTGGTCCAGGGCGAAGCGAAGGTTGTTCATTACAATTGGCTGAAACTTTGTAAGGGCGACAATCTTCCTACCAGGTTCGATGCCTAACTGAATGTAAATAATAGTTTTGAGACGCCTATTGATCCTGGTATGGAGATCCATCTTATTGACAATACTGTTGATATTGAGGCCATAAATGCTAATTGGGATAACCTCTAATTCTCTGCAGATATAAGTCAGCATGAGCAGGGTACATCTGATAATGATACAGAAAACCTTGTTATGTGAATGAATTTCTCATAGGATGTCAGTCATGACAACCAAGGTGCTACTGGGAATACCACTAGACCATTTTAACTTTTTTTACCGTCGTGGGCGACGCATGCGTCCTGTTAATGTTTCGCTGATATGTAAATCTTATCAAATACACGAAAACTTGTTTATTAGCATTTATTGTTGGTTTTGGAGGATAAACGGAATACGCCAGGTAAAACCTTATGGCAATGTCGGATTTGTACAGTCAAGAATGTGTTTAGTATCAAGACGGCAGCAGAGCGGCACGTAACAGAACACACTTAGTGGAAGTGCACCTATTGTGGATATATCTACTCACGGGCAGACGGCTGGCACAGCCGCTGCACTAGGGGTGACCAGCCTATATCAACAAGGTGTTACAATAGGCTCAATGGTTGAGAAGGTGACGAAGCCTTAAAGGGATATGAGAGATTCCGTAAAGAGGAGCTTTGGTCTCGAATGACATATCGGGTCAGATTTTTAACAGCACTGGACTTACAAAGGCTCCTTGAGGCTTCTCGGTAGACAAGAAATTCCGTGTAAAGTCACATATTCGGGGCAGGCGTGTCTCTCCCCTTTTAAGTACAAGGTTAGTGTAAGAGTCAAAGTCCAGGTCCCGCAAAAGGTCAAGGTCTAGAACAAGACGCCATATTCTCAAGATTGATACAAGCTGATCCTGAGAGTGTATTTATTTTCGGGGTCGCGGTGGCCGAGTGGTTAAGATGTACCGACATATTACGACATGTACTCCACCTCTGGGTCGCGAGTTCAAATCCCATGTGGGGCAGTTGCCAGGAACTGGCCGCTGGTCGGTGGTTTTTTCTCCGGGTTCTCCGGCTTTCCTCCACCAACAAACCTGGCACGTCATTAAATGACCCTGGCTGTTAATAGGACGTTAAACTAATAAAACAAAAAAAATGAGAGTGTATTTGCAGCATTAACTGATAAACACATTGACTATATTGGAGAAAGGCGTCTCTTCATCAACACGGATCTTGCGCACTGAATATTGCGCTGTAGACATTGAGACCCTTCCCAGAGAGAAAGTACCATAAAGAAAATAATTCTGGAGGCCAAGGAGTACCGTCTAAGCGGCTCACCATAACTTTGAATGTGTGATTATTGTACCTGCTGCCCCTATTGCATGATCATAAAAGGCGACTAAATTTAGGATATTATCTTTTCTCAAAGACAACATAAATATACCGCAGACGCCTAAAACATCGCATACATGGGAGGCCGTCCTTAAATGGTCATAGCTATTAATAGGACTTTAAGTTATCAAGCAAGCAAGCAAACATTTACATTTATGTCCATTGATCCAGACATCTAAATGAGAATACAACTTTCTTAAGTTAAACGTTACATTGCTTCAATCACAAATTAAATCGATGATCTACATCGACCTAGTAATCAACCTGTAGTAGACATATTGTATATGTAATATATATGTAATTGACTTTGAAGATCATGTTGATATACAATGTACATTTATATTGGATAGGCAGAGATGAAAATAGAAAAATTTGGAAAAGGGTTTGCCCGTTGTCAGTATAATGTGACCGGGTGGAGTGTGTTGCTTGGTGTCTTCGGCGGCATGCTTCAGTAATATAGCACTATAAAAAGGGCAACAGTTCCACTATACAAGAAGACAGTTCCACTATACAAGAAGACACAATATGAATATACCGCAGTCTCCCAAAACACGCACCTCGCACAACATACACGCAACACACCTCATACATGGGGGGGGCCGTCCTTACATGACCATAGCTGTTATCTTCTTTGTTTATAGTGCTATAACACTGAAGCATGCCGCCGCAGACACCAAGCAACACACTCCACCCTGTCACATTATACTGACAACGGGTGAACCAGTCGGCCCACTCCCTGTATGCTGAGCGCTAAGCAGGAGCAGAAACTACCACTTTTATAGACTTTGGTGTGTCTCGGCCAGGGGAAAGAACCCAGAGCCTTCCTCACAGGGGCGAGCGCTCAACCAAAGGCGAGGTGATGTCAGCTAATTAATCAAACAAACGGAAAATTATGCTTTGGCGGAAAATTATATGGAATTATATGTGCCAGGAACCTATTTTCTGAAAGTCAAAAAGGCTGAAATCAGCCAATCGGCTGAACATTTTCATCCATGACAGGTGTGGTTACATGTATCTGTATGTATAGGGAAGGGGAAAAATAATTATGGAAAGATGAGAGGTCTGACTGAAGTGTATTCCAGTCTATTACAATACGCGGAAAACAGACTTTGTGAGAGTCTGTTCTGCAGTAATTAGCCTAAGGGATAATTGTAAAATTGTATCTCAAACTTTCATTAGCTACTGTCATGATTGTTTGAGGCCATGACACACTAATCGAGGTGACAAATATTTCAAATTATTTTCATTCTCTATAATGAGTAGACTCTTGACCGTGTCAAGACGTTTCGATTCTTTCCCATATTCCAAAGTATCATAGACAATCTAGCAGTGAAACACATACTTACCTGTGGGGACCTAAGCTTTCGCTTTCTAGCGGATGATCCTGGAGTCTTTGCCTGGAACCCTCGTTCCTTCAAACTTTTCATGATATCCTGTACTTCTGCTTGGTATTTCAAATTCTGCTTGGTAAAAAAACATTTTGAACATACACCGTCTGCACGAGACGGTAAATTACTTTGCGCATAATATTTGCACTTTCTTCGTAAATTTAAGCTTCAATTTGTACAATTTTAACCCTTGTGCTCCCATTATCATATGTCTTTTACAATGAAAGAAAATCCGCAGACACACACAAACTGTACACCCGATGGAGCGTCCGCGGCATCGTTGGCAAGGGGGCTGCCATATTTTAACTCTATCGGAACACCTCGGGACGTTCTAGTAATGTTTATACCTCCAGGAGAGGTTATATCTTGTATTGAAGCGTAACGTAGAGTATCGTAGTGGGAAGGGAATTACAAGTCTTATTTTTAGCTCGCCTATTCGAAGAATAGCGTGGGCGTCAGCATTGGCGTCCCATTTCACGTTAAAGTTTTTGAGCAAGTTTCTGTTTCGTTAATTGTTTAAGCTTAAGTCATCATAAATGTTTATGATTTTATTTTCCTAATGTGTATGGATGCTGAACGTGATAATACAACCAATTTGGGGCCCTTTAGGTTTTTTTTTAGTCTGTTGATTTGTCATATTTCCATGTTTAAATAGTAAATACTTGAACATCAACTTCTTCTGAATAGGCGAGCATTGCTGTTCTCCAACAGCTCCTGTTATTAGATTGGAAACGTACTAGAATATATATGAAATGTTACAGTACTAGAATTTGTATGAAATGTATTAGAATTAGTATGAAATGTACTAAAATTAGTATGAAATGTACTAGAAAAAATATGTTTTAGATAGTTTTGTCACTATCTTTTTGTTAGTGTCTTCTTTTTCCCCAACATTGTTAGCTCACCTGGTCCAAAGGACCGAGGTGAGCTTATGGGATACTGCAGCGTCCGTCAACAATCGACTTCTTCTCCATAACCGCTGGTCGGATTTCAACAAAATTTGACTGGTAGCATCCTTATGGGCTACTAACTGAAAATTGTAAAAATGATAGGGCTGATCCCCTGGGTGCCTGAGGGGCGGGGCCAAAAGGGGTCAATTTGGCTTTTTCCATATAAATGACTTCTTCTCTGCAACTAAGCGTGGTATAGCACCCATAATGCAATGTTAGCATCCTTATAGGATGGGGATTCCAAATTGTGCAAATGATGGGGCTGACCCCCGGGGGCCTGAGGGGCGGGGTCAAAAGGGGCCAATTTGGCTATTTCCATATAAACGACTTCTTCTCTGAAACTAAGCATGGTATAGCACCCATAATACAATTGTAGCATCCTTATAGTGCGGGGATTCAAAATTGTGCAAATGATAGGGCTGACCCCCGGGGGCCTGAGGGGCGGGGTCAATTTGGCTATTTCCATATAAATGACTTCTTCTCTGCAACTAAGCATGGTAAAGCACCCATAATACTTTGTTTGTTTATTTTATTTTTACGTCCTATTAACAGCCAGGGTCATGTAAGGACGTGCCAGGTTTGTTGGTGGAGGAAAGCCGGAGTACCCGGAGAAAAACCACCGACCAGCGGTCAGTACCTGGCAACTGCCCCACATGGGATTCGAACCCGCATCCCAGAGGTGGAGGGCTTGTGGTAATATGTCGGGACATCTTAACCACTAATACAATGGTAGCATCCTTATAGTGTGGGGATTCAAAATTGTGCAAATGATAGGGCTGACCCCCGGGGGCCTGAGGGGCGGGGTCAATTTGGCTATTTCCATATAAATGACTTCTTCTCTGCAACTAAGCATGGTATAGCACCCATAATGCAATGGTAGCATCCTTATAGGATGGGGATTCCAAATTGTGCAAATGATAGGGCTGACCCCCGTGGGCCTGAGGGGCGGGGTCAAAAGTGGTCAATTTCCATATAAATGACTTTTTCTCTGCAACTTAACATGGGATTACGCTCATAATGTAATGGTTATATCCTTATAGGGTTTGGATTCAAAATTTTGCAAATGATGGGGCTGACCCCCCGGGGGCCTGAAGGGTGGGGTCAAAAGGGGTTATTTCCATATAAACGACTTTTTGCACTAAAAGATCACCCTTAAAATGAAACCGATCTAAAGACTGATGCATGCAGACAAGTATTTCTGAACTGACGTGAAACCATCCAGTAAATTATAAATGCACTTGTACATTATGACGTGAAACAATCCAGTAAATTATAAATGCACATTATGCTTTGTGTTACATCGATAACATATTCCGGTAACTAAATAAGCTGGCTGAGGTAAAGGGGTAGACACCACGGGCACATGTAATTATCGGGGCTAAAATAACTCACAATATTTATAAATGTGTAGATAATGGATGTTTGTACAGTATTTTAGATGTTTCCGAAGTCTCTGACAAGGTGTAGCTTAAATTCATAAGAGGGAGTTTGCTCTGTTGGTTAAGGATGCACTCTGAGAAGTCAAAATTTCTTGTATTTAACTTTTTTTCTATTTTTGGAAATAGGAGTTCATACCATAAAAGAAAATAGAAAAAAAACATGTGTCTGCGTACTCTTTTTTGAACTATTGTCACTCAAAGATACCTTATTAACAAAATATTGGATTTTATAGGAATTTTGCCGTTTTGACCACATACACAAATTAAAGCCATAATTTCCTAATGATATGTTTACTGTGTATGGATGTTTGTAGAATTTATTTTCAAGTAGCCTTCTTTAAAAATATACCAGTTATTATAAATAAGACTTTTTTTTAGGTCATCTGACCGAAGGTCAGGATGACCTATTGTCATCGTGTTTCGTCCCTCGTCGTGCGCCGTGCGTAAGACTATTTATACAAAAGCCTACTCCTCCTTCATTCTTTGATGGATTTTATCCATATTTGGTTTGAAACATAATTGGGGAATGACAATCATATTTTATATAAATGAGCCTGGTCCGACCCCTAGGGGCTGAGGGGTGGGGGGGCACCAAAAGGGCAAATTTTTGTGTGAAACTTATTTTAAGCTTTTAAAAATCCTACTCCTCCTTCATTTAGCCTTTGATGGATTTCATCCATATTTGGTGTGAAACTTCATAAGGGAAGGACAATCATATTTTATATAAATGAGCCTGGTCCGACCCCTAGGGTCAGAGTGGCGGGGCCACAAAAGGGCAAATTTTCTTAATTTCAGCTTTAAAATCCTACTCCTCCTTCATCCTTGGATGGATTTCATCCATATTTGGTTTGAAACATCATTGGGGAAGGACAATCATATTTTATATAAATGAGCCTGGTCCGACCCCTAGGGGCTGAGGGGTGGGGCCCCAAAAGGGCAAATTTTCTCACTTTAGCTTTAAATTCCTACTCCTCCTTCATCCTTTGATGGATTTCATCCATATTTAGTGTGAAACATCATTAGGTAAGGACATTCATATTTTATATATTTGAGATAGGTCTGACCCCTAGGGGCTGAGGGGTTGGGCCTCAAAAGGGCAAACTTTCTTATTTTAAGCTTTAAAATTCTACTCCTCCTTCATCCTTGGACGGATTTCATTTATATTTAGTGTGAAACATCATTGGGAAAGGACAATCATATTTTATATAAATGAGCCTGGTCCAACCCCTAGGGGCTGAGGGGTAGGGCCCCAAAACGGCAAATTTTCTTAATTTTAGTTGGCCCACTTCCTGTTTTCAGGTTTCACTCTCTGATCTCAATGAAAATTGATCTATAGGGGTTTTAATTGACGCCGAACAACGTGCAAACATTTTCGTAAAGATTATTGTATTCCAAGATGGTCGCTGGCCCACTTCCTGTTTTAAGGTTTCAGTCTCTGATCTTAATGAAAATTGGTCTATAGGGGTTTTAATTGATGCGGAACAACATGCAAACATTGTCGTAAAAATTTTGGTATTTCAAGATGGCTGCTGGCCCACTTCCTGTGTTCAGGTTCATTCCAGATCTCAATGAAAATTGGTCTATAGGGGTTTTAATTGATTCAGAAGGGGGAACTTAAGGTGAGGACAATCATATTTTATAAAGGACCAGGCTAAGACCCACGGGGATAGTACGGCGGAGGTCCAAACTGGGAGCTTAGCTGAAATTTGGCTTTAAAATCTGACTCCTTATATTAATCCTTGAATGGGTTACAACCATATATGGATAAAGGGCAACCAAGTTTGTTCAACAAATGACATTTACCTATTTCAGAAACTTACATATTCAACTAAGGAGTTCCTTGTATTATTTATATTAATTGTTAACCACTACTATATACTGTGACTTTGTTGTTTTGTGCCATGAGTCAGATGACCGTAAAGGCCCATGGGCCTCTTGTCTCAGAATAACAACATAAGCTACCCCTACCCCTTAATTTGGAGCTACAAAATGCACCTTTTTCAGCCATTGTTGCCAAATCTAACCCTTATAAAACAAGAGATCCCAGCGGGATCTTGGCGCCCACCAAAGATTGATCTATGTCTGACAAATGAAAGAGGGATCTTTTCTCTGCTTTTCAAACTTACACTTCTTTTTTCTGCTTTTCAAACTGAAAATTCTTTTCTGTGCTTTTCAAACTTTAAACTATCAAAACCCAAGATGGTGGTCGGCCATCTTGTTGATCAATTGGTCTCAAAATGCAATAGGCAGAACTAGGTCCTAGGGGAACCTACATATGAAATTTGAGAACAATCCCTTCAATACTTTCTGAGAAATAGCGGTAAGAAACTTTAACTATCAAAATCCAAGATGGACCAGCAGCCATCTTGTTGACCGATCAGTCCCAAAATGCAATATGGACAACTTGGGTCCACTAGGGAAACACTTCATATGAAATTTGAGAAAGATCCCTTCAGTACTTTCTGAGAAATAGCGATAACAAACTTTAACTATCAAAATCGTAGATGGCTACCTGGCGGCCATCTTGTTGACCGATCAGTCCCAAAATGCAATATGCACTACTAGGGTCCTAGGGGAACCTACATATGAAATTTGAGAACAATCCCTTCAGTACTTTCTGAGAATTTGCGGTAACAAACTTTAACTATCAAAATTCAAGATGGCAGCTGGTCGGCCATCTTGTTGACCGATCAGTCCCAAAATGCAATATGCACAACTAGGGTCCTAGAGGAACATACATATGAAATTTGAGAACAATCACTTCAGTACTTTCTGAGAATTAGCTGTAACAAACTTTAACTATTACAAGAGATCCCAGAGGGATCTTGGCGCCCACCAAAGAATGATATATATCTGACAAAGGAAAGATGGATCTTTTCTCTACTTTTTTAACTTTTTCAAACATACTACATATAAAATTTGAGACAGATCGTTTCAGTACCTTTTGAGAAATACCGGTAAGAAACTTCAACTATCAAAATCCAAGATGATTACTTGGCGGCCATGGCCATCTTGTTGATCAATCGGTCCCAAATCACAATATGCACAACTAGGGCCCTAGGGGAACCTACATGTGAAATTTGAGAAAGATCCATTCAATACTTTCTGAGAAATAGCGATAACAAACTTTGAATATAAAAATCCAAGATGGCTGCCAGACCGATCGGTCGCAAATCACAATATGCACAACTAGGGCCCCTCGGGGAACCTACATATAAAATTTGAGACAGATCCCTTCAGTACTATCTGAGAAATAGTGATAACAAACTTTAACTATCAAAATCCAAGATGGCGGCCTGGCGGCCATTTTGTTTTTCCGATCAGCCTCAAAGTCTGTATGGCACAACTAGGGACCTAGGGTAACCTCCATGTGAAGTTTGAACAAAATCCCTTCAGTAGTTCTCAAGAAATATCGATAACAAACTTCAACTGCCAAAATCAAAGATGGCTGCCTGGCGGCCATCTTGTTTTTACGATCAGCCATAAAATCTGTTTACGGACGGACGACGGACCACGGACGCAGGGCGATTTGAATAGCCCACCATCTGATGCTGATGATGGTGGGCTAAAAAAGTTCTGGTATTAAACTTTTTGTCAATATTTCGCATATCAATATGACAGGGGTTGTTGTTTCTAAATCAGGCAGAAAAATTGGGGGGGGGGGGGGGGGGGGGGGGGGTTCTGTGGGCTTACGTTTTTGCCCCATTTAAATATTTTTTACTCAAAAACAAAATAAGTGCTCAAATTACCATTAAATGTAAAAAATAAAGTGACAAAAGTGTATCCTTGCACACATTAATGATCAATTTTGCTTTATCACCATGAACCTAGTAAAGATTTACAGCAAAAATTACTTGATACAGCTAAAAATGCTGGCGCAGTGATGGTTTAAGTAAAAGCAATTTAAGTAAAATATGGTAAAACTGTGGCTCTACTCAAAGCGAAAAAAGACACAATTTTATAATGGCCGCCATATGGGCCATTTCATAAATTCGCTGTATAAACAAGAGGCCCAGAGGGCCTGTATCGCTCACCTGGTTTGTAATGCCAAGTAATGTTCTGAATACAGGTTCATTGTTTCTTTTCTGAAGGAATTTGAATTTTTACCTCTAAATCCCCTATTGGTCCTGCAGGTAGGGCGTTAGAATTGTACCTGCTGCCCCTATTGCATGATCGTAAAAGGCGACTAAATTTAGGATCTTATCTTTTCTCTTCTTCCTAACTGAATTTATCTTTCCTAATGCCTCCCTTGGCACCGCCTCACTTTTGGCCTTGAGTTGAGCGTTCGCCCCTGTGAGGAAGGCTATGGGTTCTTTCCCCTGGCCGAGACACACCAAAGTCTATAAAAGTGGAAGTTTCTGCTCCTGCTTAGCGTTCAGCATACAGGGAGTGGGACGACTGGTTTGCCCGTTGTCAGTATAATGCGACCGGGTGGGGTGTGTTGCTTGGTGTCTTCGGCGGCATGCTTCAGTGATATAGCACTATAAAAAGGACAACAGTTCCACTATACAAGAAGACACAACACGAACATACCGCAGTCTCCCAGTACACTCACACATCACGTCAGGCGTAAAACATAGCTTTAATATACAAGTTCAAACCTATTGGCCCTCCCCTTGCCCACCAGGAAATTTACCAAGTTCTGTTCCTTCCCCAAGGATGTTTCTGGCCAAATTTGGTTACAATCCGTGCAGAACTCTATGACAAGTAGTGATTTAAGGATTTACCTCTATTTCCCCTATTGGGCCCCACCCTCCTGCCCCAGGGGGGGTCAGAGCCAAAAATTTACACAAGTTCTGTTCCCCTTCCCCCAAGGAAGTTTGTGGCCAAATTTGGTCACAATCCATGCAGAATTCTATGACTAGTAGCGATTTAAAGGATTTACCTCTATTTCCCCTATTGGGCCCCACCCCTCCTGCCCCAGGGGGGGGTCAGAGCCAAAATTTACACAAGCTCTGTTCCCCTTCCCCCAAGGAAGCTTGTGGCCAAATTTGGTTACAATCCATGCAGAACTCTATGACTAGTAGTGATTTAAAGGATTTACCTCTATTTCCCCTATTGGGCCCCACCCCTCCTGCCCCCGGGGGGTCAGAGCCAAAATTTATACAAGTTCTGTTCCCCTTCCCCCAAGGATGTTTGTGGCCAAATTTGGTTACATTCCATGCAGAACTCTAGGACTAGTAGCGATTTAAAGGAAATGTTGACGGACAGACGGACGCCGGACGCCGCGCCATGACATAAGCTCACCGGCCCTTCGGGCCAGGTGAGCTAAAAAATTCTACTAATAACAGAAATGTAAATTGTTGACAAAATTTGCAACTGGAAACATACTACAGATATTGATAATTTGTATATGAAAATCTCGTAACTTATTTGATCTATATCGAAACGAGACTTCAACGGGACTGAAACATCAGAAGAATACATCCTTAACAACTATATTTGTAATAGGAAACAATATGTTGTCCTAAACGTGCAAACTTTCTTTTATCTTTCAACTCGGGTGTCCTTCATGGCTCGATCCTTGGACCCTTGCTATTAATAGTTTATGTAAACGATATTAACGTAGGCATCTCATCTTATATTTTATTCGCTGATGATAAATATCTCTCGTCAGCCATATTTAGTAATGAATCAGTTAACAGACTTATCTACTTTATTTCAGTGGGCAAAGCGATGGCTAGTGACTTTTTTCCTGAGTTCGTATTTTTTACTTACTGTTACTGTTTAAACATTAAGCTAACCACAAACACCAAGCAGTGTTTTTTTCAACAGCCCATGCCTTTTCAATTGGGAAAATAACTCGGAATTTGGAAGAAATTGGGAAAAAATTCAGGGGTGTAAAAAAATTTCAAAACTACTTCCCCCGGGCAAGTAGAGCCCAATAATTACCTTGCAATTGCCCAAAATTTAATTCTATTGCCCCCCAAAAATACTGTATTTTTATCGCAGTAGTGTACTTACTAGAAAATTGAAAATAAAAAAAATTAGAATTATCTAATAAACATTTCTGATGCTATTTCACAAGATATTTTCCTTCTATCATTAGAAGAAAAATAAAGCAATTAATTTTCAGCACTATTTGCATTTTTATAACTTTTTTTTTCCGTTTCACTATTACATTTTTCCTACATTCCTGAATTTCGGAAACCGGATTCCGGCTCTATTATTAGATCCCAAGTGCTACTTCCTACCTTGAACAGAGATCGTTTTACACAGAAAAACTCCTTCGTTATGTCGAAAAAATAATAATTAGACGACTTAAAATGTAAGTTAACTCTGGAAACATTGTTATATAACTTTAAAGCAGTTTACTATTGTTTTTATCAGATTGAATGTCTGTAAAACGTCTCTGAACTGAAGGTGCACCTAGCGACCTAGTTTATGCTCATTTCGATTTTTTTTTTCATTTTGTGAAATAAAAATTGTTTCTTACCCCAAATTGTTTGTTTAAGTAATGAAGACTATATTTACACATTTTAGGAATGAAAATCTGTTACAAATTATCAACACAAAAGTCACTGAATTTGATAAGTTTTTATTCGGAAATTTGACTTAAAAATTGGGAAAATATGGCATTTTTTGGCTAAGGGAAACAGCCGAAGTTCGGCTGTAGATTCGACCAAAAAAAAAACCACTGCCAAGGTATATCCTTGTCGAGAAATCTGAACTGGTATTCGCATATTTCAGACATCATTTCAAAAGCAAACAATACTGCATAATTTACAGACTAACTTAAAATTATATAATTGGTCCACTCTCTCCTATGAGTCAATCAGAGAGCTTGTATCAAATCGGTGACGACAGACAAAAAATGGCCGCGATCGGTTATCATCTGTTCGGCATGACAATAAATGAGCTTGGGGATCGCTTATGGATACCAATTTGCAGTTTTCATAAGCGAGTGACTTTATATTGAGGATCTGCACTTCAGGAATGTATTCGTTGAATGGATGGCGATTTCATTCGGTCTATGCTCATTAGGGAATCGTGACCTGGGGATGTACTTTTCCGACTAACGATTTTTAAACGAATCATCGTAATTCAACTTTCGATATGAAATAAAATTCACCCATAATCCCATCATATCATATACCATAGTGACCAGTAAGGAATTGTCTTCAATGTAAGCTAAAAATATATTCAGATCGGATGATTTCTGTGGTATTCGGAGCATTTTAAAATTAATCACCCCATTTTCTAGAAATGGGATACAGGGCTAAATAAACAGCTTTTCAGTATTTTTAGTAATTTTTTGCGCGTTGAAAAGCTGTCGATTAACATACCAGTACATGAAAGTTGAAGGCCGTTACGGCGAAAATATAACTGAACGATGACCGATACAATAAGGCAGTTAATATGAATCACCACGGATAATATTGAGGTGTAAATAGTAGATAAACGCTAGTGTATCAAATACAGGTGAGCGATGATTGATTTACAATACAGATAATGCTTATATGCATCTTCAAACAAAGATAACTACATTTGCAGATAACCGATTGAGTAGTAGTGGACAGCGATATACATAGATAACGCGAGACACAAAGTTTATGGGCGTACAGGTGTTTAATAGGAACTGAGTATGGCAAGTAAACGTGGTAAGCGTCATGGCCAAGGGAAGGTGTCTAACATGTGTGGGATATGTACAAATTCTGAAACTGTACATTGGTATTGTAGAAATTGTCAGGAGAATTTGTGTGGCAAATGTAAATATGATCACAAACGCAGAAGGAAAACAAGAAACGACGACATCGTACCAATTCAGAAGGCGAACACTCACGGCGAGGCCATAATCCCTATGGTATGTAAAATACACCCCGGCAAACCATGCGACTTGTTCTGTAGCCAATGTGACGTCATAATGTGTGCAGTGTGTCTTGCACAGACACATCAACATCATGCTTTCAAAGCAATTGAAGAAGAAATGTTTCTGCAGAAAAAATATATGCAAGAGGAATTAAACACATTGAGGTCACATGTTAGTCAATATGACACTCAACCTAAACAAGATAGCATACCCTTCGAGGAGAGCGTCAATAGCGCTATTAAGGATGTAGAATCTAGGAGATCAGAACTAAAGGCCAACGTTGATTCTATGGCCGACTCATTAATTACAGAGTTATCGTCGCTTCTTAAAGAATTTAAAGAATCGGACGATATCTTTTGCCGGCGTCACGAGAAAAAGATCCAGGAGATGAAGGTGCTGATTCGGGATATCGAGGAGGAAGTGAAGGAAGCGTCAAGGATATCATCCTTCTTTGAATTGACAAAGAGACTTAAAACTACTAAATCGCTTTTCGATACATCTACTGAAAATGTGGTATCTAGTCCTCCACGTTTCGTATCCGGTACGATTAACAAGTCCCAGTTAAAATCAATGCTAGGCTATGTTCAAGTCGGCCATGACGTCGCACGCTATGACAAGAGGAATATTGATAGTGCGCATGTCAAACAAATATCTATTTTCAAAGTTCCACAACAAAATGGCATCATCTGGATATGTCCTGCAGACAGCAACCACGTGTGGATATCCGTATTTGGCAGTAAGGATTTGATTCTAGTTAACAAAGACGGAACAGTCAAAGAGAGTGTGAAGCTGGAATTCTTACCGCGGTCTCTGGATTTGACCACTAGAGGGGTACTCCTGATGACACGTTATGGTGGATCATCACTTATAACTAGTCTGTCCGAGGACAGACGGTTCACTAAGTTTGCTGATATCAGTCCGTTACAAGCTGGGTGTATTAGTGTGGGTAACAATGACGAGGTGGTTGTTAGTACTAATTCACCAACAATACTGATACTGAACAAATTCGGACACGAAGTCCGAAAACTTTCTTGTGGAGGAAACGGAGAGAGTATCGTCTGTTTGAGCACAGGACACGTCGCTGTGGTTGTAAAGAGGGCTAATTCTCAATATGATCTGGAATTAAAGGATCAATTTGACAAAACTGTGTATGCATGGGGCGGGGAACTGGGCGATGGTAGGAGGGTCAGTGAGATGTTACTTTGTCAAACATGCCATGATACGTACGACAGGGTGTTTGTTCCTGATTATGTCAATAACCAGGTATATGTTGTACCTGGAGACAGTACGAAAGCTATCTGTCTCCTGCACCAAAGACATGGAATCACAGGTCCTACCGCCGTAGGTATAGATTGGTGTGGACATATATGGATCGGGTGTCAGGATGGGTCTGTACACGTGATAGAACTTTAACGCTCTAAAGGGACTGGGGTCACATTCGTTTATAAATCCTGTCGGATCTGGAGATTTCATACAGGACTTTGTCAAGGCTCGCCTGAAAAAAAGCATACATTCACAAGAACTGTCTTTAATTCTGAAACGAACAACTAGGTCCAACCAGTCAAACAATATAATCGATAACGGCAGGGATTAGTACAGAGGAAATAATTATCACCCGAATTGATAAAATCATGAGTTCCACAAGAATCGATACTTGGTCCTTTACTGTTTATAATTTATGCAAATGATGCGAAAAGTGTTAAATAGATATTCATGCAGATGAAAGTACTATGCATGTAAAGGGTATTGACAATACTAATGTTAACCGTCAACTCAAAAACAACTTTCATCAAATTGCAAAATGGTTTACAAATAACATGACTCTAAATAAACGGTAGACTAAATCTATGTTAATTACCATTTAACAAAAGTCATTCAGATGATTATAATCCCATGCTTATCAATTTACTAATAAATATTTCTGTCAGTACCTCTGTGGTGTTTTTTTTTATATTTCACTTGAACTTAAGTAGGAAAGCCATTTATTGATATTCGTGACTTCTGGCATACATACATAAAACCCAAAAACTACATATGTACATGTACAAGAAGCGATATGATCGGCAAATGTAATAAATAATTTAGAGGGATGGATGTGTGTTCTAAGTTATTAATATACCTCCACTTTATTTACACTATATAAAAGTTTCTTTAAATTTACTAGCTCCCTACTTTTTCCAAAAACCTCGCTCAGCTGCGTGTGTGTTTGTCTTTCGAACTAACACACCCCTGGAAGCTAGCACACCCCTGCACTCGAATATTTCTGTTGAACCAATCAAATTCGAGGTGTGCGGGGCTTATTTCCGAAGATGCCATCAATCACTACGCATAGTGAAGTGGGCGGAGCTTACTACCGAGTTATATATGACGCGCACTGGTCGGATCTTAATATCGAACGCGACGCCTACTTGTAGACGACAACTGTATATTTGGAGGCAAGGGGCAAAACTTTGGATGTGATTGACAGCTGTTAAACTGCCATCTCCGACAACCTACTGCGTAAATTTTATGCTGAAGTCAGGAGAGATTTCGTTTGTTTGTTTGATTATTTAAACGTCCCATTAACAGCCAGGGTCATGTAAGGACGGCCTCCCATGTATGCAGTGTGTAGCGTGTGTGAAGTACGAAGTGTTTTGGGAGACTGCGGTATATTCATGTTGTGTCTTCTTGTATAGTGGAACTGCTGCCCATTATATAGCGCTTTATCACTGAAGCATGCCGCAAAAGACACCAAGCAACACACTTGTTTGATTTATTAACGTCCTATTAACAACTATGGTCATGTAAGGACGGCCTCCCATGTATGCTGTGTGTTGCGTGTATGTTGTGAGAGGTGCGTGTTTTGGGAGACTGCGGTATATTCATGTAGTGTTTTCTTGTACAGTGGAACTACTGAAGCATGCCGCCGAAGACACAAAGCAACACACCCCACCCGGTCACATAATACGAACACACCGCATGCATGGGAGGCCGTCCTTACATGACCATAGCTGTTAATATGACGTTAATAAATCAAACAAACAAAAAAATGACAACGGCCGAACCAGTCGTCCCAGTCTATGTATGCTGAGCGCTTAGTTGGAGCAGAAACTACCACTGTTATAGACTTTGGTGTGTCTTGGCCAGGGGACAGAACCCAGAGCCTTCCTCACAGGGGCAAACGCTCAACTCAAGGCCAAAAGTGAGGCGGTAGGAAGGATAAAGTCACTTAGGAAGAAGAGAAAATATCCTAAATTTAGTCGCCTTTTACGATCATGCAGTAAGGGCAGCAGGTACAATTCTAACGCCCTACCTGCAGGGCATCCTTACATGACCATAGCTGTTAATAGGACGTTAATTAATCAAACAAAACAAATGCCCACGGAACATTAAAATGATTCACAAATTGTTTGTTTGTTTGATTTATTAACGTCGCATAGATGAAAATTGATATTTTCTTGTATTATACTTTTTTCTGTATTTCGCGCACAGTATAGACGGCTATGTAATATCATGGTTTTAAAGTGTGATTTTGTTATATATTCAAACAGATACATATCTCAACGAGGTACACTCAGAAACTGGATTCAGTTCATTGAATTATCACATATTTCAATGATTAGGTGACTTTTTCTTGTGGAATGTACTGTCATAACCTTTTTTTCTATATGTTGACATACACGTGATAAAAACAATAGCAACTATTTCATATAATAGACAAACAACTCAATTATAAATATATATATTTTTTTTAAATAAATACAGCTGGCTAGCTTCAAATGACTCCAGATATTCACATATCAAAAATTTGTTAAATTCCAAAATTGGCTCAACTAAATCAATACAAAACAACTGTTCATGATCAAGTCACATCACAGATTGCTTCATATGTAAATATCACACATACAAGCAATAATTATTTCAATTCCACTTGGAAATCTGAAGATAAGTGACACATTGTAGTTCCTTGTTGCAGCTTTAGCCATCTTCAGGACCTCGTGGGTGGGTTGTAACGGACAGCATGTATCATCAGTGTTGATCTTACAGAATATGACACAACATAGGGTAAAATTGTTCACGAACGCCTGATTGTCTGTCTAGAGTTTGCGAACCATATATCATGTTCTTTCACACTTTGAGTTAGGCTTACAATTTTTATGACAACATGAATATACCACAGTCTCCCAAAACACGCACCTCTCACAACATACACGCAACACAGCGCATACATGGGAGGCCGTCCTTGCATGACCATAGCTGTTAATATGACGTTAATTAATCAAACAAACAAATTTACAAATATATTCATTACATTATAGATATTATAACTTTTACAAGCTAACCGATACTTACATTATATATATAATTGGCTTCTTAGGTAAAATATGTGTTTTCGTTTAAATATCACATACAGTGTATTTTAATAATGACAATAAAAAAGCTAACCGAATTTTATAACATATATATAATATATATAATTCATTTTTCACAAAAAATAATACGGGCAGCCACTTGAAACGTCATGATACATACACGTGCATATCAAAAGGTCTCCAATACTTTTAAATGACATACGTATCAATTTACTAGTAAACGTTTCTGTCATAATTTGCGTGCCCCTGTGTTTTGGCTGATGTGATCAATATTGCATTTTACGGCCTCGGAATAGCAGTTGAGACTGCTTGTTTTACACATGTTCATAGAAATTTAACTGTCGAAAACAGATATATCTAGATTTAACATCCCATGAAAAGTTACATAATATAAGACCACGATCGAGAGCATCGTGGGTAGCGATAGGCCAAGATCGTCTCCTTGCAGGCAGTGTATGGGATTCGCAAATTATGTAGTCTAGATGAAATAAATGATAATTCTAATTACTGGTTTATGTAAATAATGAATGTACTTGCAATATTTCCAACGTTGGACATTTTTATTTTGCTATAATTAATATCGATGCTGCTATCGTTTTTGCGATGAGATTAGATGAGGTTTTGCAGAATTATCTTTGTTTTCCCTGTCGACACCAAAATAAAACTTGTATTGTAAGATTGTGACCTTGTATTCTGTTTATCCTGTAACTTTTTTCATTATACATACAGAAGATGGTATTCAAAACGAAAGCAAATTGTCTGTTATTTACACGATTTCGCTCAAAGCGAAAACGCTTCTTTGATGATCAAGAAAAGTTGCATTCACTAAACCGAATGAGTGTGTACTCCTTTTTACTACCGTGGGAATTATGTAAGCGACGTCATTCCGGTGATTGTGACGTCACTGTTTGGCGGGACTGACTGCCGTTTCATTCACTCCTACTAAAAGTGACGTCACTGGAATGTTGGGGATCAAGTCAACAAATTTAGAAATTGAATCAAACGAACGAAATTAAACATTTATTTACTGACTTCGTATTATTTTCCTATTGCAACTATTACAGGGAATTCTTATTCGATATCGGGTTTTGTGCCCGACTGATGTCGATATTAGAGCTGAAAATGCATTGTTTCTTGATATTATTCCGCTCCTTTTGTTGATTTTAAATTCGTAAAATGAACTTAACCCGCGAAGGGCGTCAGAACGCTTGTTTTCAACGTGAATAAAACACCGTAGTGATAAAGACCTTCCAAGCGAAAATTTGCATCAGGGAAATAGGGACACAAAAAGACGATTTTTTTCCAAAAGTAAGTAAGTTACACTACATTAATTTTGCTGGAACATTTAAAAAATCGTTCTGATTTCAGAACAATTGGAATTATGAAGATATCTCTTACAGTGTTTTTATTATTATTATTATATATAATGTAAGTTAATAAATTAATCTCATTGATTGACAAAGGCACAAGAATATAAATTGTAATAAATCGACAAATCAGTTATAATTTTTACAAATCCAAATATACTATGCAATATTGTTTGACTTGGGTAAATCAGATAAACTATAACATAATTCAACAGAGATTAATTGCAAGAGATTGTCAGCATCGCTACCGACAGACAGAGCATAACTCACTTGTCACCTATGATGCCGTTACTTATTTTACCTATACTGGCCCAGTAACTGTCGATCGGTGTCTATCAGGAACAAATCTAGGCAGTTCAAAATCGGATGGCATGCAGAGTAATCAGTAAGTTCATTTTCTAGTTCAGCAGGTCTTCCAGTGGCACAATCCCTGAGAACCTCGTCATCACGACTGTAGGTGTGCCATCGGACCTTGTAACAGAGTTAAGGTACCAAACTGGGCGACGACTGGATTCTCAAATGTAAACGTCTTTGTCATCTTGTACACAACAGTGCAATAGAATTTTCCGACAGACCTATTAGAATAACAAGAGGCCCATGGGCCTTAACGGTCATCTGACTATTAGTACAATACAACATAGTCGTTTAAAGATTTTAGCCTATTTGACCCCTGTGACCTTAAATGAAGGTCAAGGTCATTTATTTGAACAAACTTGGTAGCCCTTCATCCCAGCATGCTACATGCCCAATATCAGTACCCTGGGCCTTCTGGTTCTTAAGAAGAAGTCATTTAAAGATTTTAGCCTATTTGACCCCTGTGACCTTGAATGAAGATCAAGGTCATTCATTTGAACAAACTTGGTAGCCCTTTATCCCAGCATGCCACAGGCCTAATATCAGGTCTCTAGGCCTCTTAGTTATTCACAAGAATTTGTTTAAATGATTTTAGCCTATTTGACCCCTGTGACCTTGAATGAAGGTCAAGGTCATTTATTTGAACAAACTTGGTAGCCCTTCATCCCAGCATCCTACCGGCCAAACATCAGTACCCTTGGCCTTCTGGTTCTTGAGAAGAAGTCGTTTAAATATTTTAGCCTTTTTGACCCCCGTGACCTTGAATGAAGGTTAAGGTCATTCATTTGAACAATCTTGGTAGCCCTTCATCCATGCATGTCACAGGCCCAATATCAGTACCCTGGGACTTCTGGTTCTTGAGAAGAAGTCGTTTAAAGATTTTAGCCTATTTGACCTCTGTGACCTTGAATGAAGGTCAAGGTCATTTATTTGAACAAACTTGGTAGCCCTTCATCCCACAGGGCAAATATCAGTACCCTGGGCCTTCTGGTTCTTGAGAAGAAGTTGTTTAAAGATTTTAGCCTTTTTGACCCCTGTGACCTTGAATGAAGATCAAGGTCATTCATTTGAACAAACTTGGTAGCCCTCCATCCCAGCAACCTACAGGCCAAATATGAGTACCCTGGGCCTTCCGGTTATTGAGAAGAAGTCGTTTGAATAAAAAGTTTACACACGGCGGACGGCGCACGACGACGGACGGTGCATGATGACAATACGTCATCCTTGGGTCAGATGACCTAAAAAAGAAAACAATTAGCATAAAGTTTCCCTTTGGTAGGTTATCACAAATGAGATCTGAATTAATTTGAAGTAATTAAAATATTGTGACGAGTGGACCCTGTGAGAATGGACGAATTCTATTCTATTGCTGGATTCTTGTTGGAAAAGGTTGCGTACACAATTTGGAACATTTGTATTATACGTAATAAGTAAAACACATCCTAACCTACATCATTAGTTATAACTTGCATACGTACTATACTTACATCCGAGACTCTGCTATACTCGCTCGTACTAAAAATAGGAATATTTCACACACAACTTGTGTACTACGTCATTTCCGGTTCACACTTCCAGTAACCAACCATGCTTTCTCCCAACGTATCACTCATACTTCATCTGAATATTGGCTGATTACGATGCATCAAAGAACAGGTATATATTTACCAATGGTTGAGTTACGTTTCCTAGTATCTTCAAGTCAATAATTATTAACAGATGTTCTGGTATTTGTCCAGATTGAAATAATATCGTAATAAACGTGACACATCACAGAAACACAAGATCTTATCTTGTCACAAGTGGTATGCCACTTCAAAGATGAGCAACGCCGGGTGATAAGTCACATCTACAAGCATCATATTGCTTTAGAGAATAGCACTTTCTACTGTTCCCTCTGTTTATTTCGATCTACTACAGAACATGACCTAACCCGCCATCTGGAAAGTTATGCTGACCATAAGGCGAAACTGGTAACGCGGGACATAGTGGAAGCACCCTTGGATAATACCAACTACTGCAGGAAGTCCTCCCATCCAGTATATACAATTTAAGGTATTCACTATGTCAAGCTGTCGAAGGCAGAGTCAGATGACTACTGGATTAACAAAGGAAAGGTTTATCCCCTTAAAGAGCTCCCTGAAGCATTGAACAACAGTGACGGTGACATATGTATGTCTACATTAGACGATATCGATTTGGATTGCTTTGAAATGTCCGATTTAGAAGACGTTAGGCAAGTGGAGGCAGTTGCACATACCATGGATGCTCAGACGCATACGGAACAACAGGACAGTATGTTTAAAAGCTTATCACATCTATGCACCATCATAGAACAGAAACAGCAAGTAGACGCCAACAACACACAGATGCTTATGGAAATTTCTAAAGAACTTCACTCAATCAAGAGGAATCAAGAAAGGGAAGAACACAATTGGACAGTTTGATGAACAAAAGGCATAAGAAGGGGAAGGAGAATGAAAACTAGTGCGAGAAATAACGTGTGCAGAGACAATATATCATAATCAGTAAAAATAGCCGACTTCATAAGGTATTTGGATTTTAATTAGTAATCAAAGTACTCAAAGTACTGCAAATACAACGCAGCAGATACAGAAAAATTAGAAAGAAATTAAATGAATTGGATGAATTCAATACTGCCATCAAGTCCTGTTAATTATTTGACATTTGATACACCACTCTGGTTTTGTGAAAAAAATAATTAATTCTTAATTATGAGTATTTGACTAATCCATATAAAAACATCAAGCTGTTAGGCAGATGCCCCATTCTCCAGAAAACAGATACTGTAGGTCCTGGAAAATTAAGTTTAATTGAAGGCTTTGCATATCTTTCAACAGTCTAATATCTGGTGGTCGGGTGACCGACTTTGATATAAATTATTTCAAGAATACTCAACTAATGTATATATTTTGTTTGACATTCTTCTTAATTAAAATTCCTACATAAAAAAAAATCAAAATAAAGAAAGCATTTAAGTCTTATTTTCATTAAAAATGAGTTTTTGTCCTACACTCTTGACTCTTGTATTGGACAGTAATGTATGTATAGTGAAACCATGCACACATGAGGGCAGCCTTATCAATAATCATTTTCAAACAACTATAATGTACACAGAAAGAAACTCAGATTAGTTTACTTTTAACTCTAAGATCTGTAAGCTTTTAAGTAATTCCAAATTGTATTGTCATTAACAGTGTTTATGTAAGTTGGACAGAGGAGTGTGTACACATGTAGAGTAGGTGTGTGTATATTCTACACAGAGGCTATGTGAATTCCATGACCGCATACACTTTGTTTGTTTGATTAATTTTTGTTTGTTTGTTTGATTAATTAACGTCCTATTAACAGCTATGGTCATGTAAGGACGGCCTCCCATGTATGCAGTGTATTGCGTGTATGTTGTGCGAGGTGCGTGTTTTGGGAGACTGCGGTATATTCATGTTGTGTCTTCTTGTATTGTGGAACTGTTGCCCTTTTTATAGTGCTATATCACTGAAGTATGCCGCCGAAGACACCAAGCAACACACCCGGTCACATTATACTGACAACGGGCGAACCAGTCGTCCCACTCCCTGTATGCTGAGCGTTAAGCAGGAGCAGAAACTACCACTTTTATAGACTTTGGTGTGTCTCGGCCAGGGGATAGAACCCAGAGCCTTTCTCACAGGGGCGAACGCTCAACTCAAGGCCAGAAGTGAGGCGGTGCCAAGGGAGGCATTTGGAAGGATAAAGTCAGTTAGGAAGAAGAGAAAAGATAAGATCCTAAATTTAGTCGCCTTTTACAATCATGCAATAACAAACCCAGGACGGTAGAATGTAAACTGCTCCTATATTGCATGATCGTTAAAGGCGACTAAATTGAGGATATTATCTTTTCTTCTTTCTAACTTAATTTCTTCTAACGTCTCCCTTGACACCTCACTTTGTTGCATTCTGTCGCTATTGTTCATGTAATCTTCACAACCTTTTACAATTGGAAAAATATTGTAGTTGTTTGGACTAAAAGTACTGACAGAATGAAATTGATTTTATCTTACAAGAAAATAATAAATTGCAAGCGTCAACCTAAGAACCTTAAACGTATTTTATGTGCGTCAAAATTTCTTCTGACTTCTGTCACTAAATGTATGCAAAAGCGTTGCAAAACATGTGATATTATTATAGAGTGTAAAAATTATACATTCAAAAATGGTTTTAATTTCAAAATTAAAACTAATATGAATTGTACATCCAAAAATGTCATATACGCACTTATTTGTAGCAAATGCTCAGATTTTTATATTGGTCAGACAGGAATGGAATTGAGAAAGAGTTGCACATTATCATATGTGTGCTAATGATAACTTTTTTATTTTACCAATATATCAAATGTCTAATTCAGATCTTTTAAAAAGAGAAAGTAAAGAAATGTAATTCATTCAACTTATGAAACCTGTGTTAAATTCAAAACGGGACAAAGGAACTTCATATTAGTTTTTATTTTGTTAGTTTCTTCCAGAACCATTCACAATATCTTTATCTACCATGTCATGACGTAATCTTACTATGACGTCATGTTTTACAAATAAAAGAATTCAAACCCCTAAAGACCCGCATGAGCCGAGAAAGCGCTAGAGAGGAAAAACTGTTTTATAGTTGTGTTTTCTTTTTATGTATATTTACTCAGTATATTTAGTTCCTTTACATTTGTAATACACAAAGGTTTGGTTAATTCAACGCTCAACCAGCGCTTAGAACAATGTTTCAATGCCTTGGTCGGCTCTACGTCACCAAACTCTGTGAATTCCTTATATTTCTCTTTCCTGATGGAGCTGAAGATATATTACTCAATATAAATATTTATAAGTTAAATAATTAACAATCCTACAGTTTCAATTTGTTTGTTTGATTGATTAACGTCCTATTAACAGCTATGGTCATGTTTGTTTGTTTGTTTGATTAATTAACGTCCTATTAACAGCTATGGTCATGCAAGGACGGCCTCCCATGTATGCGGTGTGTTGCGTGTATGTTGTGCGAGGTGCGTGTTTTGGGAGACTGCGGTATATTCATGTTATGTCTTCTTGTATAGTGGAACTGTTGCCCTTTTTAAAGTGCTATATATCACTGAAGCATGCCGCCGAAGACACCAAGCAACACACCCCACCCGGTCACATTATACTGACAACGGGCGAACCAGTCGTCCCACTCCCTGTATGCTGAGCGCTAAGCAGGAGTAGAAACTACCACTTTTATAGACTTTGGTCTGTCTCGGCCAGGGGACAGAACCCAGAGCCTTCCTCACAGGGGCGAACGCTCAACTCAAGGCCAAAAGTGAGGCGGTGCCAAGGGAGGCATTAGGAAACATAAAGTCAGTTAGGAAGAATAGAAAAGATAAGATCCTAAATTTAGTCGCCTTTTACGATCATGCAATAGGGGCAGCAGGTACAATTCTAACGCCCTACCTGCTATGGTCATGTAAGGACGGCCTCCCATGTATGCGGTGTGTTGCGTGTGTGCGAGGTGAGTGCACTGGGAGACTGCGGTATGTTCGTGTTGTGTCTTCTTGTATAGTGGAACTGTTGCCCTTTTTAAAGTGCTATATCACTGAAGCATGCCGCCGAAGACTCCAAGCAACACACCCCACCCGGTCACATTATACTGACAACGGGCAAACCAGCCGTCCAACTCCCTGTACGCTGAACGCTAAGCAGGAGCAGAAACTGCCACTTTTATGGACTTTGGTGTGACTCGGCCAGGGGACAGAACCCAGAGCCTTCCTCACAGGGGCGAACGCTCAACTCAAGGCCAAAAGTGAGGCGGTGCCAAGGGAGGCATTAGGAAAGAAAAGTCAGTTAGGAAGAAGAGAAAAGATAAGATCCTAAATTTAGTCGCCTTTTACGATCATGCAATAGGGGCAACAGGTACAATTCTAACGCCCTACCTGCAGGGCCACCTACAGTTTCAATCAAACATCTCAACAAACATTAACTGATATATCTGCCTTTAATGATAAATATGCAACAGGATTATATTTTGCGATTGTTAAATATGTCATATATTGTTGTTATATTTCAAGGTGTGTGTATCTTTAAAGCAATAAGTTTTTAGCCATGATTTTGTATCAAGTAGTATGTTAATGTACTGTAATACAACATAAGAATGTATTTGTATCGTGTTTTAAACCGCCGGATCATATATATATCTTGACCCAGAGAATAAATTATCAATAATTTATCTAATAGATATATCTTGATCCAGAGAATAAATTATCAATAATTTATCTAAGATTTAATTCTATATGTATATATATTTATCTGCTTAATTCAATTGCGTACAATACTGTCTGTATTTGTTATAGTAATTGTGCCAGGTATTCGCATAACGCTTAAGAGGCTTTAACCGCCCATTCTGGAAACGAAGGCATTAGGAAAGATAAAGTCGGTTAGGAGGAAGAGAAAAGATAAATCCTAAATTTAGTCGCCTTTTACGATCATGCATTAGGGGCAGCAGGTACAATTCTAACGCCCTACCTGCAGGGCTTAACCCTTAGACTGCCAAGTTTTTGACGTCGCCAAATTCGAACTGTCAAATAGCCGATCTGCCAATTATGACGTTATGGCAATTATGACGTCATTTTATTTTTGCTTTATATCTTCAGGAGATTAATGCATATACGCTGACACAGATACTCGCCTTAATGATTATTAGAAGAAAGAAAATATGAATAAATTTGTATACATTGTATTAATATACTAATACTTTTTTTATATCATACTTACACATTTCATATGTTTCTATTTTTTGAATATTACAAAGGCGATTTTATGACATATGAATAATGATGAATCCATCAAAGTTGAGTTATATTGTATATATATACACGTACGTATGTACTTATATACACGCCACTGTGCTATATTGACTAATTGACAACACAAAGAGAAGTTTTTTTTCTCCAGATCAACCATAAGTCAATTTGACATACATAAAATGATATATTTATTAACTTATATATATTTCTATGCAGTGGTGTAATCGAATACATTCTCTATGCAATCTTCTCCTGCATAGCGTACATGCAGTTCGGCTTCGGCGCCTGATTTCTCCGCGAGCACGACTAGAGCATACGCAACAGTCTTTTTTTTACTTCCGTTGCGGGAGGACGTCTACATGACATCTCCTCGGTCTCGGTCTTGCTTCCTGTGCATCGGGCTGAACTCCAGCTAAATTTTCTATGACCATCTGAATAAACTTAAGCCTTGATACCACTCTATCCGACGTGTTGTTCTTATATAAAATATAGGCGTTCATCATGATTCGATGAAACAGATGCAATACTACTTTTTTTCCAAACCTTTTTATTACGTCGAACGCAGCTATATGCGCTCATCACAGCGTCAGGCAAATCGACAGCTCCCATCTACCTATTATATTGGTGAATGATGTTTGGGCGTCCGGTCTGCATCTCCTGAGCAGGAAGGAAAGTGCTCAACATACGCACTGGTTTTTTACCCACTTCGTCTTTGTACGCTACACAAAGAACATCTCTCTGGCGCATGTGAATGGCAGTGCCAGCCTGGTGGTCTGCCTGCTGAATGTTACGCGGCATTGGGCGATTTTTTCGCAATGTTCCCGTTACATATGTAATGCATGTTAAAAGACGGGATGCAAGATTAAGAGAAGAAATATATTAAGAAGAAATAGCTATCAAAGAATACATGGTAGCCTTTGTGAAACAGGGAGGTTTATCTCAAGAGACTTTCCATGACATGAGTTCCTTGCAACTCTCCTCTTGGTGTTGGATCAAATTGTCGCCCTCTGTAAATCCAGTTGCCGCTTCACACAGCATCCAGAACTTGATACCGAATTTGGCTGCCTTGGTTGGAATATAATGACGCATTATACTCTGACCTCTTGCAGGCACTAGCGTCTCGTTGACACATAGCTCCTGATTGGGTATCAAAAACCTTTGAAACATTCTGTTGATAAAGGTTAGCAGTGGTTTGAAACGTGCAGCTGGACCATATGCTGGATGCTGCAAAATAATGAACCATTCTAATACATCGTACATTTTTGAAAAAATTGCCAAGTCTTTTAAACCGTATCGTTTTACAACATTCAGGGACGACAAATTAGCTTAACAATTTCATAGAAGGAAGTATGACAGACCTTTAGTCTCTGTTATTTAATGAATGCTCACATTTCCTATTTTATATGAAAACAAACAAAAAACTATGCCTAAGCTTTATCACTCAATAACACATACATGTCTCCGATAATCAGACACGTGCAGGAACTAACGTTAAGATGTTTTGGAATGTATTCCTTGAAGAAACTGTCTTAAACCAGGATGAAAGTTGGCTCGGTAACATAGGATTCCAATACTCTTCTATGGATGTCTTTCTAACAATTCCCACGTTAAAAAATATGGCCAAAAAGGATTTGAACGTCTGTACTGTCAATAGTTTCCATCTATGCAGTCGTGCGAACCTGCCTAAATTTTCTGTCGTTCGAAGATAATTCCTCGCATATCTGTCAAAATAATAAATACAGATACATGTAAATGACAATAAAATTGCAATTAAGGAATGGATAACGTTTTTTAAAATATATGTAATGCATGCTACAGTAGATCGGTATTATCTAATACATGTATGCAGTTGATAGATATTGTCAAATATACGTATACAGTAGATCGGTAATATCAAATACATGTATAGAGTAGATCGGTATTATCAAATAAATGTATACAGTAGATCGGTATCATCAAATACACGTATACAATAGATCGGTAATATCAAATACATGTATACAGTAGATCGGTATTATCAAATACACGTATACAGTAGATCGGTATTATCAAAAACATGTATACAGTAGATCGGTATTATCAAATACACGTATACAGTAGATCGGTATTATCAAATACATGTATACAGTAGATCGGTATTATCAAATACATGTATACAGTAGATCGGCATTATCAAATACACGTATACAGTAGATCGGCATTATCAAATACACGTATACAGTAGATCGGTATTATCAAATACACGTATACAGTAGATCGGCATTATCAAATACATGTATACAGTAGATCGCCATTATCAAATACATGTATACAGTAGATCGGTATTATCAAATACATGTATACAGTAGATCGGTATTATCAAATACATGTATACAGTAGATCGGCATTATCAAATACACGTATACAGTAGATCGGTATTATCAAATACATGTATAGAGTAGATCGGTATTATCAAATACATGTATAGAGTAGATCGGTATTATCAAATACATGTATAGAGTAGATCGGTATTATCAAATACACGTATACAGTAGATCGGTATTATCAAATACATGTATAGAGTAGATCGGTATTATCAAATACATGTATACAGTAGATCGGTATTATCAAATACATGTATACAGTAGATCGGTATTATCAAATACATGTATAGAGTAGATCGGTATTATCAAATACATGTATAGAGTAGATCGGTATTATCAAAAACATGTATAGAGTAGATCGGTATTATCGAATACATGTATACAGTAGATCGGTATTATCAAATACATGTATAGAGTAGATCGGTATTATCAAATACATGTATAGAGTAGATCGGTATTATCAAATACATGTATAGAGTAGATCGGTATTTTCGAATACATGTATACAGTAGATCGGTATTATCAAATACACGTATACAGTAGATCGGTATTATCAAATACATGTATAGAGTAGATCGGTATTATCGAATACATGTATACAGTAGATCGGCATTATCAAATACACGTATACAATAGATCGGTATTATCAAATACACGTATACAGTAGATCGGTATTATCAAATACATGTATACAGTAGATCGGTATTATCGAATACATGTATTACCAGAAGTGCATGTACAGGGTAGGACGAGTGGGACGATATTTATGTTTATGAAAGGTACAATAGAAGAAAGATTTTATGGATTTACCGTAAAGCTTTGAATGTAATTTACAAGACTGTGTTCCTTATTTTATGCGATATTAAGTAATAAAAACATGTAATACACAGACAATTAAATTATGGGCTGCTGGAGTGTATAATTTTGTCAATGTTATTTTGCTACATATTTTGCTGATTTCCGTTATATCTACATATTTCACAACATTTGATGAATAATTTTCTTTTCAATGCACTTTCTTATTAAAACTTATAAAAAGATCCACTCACAAAGTGCATGGCAAATAATAGTTCTAAGGTTGATCATCAAATATATTCTTTTCCAATTCAACTTTGTAAATCAATATTACTGGTACTAGGTGTAATCACGTCGCACTTGTTAACGCAGACAGTTTATCATGTTGCCTGTTTACTTGTTCGTTTGACGAACGATCTCCTTCATCAGGCATTCGGGAAATAAAAACAAAAAGTATATAATGGGCCTGGCATCCCTTGAAGGCATGTTGAGCAGTCTTGGATTTCCTTGAAATCTTGCATTTCTTATTTTCTTTTGAGGGATATACGCGGAACCACGCCATCACGCCGTCAATTTCTGACGTCATGATACATGACGTCATAATGTCAATGGCGTCATCATTTCGATGGCGTCAGTACACCGTTTATTTTGCAGGAAATGAAATTTTATCAATAAACATGATCTATGTCTTGTCTTCTATCTCTAGGTTAAAATATGTGTTTATAGTAAAATAAATGTATCCCCATCGGCCCAAATCGGCCTTTGGCAGTCAGGGCATATGTACGATCGGCCCAAATCGGCCTTTGGCAGTCAGGGACTGGTATGATCGGCCCAAATCGGCCCGTTGGCAGTTAAATGGTTAAATAGGAGACAACACTGCAGATGAAGTCATAGATATCATGATTAAATCGGGATCAGACCCATACATACAAAGAATTGAACATGGGAAGGACAGACTGCCAAACGTAATCCATTACGCTGATGAATAAATTATTGATATGAAATCAAACTGCATTGGACACGCGAGGAGTATTAAAGGGATATATAGGACTGTCAATCTTAGTAAATGTTTTGTTACCCCAACATCTTTCAAGAACCAGGGCGTGGTACACTGACAAAAAGAGGGGCATTCTATAAAGTGGGACATATTAGGGCTATACTTGAAAAGCGATAATGTGGTCATTGACACTGACGACGACAAATGCACTGAAGGCAAACTTTACTATTATTATATATAATTTATTTGTACCAAACACATTAAGGAAAATAAAGGGAGACTTCTGGAACAAGATATGGGCTGATTCGACGTCCAAACAAAGCATAGTGAAGACCATCTTTGAGAATGGATAAGTTTTCAGCCAAAACAAAAACAAAAAACAAAAACAAAAAAACATGCCGCTACAGTTTAAGACCTACGACCTTTCTTTGAGAAAAATGGACGATTCAGAAACTACTGGTTATAATACCTAGAGCCCAAACTCGGTGCACATATCATTGCTTCTCCTCGTCAGAAAATTTAACTTCTCTGTGGACCAACAACAACGCAGATCTCAAACAAGCTTCTGATTGCATTGGAAGCAGCACAGTCTCCTTGCATTGGTAGACAAAATATCTCGCGTCTCCAAAATATAGATTTTGTACTTGAGAAGTGCCTCAGATTAGTTTCGAACTTATCAGAACTAAATCCAGATTATGGATGTCAGAAATACTTGCAGAAAAAGAAAAGCTTTTCTTTCGATTCCTTTCAAAAGAAAAATCTAGCGTCATTCAAAACTAATCCCATGCCTCCACTAATATAGTGTTTCCAGTTATTTATAAAGTTTATATTCTTGTACTCAGACTCGTCTCCTTTGCTAGAGTAGCTTTTAAAAGCAAGGAACTAGTAACTTACGTCTGAACTAAATATCTACTAGCTGGGTAAGTCCAGAAAAAATATTAATTTCATATTAATCTATTGGTAAATTGATCGTATTTGCAATTTCAATGTAACGGAAATATATAGTTTATAAATGTGGTACTTATACCATTTTACCATATTTTTTTTCAAACTATTCCGAAACTTGCGGGACAGAAGTTTTTGACGGCCGGTGGTGATACCAATATTAAATCTATTCTTGTTACTGACAGTAAGGGGTTTCCCCTGAGGATTTCGTAATCTGGTAGTCGCTTCCCTTCGGATTTAGGTGTATCCCTGGTGCTAGGACTACGGACCTTGTCAACCTGATTGGAAAAAAGACTATCGAAAGCTGTGTCCAGGCATCAATCTATTATACTTAATCTGTGTTCTGGAACATGTGACATTGGTTTAAAATCAAGCAAATATATCCCTCTCCGTGAAACAAACTCGGATATGGTTGTAAATCAAAAGGTGGACGAGTTCCACAAGGCTTGGATGGCGTATGATAGCTGTAAGTGTGCTCGACTGTGTTTATTTGTCAGTGTGCCAAGTCCCCGTGCAATGTTCCGTGTCATCTGTCTTTGACTGTCACCTGTAATATACGTGTTCTGTCTGTAATTTCTCGTACAATGTTGTCCTGTTAGGTATTCTCCGTTGTGATTGGTCTATAGTCTGGTGTTGAGTATATAAGTGTGAGAGTAAAGGCGAGAGTGGGACAGAACGTTGGAATAAGTTCATGAGACTGCCATTAGTATACAGGTAAATACTATGCGGAATGGTTCTTGTTAGGTTTGTTAGATAGGTGTTGTATCCTTGTCAGCTGGCTGTAAGATGTTGTCTCGTTCTTAAACGATGTAAATATTGATGTTACATGTAATAAATTACATTAATTGAGTTTCTGAGTCTTGTTCTCCTTCAGCAAAACAGTACACCCATTGAACCTGGGTTGACTTTTGAACAGGAGCGATATGGGGAGTTCGAGATAGCGTCGAGCCCCCCCCCCCCCCCCCGTCGACCCCCCCCCCCTATCCCTACGGAAACATATAGAAGACTGTCCGACCTTTAGTGCCGCGTCGTGGAACCAATCTAAGGGATTGCCAAACGATCCTGATGACGCATCTACGGACGATAAGGAAATTACCAGACAAGTTAGATTACTGAATACATACATTGAATAAATCAATCTTGATAATAATCAGTCTAATCTGTTCATACCAGTTAATAGCCGGGAATCATCGAAGGGGAGAAAAACAAGGTACTCTGTAAACACTAACTTGCTGTTTGATTGATTATTTATGTTTGTTTGATAAATTAACGTCCTATTAACAGCTATGGTCATGTAAGGACGGTCTCCCATGTATACAGTGTGTAGCGTGTGTGAAGTGCGAGATTCGTGTTTTGGGAGACTACGGTATGATCGCCTAGCTGTTAATAGGACGTAAATTAATCAAACAAACAAACAAGTGTTGTGTCTTCTTGAATAGTGCTATATCACTGACGCATGCCGCCGAAGACACCAAGCAACATGCACCACCCGGTCACATTATACTGACAACGGTCAAACCAGTCGTCCCACTCCCTATTTGCTAAGCGATAGGCAGAAGCAGAAATTACCACTATTATGGACTTTGGTGTATCTCGGCCCGGGGAACAGAACTCACAGCCTACCTCAGGGGGCACAAGGACGAGCGCTCCACAAAAGACCAAACGTGAGGCGCTGTCAGTGGAGACGTTAGGAAGAATAAAGTCGGTTAGGAAGAAGAGAAAAGATATCCTAAATTTAGTCACCTTTTACGATCGTGCAATAGGGGCAGCAGGTACAGTTATAACATTCTAGAAAGTACAAAACCTGATGTCATCATAGGTACCGAAACATGGTTTAATCCTTCAGTTAATGCTCCGAGTTCTTCCCCTCAAACTTAAATGTCTACAGGAACAACAGAGCTAAAAGGAAATATTCGAAAGAACGTGGTGGAGTCCTTATAGTTATTACTAAGGAACTTGTTAGTTCAGAGGTTGATGTCTTAGTCACTCAAAATTGGTCTAAAATAGACATAGTAGGGAGTAAAACACTATGCATATGTTCATATTACCACCCAAACATTTTTGACGAATTAGTGCTTAAAATTTCGAAACATCTGTACGTCGAGCATCTCTCATTAAAAACGCCTCCTTCATCATCGGAGGTGATTTCAATCTCCCAGGAATTGATTACAAATACCAAATTTATCCCGTACAAATATTCAGTTGCAATTTTTGAATCTATTTTACGATACCATCCTCATCCAGATTTTCAAGGAACCTACTAGACAGAATATTATTATTGTCTTGATTTTAACAAATTTCCCCAACCAAATCCAAAAATCAGAAATCATGCCTGCTTGACCATGAAATTGTTTTCTTTGAATACAAGTATACTCCTGAGAAGTTATCTCAAAAACCCAGGCAAATTACTCTATATAAAAAGCAAAATGGGATAAAATTAGAACTGAGCTAAATGAGACATATGAAAAGATCTCTAGTGACACAAATTTAACAACTTAAGAAAAGCTGGCTAGTTTTTTAAAGGGACAATTCAGTCTAAGAGAACATTAAAATTTGTACATATATCAGAAAAAATCCAGTTCGATGGAAATTAGATCAGTCAGTTTTACTGTGATATGCCAGAAAAGCCCATAGTGGTAAAATGCGTGTGAAATGTTCAAACACGCTCGCTGTCCGCCATTACACATTGTTGTCAAACATCCTGTATGCCGATCTCTGTTCCTTGCTCGTAGAGTAAAGCTACTTTGGTCTAGAACTGCTCAAATCGCTCTGACAGTAGTGTGTTTACCGTATTAGGTTAATTGTCTTGCCTAAAAATCATTTTATCACCGCCACAGTGGTTATGTAGTTCATTTGTTTAACGTGCGTGACTTTGGCTCGGATATGGGTACAGCGTACATATTGTACCTGCTTAATCGTATTGATCAATGATTTGTGATTACAACGGTATCAATTATTATACTTAACATAGACGTGGAATTTGTCAATATTTTGTGCTATATGTTTCATAAGAAATATGGCCCTGCAAGTAGGGCGTTAGAATTGTACCTGCTGCTCCTATTGCATGATCGTAAGAGGCGACTAAATTTAGGATCTTATCTTTTCTTTCTCCCTAAATTACTTTGTTCTTCCTAGAGTCTCCCTTGACACCACCTCACTTTTGGCCTTTGGTTGAGCGCTCGCCCCTGCGAGGAAGGCTCTTGGTTCTGTCCCCTGGCCGAGACACACCAACGTCTATAAAAGTGGTAGTTTCTGCTCCTGCTTAGCGCTCAGCACAACGGGAGTGGGATGACTGGTTTGCCCGTTGTCAGTATAATGTGACTGGGTGGATTGTGTTGCATGGTGTCTTCGGCAACATGCTTCAGTGATATAGCACTATAAAAAGGGCAACATGAATATACCGCAGTCTCCCAAAACATGCACCTCGCACAACACGCAACACACCGCATACATGGAAGGCCGTCCTTACATGACCATAGCTATTAATAGGACGTTAATTAATCAAGAAAACAAACAAATCATAAGAAATATAGAACAATACATTTATGCCATATTTTGCTTCTTGGTTATGTAAAAGAATTAGTCCGAGTGAATTGTCCCTTTAAAAAATCCATACATCAATCTGTCAAAGATCATATTCCCCATACAACAGCAAAGATGGAAATCCATGGGTTACTAGTGATACAAAAGCTCTCCTTCGAAAACGATTCATGGTATATAAACTAATGAAAAAATCAGGACACCCAGATGTTATATCAAAATATAAGAAACAATTTGTTTGTTTGTTTGATTTATTAACGTCCTATTAACAGCTATGGTCATGTAAGGACGGCCACCCATGTATTCGGTGTGTTGCGTGTATGTTGTGCGAGGTGCGTGTTTTGGGAGACTGCGGTATGTTCATGTTGTGTCTTCTTGTATAGTGGAACTGTTGCCCTTTTTAGAGTGCTATATCACTGAAGCATGCCGCCGAAGACACCAAGCAACACACCCCACCCGGTCACATTATACTGACAACGGGCGAACCAGTCGTCCCACTCCCTGTATGCTGAGCGCTAAGCAGGAGCAGAAACTACCACTTTTACAGACTTTGGTGTGTCTCGGCCGAGGGACAGAACCCAGAGCCTTCCTCACAGGGGCGAACGCTCAACTCAAGGCCAAAAGTGAGGCGGTGCCAAGGGAGGCATTAGGAAAGATAAAGTCATTTAGGAAGAAGAGAAAAGATAAGATCCTTAATTTGGTCGTCTTTTAGGATCATGCAATAGGGTCAGCAGGTACAATTCTAACGCCCTACCTATACATCTGAGGCAACCTTACTGGAAGCATGTTGAAGAAATTATCATACCTCAAAAAGACACCGACCGTCCAATGAAAAACTTCTGGACGTATATAAAACATCTAAAAACTGACCACAATGGTGTCTCCTAGTTGAAAAAATGACAAATTAATTAGTGAAACACTGTTTAAATCTGAAGTCCTTAACCAACAATTCCAATCAGTCTTTTCTAAACCTTCCCAGGTCACCCTGGAACAGTTTCAGCAGGAAATTGATATGCCAGAAACAGAATACCTATCTTTAACATCAAACAGGAAGGTGTTTGTAAATTACTTTAAAACCTAAATCCCACAAAAACAGGAGGACCTGACAGTATAAAGCCTAGATTTTTCAAAGAAATGGCAAAGGAGATATCACCATTTCTTACATCATTATCGAACATGTCAATTGATTCAGGTACTGAACCATCAGACTGGAAAGTGGTTCTAAATATATTCCGGAAAATTATCGACCAGTCTCACTAACATGTATTTGTAGTAAAATCTAAGAACATTTATCGTAAGCAACATTTTGTCCCTTGCTGATAAACACAACATCCTTTATACTTTACAGCATGGTTTTCGGCAATTCAGATCCTGCGAGACACAACTTCTAGAATTTATTGAAGATGTTTCCAAAAATGATGATGCAAACAAACAAACAGATGTCCACAAATAATCTTTTACTTTATAAATTATTCTAAATTGGATTATTCTTTTCTTAGTGATAGATCACAGTCAGTCATTCTCGACGATGAACTGTATCTTTTGTACCAGTCTAGTAAGGGGTCCTTCAGGGATCGGTCCTTGGGCCGAGTTCATTTTTGTATTACATTAATGATGCCTCCTGAATCTCTCATCAACTGTAAGACTGTTTGCCGACGATACTATGGCTTATCTGACTGTTCGCTCTAACCACGACGCCTATATCCTTTAACAAGACCTAAATAAATTAGCCGAGTGGGGAAAAAGTGAAAAATAAAATTTCATCCGAAATTTTTTTCTGTACTTTCAATCTCAAAATGTCAAACCCTATCTAAATACAACTATTACCTACACGGCCACTGCCTTCAACATACTGACAAAGTCAAAACCTGGGCATTGCTATCCAACAAGACATGAAATGGGAATCCCATATAAAAAAAAATATGTAATAAAGCAAATGCATGATTAGGTTTCATTCGTCAAAACTTGAAACTAAATTCTAAATGTATAAAGGAACAAGCCTACCGAGTCATTTGAGAGTCCCTCTTTGGAATATGCCTTTTCTGTATGGGACTCCTATAAAAAACCCAGACATTAATAAATTAGACATGGTACAGTGAAGGGCAGCCCGCTTGGTAAATAACAGATATCACATCACTTCAAGTCTCAGCATGCTACAAGATCTCCATTGGCCAAACTTATGTGATAGACGAAGGGATGCTCGTCTAAGCATATGTATAAGATCACCCATGGACTTGTTGCTATAAACAAAGATCAATATTTAAAACCACAAACTTGCCAAACAAGACACTCTCGTCCTTTCTCCTATCCATTGTAAAACCGATTGTCGAAAATATTCATTCTTTCCACTAACAACTTTAAAATGACACATACGCTCTTCTGACACGGCCACAACTACCACCTTAAGACAATTCAAAAACCACCTAAATCAAGTTTAACATTAAAATAAAAACACCCCCTGTACATAGCACACACTTCAACATCAACATAATCTTCAACACGATGAAGGAGGTTCATAACCTGGTAGATGTAGATTACAACTACGTTTCTTAAAGTATAGTTGACAACCTTAACACATTTACCTTCCATCTTCAAACAATAACGATTGGTTTATGGAGCGTCGATAAAGTAACAAAATAACATGCCACCGATGATTGCTGTAAACAGCTAATACTTAGTAGTTAGGTACAATTATGCGAAAATGTGTGATAAATAAAGAACAACTAATTATCATAAAATAGCAAGACAATATAATGAATCACATTCAATACCCCCAAGAAGCTTAGAACTTACCGAGAAAAAAAAAAAGTAATTATTTCGAACAAAGTAAAGTATTTCATATGGATAACCTATTTATTCGATGTGGCGTGGTCGGCAGGCAAACATAATGTCCTCTCTGTAAATCTTTATATCGATACTGCTTTGTAAGTCGCTAGATATAATAAAACTGTCATGAAATTATATCCGTTCTGATATCAAATATAAAATTTTGTATATAATAAGCCATATAATAGGACGTCAGACAAGGTTGTTACTCATTTCCCTTTTCTTTCAATTTACAAACACATTCAAGCAATTTTACAGCATTTTTCTGCAGGTGCATTTTCATCAGAGATTTTATTCCCCTCATGTTTTATGAATAAACACGATGTTATGGAAATATTTGTTATTCACCCACTTCCTATTTGAGTGCATCAAACATATTTTCCAAAAAGTTGGCTCAATACATGAAATAAATATTTTGAAAAGTTCTGAAAAATCGTGGACCGGTAAATTTGTCGTTTAAAAAATATGGCAAAGTCTATTTTCAGTAACATTACATAATAATATGAATATTGATGTTTTTTACACCTGTCAAAATTACAAAGCATTTGGTGATTTTAAGGCCATTATAAAGCGTCTTCCGTTTGAAGAAAAGTCACTAAGATTTCCTGCTCTTTATAATTTATTTTGTAATTATTGAGCGCATTTACAGTGAAGAAAGTCAGTAAAATGGGATTATGTAATTGTCTGGTTTAAAAGCAAAGAGTTAAACCCAGTTCAATCATTGTAGGGCTGTACTAATATTTCATATATCACTTCACACTCCTGATAGATGAACATAAATTATACTATTTCTATCTTTCATTTGAATATCCGTAGTTTAATAAATAAAATATCCCAGTTAGAAAATTTAAATTCTGATAATGATGTTACCTTCGTCACCGAGACTCACTTTGATAATTCTGTAGCTGACACTGATTTACTCCTGGGTGGTTATGAATTATACCGTAAGGATAGGGGAAGTCCGGGAGGTGGTTAGCTGTGTATACATCCAGTCTCATGTGCACCCGTCGTAGAGCGGACTTAGAATTTCGAGATGGACAGAATTCCAGTATCAAAGAAAGGCATTTCTCCTGTGTACTTTGTATAAACCTCCACGCGCTTCAAAACACTTTTGGGTCCAATTACAACTTTATGTAGACACATCCAAGAAACTCCACACATCATTATAGTAGGCTATTTAAACGTTGACCTTCTGTCAGAAATTCACACAAAATCTACGATATTATCCATACATTTCATCTCACCAATGCCATTGATAGTTCGACACGTATAGCGCGCACGTCCTCCGCACTACTTGACTCGCCCGTTGTCAGTATAATGTGATCGGGTGTGGTGTGTCGATTGGTGTCTTCGGTGGTGTGCTTCAGTGATATAGCACTATAAAAAGGGCAACAGTTCCACTATACAAGAAGACAAAACACGAACATACCGCAATCTCCCAAAACTCGCACCTCGCACTTAACACACGCTATACACTGCAGACATGGGAAGCCATCCTTACCTGACCCTGGCTGTTAATAAACGTGTATCTCTAACTTATCTGACGTAATTGATACTGACGAAGAAATTTCTGACCACAAGGCGACGACTGTAGAAATTAACGTAGGAACAGCTATTACCAAAACATATAAACGGATATTTGGCCCTGCAGGTAGGGCGTTAGAATTGTACCTGCTGCCCCAATTGCATGATCGTAAAAAGCGACTAAATTTAGTATCTTATCTTTTCTCTTCTTCCTAACCGACTTTATCTTTCCTAATGCCTCCCTTGGCACCGCCTCACTTTTGGCCTTGAGTTGAGCGTTCGCCCCTGTGAGGAAGGCTCTGGGTTCTGTCCCCTGGCCGAGACACACCAAAGTCTATAAAAGTGGTAGTTTCTGCTCCTGCTTAGCGTTCAGCATACAGGGAGTGGGACGACTGGTTCGCCCGTTGTCAGTATAATGTGACCGGGTGGGGTGTGTTGCTTGGTGTCTTCGGCGGCATGCTTCAGTGATATAGCACTATAAAAAGGGCAACAGTTCCACTATACAAGAAGACACAACACGAACATACCGCAGTCTCCCAGTCCACTCACCTCGCTCAACATACACGCAACACACCGCATACATGGGAGGCCGTCCTTACATGACCATAGCTGTTAATAGGACGTTAATAAATCAAACAAACAAACAAAATCCCCCTCCATTGAGGAAGGCTGTGGGTTCTGTCCCCTGGCCGAGACACACCAAAGTCTATACAAGTGGTAGTTTCTGCTCCTACTTAGCGCAACGCATACAGGGAGTGGGACGACTGGTTCGCCCGTTGTCAGAATAATGTGACCGGGTGGGGTGTGTTGCTTGGTGTCTTCGGCGCCTTTTCAGTGATATAGCACTATACAAGACACAACACGAACATACCATCCTTGTTTGATTGATTAATTAACGCCCTATTAACAGCTATGGTCATGTAAGGGCAGACGTCTTGGAAGATTTCAGGACGGGAGTGATGTTTGAGGGTATGTAGCGTACTGACTGTAGTGTGAGGTGCATGTTTTGGCAGACTGCGGTATATTCGTGTTGTATCTTCTTGTATAGTGGAACTATTGTCCTTTTTTAGCTCGCCTATTCGAAGAATAGGGGGAGCTAATGTTGTCACCCCGGCGTCGGCGTCAGCGTTGGCGTCCCATTTCACGTTAAAGTTTTTGAGCAAGTTTCTGTTTCGTCAATTGTTTAAGCTTAAGTCATCATAAATATTTATTATTTTATTTTCCTAATGTGTATGGATGCTGAAGGATATCAGATTATCTATTTCTCAAAGGCGACAATTGCTGAGCGCATTGTCGAACCCATTCACTGGCGATATTTTTTTCAAAACTTACGAAGTAAATATGGTATTGTTGATAAAGCAAAAGGATATACCCATTGTAACTCAAAATAATTTAGCTTTCTTATATCAAAAGAAAAAGAAACAAAATCAAATCAATGTCAAGCTATTAGAAAGTCATTGTCTGCATGATTGCCTGGAACATTTGGCTTTCTTCTCCCGTCTTTTCCTTGCTCGCTCCTGCTTTGCTTCCATAGCGGCTTTGTTCAGTGGGGGCAGACGTCTGGGAAGATTTCTTGACGGGAGTGATGTTTGAGAGGTACTGATTGTAGTGTGAGGTGCATGTTTTGGCAGACTGCGGTATATTCGTGTTGTATCTTCTTGTATAGTCTTGTTGTATCTTCTTGTATAGTGGAACTATTGTCCTTTGTCTAGTGCTATTTCACTGAAGGATATCAGATTATCTATTTCTCAAAGGCGACAATTGCTGAACGCATTGTCGAACCCATTCACTGGCGATATTTTTTTCAAAACATACGAAGTAAATATGGTATTGTTGATAAAGCAAAAGGATATACCCATTGTAACTCAAAATAATTTAGCTTTCTTATATCAAAAGAAAAAGAAACAAAATCAAATCAATGTCAAGCTATTAGAAAAGTCATTGTCTGCATGATTGCCTGGAACATTTGGCTTTCTTCTCCCGTCTTTTCCTTTCCCTGTTTTTCCTTGCTCGCTCCTGCTTTGCTTCCACAGCGGCTTTGTTCAGTTGGGGCAGACGTCTTGGAAGATTTCAGGACGGGAGTGATGTTTGAGGGTATGTAGCGTACTGACTGTAGTGTGAGGTGGAGCTAATGTTGTCATCCCGGCGTCGGCGTCAGCGTTGGCGTCCCATTTCACGTTAAAGTTTTTGAGCAAGTTTCTGTTTCGTCAATTGTTTAAGCTTAAGTCATCATAAATATTTATTATTTTATTTTCCTAATGTGTATGGATGCTGAACATGATAATACAACCAATTTGGGGCCCTTTAGGGGGTTTTTGAGTCAGTTAATTTGTCATATTTCCATGTTTAAATAGTAAATACTTGAACATCAACTTCTTCTGAATAGGCGAGCTTTGCTGTTCTCCAACAGCTCTTGTTCTATTTCACTGAAGGATATCAGATTATCTATTTCTCAAAGGCGACAATTGCTGAGCGCATTGTCGAACCCATTCACTGGCGATATTTTTTTTCAAAACTTACGAAGTAAATATGGTATTGTTGATAAAGCAAAAGGATATACCCATTGTAACTCAAAATAATTTAGCTTTCTTATATCAAAAGAAAAAGAAACAAAATCAAATCAATGTCAAGCTATTAGAAAGTCATTGTCTGCATGATTGCCTGGAACATTTGGCTTTCTTCTCCCGTCTTTTCCTTGCTCGCTCCTGCTTTGCTTCCATAGCGGCTTTGTTCAGTGGGGGCAGACGTCTGGGAAGATTTCTTGACGGGAGTGATGTTTGAGAGGTACTGATTGTAGTGTGAGGTGCATGTTTTGGCAGACTGCGGTATATTCGTGTTGTATCTTCTTGTATAGTGGAACTATTGTCCTTTTTCTAGTGCTATTTCACTGAAGGATATCAGATTATCTATTTCTCAAAGGCGACAATTGCTGAACGCATTGTCGAACCCATTCACTGGCGATATTTTTTTCAAAACATACGAAGTAAATATGGTATTTTTTGATAAAGCAAAAGGATATACCTATTGTAACTCAAAATAATTTAGCTTTCTTATATGCAGGTAGGTTTCTCTTCTTCCTAACTGACTTAATCTTTCCTAATGCCTCCCTTGGCACCGCCTCACTTTTGGCCTTGAGTTGAGCGTTCGCCCCTGTGAGGAAGGCTCTGTGTTCTGTCCCCTGGCCGAGACACACCAAAGTCTGTAAAAGTGGTAGTTTCTGCTCCTGCTTAGCGCTCAGCAAAAAGGGAGTGGGACGACTGGTCGCCCGTTGTCAGTATAATGTGACCGGGTGGGGTGTGTTGCTTGGTGTCCTCGGCGGCATGCTTCAGTGATATAGCACTATAAAAAGGGCAAAAGTTCCACTATACAAGAAGACACAACATGAATATACCGCAGTCTCCCGAAACACGCACCTCGCACAACATACAAGCAACACACCGCATACATGGGAGGCCGTCCCTTACATGACCATAGCTGTTAATAGGACGTTAATCAATCAAACAAACAAACAAACAAACATCAAAAGAAAAAGAAACAAAAGCAAATCAATGTCAAGCTATTATAAAAGTCATTGTCTGCATGATTGCCTGGAACATTTGGCTTTCTTCTCCCGTCTTTTCCTTGCTCGCTCCTGCTTTGCTTCCACAGCGGCTTTGTTCAGTTGGGGCAGACGTCTTGGAAGATTTCAGGACGGGAGTGATGTTTGAGAGTATGTAGCGTACTGACTACCACATTCGTGCACGGTTGAGGGTTCTGTTATACCCAAGACAAAAGCAACGCCCCCGCTTCCTTTCTTGGGAACGATTCCCTCAGCTTTAAGCTGTATCAGAACTGTCTTTCGAACGGTGTCTTCAACATGTGATCCAAGGAAGTGTTCTGCCCTCTCTTCGGCGATAGACCTCACTTAAAACAGTAAACATAGATAAATAACAATAAATATATAGATAAACACTGACCGATGGCAGCAAATACATGGAAAATGCCACGGAAAGTTTTCTCTACATTTTTATAATTGTATATACAGTAAATATACGTCGTCCTGGATCACAAAAATAGACTTAAGAAAACTTACCTTGTTTCCTTTTCTCCTGAAGAGTGACCGCATAGTTTTTTTGTATGTTTTCCTCTGTTTTTGAAGTATTGCATCCCATTTTCTTGATACGAAACGTATGATGAAAATGTCATAAATGACGTTCATAAATGATTTCTAAAACGAGACAATTGTGGTAGAGCATTCTGGTATAGAATTTGATAGTCATCAGGGTATGTTCCCAAAGATGTTATAATCAGGCAAATTATGAGACGTTTAAAAATAAATTAGATGAGACTGACTGGCTAGATTTTTTTCCGACAGCGAACTTTTTAGGTCACCTGAGACGAAGTCTCAAGTGACCTATTCTGATCGCCTTTTGTCCGTCGTCGTGCGTCATGGCGATAAACAATTTACTTTTTCGACTTCTTCTCCAAAACTACTGAACCAAATTTGTTGAAATTTTGCAGAAACCTTCCATAGCCAAAGGTCAACCAAAATCGTGAATTATATGATCCCAGCTCCCCAGAGGCCTGAGGGTGGGGCCAAAAGGGGTCAAATAGGCTAAAACTTCAAAAATCTTCTTCTGAAATTCAAGAAATGGTAGAATCAAATACTCTTCAAAGATTGAAAGGTCTTGAGGTCCTTTACAAAAATTGTGAATTTTATGACCCTGGGGTCTCACGTTCCCCCCCCCCCCCTAGGGAGGGGGTCAAGTTTGCTATAGTTTATATAGGGAAAAGACATTTTTGAGCATTATTTGGTCTTTTTGTAATAGGAAATAAGTCAAATGTTGTCAAAATTATCAGTATGAGATGGCCATTGAATCCTATTAACAATTCTTCCACGACTGACCCCCAGGGGCCTGAGGGGCGGGGCCTAAAGGGGTCACATAGGCTAAAACTTCAAAAATCTTCTTCTGAAATTCCAGAAATGGTAGAATCAAATACTCTTCATAGATTAAAAGGTCTTGAGGTCCTTTACAAAAATTTTGAATTATATGACCCTGGGGTCTCACGTTCCCCCCTACGGAGGGGGTCAAGTTTGCTATAGTTTATATAGGGAAAAGACATTTTTGAGCATTATTTGGTCTTTTGTAATAGGAAATAAGTCAAATGTTGTCAGAATTATCAGTATGAGATGGCCATTGAATCCTATTAACAATTCTTCCACGACTGACCCCCAGGGGCCTGAGGGGCGGGGCCTTAAGGGGTCACATAGGCTAAAACTTCAAAAATCTTCTTCTGAAATTCCAGAAATGGTAGAATCAAATACTCTTCATAGATTAAAAGGTCTTGAGGTCCTTTACAAAAATTTTGAATTATATGACCCTGGGGTCTCACGTTCCCCCCTACGGAGGGGGTCAAGTTTGCTATAGTTTATATAGGGAAAAGACATTTTGAGCATTATTTGGTCTTTTGTAATAGGAAATAAGTCAAATGTTGTCAGAATTATCAGTATGAGATGGCCCATTGAATCCTATTAACAATTCTTCCACGACTGACCCCCAGGGGCCTGAGGGGCGGGGCCTTAAGGGGTCACATAGGCTAAAACTTCAAAAATCTTCTTCTGAAATTCCAGAAATGGTAGAATCAAATGCTCTTCATAGATTAAAAGGTCTTGAGGTCCTTTACAAAAATTGTGAATTTTATGACCCTGGTGTCTCACGTTCCCCCCTGGGGAGAGGGTCAATTTTACTATAGTTTTATACAGGGAAAAGACATTTTTGAGCATTATTTGGTCATGTGAAATAGGAAATAAGTCAAATATTGTCAGAATTATCAGTATGACAATGCCATTGAATCCCATTAACAATTTTTCCATGACTCTCCCAAAGGAGCCTGAGAGGTGGAGCCAAAATGCAAAATGGGTCAAATAGGCTAAAACTTCAAAAATCTTCTACTAAAATTCCAGAAATAGCTGAAACAAATACTCTTCATAGATTGAAAGGTCTTGAGGTCCTTTACAAAAACTGTGAATTATATGACCCTGGGGTCTCACGTTCCCCCCTGGGGAGGGGGGTCAAGTTTAACTATAATTTATATAGGGAAAAGACATTTTTGAGCATTATTTGGTCATTTGTAATAGTAAATGTGTCAAACTTTGTTAGAAATATTAGCCTGAGATAGTATTTTAAACATCATATCCATATTGGTCCTGGCCGACCCCCAGGGGCCAGAGGGTGGAGCCAAAACTGGTCAAAATGGCTAAAATTTCAAAAGTCTCTTTCTGAATTTACAAATTTGATGGAACCAAATACTCTTCAAAGATTGGAAGGTCTATTTAAGGCCCTTTCCAAATATTGTGAATTTCATGGCCCTGGCATCTCAGACTTTCCCCTGATTAGAGGGAAAAATCTATTTTAATTGATATTGGAAGATTTATGTGCATTATTTGCTTAATTTTTCAATAGGTCAAACTTGAAGTTAGAATTATTACCCTCGTGTTGATAGCATTTTAGCATCATATCCATATTAGTCCTGGCCAAACCTCTCAGGGGTAGATGGGCGGAGGACCAAAAAGGGAAGGGGGGGTCACAAAAATTACAGTAAAATAAGTAGAAAAAAAATCTTCTGAATTCACAATCAGATTTTGATGGAACCAGATTACTCTTTACTCTTTCATAGATTGAAAAGTCAGTTATAAAAATTCAACAATCCGACCGACTGGTTTCAAGCAGGGCCTGATGGGCCTATATATATATATTTTATGTTTTTTTTGTCTTTTGTTTTTTTTCTTTTTTGGTTCCGATCTCGGTCGTGAACGATAAGGCACATGGGACTCTTGTTTTGTTTGATAGTTTTTTTTTTTTTTGTTTTTCATGCCGCCGAAGATACTCCAGTTTTTTTTATGTTTTTTTTTTTTTGTTTGAGATTAATTAACGTCCTGTATACGAACTCGCTGAACCGCTAATGGTCATGGCTCTTGTTTGGACGGCCCCGAAGACACCAGCATATGCGGTTTGATGTAATATAACTCCTAATAAACATCAGTATGTTCATGTGCGAGGCTGCGTCGTGTATGCGGGTGTGACTGCGTGTATGTTGTATTCATGTGTTTCGGGAGACTGCGGTATATTCATGTTGTGTCTTCTTGTATAGTGGAACTTTGCCCTTTTTATAGTGCTATATCACTGGAGCATGCCGCCGAAGACACCAAGCAACACACCCCACCCAGTCTCGGCCAGGGGACAGAACCAAGAGAGCCTTCCTCACAGGGGCGAACGCTCAACTCAAGGCCAAAAAGTGAGGCGGTGCCAAGGGATGCATTAGGAAAGATAAAGTCAGTCAGGAAAAAGAGAAATGATAAGATTCTAAATTTAGTCGCCTCTTACGATCATGCCAATAGGGGCAGCAGGTACAATTCTTACGCCCTATCTGCAGGGCCAGACAGCGAACTCCCAAGACGACATGTGAGAAAAAATTTACTTACACATTCCTAGATATAGCTGGGAGTGCCATCTCCAACTAAAATCATTATTAGTCGGCCTAATGACAAACGTGGTTCAATTCTGACTTTACACGAGAAATAAGAAAACGAGACAGTCTTTTAAACATTTTTAAACAACATCGCACAACGTTAAATCTTACAAACTTTCGGAAACAACATAATCATGTAAACAATTTAAAAAATAAGCAGACCAAAGAAATTTTTATACAGATATTATTAATGGCATTTTAGATCGTCACTCGGATTTAACCCTAGAAGCTTTAGGAAAATTATTCGCATATTATTAAAAACCTAGGACACTACCAACTCTATTCCTCCTCTATTAAACGATGCTGGGCACCCTGAAATGACAGATGTAGATAAAGCATTTATTAAATGGTTACTTTGTTTCCATATCAATATTGACGATTCACAAATTGACGTTCCAGAGTAGAGATTAGGACTGACGCTAATATAACCGACATAAAATTTCAACCGACTGACATATTATATAGATTCTTAAATCCTTTTACCCATCAATAAAGCATATTGGACACGACGGAATCAGCCATAATATGCTAAAACACACAGCATCTTCTATTGCTTTACCCTTGTTTCTAATAGTCAGATCTTCCTTGGATACTGATATCTTCCCAAAACAGTGGAAATTAGCTTTAGTCATGCCATCCTTTAAAAAAGGAGAATAAGCACATAATTCTACTAACTATGAGACCTATATCTCTTTTAAGTTTATTTGTTTGTTTGATTAATTATACGTCCTATTAACAGCTATGGTCATGTAAGGACGGCCCTCCCATGAGTGCAGTGTGTGTTGCGTGTATGTTATGCGAGGTACATGTTTTGGGAGAGACTGTGGTATATTCACATAGCGGGGGAGTGTTGTGTCTTCTTGTTATAGTGAGAACTGTTGCGCGACCTTTTAAGTACAAGAGGGAAAGTTTTTTGAAAGATTGGTTGGTCAAATATCTAAACAAATACTTACTTGATAATTCCCATTCATAGATCTATATACACATCAGTCAGGTGGTTTCAACCTGGACATTCATACATCTCTTGTTTGTTTGTTTTGTTTGATTCATTAACGTCCTATTAACAGCTATGGTCATGTAAGGACGGCCTCCCGTGTATATGGTGTGTTGCATGCATGTTGGACAAGGAGCATATATTGATGTGTCTTCTTGTATAGTGCAACTGTTGCCCTTTTTATAGTGCTATATCACTGAAGCATGCCGCCGAAGACACCAAGCAACACACCCCACCCGGTCACATTATACTGACAACGAGCGAACCAGTCGTCCCACTCCCTTATGCTGAGCGCTAAGCAGGAGCAGAAACTACCACTTTAATAGACTTCGGGGTGTCTCAGCCCGGGGGACAGAACCCAGTGCCTTCCTCACAGGGGCGAACACTCAAACTCAAGGCCAAAAGTGAGGCGGTGCCAAGAGTAGGCATTAGGAAAGATAGTTAGGAAGAAGAGAAAAGAAAAGATCCCAAATTTAGTCGCCTCTTACGATCATGCAATAGGGGCAGCAGGTACAAGTCTTACGCCCTACCTGCAGGGCCCTTTCATCATCTCACCAGCTTATTGAAATATACCATTTCCTATGTGAAAACATTGAAAAAATGCACTCAACATGTTTTGTTTTCTGTGATATTTGAAAGCATTCGATCGTGTGTGGCACAAGGGACTGTATGTAAGAAATAGTAATTCTTCCGTCAAATCTACAAAATCTGGAGTTCCACAAGGCTCAGTTCTAGGGCCGTTCCTTTCAATATTGCATATTAATGATATTTCTGACAACCTCGAAATCTGTCTAAATTATTTGCCGATGATACTTCCTTGCTATGCTCTGGGGCATCAATTTTGAAAATAGAAACAAAAATTAACATTAACGACGACCTTATGAAAATTCAAAATTGGAGAAATAAATGTTTGGTAAATTTTAACCCCACAAAAGACGGAAGCTTTACTTATTTCTAATACGGAACATGATCACCGAATCGATATCAAATTCAATAACGTAAAATGTCGATTTTGTAGATAACCATAATCACTTAGGAGTAACTTTGAAGGCTAAATGTAAACGGAATATCCACATTGATTGTATATGTAAACGTATCAAAACCGTGACCGCTCGCTTCGTACCGGTGAAATAGAAGTGGCAAGGCTCTGTAGCGTGTGAAGAGTTTTTACGTACCGTGACGCTACATATATATAGACGTTTCGGGGCACGAGAAAAGATAGGAAATGGAGTAGGAAGAGCATGCGAGGCTCTGTATGTGCTCACCCCTATTTATAACCTTTGGGCCTCGGGCGAGGCTAGGCCGCCCGCTGATCGGCTGAAAGCCTCGGTTAGCCTGTCTCACATCCGAGACCTTACGCAAATGAACTATAATATAATCCCTCAGATACTATAAAAAAATACACATCGTAATACAATGCATCTGTACTTAAATCAAATACACAAATCTTCATAAACAAGTATAATAACAGACATTCTTTACACTATCTCTACAACGAATACACTCGAAACGCCGACTCCACATTCATTTTGACAACAAGTTTGTCAGCGGACGAATACTTGAATGTCAACAACGACATTTACAGCTAAATAAAGTCGTCTAACAATGAAATCGACGGTTATCTCAGCGAGATCTAACTCGGGTTTGAACGCATGGGTTAATTGTACATTTATTGTTTTTACATGTAACATCACGACTATTTAATCGGATATCTCACAATTTCCAACACACAGGTTCATATTGAGTCTGTAAGATCGTGATCGGGAGAGTTGCACTCGTACATTATTTCAAGCTCGCTCTATTCGAAGATAGGGGGGCTAATGGTCACCCCGGCGTTCTGGCGTCAGCAGTTGGCGTCCCATTTTCACGTTAAAGTTTTTGAGCATGTTTCTGTTTCCGTCAATGCATAGCCGCATGTAGTTAAAACTCCATATATAAATACATGTACAATATTTTCATATATGGTTTGAATTTAAACACCGCGACAATTGACTCGAAACGCCGACCACGTCATTTTGACAACAAGTTGTCAGCGACGAATACATGAATGTCAACAACGACATTTACAGCTAAATAAAGTTTACGTCTAACAATGAAATCGACGGTATCTTAGCGAGATAACTAACGCATGGGTTAATTGTACATTCATTGTTTTACATGTAATATCGACTATTTAATCTGATATCTCACAATTTCCACACACTAGTTCATCTTTGTGAATTGTCTGTAAGATCGAGATCGGGACGTGATGCACTCGTACATTATTTCAATCACTCTCGCATCTTAACAATTAATTCATACAAGGCAATAACTCAATCGATGAATAACAAACAATTAAACTTCAGCATTTATTTTTCTATGTCCACAACATATAATTGCCAAGCTACGTCCTAGCGCCATTTATGTCAGAATCTTCAAATATTCCCTCCCACACAGTATCGTTTATGTAAACTGGAACACCTCGACCCGATCCCTGATCGGGTATATGCCTTTACTACGGGCCACTAACCTGTTTTGTTACATCTTGTAAACATTGTATCTTAAATGTAAACTGGAACACCTCGATCCGATACCTGATCGGATATATGCCCAAACCACAGGCAACTATAGTTATAGGCCTATTTTGTTACAGTACGATTCTTTTGATCTTTCAATGGATTATTTTTTTCTAAATCAATATGCAACGTCGACGTCTCTATTGTGACGTCATGATTACGTCAGATTTTCGCGCCATTCTCGGATTTTTTCTTCAAAGTATATGAAAAAGAATTTGACATCAGAGAGTTGGATTTAGTATGAAAACAAATAAATATTAATTATTTCGCTCTAATGTAATAGATTACCAGCAATGCCAATCTGGGCATCCCATTGATGAGGATGCCAATCACTTCGTCTTTACATATAATAATTACGCTGGCCAGAGAATACAATTATTTAGACCTGCAGCTACTACTCCATGGAAGTCCAGATTTATCTCTTGAGGGTAACATTACAATATGTCAGTGCACCCAATAGTATATAACTGACTGTAATAGGTTCTAACCCGCCTCCCTCCTCCTCTTACGTTTCCTATTTATAATATGAACTATTAAAACATGTTTCTTAAAGTTGTATTTCTGGTAATTTTCATTGTAACGATATGTCGATTTGATATTTAAACATGGACATATAACTTAATGATTAAGCTCCCCAAAACCATATGGCGGCCTGTAAGAGAGCCGAAATCTAGGAATCATATATTCCTGGTTTTGAATAAAACGCCTTCAATCACTGCCATGTTCAGTACCTTCGGGTTTTGTCGGAATTCCGAATCGTATCACGTGTGACTGACGTCAACTCGCCCTGCACGTGGTGATCAAGGTAACTAGCGTAAGCGCACATGTGTTTGTTTACGTTTTCCTTCTGGTTAATATGAGCAAATCGTGCTGGTATATGTCCACAGAGCGAGTATTTGAACCATGCATCCAATTCACGCATTGACGTAATTCAATATTGTGTGTATCAAATATTGTAATGAGCGAGAATTAATTTCTTTGTAAATCCAGTTTGCTGAGGTCGACCACATGTTTTGTTTATGAAAAAATTGTTGACATTTTCTCTTGGTTTTAAAACGCTCGTGTTACTTCGAGATTGTCGCGACGACGTTCGGAAGAGTTCGGAATGATTCGGCATCTTTCGAGCCTAATTTTCACGTGTACATGTTAAAAAGATTTTTTACATTTATAATTAAAAATACTTCCAGTGCTGTAACTTTATAAAAAGTGGTAAAATTAGAAAGTTTTAAACTCAGACAGACGGCGAAAAATATGTATAACACTCAAACAGTTTTCATTACGACAAAAAGAGCGAAAGTGATAGACCATACAACTTTAATATCCTTCCGATGCTGGCGACAGAAGAGAAACGTAATTAAGAAAGCACCAGATTGACAGGAGGGAACCCTGTCTTATACCTCTACTTCACAATTTTAATTTAGCCATAACACGTACAGGCCTTGAATGTTTTAAATGTATTTCAATGGTTTTCATTAATGTTGCTGCATATAACATTTAGTTTTAATAAAATTGGTTCATGGGCAAATTTCCATTGTTAATGAAAGAAGTCCTTTTCAAATAAATCCAAGAGAACTTGAGTTTATCCATATCATATCCGTACGGACCGACTATGAGTTCGGTATACACATTTATACACGCATGACTTAAGCTTGTAGACGCTTGTAACACATTTGATATCGTAATAATGAATCAAGCGCCTGTATGAGAAAGAGTATCGATTGGTCTCGTGACGAACGCTTACAAAACACAAACAAAAGCTGTAAACAGTGCTGCAAGATGGGGAAGTTCAGTCTTGTCGTTTGCTGTATTGCTTTTGCACTAACTCTGACGTCTGCCAAGAAATATCAGCCTAACTGGGAATCATTAGACTCCCGTCCGTTGCCACAATGGTACGACAACGCCAAGATCGGAATATTCCTGCACTGGGGAGTGTATTCTGTTCCAGCGTTTGGTTCTGCATGGTTCTGGTACTATCTAAAACACGGAGTTCCTGCATACGTCGATTTCATGAAAAAGAACTATCCACCTAACTTCACCTACCAGGATTTTGCTGCTCAATTCCACGCAACATTTTTCGATCCTAATGAATGGGCCGACATTTTCTCAGCTTCAGGTGCCAGGTAGTAAACAGATTACTGTGTTTTTAGGGTTACATGATGTTATGCAGTAAATAGTACATGTAGGTGCCTGTGTTAGCATTGATGTTACTATACTTTTTTTGATTTCATAGGATTATGGCGAACAAAAAAATTGCAGTCTTTTTTTAGATTCTAGAATCTGTCATCCTCGATATTCCAGGGGTTCCGATCACTTAAGATCTCTACACCCCTGGACTATCTCGTAGTAAAACTGGAGGCAACAAAACAGAACAGGTAATTTAGATGTTTGATGTACATCAAAAGAGCAGTATAACAGTATACTGTGGTTGACTGTGTGGCTTTGAAGTTGGGCGTCGCTCTCTCTGCATAGTCTTCAAAGGAAATCTTTGCTGGTCTGTGATTGGTCAAATGGTTTCCACTGAGCTGCCTTCAATTTCACTATGTGATAGTGCAGGGGTGTAGAGATGGTAAGCGATCGGAACCCCTGGAGTTTCGAGGATGAGAATCAGTGTAAGCGATATACATGTATGTCATTTGTTGTCGCTATTAAGGTAGCTACTGTTGAAGCAGGCAAAGATATCACCTTCTGACTGAAAAGTCAGTCAGAAGGTGATATCTTTTTCCCTATATACAACAGTAGGTACTATTAAGGGTGACCGGTCTAGAGGGGCGTGTTCCTTTGTAATTTAAGATCAAAAGAGCTTTGTTCAACACAAAAAAGGGAATAAAACATGTGAATGACCATTTACAAAAGTATCATATCATCAATGTCTCAAAAAGATTGTAGTCTAGAATAATAACACACATGTATTGTATCTGTGGCTACTCATCGATGAACTCGAGGATGTATTCTTCTGAGGTTTCAGTCCCGCTGAAGTCTCGTTTCGACAAAGATCAAAGAAGTTATGAGATTTTCAAATATATTTTATCAATATCTGTAGCAAGTTGCCAGATGCAAATTTTGTCAAAAAATTACATTTCTATTTTCAGTAGATTTTTTTTATACAGGGATTTTAAGAAATGGCCCATTTGGCGGCCATTTTGAAATTGTGTCTTTTTCCTCTTTGAGTAGAGCCATAGTTTAACCATTTTTTACTGAAATTGTTTTTACTTAAATCATCACTGCACCAGCATTTTTAGCTGTATCGAGCTAATTTTTGCTGTTAATCTTTACTAGGTTCGTTGTTATTAAAATATTGAGCATTATTGCTTGAAGTGATGCGCTTTTGTCACTTTATTTTTACATTTAATGGTAATTTGAGCACTTTTATTTTTTACTCTAAAATACTGAAAAATAACACATTGAAATGGGGCAAAAAGGTAAGCACACTGACCCCCCATTTTTCTGCCTAATTTAGAAAGAACAACCCATTCCCTATTGATATGCAAAATATTAACAATAGTTTAATACCACAACTGTTTCTATAAAGAGTTAAATTTGGCAAAAATGGCTGAAAATGGTGTTTTTTGTAGCTCAAAATTAAGGGTTAGGTGTAGCATATGTTGTTATTCTGAGAAAAAATATGAGTCCTATTAATCAAAACTTGTATATTTTTAAAGAAGACTACAGGAAAATAAATTCTTCAAACTTCCATATGTATATCAAACATCTCATTAGGAAATTATGGCTTTAAACTCTTGTGTTTTACAGTTTATGGTCAAAACGGCAAAAATCCAAAAAAAAAATCTAAGATTTTGTCAACTTGGTATCTTTGAGTGACAATAGCTCAAAAACAAGCACACCGACATGTTTTTTCTTCCATTTTCTTGTATGGTATGAACTCCTATTTCCAAAAATCTATATGAGAAAAAAGGTTTAATACAAGAAAATTTTGACTTCTCAGAGGTGTACATCCTTAATGTAGGTACATATACATGTAATACAATGTATAGCATGCAGTATAATTTGTGACAATTGTTTAAATTAAGTGCTTGTGGATAATGTGCATTTTTAGGTCATCTGCAGTCATTATGTTTGGTCCATCGTTGTATGCCTTCTGTCATGCATAAACTTTTCACATTTTGAAATTCTTTAAGTTCTACCGTTGCGATTTGGTTGAAACTTGCCCAAAATGACCCTTACATAGTCCCGACAAACTGTTGTTATTTTTCTGGTTGATCAGAAATCCAAAAGCTGCCTTCTTGTGAACACATTTTTGAATTTCTTCTCAACTTCTAATTAATGTGATTTGGCATATAACTTGTCTGAAATTATCTTGACATCGTCCCGACCAAGTTTCGGTTGATCCCAAATCAAAGATAGACACCATGACACCATATATCTAATAAGTTTCCTATACGACTGTTGCCAAGGTAGTAAGATGACTGTTAAGCCCCTTGGGCCTTTAGTTAATTCATTGTACAGTATAACTGTGCAATACAGTGACATACACTGTATATATGTAGGTACAATATATCAGGTTGGGCCCTGCATATGTGTACATGTATTCCTGTTCAAAATATCCTGCATTTGGGTAATGAAATGATTACTCAAACGGATAACTGTTACCCTTATACATGCAGGCCTGGTTGTGCCCAACCTTAGCTTATGTCTGTACATTAAATGCACATCGTTCAATTTAAATAAACCAATCAAAGTTGCTGTTTAATTGCAGATATGTGGTACTGGTAACCAAACACCATGAAGGTTTTACTATGTGGCCGTCAAAGTACGCTTTCAATTGGAATGCTGGAGCTGTTGGACCAAAAAGAGACTTGTTAGGTAATCATTCTAATTAATTACAGTTTCTTCCCTTTTTCTGATACTCGAATGATAAATTCATAATGCCCAACTATATAATTGCTGCTTACTATATTGACTACTAGTCAAGCTGGAGCACAAACAAACTCACTTTGGTGACATATTCTGCCGATGTGTCAGGAAACAAGCAATTACAAAGATTTAAATAAACAACTGTGAGCTGTTGATCAGATTTAAGTAAATAGACTTCATTTCCACATGTGTGGCCATTAAGATTTCAAAGAATAGATATGAAGACAATAAATGTAAACATGATACATTGATTTAAAGTGAGATTTTGTTTATGTTTCATTTTCAGGTGATCTACTAACTGCAGTACGAGAAAAGGGCATGCACTTTGGTGTGTATCACTCGCTGTTTGAATTCTTCAATCCTTTGTACTTAGCAGACAAGGCCAATAACTACACAACCCGGAATTTTCCAACGGTAAAGCTTCACCAGATGTGTTGCTGATTTAATATTCAATCATTAACTTGGTAAAGTACAATAAGTTCAAAAAAAGATAACAAAAAAACACCCAGCCATTATCATTAAAGGATTTGCGAGGTTAAGGAGTGGAGTAAAACCAGAGAAAAATCACCAACTTGCATCAACTAAATGTAGCAACTACCCCTTGTGCAGGGCTCATACCTTGATCTGAACCTGAACTTATCCTTCCATATAAGTACCATGTCAATGGATGCTTTTGATGTAAATCTATGATCATTTTATTATCTATTCTAAGATGTAAAGCCATGAAAAGATTGATTTATTAATAAACAGGTATTTTAAATCTAAATTTTATTGAATAGCCTCATTAATATTGTAATTATAAGGCCTAACTTGGGAGAAGTAGTCACTGAATTTTGATGGACATCAGGTTTTCAGTTAACATATTTTATGTTATAGAAAAAGACCATGCCAGAGCTGTATGAACTAGTAAACAAATACAGGCCAGAATTGATCTGGTCTGATGGGCCTATGGGAGCCCCTGAGTCCTACTGGGGATCTCTAGAGTTCCTCACCTGGCTTTACAATGAAAGGTATGTCTGTGTCTGAACATGTTTAACAAGCTGTTATAATACATCTGAACATAATACAGAAATAATACAATGAATGTAATCCTTCATCATCCCAAGTGAGCAGAAAAACATATTTACTGTAATTAATTACTTGTATTTTAGGACATAATACAATAATAATAGTAAAATTTATACTTATTTACTTTTATATTAGCTCCTCATTTGGACCCTCTAGTTCAGCTGCTAAGAAATGTTACTCTAGCCTAAAAGTGTTTACAAAGATCAGCTGTTTAAAGACTTCATGTGATGATTTTTTATATTGGAAATATTTTTACATTTATTGCTGTTAGTATCCATTGCCAGTATGCTAATTAAGAATGCTATACTGAAAGATAACACATAATTCAATATTGCTCTGCTCCTGGGCAAGACATAATGCCCTTTAAAAATGTATAAGTTGAATTACAAAGCAAGAAAAATTCTGAAAGTTTTGTGAAGCCAGTTATTTATGCTGTTTATTGTAGCCCAGTAAAGGACTATGTTGTGGTCAACGACCGCTGGGGAAATGACACTGAATGTCATCATGGAGGATTTTGGGATTGTTCTGACAAATACAATCCAGGTAAAGCCAAAAAGTTCTGATTTATAATCAATCAGATGTACTATAATGTATTCCAAATACATCACAAGTATGAAGATTTCGGATTCATATCTGTTTTGATGTTATAGTCTTAGATTTAGAAGTCCTTAATAGTAATACATATCATGTACACACTTCATTTTTGGTCAAAGGTCCTCTTGCATATACATATGACTTTACTGTCCCAGTTTAAAAAAAAAAACATTAGGATATACAATTACTTTTTTAAAACAAATATTTATTAAATTATCATTTAGTACAATACTGTCCCAGTTTTAAAAAAAACATTGGGATATACAATTACTTTTTTAAAACAAATATTTATTAATTTGAACAGAACAAACACTTATTAATGGTATTGATTATCACTTAGTACAGTTTCCGAAAATGAGAAATAGTGATGGTTAATATTTTGATATTTTAGGGAAACTTCAACCACACAAATGGGAGAGCGCTATGACAGTAGACCGTCACAGTTGGACACACAGACGCAATATCAACTTTGAGGACATTCTCTCTCTTAACGAACTTCTCACAGTCATGGCTAGGACTATCAGGTAGGGAAATCTAGGAAATGAGCTGGTGATTATAAAGGGAAAACAAGGGAGGTAATGCTGATGTTTTTAGTGGAAAAAGAGAAATAGGAGGCCATGATAGTTTTTTTGTCTTTGCATATTACAGTTATCTGTTGTTAAGTAGGCATGGATGCATATATTTTACCAAAGTGGACACTCATCGGGGTAAATACAATCATGGTGTTTCAAATAAGTTGCCAAAATACCTTGTCCACCTTTATTTCTGGAGTATTAAAATCACACAGGATATCAACACATGTTGAATAATTCTTCTCTTTCCCAGTTGTGGTGGTAATCTGCTGATGAATGTTGGTCCCACCTCAGACGGACGCATTATTCCCATTTTCGAAGAGCGACTGAGGGAGTTTGGTAAATGGATGGAAGTTAATGGGGAAGCTATTTATGAATCAAAGCCATGGCACACACAGCAAGACAATGTAACAAAAAGTGTCTGGTAAGTATTTTCTTGTGTACTTGTGCCATATGGTGCGGCATCTATTCATCCTTCTATCTGTCAACATTTTCTTTAAATCGCTTCCAGTTATATAGTTCTGCATGGATTGTAACCAAATTTGGCCAGAAACATCCTTGAGAGATGTACTTATTTCAGTAATTAGGTTAATTATAATGGTTTTTGGCATTACTGCCCAAAATCATTTTGAGCTCTTACTTGTACTTGTAAAATTAAAACCGAAGTATTGTGATTTTTAAAATGTTTGTAAATTTTGGTGGCGAATGCCATTTCAAAAACTCTTCTTGAATCGTGAGCATGAAAAATATGGCATACATTGCGTTAATATGACAGAATTTACAAAAAAAAATTTGAACTAAATCAAACTTTTGATTATAGCGATTATGTCTTGTTTTCGCATAGTCAATTTCAAAGACAGATACTGTCTTTTAACTCTTTTAACATTACATATCAAAATGTGTATGTATATGTTCACAGGTACACGTCTCAGAAGATGATAGCAACCACAGTGGTTTATGCGATAGTGCTTGACTGGCCTCAGAACAACACTTTGAGTCTGTTCGCCCCCATCCCTAACACCGCCACAACCACTGTCGAGATGTTGGGCTACCCTGGCCATTTCCTCAAGTACATGATGGGAGCTAGCGGCACAATGGACATTCTGTTGCCTGTCCTAAACCCACGTGAAATGAAATCCACAGACGGCTGGGTCATCAAGATGAAAAATCTCAAAAATCAGTAGAATGTCGTCTGGATTCAAAACAAAGAGCTGACATGTCTGTGTCTTATCATACGACAACTAGACTGTAATTACTGTAATCAACCACCATGTTTTTTTTTTTGTTTTTTTTTTTTACTTAATGGATCCAACAAAATTATTGAGCAAAGTAAATGAAAATAATTATTGGCAAGAAAAATAGAATTAAGATGAAACATGAACACGGTGTTTATTTGAGCTGTCTGTATTTGATAAAGATTTCAATAAGGGGACCTGAGGATGCATGCACTGTTCGGGAATGGTGTACTTTTGGGTTGAATACAGAAAGCTCAAGACCCGTGTCATGTGGAAATGACAGCTTAATTATTAGGGTCAAGCTAATCAAAAATCTTGCTATTTTATTTGTATTTAGTTAGTACCAGTATTACATTTTTAATACTAGTAGTTTAAAAGTAGAGTATTCATCACACTATCTTTGTGAAATGATGAAAAATCAATTTGTTGTTTCTGGATGAGATTATTAGTTATGGGATTATCAAGGCATATGCAATAAATTAATGCAATATTTCCAAAAATAACTTTTGATATTTTCTATAACCATTCATAAGATTTGTGTTAAAAACAGATTCTATTCGTACTGTTATTTGTATTTGCTGGAAGAGCTTTGTTGTTTTATCACCGTAGTAGAATTAGAAACTTCTAATTAAATAATCAATGTACAATTATGTACTGCTGTTATTGGAATGAGGTATGCACTTCAGCATATGTATGTACTGGTATATAGCATTATAGACTAAGTGACTGGTTGGGCTGCAGTATATACCTTTGGTATATAGAATTAACATTGTGATGGGACACAGATACATTTTCTAAAATTGCAATGATAGAGACTCTTTTAAATCATTTTGATGAGAGATACTTTAATTATTTGTGAATACATTTATATAGAAATGTGTATTTTTGTGGAGAGACTGCTACATCATTATTTAATATACTGTTTCATAATTTTGATTATAAAAAATATCTTTTCGTGGGAGCCACTTACAACATCTTATGCATGAAAATATTATCTATTGTACCTGTAGTAAGGGTAGATAATTCTACAATAAAGAAAACTATTAGAAGTATCTGAAGGAGATGTAATTCCTGTGAGTGAAAGTTCCAACTTATGGTACTGTGTATACCAGAATTGTGATATTAGTTAGTTTATAATCAGTACTGTGATAATTATAGCAGATTGTGCCTTGATTGTTTTATTAATCAACTGAAATATTTCAAGTGATTACCTGGTACAATTTGTATGTAAAGAATCAACATGATTGTGATAATAGAAATACATCATTGGTTAAATTTAAACTTGCTGATGATTCAGGATTTATGGATTATTTCTTACATTCCATCTCAATTATGCTCAATTTTCACATTTTCATGAGGTTTTTACATGAACATTGAAGTTTATATATTTAAGCCATTTTTGCATTTTGTCAACCATTTTCTGATTAAAAAATATACTTAAAGCTGACAATGCAAGTTAAAAACATTCAGTTGAAATTTAAAAAAAATATATAATAACGAAATTTTTTTTCTTCAAAAATTGTTTCTGAGACATCCCCTAGTTATGACAGTGTGGTATCTAGGGAAGTGGCAGCCATTTTTCTGTTGCTCTGCTTGGTAACCTTCACTGGCCAACCCCCTATATAAAGCACGGGACACTTGACACACATGTATCATTCCAAACATGTTTTGCCTTAAATACACATGGCCCGATATTGCAAATAACAATGTCAAATTGAAAATAAACACTGCACTCACCTGACAATATTTCATTGAAGTAATAGATGAATGTGTTGTTAGCTATATCCCAACATATGTCCAATACGAACTAATAAAAACACTTCAATATACACTAATTTTTACACGTACATGTACAACGACACGTGTGTGTCCTTGATAGTTATCGCTCGTTCGGGTGAGGTATGTAGTCACGTGTATATGGTCAGTTGAGTACATCGGGCACGATGATATACGTGGAGATATGTGAACGGATTATTGTTCGGATTTCTATTCACTTGTGTTGGAATTTTATTTTGAGAAGTATCTGAATGACAACTTAGAGGAGTTGAGATGTTTTCATGCTAAGATAAGTCCCATATAGTTTTACAGGTGAGGGTTCTGTTTACCTATTTGTAGGTGATATGTACATGAATGAGCGCACGCGTGTCGATTTACGCGCTGTATTTAGGGGTCGGCGAGTCGCCGGAATGTAAAACAAAAATGGCTGTCCTCAACCGGGGAATGTCTCATAAACGATTCTTGAAAAAACGAGTATACTTATTTTAAAAAAAATTCATTTTAATAATTTTAACTTGCATTGTCAGATTTAAGTGAAATTTTTTTGGCTATCTCTTAATATTACCTTTTTACCTTGTATAAAATATTTTTTTGGTAGTACAAGGTAAAAAAACTGTGTTTTGGATAATAGTTTAAAGAGATACATTTGCTGCTGTTAAAGCCTAAGAAAGAGCAGCAGTGGTTGGCCGATTGGTTGAGGTGTCCTGACTTATTGGCACAAACCATCCATTTACTGACCACTGGGCTATGGTCAGTGGTTTTTTCCTCGGTACTGCAGCTTTCCTCCATATCCTAAGCCTGTTACATCTTTAGATGACCTTGCTTTTAATTCCGGATTTGCATATTACAGAGTTATCTGCACTTGATTGTAACTGCATATTTTTGCGAGTGTAACGTCATACTTTTAGGAGAATATGACATTAATTGCGCTCACAAAATAATGACGTAACAATTGATACCTACCCGCAAGGGAGCTAACTCTGTAATGTGTAATGTGCAAAGACGGAATAGCTAGGACATCATTAAAGTAACCAAACCAAACACTTGAAAGAGAATGAAGAAAATATTTGACCTTGGATAAAATATGAAATTCTGACTATATATCATATTATTTACATAGAATTTATATTTGTTGTTTTTAACACTAATTCATAGTTTAGCAATGTATAAACTAATATTGTACTGTATATATTATTGTTGTTGTTTAGACACATTTTAATAACTTTTGATATGCTTATTATCCATGATGAAAAGTTACATTAATATTTCATTTGTTCAAATTTTAAGGAACCATCATTCAATTTATGCATTTCATTTTCTATTTAGAAGTGTTTATACTGATTTCTGTTTTTTTTTTTTTTTTTTTTTTGGTTCTCTCAGATCTGTCAAACTCTATGTGCAGCTGTACATTAATATCCCCAGCACATTTCTACATCAGTGTACATCATCTATGGTTACAAGTTCACATCAACATTCAATATTTTTCCATCACAATATTTATATTCCGATATATAAAAGTTACTTCCCTTCCTTTGGAGTTGTGGTGGTCAAAAGGTTAGGTGTCCGATATATTACCACAAGCCTCTGGGTCCTGAGTTTTTATCCAATGTGGAGTAGTTCGCCAGGTACTGACCATTGGTCAGTGGATTTTCTTGGCGTACTCTGCTTTCCTTCACCTATAACCTGGCACATCCTTATGACCCTGATTGCTACACTCTGTAGAGTGTAAAACTAATCGCACCAAACTTCCAAGTACTGATGTACAAAAATGAAGTAAAACGAAGGAAAGTAACTATGATCAATCAAAAGATATATTTAGAATTACCAGGTTTTGTTTGCCTTCCATGACATTTGTTCGCTGTCATAACATAACCTCCACATTTGCCTTTGATAGTCTTTCATTCCAATATTTTGAGAAACATCACACATGCATTTGTTTACCATTATGTGATACAAGTTTCCCCTAATGTGTACATATAATCTAAGTATCCACTTTTGTTTTTATTCCAATTTACACAGAAAATTATTCCATAAGGTCTTCACTCTCATGAGTTTTTACCTGGACAATCTGATTTAGGTGAATGAGAAAAATATTTACTTTTATCAGATTATTATTTCATTCTATGTATATAACAAGTACATATTTTTGATTTTGTTTATAATGCGATATGCTTACTACATGTACATTGTACATGTAAGTGGGTGTTCTGTTTTGGAGACTGGTTTTCTTTGTACTGATATTTTGAAAATAAAATACATGCACTTCTACCTCAATTGTTCTTGTTATACGAGGATTAATTATAAGTTTTTATCAATCACTCCGTCCATCACTTATCTATTTCCAGCATTCTGCAGATTGTTTCTCACATACATGTACTCAGCATATTGTGTCTTTTTAGCCCACCATCATCAGATGGTGGGCTATTCAAATCGCTTTTTGTCCGTGGTCCGTCCGTCCTTCCGTCCGTCCTTCCGTCCGTCCGTCCTTTAACAATTCTTGTTATCGCTATTTCTCAGAAAGCACTGAAGGGATCTTTCTCAAATTTCATATGTAGGTTCCCCTAGGGCCCTAGTTGTGCATATTGCATTTTGGGACCAATCGGTTAACAAGATGGCCGCCAGGCAGCCATCTTGGATTTTGATACTTAAAGTTTGTTATCGCTATTTCTCAGAAAGTACTGAAGAGATCTTTCTCAAATTTCATATGTAGGTTCCCCTAGGGCCCTAGTTGTGCATATTGCATTTTGGGACCAATCGGTTAACAAGATGGCCGCCAGGCAGCCATCTTGGATTTTGATACTTAAAGTTTGTTATCGCTATTTCTCAGAAAGTACTGAAGGGATCTTTCTCAAATTTCATATGTAGGTTCCCCTAGGGCCCTAGTTGTGCATATTGCATTTTGGGACCAATCGGTTAACAAGATGGCCGCCAGGCAGCCATCTTGGATTTTAATACTTAAAGTTTGTTATCGCTATTTCTCAGAAAGTACTAAAGGGATCTTTCTCAAATTTCATATGTAGGTTCCCCTAGGGCCCTAGTTGTGCATATTGCATTTTGGGACCAATCGGTTAACAAGATGGCCGCCAGGCAGCCATCTTGGATTTTAATACTTAAAGTTTGTTATCGCTATTTCTCAGAAAGTACTGAAGGGATCTTTCTCAAATTTCATATGTAGGTTCCCCTAGGGCCCTAGTTGTGCATAATGCGTTTTTGGATCGATCGGTCAACAAAATGGCCACCAGGCAGCCATCTTGGATTTTGATAGTTAAAGATTAATATCGCTATTTCTCACAAAGTACTGAAGGGATCTTTCTCATATTTCATATGTAGGTTTCCCTAGGGCTCTTGTTGTGCATAATGCGTTTTTGGATCGATCGGTCAACAAAATGGCCGCCAGGCTGCCATCTTGGAATTTGATAGTTAAAGTTTGTTATCGCTATTTCTCACAAAGTACTGAAGGGATCTTTCTCATATTTCATATGTAGGTTTCCCTAGGGCTCTTGTTGTGCATAATGCGTTTTTGGATCGATCGGTCAACAAAATGGCCGCCAGGCTGCCATCTTGGAATTTGATAGTTAAAGTTTGTTATCACTATTTCTCAGAAAGTATTGAATGAATCTGTCTCAAATTTCATATATAGGTTCCTCTATGGCCCTAGTTGTGCATATTTCGATTTGGGACCGATCGATTTACAAGATGGCCGCCAAGGAGCCATCTTGGATTTTGATAGTTGAAGTTTGTTACTGCTATTTCTCAGAAAGTACTGAAGCGATCTGTCTCAAATTTTATATGTAGTATGTTTGCAAAAGTTTGAAAAGCAGAGAAAAGATCCCTCTTTCCATTGTCAGACATAGATCATTCTTTGGTGGGCGCCAAGATGTGTCTTTTTTTATTACTGTGGAGAGAACATTTTGAATGTTCACACAATTTTGTATAATGCCAGATGACAATTTAACTGGCCAGTGCAGTAAGCTTTCATGTCATTTCAGGGGTGGTATATATATCGTATTTATGTGTAATTCATATTAATACTGATATGGTTGGAAAGACAAAACAAGAATTCCACGGAAGTGGACGTGTCGTCGTCACAGCATCACAAAAAATAGTTATTTACATTTGAAAATGTTGTTAATAACCAGCCTGTTTGGTTGAAATCGGACAATAAATTCTTATGTTGTCAAACGGAAACCATGTTTGGACTATTTAAAAGTCCTGTAACTCTTTCAAATATTGACGGATTTTGACCATTATCAAACTCATCCGAGATCTCATTGATATAAAAACGTTTTATAAAATTTAGTTAAGTTATCGAGCAGAAACCACGGATTTTTCTATTTTGACGATTTTAAAGTCTCACAACTCTTTCAAATATTGACGGATTTTGACCATTATTGAACTCATCAGAGATCTCATTAATATAAAACAATTTATAAAATTTGGTTGATGACGATAAATATTAAAGTTATCGAGCGGAAACCATGGATATATCTGTTTTGACAATTTTAAAGTCCTGTTACTCTTGCAAATATTGACGGATTTTGACCATTTTCGAACTCAGATGACATCTTATTGATATAAAGCTACATACTTAAGTTATCGCACGGAAAGTGTTTTCCGGACACCGACGCTGTCATAGTGATACCCTTGCGTTGCAGGCGACACAAAAAGTAAATAGTACCATTTAAATTCAAAGAAACTTTAAACAGTTTCATACTCGATTTTGGATTCGAGAAATAGAGCCAAATGACTTAGATTTGTACATGGTGAGCTAGTTATAATCATGCATATTAGGAAACGACCGACATAATATGAGATCCAGCTCTTAATCATGTTTAAATAAGAATTCATAATCTGCGTCCGAAAAATTCATTCACAAACATGTTTCAGTGATAATGTACATGTACATTGGTATATCTCGAGGTAACTGACGACTACACTAACTGAGTTATCTCTCTTGTTGCTACTATATGTCTTTGGCCAGAAATTCAAAAGTCCAAAGTGTTTGTTAGTCAATATAATGTTAGAATCATTTAATAATGAATACACGTAACGGCCTACACCCCCCCACCCCTCCCGCTCCGCCCTGTCCCACGTGCACCCTATGTTGAAAGACATTTATCTTGGAATCATTTAAAGAATGCCGAGATCGGTCATTGACTCGTGTCATTAAGCCGAATTTCTGTAATGGACATTTGTCGAGTATTTGAATTTACTGGTTAACGTACCCAGACTACTTCTTCCTTTTAGTTCGGAAGACGACACCTCTTCCTTTTACACCACCATTTTCTGTCTAAAGTCTTTTGGGCTATAAGATTGCAGCTACATGTAACATCATGCATGACATTTTATTTTGTGTGCGTTTAATACGGTCCATGTTGAAAGACTCGAATTATTGTCTGGTTTGAAATTCACATGTGACGACTGCAAGGTGCTGCGCTTTTTAACCTCCTAAACCTTTAAACCTTGCACTCCCATATTTTGTGACTCTGACAGAAACATATATACATAGAGATTGGCAACTCCGCCGTTTTTACGATAGGCAGATGTACCTCTGTATGTGCTTAGGTGGTTTTTAGATAAATTTTTAAATAACTTTGATATGTTATAAAAGTTCAGTAATTTTCAGATGGTTTGAATACAATTTTGGATAGAAAAAAAAAAACTTGTTTATTATTAAACCAAAATGCACTTCCGGTTTTGAAAGTCTCATTTTCGAAAAACCTGGTAAAATTACTGATTTTCATGCTTTCAAAAATCATATTAAATAACATCAATCGCGAAATCTGGTCACATCAAACCATGATATAATGTTTAAACTTTGTATTTATGCAAAAATATCATGTTTAAAAGAATACACTTAAAAGTAGTTAGCCAAGGGAAAATGCTTATGAACCCGAGGTCCCGCTGCCTGTCAACAAAGACAAAGAAGGCGTTTCCAATATTTATGTATATATGTTTCTGATTCTGATTACCGGAGATTTAAATATAATTTACTATTTAAATCTCTGTGATTACTTAGCATGTTGTTGGTAGGACGCTACGAAAACAAAACGTGAAACGAAAAATTCTAAACTGGCATGACAAAAGTGAAATATTAATTAGTTAATAGTACTCTAGTAATGTTCACATTGAGTTACTTGATATGTAGAACCTTTATATAATTTCCTTTAGAATTTGCATTCATTGCGCTTATAAATGGGACCAATTATTCAAGATAAACCAAAAAATAAACGAAGCCATCAAAGCATGTTAACAACGGCCATCGTGTCATTTAACCAAATTTTTGTAATGGACTTTGCATACGTTTAATATGGGCCATGCTGGAAGACCTGGCAAGCACTCGAATTCTTGTCGGGTTTAAAATTCAGATGGGACTGCTGCAAGGTGCTGTGCGTATGCTTCTCTGGTTTTCAACCTCCTAAGCCTTTAAACCTGCACATCCATTTTTTCCGATTACTTAGTATTTTGTTGGTCGGAGGCAACGAAAACAAAACGTAAAACGAAATTATTCTAAAGTGGCATGACACAAGTGAAATATTATTTTAGTAATACGTCAAAAGTAATGTTTACATTGACTTACATATGAATAACCTGCGTAGCGTGTAAACTGTCATTTAAATGTACATGGACCTTTATATAATGTCCATTAGACAATAATCATTTGCATGCATTGCACTTATAAATGGAACCAAACAATAAACGAAGCAACCAAAGCATATTAACTCGTACGTTTAGCTTGGAATCATTTAAAGAATGCCAAGATCGGTCATCGACTCGTGTCATTTAACCGAATTTCTGTAATGGACATTCGTCGAGTGTTTGAATTAACTGGTTTAAGGTAATAAAGTTATCTTGGCAGGAAGGTGATAATACAGGTATCTTTATTTTTCTTAAACACTTTTGACGTTAGTGAATAATTGATTGTTCCACCGGAATTTCTAAAACGAGCACACTGGCTAGTTATTGTATCTCTGTAGGCATCACTGATAAAACATTGTTACGTAACGAAGACAGACACCTGTGAAGATAGCCAAACACAAGTGATGAAAGTGAAGACAGCCCGCAGGAACGATAGCAAGACACTGACAGCAGGAAATACCAAATTTGATTAGGATGCAAAGTATAATACACGGACACTAAAACAAAGAGTGACATGTTTGTTTCCAAGTTTCCAAAACATTCTCTTGTTAAGACCCCATGTCAGTTTTCATCATTGCAAATAGACCTGGGGACGTAAATGTCTATTTAAGGGTATACAGTGTCGTGCTATTTGGTGTTTGGTTCGGTTTATTATCATTCGGCAAACCTCGGCCGATTCCGGTACCCTACATCTAGATCGATGTAGGGTACCGGCATCGGCCGAGGTTTGCCGAATGGGTTTATTATGTTTACGTCCTATTAACAACCAGGGTCATCTAGGGACAGCCCCTCCCCGAGAGAGGAGAGGAATGGTAGAGATTTAAGGTTTAAAGACTCTGCTCTTTAAGCCACCTGCTGGGGTCAATATTTTGAAGACATTAATTCGTAATCAGTATGTGATAATTTGACACTAATTTCGAACTGAAATCAATAAATCGGTTACCGATTGTTTAGCCAATAATTCGGTAAGTTATCAAGATTCTGATGAAGTTCCATTGCATGCAAGTGTATGTAAATGTTCACCACGTGGTGGTAAAGCAGCTAGACACGATCACATTGTGTATAAATATTTGACTTGGGTGTTAATTCAAAGTATATTACTATCGTTGTTTCTCTATATTTGAATTGACCGATCGCCAGGTGTAATATAGCCACGCCTCGCGCTCACAAACGCACGTGTTTCTATTCAATGTCGGAGCAAACATCGTAGCACACACAGTACAAAATGCAAGGTCACGTGCGATTTGATTGACAGCTGGCGATCTGTCAATCTGCATAGTGTTGTATTGCACCAACGTTTGATCTCTAATTAGTTATAGATGTGTCAAGGTACACACCAGGGAAATACTTCTCTATTGCTGTACACAGTTTTTTTTCAATAACTTACTTAATGGATTATACTCATCACAGTACTCTTTAATCATACAAGATATGAATGTAATTTGTCCACCACAACTATTTTTACAGCTATCGCCTAAGCACACGGATATGGAAAGTGCTCTATTTGTTTGGTTTACGGACACTAGGGCACAATTATTGCGATGACAGACGAAATTTTGAAAATCAAGTTTAAATGTTTCGGTGGCGAACTGGGTGTAACGGATTTCCAATATTCAAACGGATGGCCACAAAGATTCGACATGACATACATGTAGCATCCTGAATTATTTCTGGTGAAAGTGCCAGAATTGACAAACAATTGATCGACGATTGCCGTTCAAAGGTTATGGAGGGCATGGAAAGCATCGATCTTGACGATGTATTTAATGTTGACGAAACTGCTCTTTATTACAAAATGCTACCGGATTGCTCACTATGTACAGTCGATTCCACTAAAGGAATAAAAAAGCAAAAAACAGAATTACTGTTTCCCTATGTTGTTATGGCACTGAAAACACTAAACCTTTTTTGTGATCAAGTAGTCAAGTACACCGCGTTGTTTCAAAAACTTTTATTTCTATTATTATTATTGTTATTAACCTTTTTTCTAAGATGTTAGATTTGCTCGCTATTTCAATGTAATATTTATCAAATAGTTGTATTGTATCAGTAAGGTTCGCCCCGCGGATGTTCTATATATATATATACATATTCATTGATTTATATCTTAAAATAGTTTTATTATCAAATATGTGTTTAAAGTATTGTAATTTGCGTATTTGTATCATGTATCTGTTTTGAAATATGCGTTGTTGTACAGTTTGACGTGTACATGTATGTTGAAATGGGTATTGTTTGGTTGCACGGTACCGTTATTCCTGTCTCTGTCTATATGAAGAATAAACATGACGTGAACTGAAGTTACTGCCGTTCTTGTCCTGCCAAGGAACCTCCCAATTCTCGACTTTGTTACAGTCACATCATCCCGCCTCTTTCAAACACCAAAGTTCATTTTCTTCCTCCGACGACAACCAGTCACCTAAAACCGTTAAGATGCTGGCATCTTACAAAGTTTCAAGGCTCGATACAGCAAATATCAACTTAACTTTCGCAGCCAACTATTTTTTTTTTATTTATTTACGTCCTATTAACAGCTATGGTCATGTTTGTTTGTTTGTTTGTTGCGTGTATGTTGTGCGAGGTGCGTGTTTTGGGAGACTGCGGTATATTCATGTTGTGTCTTCTTGTATAGTGGAACTGTTGGCCTTTTTATAGTGCTATATCACTGAAGCATACCGCCGAAGACACCAAGCAACACACCCCACCCCACCAAGTTTCTCTCTTACTGATATACACATTAATCAAAATGAGGTAGAAGACGTCTTAAGATAATTATACATTAACAAAGCTATAGGACCAGAAATTAGTAATAGAGTACTTAACATACTGCATCCACAATTTGTAAACCATATGTATTCTTTTTAACAGATCCCTTTCTTTAAAATTGTTATCCAAATTGCTGAAAACTAGCAAATTTCTTACCCCTATTTAAGAAGATAACCCTAGCTTGATATAAAATTATAGACCAATATCTCTATTCAGCTGTATTAGTAAAGCGGTTGAACGTTTAGTTGAAAAATATCAAACACACCAACAATTTGTTTTATAAATATCAATCAGGTTTCCTTCCTAACCTGTCCATTATATTTCAATTACTAGAAATTTACCACAACATTGTCTCTACTATAGATAATCATTTTATAAAAAACCTTCAATTAGACCAACACATTAATTGCATCACCGCTAATACAAAAAGAACACTAAGATTCCTAAAACGAAACCTCACCATCAATTTACCACACATTGAAGAACATGCAAATAAAGCACTCAACAGACCCAAACTAGAGTACTGCTCCTCTATCTGGGACCCACATAACACTGACCAAATTCAGCAAATAGAAAAAACTCAACGCAGAGCAGCACGATATGTACACAACAGATATCACAACACTTCTCCAGTTACAGAAATTTTATACACATTTCAATAGCCAACCCTACAAACACACCGTTTACAATCACGCCTTTTATATAAAATCACACATCACCTTGTTGCCATCAACCCTGAACACTATATGTTGCGGGTTGACAACCGCACTAGACACACACATCCCTACGCATAGACACATCGCACTGTAAATAACCCTCCCCACGCCGCTGCGCGAAAAACGCATATGCTTATAGTCCTAATGAAGAATAATCAAGAATAATGCGGTATTGTCTTTTGCGATCTATCAAAGGCTGTCGATAGAGTATGGCACTGAGAATTGTTATACAGACTACAAAATATGGTATATTTGGAAATAATTTGAATTGGCTAAGAAATTATTTAACAAACATAATCGCGCTGTCGCATGGCACATTTGAGCACAAATTGATGGTACGTTAACTTGGCAGGTATACGTGTATTGTCACAGAGGAAACAGAGTAATGCATTGATCAAGTCAGCCAAATCCATTAGCTATAACAGCAGGATTATCCCAGGGATCGGTACTGGGTCCTCTCTTATTTCTGAAAACCGAGTAGACTATTTGCTGACGGTACCTCTTTGAGAAAGTCAGCTAAAACTATTCAAGAGATTGAAGAATCTATCAACCATGACATACAAATTTTGGAACTGGTTCAAACGAAATTCATTGCATAAAAAAACCAAACATTATGCTTTTCTCAAAACGAAGAAATATTACTGTGCCTGATAAAACTTTCCAAAATGTCTCTACCAATTGTTGAACTCCATAAACTCTTTTAAGAAATTGAAGTATATAAAACTTTTAAGAAATTGAAATGTACAGTGTCACGACACACATTATCTGTACTTTATAGGTGTAATAAGTTGATGACAGGGATAGATCTAGACCTGACGAACACGACGACGATCTCGCTAGACTTCTGAAGCAAGATGACCTCGACTTCGAACCCGACTTACGACCGACTTTATGACAACTTGTTGACGCTGATAAACAAACAGAAGTTACCGAAGTAGAGAAAAAAAGAGATATCATTGACTCCGTGAAGTATGAGTGTGTGTATTGGAAGACTGCGTTATATTCGTGCTGTGTATTCTTGTATAGTGGAACTGTTGCCTTTTTATAGTGCTATACATGTATGACTGAAACAGGCCTTCGAAGACACCAAGCAACACACCCCACCCGGTCACATTACACTGACAACGGGCGAACCAGTCGTCTTACTCCCTGTATGCTGAGCACTAAGCAGGGGTAAAAACTACCACTTTTATATACCATGGTGTAATAATCTTTCGCAAGATCAATTTTGGTTTGTGTGGCAGGAGAGGAGAAAATGTAGTGGCCAGACCGTGATTCGAACCCGGGACCCTCCGAACACTACTTGATACAATAGAAAATTAAATAGCAAGTAAAATGTATATTATGTTAATTATTTATTGAAAAACTATGATAAATACAACAAATTAAACACTAATAATATTTGCCTTATCTTTAAAAAATAGTTCAAATACCATTTGGAACAAGAAAATAAATATAATTATTGTCATTTTAATTCACAGGTCGGAAATATGGCTCCTGTTTGTGGCTGCAAACTTCACGAAGAGTACAGCTTGTGGACACTCTTTTAAGTGACGAACCTTTCCCTAAAAGAGCTATTTACAAGAAACAATATATTGGTGTTGTGATTGAACTCATCGAAAAGTGATAGTCTAACTTCTAACGGTCTGTGTAGGTGTAGGCTTGCAGGTGCGTGCGCAAACAAAACGATTATAAAGATGACATGATATTGAAATCATTCAATCCGGTACAGTGCATTAATGATTTAAATGCAGTTTTAGTTACATTTGTTAAGGAACTTTGTGGCATGTCTGACCTTAATGCAAACAATCGTAAGGCACTTTCACATCGAGTGCATCTATTTGTGCCGCGACATGAACGTTATTATGCCATTATCTTTTTCGCCAAACTTGTTATCTCACTTTATTACTGGGAGCAAATCTGTTTGTGAGATCAACTGTTCTATGTCTTCAGCGGGAAGTTATACTTCGTTGCTATCCTGGAATCGGGAAGTATTAACCTATTTTGATAATAACCAAATCATGTCAAGGAATTGGCGCGTGCGTTATGATTCAAAGGCTGTTATCAGTATAATAACAAATTTCATTCACATTTTATCATCTGTCCAAAGTCATTTACAAGAGTATGTTGAACTCTCTCCTTCTTCCTGGCTATATTCTTCTTCTCCTCACGAAATTGTTTAACACATCCGTGTCTTATTTGAAGAAAGCGAAATTGTTTTTCAACAATGCCAATCCAGTTTTATTGAAGAACGAATTTGTTGTGGTTTTAGAGTTTGATGATGTTGTTATTTTTTTTCAAAATATAAATTTCCAACAAAAGATGTCTTTACAAAAATCACAGGTTGAGGTCAAATCGAAATCCGCCGATCCCTATTGCTTCGTCGATAGTTCATGTGCCACTTAACCACACTCTATAACCACAGGTAATCCTTTAATGGTAAATCCATGTTCCTACTGGGGGACAGAACCCAGAGACTTCCTTACATGGGCGAACGCTCAACTCAAGGAAGGATAAAGTCAGTTAGGAAGAAGAGAAAAGATAAGATCCTAAATTAAGTCGCCCTTTACGATCATGCAATAGGGACAACAGGTAAAAATCTAACGCCCTACCTGCAGGGCCAACGCTGTTGAAAAAGTATTTGGACACAATATTGCAGAAACATGTGAAAATAGGTCTCGGACTGTGGTAGGGTGTGATGGATCGCCATATGTTCTTGGTAGTCGTATTATTGAAAATATGTTTATGTGCAAATCATGCATGCAATGTTTTGAATGTCAAGGTGACTTTGAGGAGCATCATCATAAATTCCATAGCAATGAAATGATCAACATTCCATGTAGTCGAAAATGTGGCAATATTTTGCCTCAACCAGGTTCAGGACACATAGAAATGAACATGGTCCGAGCATGTTTCAAACTTCTGTGGTTAGTGTTTTTGAAAGACTTGGCCTTGCCTTTGGATTTTAGGTCTGTTCAAGCCCAAACAGCGTGCCAAATGGCCACAGATCACCACAAAGCATGCCAGATGTTGAACATCTCTGTTTTTCTTTGCCGATGAACTTGTTGCAAGCCGAGTGAAATTTGCTCCACTATCAAGAGATCAATATCAGAGATCTTTGTTATGATGCCTGACAGGATTCGGCATTTCATCGCCAATACAGAATCCTTCAGTGTTTCCGGTCATCGTAGCAAAGGTGAGGGAGGTGATTTTATCTTGGAAGCCAACAACCGTTGGCAGAAAATGTGGTTACCTCCTGGAAACCCAACAGAGCATATTTGGCATCGTGTTTGTCGTAACCTCGACCGTCTTGTACAGGTGCTTTTCGCGTTTTTTTTAAAATCACTATTTTTGTTGTAAGTAACGTAGACTCTAGAGGACTTCAGCATAAGTAATGGCAATTTTGATACGTAAAACGGAAGACAGAATTTACGTAAATCTTACAGTGGGTTACCTCTCTTTAATAGTATCAATTATGTGCTCAAAAGCCTAGCCAGGCTCTTTTATGTTTTGAACATGACACACTATCAAGGGATAAACAAATTTCACTAAGATTCACATGTATTTTTTTTTACGATGTTGTGGACAATAATATTGAAATGTTTGGTTTGGTTGATAATTTTAACGTCCTATTAACACCACGGTCTCCCTTGTATACAGTGTGTAGCGTGCGTGAAGTGCGAGGTGCGTGTTTTGGGAGACTGCGGTATATTCATGTAGTATCTTCTTGTATAGTGGAACTGTTGCCCTTTTTATAGTGCTATATCAATGAAGCATGCCACCGAAGACACCAAGCAACACATCCAACCCGGTCACATTATACTGACAACTGGCAAACCAGTCGTCCCACTCCATTTATGCTCAGCGCCAAGCAGGAGCAGAAACTACCACTTTTATAGACTTTGGTGTGTCTCGGCCAGGGGACAGAACCCAGAGCCTTCCTCACAGGGGCGAACGCTCAACTCAAGGCCAAAAGTGAGGCGGTGCCAAGGGAGGCATTAGGAAAGATAAAGTATATATGTCACCCTTGATTTCTTTACATAGATCTCTATGCACTCGGTATCGACCCAGTATGGACATTGCTTTCCTTTGACTTCCTTTTCGCATCCTATCAACAGACCTCTTTCGTCATCGTCCTCTCCAAATATACTCTTACACACCCTACATCTTTCACACTCTTTCTCACTTCCACTTTCACTCTCATCCATTACACATGTTGTTTGCGTAGATTTGTGTTTTTGTGTGGACAATTTCTCTTTTTTGTTATCCTATTGTCCTGGTTGTGGCTCGGATATAGCAGTTTCTATCGGTTTTCATAATCGAGGGAATACAAATATTGAATTGTGTAAATAAACTTCTAAATAATCACAAAATCATAGTTTAAAATTAACTCATTTCCACAAAATAATAAAAATGCGTACTTTGTAAAACTCTGTCTTCTTATGGACTTCTTTGCTAATCCTAATATGAAACTTCAACAAACACCTCTGTTCCCGTGGTTGTATTAAGTTCTTCAGCCTTAATATTGATTTGATTTTATCAAAATCAAAAACACATAATATTTACGTTTAGGTGAAATCAAACATGAGGCAACAGATGGGACTTAAGGAAGATGACACCTCGATGTACCATTACGATTTCTCTGAGGAAATTCTACAATGGAGAATACAAATCCGCAAAACTCATCATCAAAAGCACATAGTACGCGTATACACTTTTATTGAACGTTAATACTTTAATATAACGCATGATAAATGATAAAAACAGCTCTGTATGAAATGCCATTTGAAACGGGTTTGTTTTAATACCATTAAATTTCAGCGAGAAAAAATCCTAATATTAAAACAAATGTTAACAGGTGAGGAAGCTAATATCAATATGAGAGGAGAGGTGTTGGATGACGGATTAGTGAATTTTACTGAACAGGCTTCATCCAATCTGACTGTATACCTTTCATCTTATGCCAGCGGGGTCCCAATCGGAAAAGGGGCAAAGTTGACCCTCTGTGTTCACCACTTGGATAGACCGAACCAAGTTTCTGGATGTTGCAAAGTAATTTGTTATAAAATACCAAACAATGACATAACATATAAAAGTATATTATATATAATGGCATATTTACTATGAAAGCACAATAAAAACTATTTCAACAATTTATAAGTGACTATAACCAGATAGCAACTTCTTATAAATATGCACGAGCACTTTGATTGAATACTGGGACAATTTGTGTATTTTTAATTCCATTACATGGAACATCAACTTTTAAAGTCAATAGTTTAAATGTATATGTATCTTGTAACTGCCAAACGAAGGACAAGATAGGGCAGATGATCTTGGATGGGATTGGAGATTTAAAGAAAGTTCAGTTGGAAAAGGGTTGTGCAAAGGAGAGAGAGTGGAAGAGGACTGTGAGGAAACAAACCAAAGCTTGTTTCTTCACATTTCTTCAGACAAATCACAGAGGCTGTAGAGGATGCCAAAACTGAAGAGTCTCTTATAACACAAGGTTCTGCATTAAATGTATAAATTTAAAACTAAATTCAAATAGAATCGGCGTTAGTTTAATAACATGAACTATTGGTTTGTTTGATTAATTAACGTCCTATTAACAAAAATGGTCATGTAAGGACGGCCTCCCATGTATGCGGTGTGTTGCGTGTATGTTGTGCGAGGTGCATGAACTATATTAGCATATCATTTGAATAATTTTATTCCACATGCTCCAGTGTTACTTTCTTCATTAAAGTTTGTCTTTCTTTGGTAAAAACTTTAGGCCCGGGCCCCTTATCATCTACAAAGGCTATACCTCTTGGGCCATTATGTTACCTTTTAAATGTGTGGGGCTGGCCCGATATATTTCTCCATGGATTTCGTCGTTTTAGTGTGGTTATATGTTTGCGACTGCCGTTGTCATGAAAATAATAAGATGTAACAGTAAAATATACAAATATTCAGATCATTACGATGAAATTATTATTTACTACATATGTCATTTGATAACTTATTTTAATTGCTACATATAACTTTGATTTAAATAACGCAAAAATTTATGTAATCACTTTGAATTTTAGCAGTATTGAACATCGTGATTTATTAGTCGTTGGTTCAATTGTGTATCCGTAGATTTGGAGTTATCTTCCACCTCCGAACCCGTTTCCGTCAATTAGATGCTTCCTGCATCCGGGACACAACAAGATGGTGGCGGATTGAAACAAGTGCACTTTACTGAAGAAGTGAATATGCATTTTTCAACTAAAATGTTGTGAAAAGATGTACTTAATGACATGTTTCTGTACGTAACACGACAGCTACATTGTAAATTATAGTTTTTTTGAAAAAAAGAACCAACTTCCAACACAAGTCAATGATATGTTGATGTGACGTAGTATGCCACTAAAACCGCATGTACATACGTGCCATTACGCCACTCCTTGCCAAATGACTTCAATTCGCCGGATGCCATGGAAAACGCACGAACTAAACAAGTTTGGGTATGCACGAATAGCCCGATTAAGTTACACCAAAAAAGGTGGCACCACAGCTGCCTCCTTTTTTGGTGTAACGTTACACCAAATTTTTTAGGTTACACCACTGATGTAAAGTTAACACCACTGGTGTTAAGTTACACCAAAAAAGGAGGCAGCTGTGGTGCCACCTTTTTTGGTGTAACCTTAATCCTAAAAAATTGGTGTAACGTTACACCAAAAAAGGAGGCAGCTGTGGTGCCACCTTTTTTGGTGTAAACTTAATCCAGGATAGGTGTAACCTTCATCCAAAATAGGTGTAAACGTTTTCCTAAATTGGAGTAACCTTCATCCAAAAAAGGTGTAACCTCATCCAGGATCGGTGTAACCTCATCCCAAATTGATGTAACCTCATCCCAAATTGGTGTAACCTTCATCCAAAATAGGTGTAACCTTCATCCCAAATTGGTGTAACCTTCATCCAGGATCGGTGTAACCTTCATCCCAAATTGGTGTAACCTTCATCCAAAATTGGTGTAACCTTCATCCAAAATAGGTGTAACCTTCATCCCAAATTGGTGTAACCTTCATCCAGGATCGGTGTAACCTTCATCCCAAATTGGTGTAACCTTCATCCAATATCGGTGTAACCTTCTTCCCAAATTGGTGTAACCTTCATCCAAGATCGGTGTAACGTTCATCCCAAATCGGTGTAACCTTCCTCCAAGATCGGTGTAACCTTCTTCCTAATTTGATGTAATCTTCATCCATGATCTTTGTACCTTTCTTCTCACATTGGTGTAACCTTCATCCAAGATCGGTGTAACCGTCTTCAAATTGGTGGTTCCTGTACACGTTTGTTTATAGCACCATCTACATCCTGAAAAAAATCAAAACAAACCACAAAGCATCTTGTTCTTCTTAAAATTTACCACTTAGTAATTTAATGTAACAAATTTAAGGGACTTACTTTATATAATCATATATGTTAAAATTAAAGAGTCTATCACCAAATTTCTATTAGGGGTATATGTATAACTATGAAACAACAAAGAGTTAAATTTATTTACATAATATCATTATGTCGTTACAATTTTTTAGGTATGAATTACATTGTATATTCCTGTTTGTCAAATGCATATACGGTTCCGAAATTGTTGTTATTTATTGATTGTGTAGATTTAAAAAAAAATGTGTAAATTCATTAGAGAGTCATAGTACAATGTACCTGCATTTGATTAATTTGTTCATTATGGAAACATTTACGTGTACTGTACATATTTACTTTTATACATTCTAACGCATGTACAGATGAGAATGAGTTTGTATAGTATACAGTTAACTATTTTCATGTTTTTACATTTAATTGCTGTATATGTATTAAACATCAAAACCTAAATCACTGTCTTTGTCAGTGACCATAATACAGTACGCAAGCGATTCTATATACTATATTTTATTAGTAATTTTACATTTTTTAAAACTCCTCTCCAGAAATCTATTGCAACCATAAAAACTTCCAAGTTGACAACATAAAAACTACTTATCTAACGCTTATTTTGAAATAATGTACATGTTCTTCCGTTGCAATATGTGTGAGTTGTGAACGATTACATCAAAACAACGTTTGATGACGCCGCCATTTCTTCTTTGTCTATATAGTAAAATGGCGTCATAAAAATTACATGTCTACACTAAGATCGATTTACATGTATCGATAAATATGGCACGGAATATATTTTAGATAATATATATAGGATGCAAAAAAAATGTCCTTACTCAGTACATAAAATCTTGTTACGATTTAATGTAAAATTACTTTAGTAATAACAATTAAAAATATGTAAAATTACTAATAATATATAGAAAAAAACTCACTTGCGTACTTAATTAAATTATTATGGCCACTGACTGTACGTTGTACGTAACATGTACATTAATATTGTACGTGGGGAGATAAATTGTACATGTAGATACATTTAAAAAAAAGGGTTCTAATTACTTACGCAACACATGTACAACCACCAGACTTGATAAAGCCTTTAGTTCCCATAAGTATCCAGCAATGGCTCCCCATTCTGTCGTGTCTCAGGTATACACTTAACTTAATATGACCGTGCTGCTGGTGATACACGACATTACTGATGTGGTTCTGTTGGAAAAGTTTATATGCGTTGTCATCTTTAAAATGCCTGATCTGGTCTTGACCCCAACCACAATCACTACTGAGATCCACAAAGATATATCCAAACCCGATATCGGGTAGCTGCGACTTGCAACTTGATATGTAAAAACATCCGGCATCAACAACCATCGTCCTCCTATTTCGAGATGTTTCTTCGTAATCGTCTGTCTCGAGAGACGATAAATTTAACTGGTCGGCAACTTCGGCTAATTTCAAAAGTGCCCCTTTAGTTTTGTTAGATGTTGTTATTCCCCTCTCTGTCAAATGATCTTTGAGCTGGCCGCCATTTTGTACAGAACATGCCCTAAATAAAGTCCCTTAGGCCTAAGATTTGGTGTAAAGTAACACCATTGTGATGTAAGGTAACACTTCAAACGAAGATATGGTGTAAAGTAACACCGCTGAGGTGTAAGAATACCCTTTCCAATTAGGCTTTGGTGTAAAGTAACACCACTGGGGTGTAAGGTTACACTTCAAACGAAGATCTGGTGTAAAGTAACACCGCTGAGGTATAAGGTTACACTTTCAAGTTAGAATTTGGTGTAAAGTGACACCACTGGGGTGTAAGGTAACACTTCAAACGAAGATCTGGTGTAAAGTAACACCGCTGAGGTGTAAGGTTACACTTTCAAGTTAGAATTTGGTGTAAAGTGACACCACTGTGGTGTAAGGTAAAACTTCAAACGAAGATCTGGTGTAAAGTAACACCGCTGTGGTGTAAGGTTACCCTTTCAAATTAGGATTTAGTGTAAAGTAACACAACTGTGGTGTAAGGTTACACTTTCAAGTTATGATCTGGTGTAAAGTAACACCACTACGGTGTAAGGTAACACTTCAAACGGAGATCTGGTGTAAAGTAACACCGCTGTGGTGTAAGGTTACCCTTTCAAGTGAAAAGTTGGTGTAAAGTAACACCACCGGGGTGTAACGTTACACTTTCAAGTAAGAATTTGGTGCAAAGTGACACTACCGTGGAGTAAGGTAACACTTCAAACGAAGATCTGGTGTAAAGTAACACCGCTGTGGTGTAAGGTTACCCTTTCAAGTTATGATTCGGTGTAAAGTAACACTACTGTGGTGTAAGGTTACCTTTTCAAACGAAGATCTGGTGTAAAGTAACACCGCTGAGGTGTAAGGTTACCCTTTCAAATTAGGTTTTGGTGTAAAGTAACACCACTGTGGTGTAAGGTAACACTTTCAAGTTAGGATCTGGTGTAAAGTAACACCTCTATGGTGTAAGGTTACACTTCAAATAGAGATCTGGTGTAAAGTAACACCGCTGTGGTGTAAGGCTACCCTTTCAAATAAAAAGTTGGTGTAAAGTAACACCACCGGGGTGTAACGTTACACTTAAATGTGAGAATTTGGTGTAAAGTTACACCATTTTGGTGTAAAGTTACACCATTTTGGTGTAACGTTGCACACTTACACCAACTTTGGATTGAAGTTACACCAAATTTGGGTAAACAATACACTTTTCATTGTTTGGATTAACTTTACACCAGGAACGGTGTTATCGGTTTTTTTACACCGATATTGGTGTTAAGTTACACGTTAAAAACACCATAAATGGATTAAGTTAACACTAAAAGTTTACAGTGTAGTGACGACCCTCGTTCATAATTTCAACCACATGTTGTCGGTCATCATGGTTGCAACTTTTGGGATAAGCACTTTCTTTGGGTGAGTTGTCAGAGCTGCATTACAATTATAACTAGTAGTTCTTAACTTGAAGAACAAGTTCAACTTCAGGACGGTCATCACATATGGGGAAAGGGAATACGACTTAATATCATATTTGTTCTATACTTCCATAATCGCTAATAATCCCAGTAATTAAATTAAATCTATTTGAGAACTGAATAGGTTTTATTCATAGATATACAAAACTTTATCAATTTTAATGTAATTTTCATGCAGTGTGTTTGGCTTGGGGAGAGTGAGGCCTATAGCTAGCGTTTAGGATCATTTGTTTCACTTTGAGAGTGTCTGGCATTCTGCAAATTAAACCTTGCTGGTAGCATACAGCAACATAGTTTCAGTTGTTATGACTTGTTCAGTAGATCAGTTAAATGATCTTAGGGAACATTTTCACACACGATTTGTTTTTCAAGCACGTCTATTCAAAGTATTTAGGTGTTTGCAAAAACTACACAACTTACTTTAAACTGGGTGTATCATGATTTTCATGCCCAAATTACCAATATCTTAATCAATGTATTTTGTTTTCAAACTATTTTCAATATCGCTGATACATTTATTTTCGAAATGTGCGACATATCTTACAGATTCATCATAACAACAATAATTGCTGTGTAACGTCGACAATGCTATCGTGTTTAACAGCATAGTTAATCTCAACCATTACTTATTACTCTTGAAAAACAAATGTATGAACGAATAATATCCTAATAGTCGATGTCTGCCTGGTTTATCCTTGATTATTAATACTAATAATGACTAAATATTTGGGTAAGTTCAAAGTACAATTCCAAAGCAGATATTGTGCCAACAGGAAATTGTATGCCTAGCTTCATCAGATTAACCAATTCTTTGAACTCTACAGTTCCATGCATAGTTTAACATCACGTTTGTTGACCCTGGTTCCGTAGTCACGAGCACCAAATGTCTCTGGAATGAAGAATAGGACGTCGGGCTTTCCATGTCGTGCTTCGGCAACTTTCTGAGACCTCAAATTATAAAGATTCCAATGTAAAGCTATTCTGTCGAGATTCATAAAGCAAAATTTCAAACATTCGACATGGAGTGGATTTGAATCGTTATATTATTTGGTATCTCTTAAATCTAAACAAAAGATAAACAAAATAATATATCCCAACTTGTTATGCAATCTTTATATTAGGGCTGTGCATGGATTGTCTAACATGTGGCGATCCGATCCGATCCACGATTCAGGGTTGACGATTCACAGATCGGACCACGAATCACCAGTTAGATACAAGCAAAAGATTCAATTGATGTAAAACTGTTTTTATTGATAAGTCAATAATGCTCTTATATATTGATAAATGTTTGATTGATAATAAAACCATTTGTAGCAGTTTTACATTCCTTATCATTAAGCAATATAGTTACATGTGAAGTACAGCAGGATTCAGTCACTGTAACTGTAAAAAAAATCAAATCATTTGAATTTTGAAATGACGTCATCTCAAAAATACTACTGCACATAATTACGGCATGAATCAAATATCAAACCATCTGTGAACTGGTACACTGTATATAAATATTATCATGGTAAGGCATAAATAACCATATCAAAACATTTTCACTGCTACTTTCATTTTGGTCAAATACAGAAAAACATTGAGATTAAGAAAAAAAAAGTGTTTAAATCTGTACTGTAAGTGATTTATGATTTTGACTCATAGTTAGCCTATAACTACCTTTCGTTTTTTACATGGGGTTCACACCTACGAACATCTACAGTACTCAGTAGCCTAATATAATATATTCGTATTTTTACATATTTCCGACCCATAATGAAAACGAAATCGATCATAATCTCTTACATCTCTAGAATTCAATAATTATGCTTTATCATTATTATTTTATGAAGAATTCACAACATTGCATCGAAGCGTGGATACGAAAATAACATGTTGCTAGCTTTACTTCACGCAGCTCTTGTGTACTTCCGGTCTACTTCAAAGTGAAAACATCGATGATTTTCAGATTTTAGTGTACGTTCCTTCACATTTTTGAGCTATGACAGAATTAAAGAAGGTATTATTTCTTGCTTTTGAAAGATCGCGATCCACAAATATCAGGAGTAACGAATATTCGTATCCGATCTTTCTCAATAATTCGTGAATACTCGGATACTCGTTACAGCCCTACTTTATATTTGTTTGTTTGTTTGTTTGATCAATTTACGTCCTATTAACAGCTATGGTCATGTAAGGACGGCCTCCCATGTATGATGTGTGTTGCGTGTGTGTTGTGCGAGGTGCGTACTTTGGGAGACTGCGGTATATTCATGTAGTGTCTTCTTGTATAGTGGAACTGTTGCCCTTTTTATAGTGCTATATCACTGAAGCATGCCGCCGAAGACACCAAGCAACATACCCCACCCGGTCACATTATACTGACAACGGGCTAACCAGTCGTCCGACTCCCAGTGTGCTGAGCGCTAAGCAGGAGCAGAAACTACCACTTTTATAGACTTTGGTGTGTCTCGGCCTGGGGACAGAACCCAGAGCCTTCCTCACAGGGGCGAACGCTCAACTCAAGGCCAAAAGTGAGGCGGTGCCAAGAGAGGCATTAGGAAGGATAACGTCAGTTAGGAAGAAGAGAAAAGATAAGATCCTAAATTTAGTCGCCTTTTACGATCATGCAATAGGGGCAGCAGGTACAATTCTTAAGCCCTACCTACTTTATATATACATCAGTTCGCAATATGTCTACCAAAGAAATAAATTGACAATAACGTGGAATATAAGTAAATTGGTGACCAGCTCTCCCAACCTACTTGTCAATATTATCGCAGCAGTTTAAACTTCACGAAAACGACGTCAAAATTACGTTGAAATAACATGTACTTCAAGAAACCCAAGCTCCGTTCATCTCGCCTTTAGAAGAAAGATTGCTTCTTTCCCGCCAAATTTCTATAACAAAAGTAATAAGTAAGAAGTTGGAAGTGAGAATGTAGAAGTGAGAAGTAAGAAGTTAGATTTGGTTTGATTAGTTTAACGTCCTATTAACAGCTAGGGTCATTTAAGAAGTAAGAAATCAAAAGTCAGAATGTCCCCTCACGGCTTCCGTACTTTCCCGTCATTACAATCCAGTTATTTCCAAGGGAACTCTCTCTCACAGTCAACACTAGATGTGAAATACATTTTTGTTCCTGGAGCCACAAGATAAAGGTTCCATATGAAGTTGCCTTTTGCGATCTCGCAATGAACAGAAGGCACAATGTTCTAACATCATACTTTCAATTTAGACATTGCGTAAGTTTTTCTCATAAAACAAGTTTATACATCTTAAACACTTGCCTTAAATATAGTAAGTCCAGAAAATATTTAATTACCAGATTATACCATTCATCGAATATGACTCAATTTCCGTAACTGACTCGGCAAATATGACCCTAATACTTAACATTACTCTAAAGCTTTGAAATGGTTTGTAAAATAAAGAATTTTGATATACATGTAGCCATAAAATTAAGATTTCAAATTTAGTCGCCTTTTAAAATTTTGCTATAGAACATACTACCTCAGTGAAGGTGTTATTAGAAATTAGCTCGAATACTTTACAAACCTGCTTTATATGGTAAATGAGTGAATGCGAATGGGATCCTACGATATCGATGTAATCTTCTTGTTTAGGTCACATCAAGATTCACATGCAGTACTCAACATCAATCTCAAGCTTTCAAATCAAAGTCAAAGCAAAATTATTAAAGATTTTAATGCTAAAAAAGATCAATTGCTAAACTAGGTCAATGTTATCTACTTACATATATTCAATTTTTCACTAGTTTTCTGAACTGACTTCACAAACCCAATTCTAAGGGAAAAACTGCAAAAAAAATTATTCATATAATCAATAAACTAGGATTTATGAAAATGTGATTTTCACCCTTTGACTTCCGATATTACCATAAGTCCAGAAAAAAATGATATTCTGAATGGCTTACAATATGCAGCTGACCTTGATGTATCTTAATGCAAAATATTTTGCTTATTACTGAGTGGTCATAATAATGCCCAAAATGATACCGCTCCTTTATAATTCTGTATCTTATATTGGTTCAGTCCTAAGAGAAAATGATAGATACATGCGTATTAAAAAAATGATAGCAGATATCCGAAATGCGTTTGCCATTTTAACATATGCATAATTTGTACACATGTCGTCCGTCACTCATCAACATTCGTGTAAAATTGTGTCTCGTATACTTATAGCTTGCCAACCAGTGTTACATAGGTCGAAATGGCTAATCTTTGAACGACTTCTTCTCAAGAACCGAAAGTAAGATGCAATTTGATTGGATGCCCTGGGATTCAAGGGCACGATGTTTTGAACAGGCATGTATCTGTCAATGATTTGTGGAATCAAAGTGTAAAGCCCTGGCTAGCGAACATACACATCGCAACTTTGTGCACACACGAAACATCCTTAAATCATCGTGACCGTTAATATGACGTTTTAACCGAATAAAACAAACAAACCTTCATTTATCTCGGTTCCTTGATTAAGATCAACGTCCTATTTACAACTTGGGTTGAATGCTTATAACCTAATTTTATAACTTAATGAGGTACTAATTAGGCATTGATTTTCTTGCTTTTGCTTGTTATTTTAATAACAGAAAATAATTGTTGCACATTGATATCTTAGCCAATGGTTTGGCCAATGACGGTTGCCTTTAAAATTTCCCGCCAAAACGTTTTCGTATATAACCTCTTTTCACTCGACATTTTTTCAGATTATGCAATACTAACCCCGAATTTTTAACCAATAGATATGAATGTAGCATAGAAAATTGAATTATAGCGAAAACGTATAGACTAAGTATATACCTATTCAAACTATATATTTCAGAAATGCTTCGGCATTACAACTTTATGTATTCATTAAAAAGTAACACTATTAATTGTGTTGCGTTTAAAATCTACAGAATCACAATAGCACATGTAACTTGATAGCCGGACATAGACAACATCCATTAGAAGTAACCTATTGACGTGTTGTAAGAGAACGTGGGTGTCGGCATTCACGACTTCGGTGTACAAATAATCGTCCTCTTTTGACTATTTAAACCACCCTTTCGGAAACTTTGAAAAGATTTTTGTCAAAGCTAGTTCTCGCAGTCAAATATATATCAAAGTATAAAGACGTCGGCGATACTCTGAACTGGTTTGAAGAACAGGAACTTGAGAACTAAATGTGGTGTCTGTTTTTGTGTGTGTGCATATGTACATGTATTTGGACAAACGCGGCACGGGATGTGACTGAACATTAGAAAATCAGAAGGCTATGTGTGTATAGACAAGGATTATACTTACCCCGACTAGTTAAGAATGACCACTCACACGTTCTAAACAAAACCCTCTATAACAAACAAAAATATGCGTTGGTGTCTCTAATCCCTCCTTTATCTCATTAGCTATATCCTAATTTGTAACTTTAGTTCTGTTTTGATATATAAAGTAAACATATATAGACATATTTAAGCTATCACGTGACAAAATATCATTGTAATTATATATGTATTTGTTCGGAAAGGACGTCAGTAAGTTGTAATAACTTTTGTCCAATCCATTTGTCTCATGTTACAATAAAATTGCTGTTAACTAAACTAAAAACATGTATTTGGACCTGTGTAAAACATTTGCAGAGGTTTTGCTGAACAATTCACAGAATGGCAGCGATCCCGGTAAAGAGCTATAATTTCCAAAATTGGCATGCACAGCGTCTGAAATTGTTCTCATTTCATTAGAATTTAAGTCCCCATCATTAGACAAAATTCTGACTTTAAAGACTTAAACTTCAAACAAAAGGACTTAGATAACAGAGTCCTAAGTTTTGTTATTTGTCTGAGATATGACAATACTTCCGACTAGGCTAGTCCGAGTCAGAAGATGTTACTACAACCTATCATTTGTATACCTTATGTGTAAGTGTCCTGTGATCGCGCCTGATTTAACAATATGCGTGTAGACGTGAAAATATCGATATAATCAAATCGCCCAATCAACTATATATTGTGTATTCCCATACATGTATCTAACAATAGATGGCTGTAATATAAAGCGTCACTGTAGCTAGCTGGTATTGGTCCGACTCGGCAGGTTCTTCCCAAACTCGTTTGCATGTGTTTGTATAGGTCTATATATAAAACACTCTCGGCATACCTGTATACGTAGGAGCTACAAAGCGCCAGGTAAATGATTACTGCGCCATTGTACGTAATCATTCATGCGGCACGCCTAGGGTCACAGGACACAGTCAACTGGAAACAGGTACAAGCGGTGACTGCCTCGTCTCCATTCTACCTTTCGTTTCGGAACGGGACCTGCCATTCTCTGTCATCTATCGGATAAGAAAACACGACCACCGTCCAGTCATGGGGGACCGAATGTGTGCCAAGGTGATGATGGCTTTAGCCACCATCATGTTGCCGATTGTGATAGTTTTCATGGCAGTGTCTTTTGCTACAGACTACTGGTTGGTATATACAGTAGACAGGAAAATCCTTCAGGCTTCTGACAACGCCTTATATCTTAGTTCTACTACAAATCTCGCCGATGGCATGTATACTCATACCAGGAGGAATGGTCTCTTCAGGACGTGTTTCCCTGGCAACGACACACAGTGTGAGTATCGAAATATTTTTTTTATTTTTATATTTTTGCTATCAACTTCATAAATATACCTATGCCCCACCCAGAAACAGTCAAAATGGCGACCATGTGGACAAATTTATAGAACATATATGATCGTACCTATTATATTCGGGTACCAAATTTACATTGGTTGTTAGTTGAAGCATAAATTATACACCAAACTATCTGCCAGATTCTGATTTTGTCTTTGACAGTTTGACAAAAGTCTATTTATATTACAACTTATTTCTTTTATTTTACGTTGTCTTGTATGTTCACAGAACTTGTAATGGCTTTTTGCTTCCTGTTTGGAGAAAAACTAATGGTCGTTATTTTTCACGAAAATGTAATCGGGTGATAAAAGTACCGACCCGTGGTCTCAAGAAAGACACATTCCGATGTGTATCCCGGGGGTGGGGACTGATTTTGTTTACAGGTGTTCATCATATTGATCGGACTGTTCTGTTGGGGTCACCCATGCGAAACAAGATACATAAAGCTGTCATCGGATCTCTTGGTCATATATATATATATCCCACATATGATTAAAAGCAGCGACATCTGTTTGTAGTAATTGTCTTGGTAGATTATAATCAATAATTTACTGTGACCCATAAACGTCGCTATTAATAGCATTTACATCATTAGGACTGCACAGTTTTACAGTATTATCAAGTGGTATTACTTATGTACATCTCGATTTCATGCTGTCAATTTTTTAACCGGTAGAAAACCAATCTGTCATTTTTGTTGACCGTTCGATTATTCTGCTAAAAACTCTTTATTTTGGCGCCTTTTAACTTCCGGTTTCTTGTATCTACCAAGATTCGTGCACATTTAAAGCAATTTCTTACATTTTTGTTGAATGTATACTCCTAAATTGGTATCTGATCAGTTTCAACTGTTCTGTTTTGAGCCCTTTTTGGTACCATTCACTGCACTCAGTCAAAGCTATTGTATCCCTACACTTAAATACATTGCTCTTTATTGTAAAACAATGTTGTCCGTGGATTCTGTCCCCAAAAACCAAGCATTGCATTACACAAACCAATCGGTGATCTCGGAATCAAATAATTACCCATTGCCAGTTATACAAACACATTAATTTCATTTCCATCCATTTGTACTATATAAATGATAGACGTCCTTTAGCTATTTTAGTATTTTCGTGCTCCTATTGGACAACAGCTTATTATAAATACCGATTTCTCTTCCATTTATCGTTTTACTGTTTCATCAGAACTGTTACGTCTTATTTTTTTCGAAACATCATACTTTTGACCTTTAAAATCATCTAAATAAAATAAACATCTAAATGAAGCTGTCTTGCACTGTAGATTGATACAAACACTTGGATTTACCTAAACATAGACATTCGGCGAGATGACACTTCAGCTTTCACTATTACAATGGAATATACTGCAGCCTCCCAATACACAACACATTCACTCTCCCAATCATGGCATACAGGGAAGGTCGTAATAACATGACCAATGGTATTTATACAACGTTAAACTTAATAAACCAACCAATCCGTACATGGATGAATCGTTATCCTAGATCTTTTGTATGTTGTTGAAACGCAACTTGTCTACACCATAAGTTTTATTTTTTGTTTTATCCACGACCATTTAGGCTTAACCCATCCTAACCCATCGCCCTGGATTGTATTGCCAGATTTTGGTCTTGGCTCAATAGGACTTTATATCTGTTTCGATCGTGAATTTTATGTATAAAACCCATCCTAGAATATCTCTTTCTGATATAAAATAGGACAGTTTGTGTGTTAGATTTACCAGGGTGTTTAGCGTGTGGAACCCAACACCAAATAAACAATACACTGGCATCCATTAGCCCAGTAACCCAATCCATTGTGGGACATACCTTAATATCTGGAGTGGAACAAACTATACTCGCGTCTAGGATGTACTAGCAAGGGTATATTATACACTTCCTATGTAGTACTACGTTTTCAGCCTGGTGACTTTAATTGTCGCCGCACCCGTAATGGAAATAGACATTAACTGAGTTGGGGAATTAAATTGTTGCCACACCCGAAATGGACGTGTCCGATTTATTTAGGAAATAGAGAAAAGTTAAGAGTATACAGAGGGTAAATGTACTTAACAACTGTCCCTTAAGGGTTTTATGCTAGAAACCCATAGTGTGAATGTTTGGTAATGAAACGCTGAAAGATATATGTCGACAATAACGTAATTCGGTATTGCAGCCGAGTTTAATTTGAGATCATTTCCGGACTTCGAAACCGAGCGAAACAATTGTCTTTCTAAAATATATATAGTTTATCTTGTGAAGTCGGATATTCATGCTTTAAAGCTTGTTCTCCGTAAAGGCTAGTTTTAAGGTTTCGCCTTGTGCTTATTCACTTGTGACGTCTTGATTTTGATTTCAAAATTTCCACAGCACCACCCTTATTGACGCGGTCAGTTATTCTACTCGAATAGGCACGTCAATGGGACCCTTACAATGCATATGGCTGTCGTACCGTGTTTGCTTTTGTCACGAGTGGACTGTCCAGATAATCTTTAAATAGATTCGCGCTCGATAGCCGCTTAAATCCCTCCAGGGAATACGACTTAAAATTGAAGGTTTCAAATTTTCTCGCTATTTTTCAGTAAAATGACACCCACAGAATACTGTCCGGTGAGGAATGTTTCCAACATTCCAAACATATTCATGTTTATACGACGACACCCTGTAACGTCATAAAGGAATAATACCACGCTCTGTTACGTCATTTCAAAGTCAGAATATTATATAGGTCAAATAATATTTGAGAATTCCGGTATAAAATTATACCCATGTACCTGTTTATAAATGATATACGCCTATGTGTGCGATGCACTAGAAATAAATGAAGTGCAACGAGGTGTTTTGTCGACACATCTCGACCTGTTTAAGTTTATTGTAAAATGAAGTATTTTATCACAAGAATCTAGCGCATGAAATTGACACTGTAACGCTGTGTAGAACAAGGGGTTGTTGGTAGTACCACCCATCCGTGTCGTAAATTTATTGTCGAGTCGCTCATAATGTCGTGGATCGTCTAGTACACACCAATATCTCACACTTGTAATTTGATAAAATTTCAAAATTCATGAGAATATCATAATCTACATTGCACAAGCGGACAAGTAAAAAAGGGACGCTTGCTGAAATTGACAGTATACATTTGTATGTCCCAGTACCGAGACTTCACTCGACTTTACATGCAGAATTCACAGGAACTGGGAAATAATCCCAAAATAGTTTAAGATAAAATACTTGACGCGTATATAAATCTAATGGTGGAATATGCGACACACCAAGCCCCTGTGAGTCAATGAATCGGATTATTTAATGAGTATTTAAGTATTAAATCTTTTAACTGTAAAGTCTGAAGAACGTAAAAAAAAAGTTGTAGACTGAAAAACAGTGAGAGCTTAAGCAAAAGAGTTGAAACACGACGCCCTTTGTAGGTAGCCTGTATTATCATCTATATTTACACATAAGAGTCGTCACATAATGTCTGTATTGTATGCTATCCACCCTTATTAGTCATATTTATAACCACACCCCCTAATGGGCGTTAAGCCGACACCCGCTAATAATTCATCAGATATACGTTTGTATGTAAAATTAAGGTTATATGAAGACAATCTATGTAGCCAATTATTATTTAAATGACACAATGTTTTGTCTCGGTTGAACAATTTATCAAAACATCAGGTGCTGTAGACCAACAACTGTATGGTAACACAAAGTTCCGAGACATATTTTTCTATTCAAATATTCGAGTTACGTGTTTTACGCAACGTTTTGTCCCATGCAAAAACAATCATTTGAATATCTGATAGTTTTTAGACTCTTACTACTTTTTGTTAAACAAAATTCAGACAATACATGTAATTGTATTCGTGTCATATTTTTCATGAAGATAGCTTGTTACCATTACGTTCGAATCAATCAAATTTCTAAACCCAATAGCCAATAGACTTACGTAGGTACAAAACATGTTTACATATACACACATACATTTGTATACACACTTAATTCAGACAGCGAAGAGTTACACCAAATATACAAAAAGACGATATCAACTTTGACATATACATAAAGGTATGACAAAATACAAATATGTTCGGTCATCGTCTCTTAATTAAAAGCTAAATGCAAGGCCGCACCTACCTCGTGCCGGTATACCATTTTGAGAAGCGATGGAATGAAGTAAGTATACGTAACTGACTGATATAAATACTCAAATGACATTAAAAACAGCTCTGCTGCATGTTTAGAAAGACATATTTATATACATTTGTTGTACAGTGTGTAATGCTAAGTACACCAGGACGTCAAATTTCCTTCCTCAAGTCGTTTCTCACCATTACGTCTCATAGTAGCCACTTTTCACATAGTACATCTATGAATGACTTTAGTAAATGATTTACTCGGACATAATGGGTCATCATGTTTTTTATTTGGACGAGTGATGGTGGTAATGTCCAGTTTATAGCTGACCAGGGGCTATAATTGTCCAGACATTCCCTAAGGTCAAAACAGGATCAGAATATAGGTCTGACCGAATTTCGTCGTCTTCATATCTCATACAATTTGTAAAACCACAACACATATAAATCAGCCGGGAATCGGTAATTGTATATGGGAATTATGATCATTGAATAATACGAACCATCACAGGGACCTGGCACGAAAATTTTTAACCAATGATATACATATATATATATTATAGTATCAAGGGTATGAACTCGGCGGTCGAGAAAAACGGACCTATTTTTTCAAAACCGTGATTATTTTAATAAATGGGTTCTATACAACAGTGACGGATATCTTACCTTAAAGAGAAATAATTCATCTTTCCATTGAGTGCTTGATGAACAAAATTGGCCGAGTATTGACGAAGTTATGGCTTGATGAATCGGGAAATTTCCGAAAAATGTGCTAGGTAGACATTTCCCTGTCCGGTCGAAATGTTGTCTCGGCTCTAATGGGTACCTCAAAAACCAAGCCAAAATCACAAAATCTACGCTTGTGGTGGTAAAAAGTACCCATAACTGTGTTCATTCACAATCTCCTTTAGGGGTGTCATAACCCGTACTTTGTAGAAACTCCATTTAAACATCGTGTAGCTCACTTACTTTAACCGTTACCGCCATGTTCGTTTTTCTCTCGGAACGCTTCTCGACTTTACATATAGTGACTACATTATGCAAATTATGCAATGTTGTGCTTGTGGGTAAACTCGAGAAGCGTTCCGAAGAACAAATGAACATGGCGGTGATGGTTAAAGTAAGTGAGCTACACGAAGTTTAAATGGAGTTTCTAAAAAGTACGGGTAATGACACCTCCAAAGGAGATTGTGGATGAACACAGTTATGGGTACTGTTTACCACCACAAGCGTAGATTTTGTGATTTTGGCTTGGTTTTTGAGGTACCCACTAGAGCCGAGACAACATTTCGACCGGACAGGGAAATGTCTACCTAGCACATTTTTCGGAAATTTCCCGATTCATCAAGCCATAACTTCGTCAATACTTGGCCAATTTTGTTCATCAAGCACTCAATGGAAAGATAAATTATTTCTCTTCAAGGTAAGATATCCGTCACTGTTGTATAGAACCCATTTATTAAAATAATCACGGTTTTGAAAAAATAGGTCCGTTTTTCTCGACCGCCGAGTTCATACCCTTGATACTATAATATATATATATGTATACTGTTAGTTTAAAAAAATCGTGCCAGGTCCCTGTGCGAACCATGATGGAAAGTACCGAATGATCCCGAACTATGACGGAAAATACCGAACTGTTCCGTTTTAGCTAGAGATATTAATTGAAGAAAGCTTGGAGGACGTTAGAATTCTGGATTTGTTAGTAAATAGTCTAACAGCATACGGACACAAAATAAAACTGCCAGTAATATGTAGATTTGAACGTCTCATTGACTCCAAAAAAGCGACAATTCACGGGCTTTGAAGTTTTATTAGCGTATTTTCATTTTCATTGCGTATCGATGTTTCTATATTCTCAATTTTGCATAAATTTTCGGTAAGTGCAATCCCATATCCTGTTTTGCCTTGTATTAGAACTAAAGACTTGACATTTTAAACTAAAATTTAGATTCACAGTTTGACACGCGCATTAAAGGACTGAACTGAACCTATGAACTCACAGAGGTACGTGTATGTTAACAGTCTTGTTCAACCGGTCGATCGGAAATTTGTGTAAACACTATATGTATTCACATACAACCCAGAAGATCGATTCATACACAACCTCGTGTATAAATAAAGTTTGCAAAGTGGGACACGTTTGCTTCTAAATGCGTTTCATAATTAAACTTCCTTGGCCGTCTAGGGCTACTTTGTACTGTGTTGTATACAGTGAATTAGAGATTTTACGACTTGTATAGATCTACACAAAAATTAAATGCTCTGCATACAGACTGAAATGGAGTCGGGTTCGGTTGATTACAATATGAAACAGCTCGAAATGTCACAATATGTCTGCCCACGTTTGACTGCTAAATACATAATATACAACGCAATCTTCAAGGACATCGTAACGTGACTCCATTCACGATTCCCACCAAGATTTTTTTTCTGTTTTTCCCCTTATTTTTCAATTATGTTCGCTTTATGTATGTTGATATACATGTACATGTTGTGTATGTATATTGTTTTTTAAAATTCGAAATATCAGCGTTACATATCGTGTAAGACATATCCCACGGTCTGGACAGAATTGATATGAAGAGAATACAAAATACATGGGCACGGTTTCTGTTCTAATATTAGAATATAGATCTGGAATCTGTACACTCATATTCGATATCCAGTTATAAGTGACGTAAGTATAAAAAGTTAAGCACACTCAGCCAAATCCGGTACAAAAATGCTAATCATTTGTTTCATAGCATTCGTATATGATAAAATGTATGTAATGTGTACATTCAATTTAATGAAAAAGCCAGGTAATATTTTTGGTAGTGAGTCAGACATGCACCGCTGGCTCGCCATGTACAATGTAAATGACAAGACCCAGTCTGTCCTTAAGGACAAAACTCCTCGCGACCACAGTTCGATAACCTCGGAGCAAGACGCCTTACAAATAAATAAAGCTTCAGTGACAAATTATCTGCGGAAGGCCATGTAATTCTAACTTTGCATGTAACTTTGATACCGAGTGAACTTCACGGATGGTTGAGCAAAAACAGGATTAGATGTGACCAAGTAATGTTTGTTGTGTATATATAAAGCCCTGAGCTTATAATGAAATGAAAAAAATATCATACATGCAAGTATTAGGCTAGAATTTGTTGACTAGTGAAATTGGAAACCCGAAGTTACCGGAGACAAATTACCGCTGTCATCGATTTGTGGGAGCCTTATAGGGCGAAAGTGAGGTGAAAGCCTATTGGTGAACTGTCGAATGTATATATATAATTAATGACATTAATGACATGAACGTGGTTTTCAAAGGATTTAGGCAATTAGACTGAAAGACGTACATAACTCGTGAAAGGATGTACTATTTATAAAGTCATTAAAAATAACGTCACCCTTAAAAACATCATATTAGCTTAATGATCGTGATATAATGTTCGGTCGATTTTAATTAGCATTAGCAAACTGTGTGTATTGTAACCAGAAATCCCGATATACATGTTTAATTGACTTTAAAAATACACCTATTATACAGGTTACTCGCAGTAGTACGGGAGCGCCTATCACGATATTTTATAAAAACAAATGTTCATAGGCAATACACATTCCTTTAGGTGACTCATAAATCTTTAATGACAATAGGCATCTGGCAAAATTTGATGTATTTATACCCCCGCTTGATGTATTGTCATCATCCGGTTGATGACAGCTCCTTAGGAATAAAATTAACGTTGTTTATATTTTTATATGCGGTCTATTGGTTTAATAGAGGAATTGTCTTAAACTCTTATGATCTTTATGTGAATGTGTGATTTTCTGTGGCCCTGATGTGTCGTTTGTATTAGGACCCCGCAGGTTTATGACCATCATATGTATATTTATAATTGGACCAGGTATGTATAGCCCTAGGTGTGACATGGCCAGCTAAACACGACACGATGGTATTATTATGATATTTGACAGACTGGACAAATTGGTACAGTGTCAATGTGTATTAACCTCCATTAAGTAGTCCGTATGAGGAACCTTTGTTAATTAATGTCCCGGTGCTTTCCGTGTATGCAATGTCAAAAACATAGATGAGTTTTGTGGATATTTACATACATTATAAATAATATTACACGCCCCCTCTACACCTCCTCCTCTAAATGAACAAAACAGAGAACGTGACTGCTTTCAAATGTACTTCTGCGGAATTACAAATTTTTGCACATGTTAATGTCATATATTATCTATGTATATTAATAAGTAGCTAATTATCTGCTGTCGTGTGAGGGCGTTGGTCTTTCCATCCGAAACTCGTGATACAATTACCAGCGAAATACATTAATTAGTGAGTAGGCAAGATTTACTCCGTTCATTCGGAACAAAATACGACGTTTCGCTTGCGAATATATGAAGTCACGATCTATACATACCAGGAAGAGTAGATAAATCAATAATTTCCACATATTACAGAGTTCTCTCCCTTGTGGGTAGGTATCCATTGTGATGTCATTATTTTGTGAACGAAATTCACTGAAAATTATGATTTTACGTTCGCAAACAAATGACGTCACAATAAATACCTAACCGTAAGTGAGGCAACACTGCAATATGCAAATACACAATAGCATTTGCCTACACTAGTGTGATAGGTTTAAAGCGCCATCTAGACTTCGCAGCAAATGGCCCATTTGTCTGGGAACACTGGTTTATGGGCTTTGATGTTGCGAGAATGGAGCACAACAAACAGACGAACAGACAAACAAAATACTAAACACAGGTTCAGTGACACTAATATAATACAGGTAATGGTCTGTCAAACCAGAAACAAAGTCGTCCTTGGTCAATAGCCTTTCCTTTAGAAACCCTATTTTTGCCAATGTAACCCTAAACAGACATTGTTTTGGCCTGATCTGCTACCATAAGCCGACCTCCTAACCTCTGTATAACTTGTTAGAAAATTGAATGTATACTGTGACTTTCTACAATTGATTCAAGTTTTACAATAATTTGTTGTACATTGTTTTGCTTGATGTGTTCGTAAGAGTTGTCTCCCTTTCTACTTCCAGTCTTGGATGGTGCTGCAAACTTGTTGGACCAGCATTGCTTCCACATCTCTTACGAAATGCCGGAGAGGACTAACTCGTATACCGAGCACTACATCACGAGAATACGTACGTATATAATTTTATTTTCCTCAAACAAACTTAATAACTTTGGCATTTTACTTCACCTGGAGGTGAACTAAGGCTTAAATCCTCTGTATGTACCGAGAACAACTAGTAATTTGTATTTTACGACCATTATGATCTCAAAGTAGTTTCCTTTCGTTTCACTCCATCAGTACTGACGGACTGAAACAAAGCGTAACTGATAGAACAGAATAGGTTAATGACGAGCACGACTCTTATTTCGATTTTGGTCCTCAGATCTGATCCGATGCTGGTTGGCGTTTTTCATCCTGGCACTTGTTGCCTTCCTGACAGCATTTGTGTTTGGACTCATCCTTATCTGTGTAATACGTCATAAGGCACGCTGGGCCTATCTGGCATCTCTCTTTGCTTTCATAGCAGGTAAGTCACCTAATATGTATGTTGTATGATGTCCCATGGCATTGCTCTTATTGGGTCGTGTGCATTTGATGATTCTCAGAGTCATATTCTGCCTTGTTTCATGATTCATTTAATGGTAATTATTCACTCTTGACTGGAACGAGCATTTTAATTGGTTCCAAAATTCATGTTATTTCAAAGTAAAACAAGGACAATACAAGTTGACAAAAAACAGACTGTACTCGAAACAAAACCGGGCCAAGAGACTTGTGATACGAATACACATACATTGTAGATAAGTATTTGATGGTTGTTTTATTTTCCTTCTAGCCTTCTCCTGTGCTGCCTCAATTGCATTCTTCCATGGCGCCGAGTACATGGAGAAGAACAAGATCACGGACACGGCAGCAAATTTTCCCTATACATGGAGCAATGTAAGTCTTTATTTTATTTAACTTTCCGGTACTTGCTCCGTAAAAGAAAAAATAAGAAGAAAACAAATAAAGAACAGCTTGTGTTGGATGGTCTTTTCAATTGCATGGTTTGTTAAACTAAATTCACTATATGAATTGAATTGGTAAACTTTGTCTTTTAATTTTGCAATATATAGTATTTATGTCTCATCATGTTCCAACCTGGTTTGTCCTGTCTTGTCGCCTCCTGACCTAACCTACTTTAATGTATTATATAATCTAGAATCAGGAGGCCATGAATTTATCTTTTGCAGTCTTTTTTCGCCATATCAAATATTGCTATTGTAATGGTATTGTTGGTATTGGAACATTATTTACTCATATTTTTTCTATACTTACTCTTCCAGGCATTGACCAACGCTACAAGCCGCTCCTACGGTTACTCCTACATCTTGGGCTGGGTCGGTGCTGTCTTGGCCGGTCTGACTGCCTGCTTCTACGCCATCGCTGGATGCCACTTTGACGACCTGTCCTACGAAAAGAAAGAGCCAGTCGCTAAGGATGTCTACGTCCAACCTGAGGCAGGATACTATCCTTCATACAACTACGGCTACTCCGGGTATGGCGCTGAAATGTATGCCCAACAACCATACATGGTCCAGCAACCTCGTTATCTGCCTGTAACTTACGGCGAGCCATACTGGACAGCGAAGTAGGAGGGACGATCACATGACAACAATCATCTTTGCATCAAAATGGTGACCGAGACAGCTGGACCTCTTTTGAAAGCTAGCTGTTGTAGCTATCCACAATGTATTATCATAATCCAAACAAACGAAAGCCTAACATGGAAGCTTCCACAGTTGCATAATGTCTAAAACCAGGTCAAGACTTTCACAAACAGGGATGTGATCTGCTGTGTTCGATACTGTACATTATATGAGTTATCATTGAGGTTTTAAGAGTCAAAGTCCCAGTATTTCCTGTTATACATGTTTCTTGATGGTAGAAGTAGAATATATTATATAGTGTTCATCTTCATCTCCTTATAAGATACTCATTCAGCAAGAACGGTTGTATCTCTATGTGCTTGTAAGGGATGTGAGTGTGTGTTTTCATACACCCGATTCCATATATATGTAATTACTAAATGTTACTATTTCAATGAAATGTCAACTTTAAGATTTATGCATTGCATAACTTATCTGGGTTTATCATGTGGTTGGTCTCAATTTACTGCCAAATGTTTACTTACAATACCACAATCACCTTAGGTGATCGACTCGTCTAAAAATAGAAACATCGGGACCGGAAGTAGTCCTTTTATGTACGCAACCATGTTCATCGCACCAGGTCTCACTATTATTCAATGTACATATCTTTTATAGATTTATGTATTAGCTATATTATGTTTATAAGATTATATATAGATATACAACTACATATAATGTCCAGAGTTCCTCATTTTGTAAATAAGATTTATTGAATCTTCCACTTGCTAAAAATAGACTTGCTTCCTACCTTGTTAATTAATTTATATTATTTCATAAGATGGAGAAGTGTCTGCAACGAACCGATTTCTACTTTTAGGTCATGATTCTTATTTCGACTTTAGGTTTACGATGTATTGAGAGTGATCTCCCTTTATTGATGAAACACCATTATAAGGGTAGTTTATTTAAATGTTTCAAAATTGACTACAAACCGGTCTTTTCGTACTTGTTTTAAGTCATTCCCCCAAAACTACCTCTTGGAATGGTTACTTGTAGGCACTCCTTCATTTAAACATCCAACATAATAGTAGCTATATCCCTTCTTACCTCTTGAATGCTGGATGCTGAGAGTCGCCATTGGCAAAATCAGGCGGCATATCCAGCGATTCGAAAAGAGCCTTTCAATTTATTTTTTAAAGACACATTCCAAAGTGTTTAAGAAATGAATAAGCGGAGCAATATTGATTTATATTTGACTAACAACTTTAAACACATTCATTATATTGCACATGGTTGAACATGTCTGTTTTACAATATATACTTTGTACAAATCTTGGTGTTCTGTTTTTTTATCAAATTAGATAGTTTTGCTATCCTGCATTCTCCCGGATGGAAATATTGAGATTCGCCTTATCAATATGAAACCGATTCATTATAATCATCAATATAGTACCCGAATACTTATAAGTCAAAGTTGCCACTGCACTGAAGGAAATATTCATTGCAGATGTATTACTAAGGCTATCAGTGCATGTTAATTACTCTACATGTATCTGGGCCAAGTTTCAAAACATCCCTTAACTAAGGAAATTCTACAATAATTACAATATTAACATGATTTTTTTTAAAATAAGTATACTCGTTTTTCCAAGAATCGTTTATGAGACATTCCCCGGTTGAGGACAGACATTTTTGTTTTACATTCCGACGACTCACCGACCCCTATATAAAGCGCGTGAATCGACACACGTGCGCTCATTCATGTATCTATACACCTAGCAGTCCACAGGTTATGTCACCTAAAAATAGGTAAACAAAACCCTCACGTGTAAAACTATATGGGACTTTTTTTTAGCAAGAAAACATGTCAACTCCTCTAAGTTGTCATTTAGATGTTTCTCAAAATAAAATTCCAACGCAAGTGAATAGAAATCCAAAAATAATCCGTCCACATATCTCCACGTATATCATCGTACCCGACGCACTCAACTGACCATATACACGTGACTGCGTACCTGACCCGAACGAGCCACAACTATGCAAGAACACACACGTGTCGTTGTACATGTACGTGTAAAACAGAGTGTATATTGAAGTGTTTTATTAGTTCGTATTGGACATATGTTGGGATATAGCTGACAACACATTCATCTATTACTTCAATGAAATATTGTCAGGTGAGTGCAGTGTTTATTTTCAATTTGACATTGTTATTTGCAATATCGGGGCATGTGTATCTGAGACAAGATATGCTTAGAATGATACACGTGTGTCAAGTGTCCCGTGCTTTATATAGGGGGTTGGCCAGTGAAGGTTACTAAGCAGAGCAAAAGAAAAATGGCTGCCACTTCCTTAGATACCACACTGTCATAACTAGGGGATGTCTCAGAAACAATTTTTGAAAAAAAAATATTTCGTTAATAATTTTTTTTTAATTTCAACTGCATGTTTTTAACTTGCATTGTCAGCTTTAACTAAGGAAATTCTACAATAATTACAGAATCATTCTATGTCGATTTTTAAGTTAAAGCTGACAATGCAAGTTAAAATTATTAACATGATTTTTTTTAAATAAGTATACTCGTTTTTCCAAGAATCGTTTATGAGACATTCCCCGGTTGAGGACAGCCATTTTTGTTTTACATTCCGACGACTCACCGACCCCTATATAAAGCACAGGGACTTGTAACGTAGGTTGTGAGAAAGTCTGCTGTGTATACATGTGTACTATATAAAATGACAAGGGAACCAACGGCTCGCTTGGAAGAGGTACACCTGCCTCTACAAAAGTCGCCCGTATTCCGTCAAACATTGATAAATATGTACATATTCAATACCAATATATTCTTAAATAAATTTTCGACATGGAAAACACAACTTCAAACACGAAATAATATATTAACATACCTTTATTTCACTATGAACGTGGAAAATGCAGTCAGATATCACCGATGTCGTTTTGCATGTCCACTGAAATCTAGGTTAAACACGTTTGTGTGGATATTGTGTACCCCATACCCGGACCCGGACTGGAAACACCATATACCCGGTGTCTGTACACTAAAAGCTACAATATCAATGTGGTAACGGTCAAGTACAACATTAGAGTCTCCATTTAAGGTAGATTCTTCAATTAATGATATATGCATCTCAAATAAAGGTTCTTCTAAGAACCTAAACCGTGAAACTTAATTTATACAGAGTCTGAGTACAGAATTTCAGTGTAGTATCGGGTCAGGGCGAGTACACCAAAAAGGTACCCATCATCAATTACAATATGGCGAATTATACGAACAAGAGTCGAGTGCTGGATAAAAAAAGTGTGATTCCTCGCTTAGCTGTTGGATTGGATTAAAGGTAGGTTTCGCCCAACCAAATAAATATTTTTTTGTGAAATGCGATAAGCAGAAGAAAAGATGTAAAAACATAATAAAATAACTCAATTTAATTTCTTTGTGTGTTTGAGATTGAACAAATGTGTCTTGAATACAACATTGAAGGAAATCCTTGATTTATTACGGTGTCCGTCAGACAAAATAATGTGCAAATGAAGCTGCGATGGATTGCGTTGTCGAAGTTTGACGCATGCGCATTGTCACGCACTTAAAGTAAACAAAATGGCTGAACGAAAGTGTGTGAGATGAAAAAAATATATCTGAATCGGCAACAAAGTGGAGGAAATTATAATGGATTCGGTAGCACCCTAGGATATCTATAGGGATTTAAATTCAGAGATGGCATGTAGCAATAGAAGAAACAGAAGCCACATCTCAAGCGGAATTTGCCGGAATCTGTTGGGACTCGTGTAACGGCATTGCACGTGGTGAGTTAAATTTCAACACATATGCCAGCGCACAAACATCCGCAGACTTACTACATGTATATTTGGTGTACAAAGTTAGCGAGCGTATGTAAGTAACATGAAGTGTTTTAGATTATATGATATGTATAAACAGTCCCTCGCACTTCGATTTGTTGTTATTGTTTTTTAACTAAACAGGCCGTGGCAAGACTGTCACTTCTATCTGACATTTTGTTGCACGCTTCCGTTTGTTGCTGCGGCCTCGTTTTGGAAAAAATACGTCATGTTCTATGTAAAGCTTGACTTCGCTCTATTTTTAGAGGAGTATTTTCCTGGTCAAGCTAGGCAACTGACCACCCATATTGTTTGCTGTATGCATTGAAAATGATCTGAAGATTATATCTATGTATAGGATAAATTTCAATTTCGTAGTCTTTATATTTCATTGGGCGAAACCTACCTTTAATGAAAGAGTTATCAGAGATAGCCTATTTGTATCTGCAATGGAAAAAATATCACCAGAAAGTGAAATGAATGCATACAAAATTTGTTACAAGGGAATATGAGTGCTTTTGACCTAGATTTTACTGGACAGGCAAAACGACATCGGTGATATCTGACTGCATTTTCCACGTTCATAGTGAAATAAAGGTATGTTAATATATTATTTCGTGTTTGAAGTTGTGTTTTCCATGTCGAAAATTTATTTAAGAATATATTGGTATTAAATATGTACATATTTATCAATGTTTGACGGAATACGGGCGACTTTTGTAGAGGCAGGTGTACCTCTTCCAAGCGAGCCGTTGGTTCCCTTGTCATTTTATATAGTATATAGTACACATGTATACACAGCAGACTTTCTCACAACCTACGTTACAAGTCCCTGTGATATAAAGCGCGTGAATCGACACACGTGCGCTCATTCATGTACCTATACACCTAGCAGTCCACAGGTTATATCACCTACAAATAGGTAAACAAAACCCTCACCTGTAAAACTATATGGGACTTTTTTTTAGCAAGAAAACATGTCAACTCCTCTAAGTTGTCATTTAGATGTTTCTCAAAATAAAATTCCAACGCAAGTGAAAAGAAATCCAAAAATAACCACGTATATCATCGTACCCGACGCACTCAACTGACCATATACACGTGACTATGTACCTGACCCGAACGAGCGACAACTATCAAGGACACACACGTGTCGTTGTACATGTACGTGTAAAACTTAGTGTATATTGAAGTGTTTTATTAGTTCGTATTGGACATATGTTGGGATATAGCTGACAACACATTCATCTATTACTTCAATGAAATATTGTCAGGTGAGTGCAGTGTTTATTTTCAATTTGACATTGTTATTTGCAATATCGGGGCATGTGTATCTGAGACAAGATATGCTTAGAATGATACACGTGTGTCAAGTGTCCCGTGCTTTATATAGGGGGTTGGCCAGTGTCAGCTTTAAGAAATGTTCGTGAAACTGGCCCCAGTTGTACCAATTACTCTTAACTGTTATGTTGCTATCACTTGACATACATGTATGTATGATACTCTGGATATCTCTATAGTTTATATGTATATATAGACTATCTGACATTGGCATAACAAAGTTCACAATATTAAAAAAGGAAAGACAGTAGTGTTTACATACGATTCGTTTCGTCAGCTTGGAAAATAAATTTGGTAAGCCAACGAAATATGACTAGGACAGGAGAGAAGACATGGTGATGACATGACGCCTTCCGTCTGCCCGTGTCCGACAACTTTATAGTCGGACAGACAATTTTTGCCATGTAGCTGGCCCTTTGACCTGCAACTTTAGGTCCAGTTAGAGGATATACACAAAACAAAAAATAGCAGTAGAATTGTAGATATGTTAAAGATCAAATTGTAGATATGTTAAAGATCAAACTGTACAAAACAAAGTTTCTTAGTATTCTGGTGTTCAGTTAACTTTATTGAGAGCGCACGATATAAATCCGGATATGCGGATATATTATGTTAGTAAAACTATTACTATAATTGCTAGTACATATATATGTATATTTTTTTTAGATATATAAATTACAAGGATGAAGGATGAAATTGTAACTTTGGAAAGACCAGTAATTTTCAGTCAGGACCAGTAACTTAGCCGGTCTTTAGGACCAGCAGTAGAAAATCCATAAAGGAGAACGTTATTGTATCAAAATATTGCGCAATACAAAAATACATAAAAAAGAAGAAGCGCATCAGGTCATTTTGGAAATGTTAAAGTATACAACACTTTTACATAAATACTTCATATTTACTTATGCCTAGTAAATCTTTCACTTAGATTTTATGTTTTATCGGTAATTTTATTCTATAAATACACACATCGGCCAGTTTTCAAAATCCAAAAATTAATAACAAAATATAAATATAAGATTTCTGAATACACATGTTTTACATGTCACATATAAATGATCTTTTATGTGAAAAAGTAGCTTGTTGATTGCATAAGATAAGTCATCAAATGACCATAGATTAAGTCGCTTCATCGTGTGAGTTACAAAATGATAGTGGTTTTCTTCATTATCAACTCAGTTTTCACGTGCGTCCGTACCGAAAATTAAGAAAAACGTATATATATTTAGTTGATAAAATATGTCAATCAATTTTTAGTTGAATTACTTATGAATTAAGACAAAACAAATTTTCGTATTACGTCTGTATAGCGTATGTGGTTGAGTCGCCGCACTGCTATCATAAGGTTCAGAGTTCGATTCACCGCCACGTCTCTACATTATTACTTTTATTTTGACAAACAATCGTAGTCCTTGTCATGTGAATTTAAAATCTTATGTGATATCAAAGAAACAAAATAAAAGTAAAGATGAAGAAGTATTAGAAAAAAAAATTAATTTTGTAAACGATACATCTTTTTCGTGTTTATCCAATATGAATTATAAATACATATACTGGCCATGTCAACCGTTTAGTAAGTAAAGGGGAAGTCAATACGGGTAGGTAGTATAAAAAACAGAAGTGTTTGCACATAATTAGACTTCGTATCACTATACATCAAATTTATATAAATATGTTACGTTTACCGTCTATATGTGTTTATACAGACCATGGCGCGCTAGATCCGTAATACGTCACGTGACATTTTACCTGTTAAGTATTTTTATCTCGTGCAAGAGCGCGGCCTCGGTCGTGCCAGGCGGAAAGTGACCATATCTCCTTATTCATGAATGTACTAGTGCGCATGACAGGGATATTACAGCATCGTTACTTATACAACCTGGCCTGTGATTCCTTGTGCCCGGTGATGGCCAAGAGACTCTACAGTTGGTAAAAAGACGTTCACATGTTCCGAAAATTTGTTAAAATGTGCAATGAAACAAGTTACCACCTTGTCGGCCTCCACAGCTTTTTAAAATGGAGAAGAAACATACATACAGACCCTGTCCTAACAAGTATAAAACTAATTCTGATAATATCCAGTCAATTAGTTACCTTGACTTTGGGGTTTGACTGTCCCCACACGACTGGTTCGAATTTAACCATGGGATAACACGTTACAAAAAAATTGTCGGCTTGAGAACTTCTGCAAGAGTTGTCGTCCCTTTTACCCAACGAATGATAATACTGCTGCGAAATCATAGGTCGGCTCCGAGCGTAAACTATTGACTTTACATAACCTACACAAAAATGGCTACACATGCGCAAATGAAGTTTAGTGACTAAAGTACGGGTCGTCAGTGCTACACTTGTTGTGCCATAGTCGAATATTGCGTATTGCAACTTTTTGTTTTTCTACACGTTGAAAAGACGTCACTACAGTTGGACCGCAGTGAGCTGGTTTGTGCTCTAGTTCGAATTTACTTTAGTCATAATAACCGGCCGACGTCGGCATGAAAGAGATTGTTTGTCCAGATAGAAGCACAGATAGGCTTTAACCTAGAGACACCAGAGAACTCCGGGTAAACTCATCGTACCGTGATCATTGGCGTCTTCATCAAAGGTAAGTATGGCTCTATTTCTAAAACAAATTTTCAAAATAACATATGTGTTTATGGATAACTAATATTACTTTTTATAAATCTGCATTCTAAATTACTAATATACTTGTAAATGTACCATATCAGTTGCAGAAATATCTTTGAAATTTCAGAAAAACACTATCTGCGATTTGTTTCTAAAAAATGTGAAGTTAAAGTTGAAAATCATTTAGCATCGCACAAGAAGTAAAGGTATCGTTACTGTTTTGTAAAAATCTGTAAACCAACTTTCTTTCACGTACGGTTTACTTTCACGTACGGTTTACTTTCACGTCCGGTTTACTTTCACTTACGGTTTACTTTCACGTACGATTTAATTTCACGTACGGTTTGCTTTCACGTACGGCTTACTTTCACGTACTGTTTACTTCCACGTACGGTTTACTTTTACATACGATTTTCTTTCACGTACTGTTTACTTTCACGTACGGTTTACTTTCGCAAATTTCGCGATTCAAGTAAATTAATAGGAATTCGACGAATACATCCGCGAACCGTTTTGAAACGGAGCCACAAAAGAAAGTTGGTAGTTGGTTTACAGTACATAGGAACTCATGATAATTTAAACTACCATATTATTGACCCTGCCGCAATCTCCACCCCGACAAAACAATAAAAGAAAAACAAATCTCACCACATGCTGCAAACACCTCACACTCCCCGCCTCTGTCTCAATGTCCAAATCATGTATTTAATATTTGTTGTGCGCATTTCGTAAACTAGTCATCCGATTGTTGAAATCAGGACAGACAAAAACGAGGCGGTATACCAAGATGACTGTGACCTATATTTCTCCCAATCGTCGAGTTGGATTTGATTGCTTTCAGTTTCTACACCTGTCAGATTGGTCTATCAAAGCAGAGAAAAATCTGTCTTTGATCAGAGTTATCGCCCTTCGGTTCTCCTGGTTTGTACATGATCAGATGTATCAGATCTACCGTAGTATGGAAAAGGGCAATGCCATGACGCAAACTCAGAATTACTTTTAGAAGAAGTCATAATTGCTCTATTTGCTTTGATTATGTACTGGGCTAAATAAGTTTGAAGTGTAAAATGCAGTTTTGTTTTATTCTGTTCATGTTACATGTTTGCTCACTGAAAATAAAGATAGAACGATTCATAGATTTTCTCTGGAAATTTATTTTGTTCAACATACAGTGTGTTAGATCATTCCTTTAAGCATCTTTGGTTAAATAACTGTTTATAGCACTGTTGGATAGACGTGATCATATAACCTTTTAATAGGTCTTACATTTATCACCTATTTCAGACGTGATTGTTATGGGAATAACAAGTGGCAAAGTCTTCGTGATCAACAGTTCACTCTCTCTTGTTATTATTCACGCGATTTATTTCCTTTATAGTTCGCACAAAATACTGAATGTCACAGTTTAAACCAACGCAGCCTACCTACGAATTCAGGCTTTAACACAACTTTCGTAACACATCTGTAAAATTAAAACTTTGATTTCGAAAACAAGCTCACCTATGTTTCATACCACGGCAAAGATACTAGCTCGAATTTAAAACTTCGGAATGCCAGTCACCATTTGAGTAACCATCATTGGACATTCGATAATAAGCTTACATAAGCAATCTCTCGGTTTATAGTATTCCGATATCCTTGGTCGTTTCCATGACTAAATCATGACTTCCGGTTCCGGTGTCCGCGACGAAAATGATATGTAGTACGTAGTATCTTGACATATTCACTTCCTGTTCGACAGTTCTCGTTACGTCCATATCACTGATAATGTGTTTCACCGTAGGTGTCTTGGTCCAATTTCAAGAACATTCCTCAAATTTGACTTAAGTTATGTTCCCTTTAATGTTTTCAATTGGGAGTTTTATGGCATTAAAGTTATTAAAGGAATGTTCATATAACTGGGCCCAAATATGGTAGTCACTCTTGATGATCTTTCTTTTATCTTAAAAATCTCTGTCTAACATGATATTTCTATTGCTTATTATCGGACAGGTCATACTGAGATGCTTTCAAAAGTATTTTGGATGCGTGTTTCTCTTTTCATTACCTTATGTTTAAAAAAGCAGATGAAAACGAGGCACAATTCCAGATGACAATGGCCTATTATCGCCAAAATACTGGCACTTATGGAGTTCGACTTAGATGACATTCCATTCTGTTTATATATGTCGGTTTTAATGTTTGATTAATATATACAATATTAAAGATGAAGACAGAAGAATGTTTAACTAAAAGTATACTAAATATATATAATCTTGTAAATCATATCTAGATTATAACACATCTTTGGTTATACCGGTATAACTATATATGTGTAAGTATATTAAGTGTTTATAGCACCATCGAATATACATAGATCAGGATTTTGAAATACAGCTTTTAGTTTTTACACATTTTAGGTGTGATTATCATTTAGCATGAGGTCGAGTGTCTCTTTGTGATAAACAATTCACATTTTTCGGTTGTTCTTCGCGTGATGTTTTATAATTCCACCAAAGTACCGAGTGCCACTTATATCAGGCAACCCCTTTTTTAAAAAAGAGAAAAACTGCAAACTTGAATCAGAAAATGATTTTGCAACTGTAACCCACCTGTCAGAAAGTCTTTCATTATTATGTGCCCAAAAATTACAGAGCACAGGAAATGCCATTTTTGAACGCTCCAAAATTTAACGATCCTATTTTGATACAAAAACGCTAAAATATCCCGACGCCAAAATATTTCGGTTCACGGAAGGTCATGATATCAACTGAAGATCAAAGAACAGTGTACATGAAGCTTAAGTTTGCATTATAACGATAAATGTAGCCTGTCTATAACTCAAAATTTAAAACAAGGGTAATTTCCCCAGGATTCTAACACTGAGTCATCATCCTTGTACATTCGATACATAAGCTTACATCGTGTACACCAGCAATATCGCGGTTTATAAGACTGAGCGTCTGCTTGAATTCCTTCAACGTTTCCATGACTAAACTCAGCCATGACTTCCGGTTCCGGTGTACGTGGCGGAAGTGTTACATCTGATATTATAGAATCCTGCCTGCTTAGACACGGCATAACTACATCCTGTTCGGATTTTTTATCTTCGTCTAAATCACTGATAACAGGAGACACCACGGGTGTCTGACATTGTAGTATACCATCCAGTTCTTCACCCTCGTTCATCTGTAATGTTTCCTCATCGTCTAACATCAAATCTTCGTTATTAATTGGCGGATACCTCATAGTGTTGGCAAAGTCATCACCTGGGAAGTTAGTATCGTCGCCACAAGGATTAATCGGTCGTTGAAGACACAAATTACTCTGCTGTTCAAAAGGATTTTGGATGTACTTCGCTCCAGGAACTCGCCGAATATTTTCAGGAATTTGATGACAAAATGATTGCACTGAGAAATCAGCGATGTTGGAAAACATGAGTGTATCCGGAAGCGACATTCTTCTGGTTTTGCGTCTGGCTCCTCCAAAATTATCCGTATTCTGACAAGCCATGCCAGTTGCCATTTCTTCTCTATCTTGTGACATCCTTCTTGTTTTGTGTTTGCATGAAACTGGATTTGCAGCATTCTGAATAAACGACAGATCATGAGCCACGACTTCATGCTCTTGTTGCATTACGTGTGTCAGCATACCGACAGGAAGAGAAGTTTTTCGTTTTAATCGTGGTTTCTCTAGATCCTTATCCTGAAAGGTTTGTGATTGTGAGTGATTTGAAATTAAGGATGCCTTTCGGGCCCTTCGGGAAAATGGTCCAAAGTTATCCGTCTGTTCGATTGGTTTTATTTCCATGTTTCTTCCCTTTAAACCACTAAGAGTTCCAACGCTTAAGGGATCCAAAACCGCAGGAAATGAACTTCTTCTTGCAGATTTTGCCAATTTCTCTCTTACATTTTTCTGAATTAATGTTGACTTTGATTCTCGTCCAGGTGAAGGCGATATCTGTCCGTCCAACGACAGCGTTACGTCTCGATTAAACGACAGGACAGTCGCAGAAGTAGCACTGCGGAGCATGCCTAACTGATCTGACATCTCTTTGTCGAGGATTTTCGACAGTGACAGGGACCTCTTTCTCTCGGGCTTTACCGGGTCATCCTCATCTATCTTGGAATCTATAATTTGAATAAATTAAGTGCACTATTAAACTGATGTTTCCATTCCCCATTTTAAATGTTCGAATATATAAATATACTTGTATTTGGGTCATAGATGCAATTTTGCTTTTAGAATTGTACTAAAAGTATTTGGGTAGACATGTTTGTAACGAATTTTACAACACAGATAATACCAAGGAGTGATTCATCCATACTAGACAATCAGATATGATTAATTATATTTGACTTATAAGATTAAGATTTAAAAGAATTCAAATGTCAAATGCTTCTACGTTTCAGCAACGACAGTCTCAAGGACTGGTTTGTTTTACTTTGTTTGCTGATTTCTAGATATATAGACAGGTTAACATTGAAAACGGTAGAACTAACTCGTACTTAGCGTTCCACAAAACTTTATGTGGCAGGTGCAAGGCCTAAAATAAGGAATGTAGAGATAAGATTAAGGTTCTCAAAGTAATGATCAAAAACGTCCTGAAGTAACGGAATTGTATATAAATAGTGACTCTGCCAACCAATCCGACCCAATCTATCCTTACTGGGATATATTCAGGTTAGGAGGTCTTTTGGGCCTCTTGGACTTTTTTACGGAACACGTCTTGTACTAGTAAATTAGAATTTGCACACTCACCTGCAACTGGCTGACCTCCGGAAACCAAGACGACATCATCTACTGGGTGAGTCAGAAGTGTTTCACTGCCGGGTGATCCGAGATTACAGTAGTCAGGCGACCGCTGGAATCTTTTCTGACCATCCTCCCTGCCTCCGAGGGCATACATCTGCCTCCGGCGTTGTAAAGATGGTGAAAATGACTGATGTACTACGGTTCCATCCATGTCTGTGTAATATTTACTTCTGTGTAACAGAGAATTTGGACTTAATGGCATCATTCTATCTCCGTCTTGAAGCGATGCCCTCCTTGGCCTCGAACGCACTGCCATGTTGATTTCATCTTCCGACATATATTTCTGACTTATAAATGGATCATGTTGCATGTCATATTGGTGTGGATTAATGTTTTTCAAACCTTGTAAATACGAAGGAGATGACATTAGGACCTTATTTTCATCATTATCATTTATAGAAGTTCTTCTTTGTAAGCGTGGCGAAAATGATGCATATTTCATAGCATCGTCTGCATCCTGAAATGATTTTCTTCTCTGTCTTACAATATGGGACATATTTCCTAGACTCGCATTTCCATTAATGTCATGTTGGTTCGGATATCCACATGTGCCTGTTATACCGTCTTTGTGATCGCCAAAAGACATTAATTTTCGTCGAATTATTGGTGAAAGACGTGATTGCATTTTCAGGTCGACTGCTTCTTGAACGGACTTTCTTCGATGCCGTAATCTTGGTGATAAGGGCAGTTGGTTAGTATTGTCGACATCCTGAATGGATCTTCGGCGGACACCTTGGGATAAGAATGGTGACATACAGAACTGGCTATTTATATCGGCATCTATAGATGTCCTTCGTCCTTCATATGTCGACGTAGCTATTTGAGTATTTAAATCAACATCTTGAATGGATTTTCTTCTTTGCCGTGCACCTTTGGACACGATCATAGTCTGAGATATACATTGCTCGCTGTCGGTATCGGCACCTATTGAGGTTCTTCGTCCTACACATGCGATATCTTGTACAGACTTTCTCCTTCGTCGCATAGACGGGGACACTGGTAGTTGGCTGTTCACATCAACATCTTGAATGGATTGTTTCCTTTGACGTACACCTTGGGGTATGCTTGCAGATGTAGAAATTCCAAATTGCTGACTATTTACATCGAAATCTATAGAAATTCTTCGATGTCGTAAATTTGGCGACATAACAACCTGAGTATTTAAATCAACATCTTGAATGGATTTTCGTCTTTGCCGTCCGCCTTTGGACATGATTGCAGACGGAGACATACATTGTTGAATATCTATATCAGCACTTATGGGTGTTCTTTGACCCAAGTAGGGTGACGTAGCTTGCTGATTATGAAAATCGACATCTTGGATAGATTTTCTCCTTCTTCGCATTGTTGGGGACAATTGGAGCTGATTGTTTACGTTGATATCCTGTATAGATTTCCTTCTTCGTCGTAAAGATGGCGACATAGAAAGTTGATTATTTACATCGACCTCTTGACAGGACCTTCTTCTTTGTCGTGCATAAGTTATCGAAGTAGACTCTCGAGTATCCGAATCAGGACCTGAAGACTGCGGTATCTTTCGGGAGGTTGTCATTTGATGTTGGTGATCAGTATCATGAATAGTCTGCATTCTGCGTTGTACCAGTGGAGATCTGTTTATTTGAGTTTCGTGTTCAGCATATTGAATCGGAATTTCTTTTCGTTGTAAACTTGGTGATCCTCTCATGTCAATATCCTGTCTTGATTTTCTCCTATATCGAATTATATCCGTTAAATCGTTTAAGTCCATATCTTGAACTGGTTCTCTCCTTTGATAGGATAATTCTTCCTTTTCAGCGTCCTGAGGATATACTCTCTTTTCCGGTGTCGGAGAATTCGGAGGAGAAGCTACATCGATATGATCTCGAAGCGGTTCTTTAGCTAGAGGCGATATTGGTGCTACTTTCTTGACACAGTCATTATATTGAACAATTGCCTTTCTCTGTCGCAACCGTGGAGATGTAGATGGATGTCGGTTGAGGACATCAGCTCCCTGAATTGCCCTGTGTTCTATTGGCGAAATAGAACCTTGCGGACTAACATCATCAGCGTTTTGAATAGCCGATCTCCCTCTCTGTCTAGCCAGTGGGGACAAAGAAGCCACCCTGCCGATGTACTGAGTATGTTTGCTGTTGTTTCGCTGAGCTCGTGGACAGTCTGACGGCCGGTTCTTATTGTCGTCTATATGAATGGGTTGTTTTCTTTGTAGTTCTAGTGGAGACAGAGAATTCGTTCTCTTATTGCCTTCTTCTTCTATATACTTTGTTCTTTTCCTTACACGTGGAGATCTTGACTTTTGTCTCTCGATACCATTGCTGTCTTGGATTGACTTCCTCTCTTTGGGTTCAAATGGCGGTATATATGCTTTCATGTTGTCAATGTGTTGATGCGAATCAATATACGCGTTATCGCACAACCCAGATTCTGGAATCACAGTATCGCTATCGCCGGATTGGCATTGAATCCCTATTTCATCATTGTATTTTGCAGACGAATCCATCAGTCTTGAACGCCTTCGTATTGGGGTTTGAATATCCATAGCTTCAAAATCCCGAGCCAATTTCGGCGAGGCTGTCGATTCTTGTGTTGTTCTTGAAACGACGGAGTTATCGGTAATTCCGCGTTGATGGTCGGATGAATCACTTCCGTTATAACTTTGCTGAGCCGGTCGTCCTTCTGCGCGCGACACGCGTTTCTTTTTCTTTTTCTTTCGAATAACTTTCGTTGATTTGTACGCCACCTCTTTTCCATTAGCATACCGATTGTTTAACTGAAATGTTTTTGAACAATTGCTATCAGTGACCTCAGATGTCCGTCTCACAGAGTTACCAAAAGCTTGACCACTATCACTAATCGACATTGTCATTCCTCTTTGATCAATTATTCCTACGGACTTACGTCTTTGAAGAACGTTTGGAACGGCGTTTGTTTCTGCTCTGTTTGGTGCGTAATTTATCATTGACTTCCGTCTAACATTTTCATTGGCTACCTTTGTGATATCTGACCTTTGCTGACAGTCCAAGCTATAATTTTCTCGGTTAACATTACAAACGTTTGAGTTTTTTCGCTCGTGCCATCTGTCAATTTTAGTTTTCCCATCTGCGATTCTGGAATTTGATAGGACCGTCTGAGTATGTAAAAGCAGGTGGTTTTCCTCTATCTTTTTCCGTAAAGCCTTTTTTCTTACAGATTTTTTCTTTGATTGGGACATCTTCATTTCGATGTTATCTGTCTTTCCAATGAGATTTTGTTGCTGCTCCAAAGAACTTTGTTCGGAGAATTCTCCGTCTTTCACAAGAGACTTCCTCCTCCGAAATAATTTTGGAGAGGGAATTGACTGTTGTTTGCTTTCTTCGGCACAACATTCCATTTCATATAATTTATTATCTGTCTCCGCATTTCCTAAAATCAACTTATGTCCAAAATCAGCCGCCAGAGTTTCCCCTACTTGTTCTTCTTTTGAGGTAATATCGGCAATGGATTTTTTCCTCACTGCGGGCATAGATTCTGACGGATTTTCTCTGTTATTCGAGTGTGATTTTCGTCTGAGAGGGATGTTTGGCAATTTAGGTGATGTTGCCTCTATAGCCTGATTTTTCTGGCAAGGAGAAATTTGAGACTGGGTGAAAATAACATTAGAGTTGTCAACAAGTTCAGTGCTCACATTCTTCTTTTTCTGTATGGTATGTACAGATTCATGAATTGTTTTTTCGGTGAAAATCGAGGAGCTCAGTGCAGAACCCTTCAACGATGGCACGTGTTCTGCTGGTAATCCTTCATCTGTCCCGTCCGCCATGTTAGTTTTCCCTTCCATGATTGTTCTATTTTAAGTTGTTTCAACTGTATATTTATCATACAACTATGTCCTCCTCTTTTAAAAATACCAATATTCTTTCTTATATTTCCAGTTCTTTTTAAATCGGAATGTTTCTCGTTCAGATTTGAAACGACACTACCTTAAGCTTCCACTTCTTGCGAATGCCTTCTCTGATGTTTAGTTAACACTGAAAAAACAAGGAATAGGTAAAAAACAACGATGCAATATAATTTCCGGATATAGTTATAAGGAAGCATAAGGATCAGTGATATTTTGACATGTCTATAAAACATACCACACGAAATAGAACTAAATAGACTTCTAGAAACTTGTGTCTATATCAAGTTGAACAATTCTCAGACACACAAGTGACGACAGATGACAATTTTATGATTCATGCCCTTCCCGGGCCTCAAAGTTAAATTATATGGCACCCAATCGTCTAGCCAGACATACAAGTGGCTTACACCACTACGTTACATCCAAGTCCTGACAAAATTTAGGTTTTATTGACGAAATGATGGTCGACCCGATATGAGGTATGCCTCATAAACATACTGCACTCTGGAATTTGAATTCCATTTAGATCTGTCTTCATGTCATTTAAATGTGTCTCTTACTTTTCGGTGATGATATAGAGGAAAGCAACAGAAGATGGAAAATGATCGGTATCAAAATATGTTATTGTCCTGGGTTTAGTTAATCACTTTTTCTGAAATCAGTTTCAAAGATATTTCGTTAAAGGAAAACGTTACTGAATAAAAATAACAAAGTCAGATTTGGAAAAAGCCTCATGCAGCATTTTGTCTGACATCGTTGTCGTTCTCATTTATGTGAATAGATAACTATGCTTACCTATACTGCTTTATTACGTGTATAGACCCCCCTTCTAGGCACACTCAGTTTAGGGTTTGATATTTTATCTTGTAAGATTTGGGACTAGTTTTCTCAAATTCTCACTAATTTTGAACCTTAGCATCACAAATTACAGTTCTAGAAATATGATTACCTATTATATCTTTCTTCATCGAGGAGTTACCTCCCTATTACTTTAAAAACCTCAGTGTATATATATATGTGTCATGTTTGCTTTGTTTGTAATACCAACATCAGGAGAAGACTAAGATAGGCTATGCCTGATGTCTAATTCTATTGACATTTTAACATCTGTTTGTCAATAAAATATTTGAAAATTGAAATTCAGTTTTAGAACTGTGGAATGGCTGTACATTAAAATAATATGTTACCTGGTTTATTGTACTACCTAATAACGTCTTAGATAGACTACTTTATAGTGACAACATCATATCCCGAAGATAACCACATACAGTCAAACAAAGAAGCCAAGCTGTGGCATTCAACCTTATGTAACATTTCAAGGAGTTTAACAGATAATCGTAAAGGGAAATCTAACATACTTTTCTATATAGATAAAGTACAGAATAAGTATGTTTTTTTTTACTATGTATTCATATTTAAACCATCATACATGTCTTAATGATTTTTACAGATGTTTATCAAACAATTTGATTAAACCACATATTCTTATCCTCACTGCAACGAGTTATGAAACATTTTACCTGCGAATATTGATGAATATTATGCATGTAGCTTATCCCTTAAATAGCATGCGTTATAACAGTTTAATGTTGAATTATTTATATTTCAAATTATGTCACAATAATTGCATTTAACATATCATCATGTTTTGTAATAATTGGATATTCGACTACGAAAATGACAAACATAATTTATAATAAAGCTCTTACCCTTTTGACAAATTCGTGGAATTCACTTTATCTTGCTAGCAGCTTCTTGCTCTGATATCAAACTATTTCGATCTCAGGTTTTATAAGGTGTTGGTATGGTAACGTCATGGACATGCGTGTTTGACATAAAAGTGTGAATCAGTGTCATCCTGAGAAAAATCGTTATAAACACTGGAGAATATTGGTGGAGACCGAATTTACACTGCAGTCAGTTTCTACGTAACTGAAAGTAGTTACGCTATTTACAAGGTTATGCTTAGCCACCAGCGTAGGCGTGACGTAATTCTGCAGAATCTATACAATTTTTGTAATAGCTGTATTTAAATAGCTGTTTTCCTATTTTGTGTTTTGAGTATTATACATGAAATGAGGGCACGTACGAATTTATAATAGCAAGATTTAATATTTTTGATACATTTTCTTCTTGTATGATTGACAAAATAATATATTGTCATGTAGTCTTTGCGGAGTAGTCATATACAGAAACTTCTTATAATGTTGGTCAAATATTGACATTAGGTGATCGTTTTTGCTGCTCATAACAAATAGAGATATTGTCAACAACGGTTGGAGAAAGATGCATATAGTAATGAAATATAAAATATGCTAAACTTCTCTTTGGTCTATATAATCATATCTTCTAACTACTTTCAAATCTTCGTATTAGGCACAAAAAACCTATTAATACAGGCAGGTTAGCGAACTAGTTGTGACCATCTTATTTCCATTTTATATTGTGATTTTGCGCCGATTCGGGTGACAGAAAAAAATCTCTTCCACACTTTCCATTGACCGTTTTGTCATACCTTTGATATGTTGGTCCTTCCTATGTGTCTCAGGGTTAACATCACACGTGATGGTTGTACTGTTATGGCATTTTACGTGTGTGAATTCTAATGGAACTCTTCCGATCTAATTATCATATAGGGACTGTAATACCAAGATAAAAACAGGTTCCTGGGAATTTTTATTCCATAGAGAGATTAACGCTTAGGAGCCTGCTGGTTTGGTATATAGGTTGTATCAAATGCAAAAGTTCAATGTGTGCGTTGGGCAATGCGCGTAGAAGTAAAATATATAAAAAAAAATTAGAGGGAGATAAGCAATTTATTTAAGTATCAACTTGAATAGATTTTTCATGTTATGGAGATATAATTATTTTTTCTTTGTTTTCATACCAAATCTGGCTTTCTGATTGGCCAATATTTTTTTTTTTTTTTTTTTTTTCATACTACTATGAAAAAAAACAACAACCGAGATTGGCGCGAAACCGCGACGTTATCGTGACGTCACAATAGAGACATTGACGTTGCGTATTGATTCGGAAAAAAGAATCCCTTGAAAAACCACTATAATGCTACATTTAAACATACTTCATTTTATCAAATAGAGTATAAAATTTATTATAAGTATTGATGTCACTATTTTTTAATTTTATCGGGTTATGAAAAAAAAATTGTTTGCAAACTTTTGTGAGAATCCGCTACGCGGATTCACAGTTTGCAAATAATTTTTTTTTCATACCCCGATAAAATTAGGAAATAGTGACATCAATGCTTAAATGACAAAAAATTCTGAGTGTACTCTAAATAAACCGTGGAGCGGTTTATGATGAGAGTACACTCAGATTTTTGTGTCATAACTCCATAACATAAAAAATCTATTAAATATAATCCTTATAATTCAATTTATTAAAGATAATCTTTTTAATATTCAAAATTCATTTTGGAACTCTTTTGTCTATGAAATCATTATGCCGTCATCTCAGCCAATCAGAAGCAACGTCACAAACGGCGACACCATTTTTTCCTTTATTGGCTGATAAAGTAAATTTTGCAGCCAATGAAAATGCTCGTAACAAACAAAATTGAATTATTTGAACATTTTGGAAAATTTAAGCGTAAAAACTTCATCTGTTGAAAGCGTTGTTGGTGTCTTCTGCTATAAGACAGGAATGACAATACATAAAGAGCAATATACGACAGAATACTGCATTTGAGGGATCAGATTTTTATTGCAAAATATAAAATAATCGTTAGTAAAGATCATCGTTAACACACAAAATTTTGTTTTAAGGAAGAAAAATAACAATTACCATACAAATGCAGGATACCCAGAATTGTCAAGCACATTATACATACATCGCCATGACAACTTATTTTTTTTCTTTTTGATCTCCATGTTACATAAGCAAGCATGTAATGTCATATGTATATGTTCAAGAATCACGTGCAGTGACGTGTAGTTCCCCGTGTGCTGTCATGTCAAATCATGTGTGCTGACATTTGAATCACGTGTACGTACGTGTACAGAACACGTGCATGATGCTCCTTCACCCTTGTAATTCAACATCCACTCTGTAATAACTATTGTACAAAACGCAATGGACAGGAAGAATCATAATCAATAGCTTATCAATACATTAGAAGATAATGCAAAAGCACGTGCATAAAATTAAGGGAGGTACTGGCAAACGCGTTGTTTTTAAGTGTAAAATGACATATAAGTACAGATTTTTTAAAAACTATTTTAGAAAATACAAGAAAAATAATAATTGAAATCCAAATATCAAAGTATCATTCTCCGGTTCGCAGCAAAATTACTAATTATTAAAAAGGTGATTTATTTCACAAATATGACATTTTAATATGATTATACAATAGTACGTAAAGGGGACATTGAGATGTGTATCAAAAGATAAATAGAATCATCGACTTGCACCCGATATAATGTAGCCTATGCCATGTAAACTACTTGCAAATCGAGGTAATATTCACAATGTATTTGAATAGAAATGTATATAAATAGAAAGAGACTTGCATACAGAGAAAACGTGAATAATCGCTCGATTTACGATTAATTTACATCGTTGGCTTGGAAGCTTACAAAACACTTCAATAGAAAAACAAATATCAGCATAGTCAAGATGTGCAAAGATGTGAAAACAAATATATGAAAATGATATCAGCATAAAATTAAACATGACTCATGAAATTCAACAACTATTCAAGCATTTGATTTGATTGTGAAGAAGACATTAGATATATTGCCAGAGAATTACCTGAGCAGTGAAAGATTGGGGGCAAGACATACATTTCATATAGTTTCCACTCAGACAGTATTGACATATTTAAATAAAAAAAAAACATTGGTAATCATTCAATCTTTATAAAAACATGAAAACTGATGGTAGTTTAGAAAGAAAATAAAATTCTGAAATTAAGAACTAATACAGGTGATAGCTATCCAATTGTGATGTTACATAGAGAATATATTTATGTTATAATTCTGTAGAATCACACAAAAAAATCATCCAAAGAAGATGTTTTATTTGTGAATGATATATTTGTACCACTTGAAGTTGTTCCATTAACATAGAATGAATCGCAACACCTTTTCCCAAAACTGACTCGCCTACAGCTGATATAGCCATATTTTATTTAAGATCTTTGGTAAAATTATTGTGATATTAACTAGAATAAACGTTTAATAGTGAGTCTGGGGTCTTAACAATGTAGTCTGTTACACATTTTGCATACAATAGACATAAAGGAAATAAATAACAGAAAAGCACGAATATTACTCAGCCAAATTTTGTCTTCAAAAATGTGGTTCTAAAAATGAATATAAACAAGATGATCTTTGACGAAGTGAAAAACAAATGTCATGGTAAGAAGTAAATATAGATTCAACAAATTACAAAACATTTCACAAACTATGATATTATCACATGACAGGAGAGTCGTGAACCAATTGAGCAGATGTGCTGGTTATCGCGAGTCTGGGCTGTGAAATGTTACGACGAGCAAAACGTTATATGTATAGATGGGTAGTTCTAATGGTGATGAGAGCTCATCTGCATCGTTCATGAGTATTGAGAACGAAGAAAGGAAACGATGCAGAAAGTTTTTATTTAACAACCTTCGAATAAAACAAATTCTGAGGTACACGTACATTGTACCCGAATGTTGTAATCGCGACGACTTTCCTGTGGGAAATATCTAACCTTACGGATTTCTGGGTATAGGCTAGGTGGAAATCATTTTCCGGAATACTGGGTTGACAGTGACGATAATTAGTTGGAGTCTGGGTTTACCTACACTGACTTTAATTCCCGTCATAGGATTAACGTCGTAAGTGTTTTGGTTTACACTGATGGTCATTTGTCCGGAGTGGTGCGTTAACTGTGATGGTCATTTGTCCGGATTGACGAGTTAACTGTGATGGTCATTTGTCCGGAGTGACGTGTTAACTGTGGTGGTCATTTGTCCGGAGTGGTGCGTTAACTATGTTGGTAATTTGTCCAGAATGACGTGTTAACTGTGATGGTCATTTGTCCGGAGTGACGTGTTAACTGTGGTGGTCATTTGTCCGGAGTGACGAGTCAATTGTGATGGTCATTTGTCCAGAGTGACAAGTTAACTTTGATGGTCATTCTCTGTAGTCGGAGTTGTTTACTAAAGATCTTAGGGTTTTAACGTCTTGTCCTGTGTCAATCCCTTAAATAATGTAATCTCTCTCTTATAACCAGGCAATGTATGCGGCTTAAATCACTTTTAACCAGGGAGAAGTTTATCTTCAGGTGATTAAGTCTCATCTGATACAAACTGTGGTGAGACGAAACCGAAATCAGAATATACCAGGGTGTTCCAACACGAAAGAGGGTTGTCAACAACAGCGAGACGGCGATCTAGCATCCGGGATATTTCGATCCAGACTCATACATTATAAATTTACCAGAAACTGGCCAAGGTAATCCGAACATATCCTTACAATCACGTGGGCAAATTCTCCCTACGATATCTCAAGATGCCATGTCATATTTTCAATATAATACTTCCATGAATGCTTTGTATATCATTTCGGACAAATGTACCTATTCATCGTGGTACTTTCTCTGAACAACCGACACATGCAAGGAAGACTCTCGTAGAAGACCTGCTGATACCGATCAGTTGCTATTCGTGATATTCTCTTATGTTATAGACGACGATATGCTAGCGTCGGATCGCCACAGGTTCATCTTCCTCCGCCCCTGTATCATCTATATCCGCCATTTCCGCCTTCCGCTTGTGTGAAGTCAGCAAAAACACAATACCAGCGATGACGAAGAACACAAAGCACATCCATGACAACACAAACGAGTACCCGTATGTATGATTTGCCTTATTTGGAATACGTTCCGGTAGATGGGCGTCGGCATATTCAACACGTCTGATGAACACTTCATTCTCCACTAACACACAAGCCGCTGAAAAAGACAAAAAAAACCGGTTCTTTAGCATATTTTATAAGATAAAACAGGAGGCCCAGAGGGTCTATATCGTACACCTGGTTTGTAATATCAAGTAATGTTATGAAAATAGGATAATTGTTTCTTTTCTGTAGGATTTTAATGAATTTAAATTCAAAGGTTTAGGCGATGTTCCCATTACCCAGATGATACATAACTCTATCACTAATAGCGATTTAAAGGGTTTAAGTCTATTCCCCACCATTGAACCCCGTCCCTCCTGCAGGGTCAGATCCAAAATTTAAATATGTTCCTCTTCCCAAGAGGACATTTCTAGCCAAATTAGCAAGCAAGTGTCCCACGTAGGTTTCGAGGTCACACACTACCCATAATATTTTAGTTTAAAGATGCTCCACCGTCGACAGAGCATAAAAGATACTCATCATTTGAATAATTATTTTTGATTTACTCATGTATATATGTGTCTAATGAACACAAAATTATATAACATAACTTGTTTTGCTCTTGGTGGATACCCAATGGGTACTTCAATAGCACCATGAACTTTTTCCATGACGCAATTATTCATTTTTATAATTTTCATCCTGAAGTAAAATACGAACTTTTCAATGGTAGTAATAGTGTAAAGTAAGTAACTTTTGTAACTGAACAAAAATACTAATTCGTCTGCTCCTGTTTTTGATAGAGAAAAAAAATACCATTTGTCGGCGGAGGAGCATCTTACTGCTTTATGGCTAGTTGTAGTGACCATCCATGAAGGCCAAATGTGGGTCATGATATAGAGTTTGAGGATATAGAGTTTGAGGATATATTAAAGTATCTTATATTTACATTTTATATTTACATGATCTCAATGATGCCTCTAGCTAGTTGAAATGATCGTCCAACAATGATACCTTATTCTCAAGTGTATTCATTTTGGGTTATGATGAATTCTGAGGATATTTGACATTAGTCCATGAGTCTCTCTCTCTCTCTAAAACTTATAAATATGTAAATATGTATATTTTTGCCATTTTTGTATTCTTTGTTATATAATTAATCTTAATTCTGTAGGGAGAGGGCTTCATATAAGTTGGAAAACTTGTGCCCAATCCCATTGTATATAAAATTACACAATAAAATATGTTTAAATCAAAAGTCCATAAGACTTCTCCGCAATATTGAATATCATCTTAATTCTCGCTACGTAGGATCATGTTATACACTTAGACTATACATAATAAAGTTGTTATACACTTAGACTATACATAATAAAGTTGTTATACACTTAGACTATACATAATAAAGTTGTTATACACTTAGACTATACATAATAAAGTTGTTATACACTTAGACTATACATAATAAAGTTGTTATACACTTAGACTATACATAATAAAGTTGTTATACACTTAGACTATACATAATAAAGTTGTTATACACTTAGACTATACATAATAAAGTTGTTATACACTTAGACTATACATAATAAAGTTGTTATACACTTAGACTATACATAATAAAGTTGTTATACACTTAGACTATACATAATAAAGTTGTTATACACTTAGACTATACATAATAAAGTTGTTATACACTTAGACTATACATAATAAAGTTGTTATACACTTAGACTATACATAATAAAGTTGTTATACACTTAGACTATACATAATAAAGTTGTTATACACTTAGACTATACATAATAAAGTTGTTATACACTTAGACTATACATAATAAAGTTGTTATACACTTAGACTATACATAATAAAGTTGTTATACACTTAGACTATACATAATAAAGTTGTTATACACTTAGACTATACATAAATAAAGTTGTTATACACTTAGACTATACATAATAAAGTTGTTATACACTTAGACTATACATAATAAAGTTGTTATACACTTAGACTATACATAATAAAGTTTTATACACTTGACTATACATAATAAAAATTTGTTATACACTTACTAGACTATAACATAATAAAGTTGTTATACACTTAGACTATACATAATAAAGTTGTTATACACTTAGACTATACATAATAAAGTTGTTATACACTTAGACTATACATAATAAAGTTGTTATACACTTAGACTATACATAATAAAGTTGTTATACACTTAGACTATACATAATAAAGTTGTTATACACTTAGACTATACATAATAAAGTTGTTATACACTTAGACTATACATAATAAAGTTGTTATACACTTAGACTATACATAATAAAGTTGTTAAGACTTTCGCAGCAGTTTTCTCTTGATTGTTTCACCCTTATTTGAAACTTACAGAGACAAAAAAAAAACAATCCATTTTTTTGTGATTTTTCTAACATTCAAATACCGCTGACCAGTCTACCTTACATTATATATATATAAGAGAGTACAATAATTATAATAGTTACGTTAGAAAATATGCATAATATTTCCTCTTAAAAATGTCAAGTCTTCGAACGTGTAATGCATCTGATTTTGAGTTACCTCCCTCTGAGCGTGGTCATCGTACGGTAGCGAATAAGCTGAACTGAGAATAGTTTTGTTCTGATTTTGAGTACCGAGACTACAACACAATGTGCATGCTCGGTAACCAAGGCGATATATACACTAACGCTAATTGGTAGTATTTGGGTGATCAAAGTCAAATACGAAAGTAGATAAAGAACATGACCAACCATCATATCCCTTCAAGTCTAGATTACGAATCTGTGTATCTTTCTTTAATATTTAATTTTAAGTGCTATATGGCGTTTGCTGTTATTTCAATGAAAACATGGAAAATAGATAGCACGCCTATAAAGATTAACTGTAGCCATGATAGGCGGACTACGACTGATTATGTAAGGAAGGGAGGAAGTATTGAGTTACCACCCTTATCTATAATTCAAGTTTCCGTTGGTTTTCCAGTTATCTTACATATTGCGATTTCTATATAAGATAATTAAACATGTTTACAGATATCAAAAAGACTTGAAAAAAAAACCACTGTCCTATCCTGGGTCTCATATTGTTCAAAATGGCAAAGGGTTTCGTCATGAGGCAGTTCCCCTTTTGAGGAAGAGATTGTGCAATTAAGCCACCCCCCTCCACCCACACACACACACACACCCACCCCCGTCCCTTGTCAGAAAGGCATTGATAGATAAAGACATATCGATCACGACCCACACAAAATATAGATAAAAAACAAGCAAACAAAAATAAAAGAAAAATACATTGAGGTGAAAAGACTTAAATATTTAAAGATATTTAATATTCGTAACATAATTGTTTCAGTTAATTAAATCAACAAAACTATCTTTGAAATTGTGAACATATCCAAACATAACAGGATTGCCCGGACCGAGTTGTCAAGTTATACACACTGGCCCTCTACCACTAGGTTATAATTCGAAACCCGTGTGAGCATGGTAATGACCGAAGATCAGATTATTTCATCCAAATGCATAACAAGTACATAGAGAACAGCATATTCTGTGGACACTCCATTGTTTCTATAACCAATAAAATCTCACTCAGTTGTGATGACTATGGCTATGACAAAACATAAATGAAAACCAATGTGGCAAAATGGGTGCTGGAAAGATTATAAAGACAAACCTGTCATAAGGTGCATGAGTGCTGTAAGCCTCTTTAGGATGTAGCGCGGCCGTCTGAGGGTGTAGATGGCAAATATATGACCCAGTACCATGACGAGGAGGGCGATGATACCGAACGCTGACCCAGTCCTCATGTAATCTGTGTACAGAGAGAGAAAGCATAACAACCATGGGAAGAAATACTGAATATTCAACTTCTGTGACTTTAGTAGATAGACCTTTTACATTTCCAAAGCATTATAACTTTAAAATATGTTGATTTCCGATTTTGGTAAAGAAAAACTATCAAAATGACAGAAAAGTGTTCAAGAGTAGTAGATCTAAGACAAATTGCTAATCCTTCATTGCAACGATAATTTTTCGAACTGTGAAATGTATATAACGAATACATGAACCAAGGGTTAATGTTGTATTAAAGTGCTATCTTACTGAACTATACTACCAAGATTACTGAGAAGAGATGAGGGAAAGCTACCGGAAATAAATATTTTTTTATTTTTAGTTAACCGGTTTAAAAAACTCTGATCATATATACCAGGTGGTCAATCACATGTATCACTATTGAGTGAGTGATATTATATCCAGAGAGGTGCAGAAACGTTTGGTAACTATGAGTGTGCCTGTAAAAAGCCTGTATAGACACTAGCGTCATTGTGTTGACGCTTATAGAGAGATTATACGAAAATAATTGGACGCTTATAGAGAAGTATAGAGAAGCGCGACACTTTTAGACATGTGAACGCCGATCCACCGCGATAGCCGACTCACCGCGACACTTTTAGAGAGGCGAACGCCGACTCACCGCGATACTTTTAGAGAGGTGAACGCCGACTCACCGTGACACTTAGGGGGGTGAACGCCCACCGGTGTTATGATTGACTTAACTCTAAAAGAAAGGTTACCGACAATGTATGCGATGTCAGTAGACTGTGACAGCATAGAAAGGTCACTGACTGTGTGAATTATCGTCATTCAGACAAAATCTAATAACAAGTTATAGGAATAAAATCTATGCGTAGGCTGGTGGCAAATATTGTTCATAAATCATTTTGTCTACCGAAGCATAGAAATGGTTTATTTTCTACGAACTGCGCCATGTAGAAAACGCAACAACAAACGAATTCCCTGACATCATTGACAAAACGTTTTGATGTAAACAAAAATACAAAACAAAACACTTTAAGACTAGAGGTAGTGTAATGTCTCAGATTTGGATTTGAGTGAGTCGCTGTCTCAATGGTGTCATGTTTTGAAAATATTTATGAAAAAAAGTAAACAAACTTGCTGTGTAGTTTATCTGGTACACGACAAAGCTTGAAATGGTTTTACGTAATGTGACAATATCACCTGGGGAGCAAAACCAGAGTATCCGAAGATAAACCACCATCACTTAATGTGAAACTAGTACCTGGCTTGTACATTTGTCCCTAACGTTGGGGTAAATTCCAGCCATTTAAATGATCCACACGTAGATGGATACTGATGGAACTCCGACAGGTGAAATGTCAGCCATTTGGGATTTTGTTTACAGAATTAAATTAAGGAACTTTTTTACTGGACGTCTGAGGTGTTTTGCTCTTTGTTTTTTATCGGATGTCTGGGGTTGTTGCTCTTTTTTACTTACCGAGGAACTGAAAGTCCGTTGACTTGTCTCTGTGAAGTTCACTGTCAGTGGGGAACAAATTGTGTCGCGCACAGGTCTCATCTAAAGAAAACGTTGAAACACGATTAACATAAGTAAGTTCGATAGTATTTATAACAACATGAATTATTGAACACATTGAGTATTGGTAAATAAATATCAAAAGAAATATCCTCTTGCTACATCTCAAGATCTTAATTTCCTTTCCTCAGCATATTGCTGATATAGCTTATCATCAATTTTCAATGAACTGTACGCGGGACCAATATTATATTCCTCGGCATATGTAGCCGAGATTGGTGATACAGTCACGAGACCTCCGGCGGTGTATAGACCGCAGCATTTCTACTCTAATCAAAATAACAGTAATCACATTTTGGCAAGACTGATCAAAACACCTACATGTTCAGGAGGGAAATAATTAGCCCCGGGTGACTCACCATCTCAATTAGGCCTTTCATCGGTGTCATTGTAAAACTGATATTTCGTGTGGGTTATATAATCTGCGTTATCGTAGCGGATTGAATAGATGCAGTGGCCAATTTGCAATAAGAGGAAACCAATCTTATGCGGAAAAACCCCAAACAAATTTGTCATCAATTTACAATCTTAATGAAGAAGAGAGCTGCTTCGCAATACTGGTTTCACTAGCAAAAAAAATAGGCAGTATAATTTCAGACTTCTGCGTTCCTCTTTGAAAAAATACATATTCCATTAACATCATTTTGAATTTCCTCTTATATAATGATATTGAAAACCTCACAGTAACTTATTTATGTTTATAAGTGGGAAAAAAACCTTTTAATTAAATATAATTGTATTTGATGTATTTTCCACAAATTACGTAAATATATGGCTTTCGAAATTTCATCTTGTTTTATCCTTATTTTAATGTTTACAGCAAATTTTGATGATAACGTCATTCAATTCTAAAGAAAAACGTCATCATTCTTTTATGTGAATTACGTCATTAATTTAGGTGTATCGGACTCTTTACTGATACACACCCCAAGATAATGCTACTCTACAACACGAAACAGGCAGTTAACGAATCAATCAAAATGCAGTTCCAATATGATCATAAAAAAATCAATAATTCATCAATGCAATGCCAATTCATGCGAAATTTGCCTCTGAAATGTCGCATCCACCACGTACCGCATCTAGTTTTCAGATTTTTCATTTTGCTTAAATTTTACAACTTATCGCAACATTATACACATACATTCACGCCAACCTCTAAATTGCAAGTTTGATTAAAAAGAGACCATAAAGGTCCATATCTCTATTGTTATAGCTATAACAGAGAGACAGCAAAGCAAAAGAAATAATTCTTTATATTTTGTGTATTTAATAATTGAATTAATATCAACATGCTAGGATATCTGACATAAAATGGTTTTATAAATTGTAATCTTAAATCTTCATTATATAACGAAATGGAATTCACTTTCAATATCATCATTACAAAATGAACATATTCTCGGATTCCTAGGCATATTCCTGTAACTTCCCCTCTTTATATTTAAATCATGGGAAGTTAGCCCAAATTTAGATATGTTTCTCTTAACTTTAATGTCTGAATATTGTTTGAAGATAGATCAGATTCAGATTTAAGAAACGATTACAAATCATATATACAGCCCAAACCACAATTATTTACTTCCAATTTCAACTGTAAAATCAAGCTGTGATTATTTTCTTCCATTTCTTTAAGACATTCTTTTCAAATGCAATTGTTAGTATTTTTTTTTAGTTTTATCCAATAATTAAAAATTCTAATTTTCCTGATATTAGATAAAGAAACTCTTCCAAGTTCAATCTAGACAATAGCATTAGTAGTGTTTTTCTTCACGCCAAGTACTCCTTTAAAGAAGCTGATGGGTACCTTTTCAATGTCAGGAACATTATGAAGTCCCCATATTTCACATCCATAATTCAAAACACTACTAACGTAAGAATCAAAAATTGCCAAACTGGCTTAATATTAATTGTTCTTGCATACATTCATAACAGCGAACAAAGTTTTTTTTACCTTGTTCTGAGATATGCTTTTGATTTAAAAAACAATCCGTTATAGTTTAACATTAGTCCCAGATAATCGAATTCATTTACGACCTCGATTAGCTCATAATTGTAATACCATTTCTCATTATTTCTAAAAACAATTATTTTTGTTTTCTTGTACGTTAACAGTGAGCCCTCATTTTATTACATATCAGTACTTGATGCTTGTTATCGTTAGCATCAACCCCAATCGGCCTTCTTGTCGCAAAGATTACAAAGCGTGGGCGTGGATGATAAAGACAAATGGTGTAATTTATACTCTTTGTGCGTGTGTGTGATGAACATTAGATTGGTCTGTATAATCTTATTGATGTGTATATCACATCTGTTAATTAGTTATGAACTTTTTTTAACATTATAAGAAATAACCAAACAAAAGTTGTAGCGACATACAACATATGGTAATCAACCTTGTTGGTCCTGATGGAAGCCCACGAAAGGTTGAATTGGGACGTAATGTGAAACCGGAGTTGCCAGGAAAACATGTGTTGGGTATGTGACCCCCATGTCTTCTTGTCCTATCGAGGAAACCAACCGTCCTGATTAATGACAACCCGAACGCCTGTAAGTTAATAAGTTAGTACATAACGGTATTTACCTAATGTTTTAAAAGAAGTACTTTGTGAATGAACCCCAAAAATCATTATTAAATTTATATTTTTTGGATCTCGGGAAATTCGTAGGAAATTCATAACTTTGTGTCGGAATGTTGCCATATTTTGTCTTTCATTGTTTTACCGACCCTAAAAATATACGGATTATGCTGATTTTAGAATGAAGCGCAAAATCATGAAGCCATTGAAGAGATGTATACAACCTCAAGATATAATGCCATCAGTCATAGAAGATAACTTGTACCAGGTTAAGCTTTAGGATTTATCTTTGTTTTATGTCCTGTTGAAAGCAAGTGCAATTTAAGGACGAACCAGGTATGAGAAATGGAGGGAAGCTCGAATGCACGTGCAAAACACTGATGTTTAGGAGATGGATGGAAAAAAACAGAGTACCAGGAAAAAACCCAACAGATCAATGGTCAGTAACTGGCGTTTCCATTAGACGTGAAGTTGATTATTGATACATGTAACTAAAAACTAATTAATAATTTGAGTTTATATGCTAAATAATTAAGATCTACTCTATTTCCTACTTATCTAATTAATATCGTATGTATTGCTTTATTTTAATAATGAAACATTGTATAAAGTTTGTCCTTGACACCTGATGGTGTACGTGGCTATGTTATCACTATAGCATTACATCTGATGTTGGTATGGTACACGGTTAGTGATGACATAAAATTATTATATGTATGTAGTTAGAATAATGTGCATTGTGCTGTAGGATGCTACTTATGGACAGTCATGATAGATACCACATGTCTGCGCACTTTGGTAAACAAAGCACCGTAGAGCCAACACTGAAAGCCAGTTATCAAACGAGCACATCTGGTGGGGGTTAACGTAAATACGGGGACAGCCGTCTGACATGGGTGGAGTAGGGGGTAGGATAATTACTGAGGACAGCCGTCTATGATTAGGAATAGGTAAATTTACGGAAACTGTCGTCCGAATCGAAATCCGAGCGGGATATCTATATCAAGGACATTGCGTTCCGCTGTAAAACTAAGGATGGAACAGACGACCGATGGGTCTGTGTGATGACAATTGTTACAGGGATATCTAGGCACAACTATCACAACCAAAGCTCACATAAAAACGGTAAAACGCTGACAAATGTCTCCCCCGAGACTTACAGGTTCTATAGCTGGCGATACACATCACAATATCACAAGAGATTGTTAGAGTGATGGGAGCATCAGGAGATATAAAATATGCATGGCGTCCAACATCACGAAACAAAACCGTCAAAACTAAACAATTCGCCACATAACAACATGGCCAATAACTAAAGGTAAATGACGCCCGCATGTTCAAACCATTGTTTTCTTAATAACGTAGTAAGTTGCTAAATAATTCTCAAATAATGTAAAGAGATAAAAGGTTGAATCACGAATAGTTGTTACATAGAAAGAAAAATATATCTCAGATTTAATTTTGATATGAAATAAACCAGACTCTTTCATTCCCACTCCAAAATACTGCATCAACCTTATCAGCATTGCAAGCTAACAAGACTTTATAAAACAAGTGTAACAACGTGCTTTCATGTCAGGTATGACGTCATATTCAAAATGATTGTCACAATGGGAATTGGTAACGGTTTTGGTTTGACGGAGTCTTGTGAATTACGCGACATACGCACATAAAGTAAAATTGGCGCAATACAGACATTATATAGCTGTGTACTACGTCAGCAGACATGACCATAATTGGATTTGAAATCACCTTACCTCTAGATGCGCTGCCAGGAATGGAATATTGGTTTGCAAATTAAATTTCACTAAATTGTCTACTTTTAAATTTGATTTTCAAAATGAAATTCTATTGCTTTTCAACACATTGAAAACATAATTTGCTTGCGGAAAGTAAATAAAATGACTATCGAGAAACTCAAAGAGATGGAGGTCTGTTTCGATCTTTCTAGTGTTCACACCCTTGCCATTCCCTTCAAAATTTAAAGATAACAATACTAAAATGGATAGCAGTGGGGAATTGTTTGCCAAACTCAGACACCCCAACAACAATGGTTTAACTAAGACAAGAATACCATAGACGTGATGGTCTAGGGGAACTCGGGCCATTGTGACATGCATTACACATGCATTACTGGTGTAGCTAGGTAGCGATAGCTGATCATGTTACAGGACGATTACATCATATCAAATCCTGCCGCAGCACTCCGTAAATACAATGTTTACATAACACTCGTTATAAAAACATCAATAGATATGATGATGCACCATATGGCAACATTTCTCCGTCTTTCAAAGTAGAACCCCCACATTTCCATTGATTTAAGTACACACTGTGAAATCCACAACGTCTGCTACCGAATCAAAATCACCATTTTCAATTCATATACCCCCTTTTCACTACCCAATTTCATCCCGTTATACCTTCTATTTTCAAAATTTTGTTTGCGAATGGATTTTTTCCAAATCGATTGCGTCTAAATTTCCCTCTTAACATCCCTCTCAACAACACATTAGGTTCGCCGTTCAAAACACCATGCACCCATTGCTTGAACAGCATCCAACAACCCCCATTCCATCCTCGCGATAGTCTTTATCCCCATCGTTTCAGTGTACCCACTCCCTCCTTCTCATATTGACTCCTTGTCCAGGTTCTTTATCGCTCTTCTCTCACCTCTCTTTCCAAGGCACACATTAAGTGTCCCCGCGACATCTTCATAATTCACCAAGTCTATCATGCCCATGCCTTATACTAATGCATGTCCATGAATTGTCTGTTAATTTTCGCTTGAGCCTCTATTTCGTAACAATAGTAAATTTGAATGCAATCTCGTGAAAACGAAATGGTTCACAGTATGACCACCTTTTCCACGACACTAAGAAATCTTGCCGACGACACCACCTCATTCCTACCTACGACATCGTAATAGCCCTCCTCTATCTTCCACGACACCAACTCATTCCAACCCACGACATCGTAATATCCCTATTTATCATCCACGACACCACCTCATCCATACCCATGACATAGTAATAGCCCTCTCTATCTTCCACGACACCACCTCATTCCTACCCACGACATAGTAATAGCTCTCTCTATCTTCCACGACACCACCTCATCCCTACCCACGACATAGTAATAGCTCTCTCTATCTTCCACGACACCACCTCATCCATACCCATGACATAGTAATAGCCCTCTCTATCATCCACGACACCACCTCATCCCTACCCACGACATAGTAATAGCTCTCTCTATCTTCCACGACACCACCTCATCCCTACCCACGACATAGTAATAGCTCTCTCTATCTTCCACGACACCACCTCATCCCTACCCACGACATAGTAATGTCCCTCTCTATCTTCCACGACACCACCTCATTCCTACCCACGACATGGTAATAGCCTCTTTATCATCCACGACACCACCTCATCCATACCCACGACATAGTAATGTCCCTCTCTATCTTCCACGACACCACCTCATCCATACCCATGACATAGTAATAGCCCTCTCTATCTTCCACGACACCACCTCATCCATACCCACGACATAGTAATAGCCCTCTCTATCTTCCACGACACCACCTCATCCATACCCATGACATAGTAATAGCCCTCTCTATCTTCCACGACACCACCTCATCCCTACCCACGACATAGTAATACCCCTCTCTATCTTCCACGACACCACCTCATCCATACCCATGACATAGTAATAGCCCTCTCTATCATCCACGACACCACCTCATCCATACCCATGACATAGTAATAGCTCTCTCTATCTTCCACGACACCACCTCATCCCTACCCACGACATAGTAATAGCCCTCTCTATCTTCCACGACACCACCTCATCCATACCCATGACATAGTAATAGCCCTCTCTATCATCCACGACACCACCTCATCCCTACCCACGACATAGTAATACCCCTCTCTATCTTCCACGACACCACCTCATCCATACCCATGACATAGTAATACCCCTCTCTATCTTCCACGACACCACCTCATCCCTACCCACGACATAGTAATGTCCCTCTCTATCTTCCACGACACCACCTCATCCCTACCCACGACATAGTAATACCCCTCTCTATCTTCCACGACACCACCTCATCCATACCCATGACATAGTAATAGCCCTCTCTATCTTCCACGACACCACCTCATCCCTACCCACGACATAGTAATACCCCTCTCTATCTTCCACGACACCACCTCATCCATACCCATGACATAGTAATGTCCCTCTCCATAAAATTATTTCATTCCCCACCCGACAGCACAAATTAATCCCTATCCACGACACGCTCCCACTCTCCCCATCTGATACCTTCCATGAAAGTGCCTACATTAAAACATTCCGTCTCCGGTATGCATAATTAATCAACTAATGACTGACGCCGTTCCAACATACCGAACAATTATAGCGGTCCCGTTCCCCAAGGTATGTACTGCTTGTTCGTCGTAAGTGCAATAATTGTGGTACGACCGTTGAAGCTGTCGTGACGATAGCGTGTCGGGCGTCTCCTCGATTGCCACAAAGACAAACCTTCTGAAGTATCTGATCATTCTATCCAATACCACGGTTAAAGAGCTCATACAGAGGCCTTCACTGTCGTTTGTAATCAATATATAATTAAAGCTACAACGGCTTAGTAAGACGCTGGAAATCGTCTTGGCTGCACAAGTAAGCATATATATATATACGTCTCCGCTTTGACGAAGGTTCGTTCATTTCAATACACACAGAAATCGAAGATCATGTTTTGTATTTAAATAACGAAATTGTGTACGATTCTTCATAACATACATTGATATGTAGAGAGGTTATCGTATCAGGGTTATGAATGTATCATGGTACATATGCAAATCTGCAGATTTAGTAGCATAATTGATGGGTAGTTATTATGAATGATGTTTACCTGATTTAGCGTCGAGATCGAAAGTCATTTACAAGATTTGATCAAAAGGAAGGCTTGTACGGAACCTTCAGAACCTTCCCGCATGAAAATTAAAAAATGATGTCTGAGTCGATAGCGAAGAATGGGAAAGTTCCGAGGGGGCAAGATCGTGTAAGCCCATTTAGATTGTTTCTCAAAATAAACTTAGGACAAAAGGGACTTTCTTGGGGAGATGAGATATTTGACGTTTGGCACGGAAACGACAATATTAATATACCAAAAGACTACGTATTTTTTTTTTTTTTTTTTTTTTTTTTGATTCCATTAAAGGTAGGTTTCGCCCAACCAAATAAATATTTTTTTTGTAAAATCCGATAAACAAAAGAAAAGATGAAAAAAACATATTAAAATTACCCCAATTTAATTTCTTCATGCGTATGGGATTAAACAAATGTGCCTTGAATACAAAATTGAAGGAAATCCTTGATTTATTACGATGTCAGCCCGACAGAATAGTATGCAAATTAAGCTGCGATGTATTGTGTTGTCGAAGTTTCGTGCACGCGCATTGTTACGCACTAAAAGTAAACAATATTGCCTAACGAAAGCGTGTGAGATAAAAAGAAATATATCTGAATAGGCAACAAAGAGGTAGAAATTAGAATGGAATCGGTAGCATTCTAGAATATCTCTAGGAAATGAATGAAATTCAAAGATGGCATGTAGCAATAGAAAACAGAGAAGCCCCATCTCAAGTGGAACTTGCCCAGATCTGTTGGGACTCGTGTTACACGTGGTAAGTTAAATTTCAGCACATACGCCAGTGCACATACAGCCGCAGACTAACTACATATATGTTTGATGTATTAAGCTAGCGAGCGTATGTAAGTAAGATGACGTGTTTAAGATTATATGATATGTATAAACAGTCCATCGCACTTCGATTTGTTGTTTTTTTTAACTAAACATGCCGTGGCACTGTCACTACTATCCGACTTTTTGTTGCACGCTCCCGTTTGTTGATGCGGCCTCGTTTTGGAAAAAAAATACGCCATGTTGTATGTAAAGCTTGACTTCGCTCTATTTTTAGAGGAGTATTTTCCTGGTCAAGCTAGGCAACTGACCACCCATATTGTTCGCTGTATGCATTGAAAATGATCTGAAGATTATGTCTATGTACAACATAAATTTCAATTTCAAATTTCATTTGGCGAAACCTACCTTTAAGCAGACAATATTGGAGCAATACTTTGATCCACTATGCCATATCAGTTCACTTTGATTTGTTTATTAAGTTAACGTCATATTGTGTTTAACGTCCGTAAACAATGTTTTATATGAGGACTGTGGTAAAATATAATCATGTTGTGTCTCTTTGTGATACTGGGACAGATTTGATAGTACAATCTCAGTGAAGCTTGCCGCCAAAGACGACAGCGATCTACACAGACTGAGTTTTACTCCGGAAACATTGTTTTGCATACTGTGCAGCAATAAATATGCAACTAAACTAATTAAATAACGTTACACGCTGACAAAAAGGCATCAATTTAAGATTTGTTACTGTTTAGCAATTGATATCCCGTTCCCCGGCACCAGAGATGTGATTTATAGGCTTATGAACTACCACTGGAAATTAGACATTTGTGAAATTACCATGATGAGTTACAATACACGTTGTTGCTGAGAATGCCAGACACACCAAATATAGTTTTCGGTGGGAAAAAAAAGTCAAAAGATGCCGACGAAAGTATATACCGACGCCAAAATATTTTATTAGAATCGATAGGTTTTGTAATATAAGTAAAGGTCGGAGCCCCATAACAGCAAGGCCAGGACTAATTAACCGCCAAACACTGTCTCTGTATACAAGATCCTGTTGGAAAATTAATGAAGAATGCATTTGTTGCCGACGACCTTTATAGAAATCAAACGGCTACAGAGTTCGCTCAGGCATGCAGGTTCCCTAGTGAGGGAAAGCATGCGAGACAGTTTGTGAAGTTCACGGCTTATGTGTCGCAGTTATTATTGATTAGCGAAAGCCAGCTTTAACGATGGTATTTCTTCTAGAGCTTAGGATAAACGACTTAGGCTATTTAGAGAGCGATATTATAAATATTCATATAGAAATACTGTTGCATTATTCGAATGACGTCACTGGTACAATGGCCATGACAACGCCTAGCATAACGAAATATAAATCACGTCATCTATACATTTTTGTGAATACGCCATAGTGAGCTAAGTTTCTATTGCCAGTTACATTGGTTTACAACAAGTTATTAGTAATGTTTCGCCATATCGAAGAGACAATTTCAAACTAACGAGCTACAAAACAACAAATGTCCTCTAGAACGTCTTTGATGATCGGGGTGAAATTACAGTAAAGATTGTTCGCACACATGCCGTAGATGCAGTGAAAGCCATCGCCGGTCTGATACCAAAACAGCATACAGTTTGTAAAATAAAATAGTATATTATCTTATGTTTGGAAATATCCTTCTGTTACGGTTTTTAAAAATTCTGCAATAATTCCAGCAAACATGTATTTAAAAAACAACAATTCAAGAAAGACTATGGTAATGCATTCTCAATATGATTTTAAATGTTATAATGTATAATTTTTCGATTCTTTGTGAATGTAACTAAAGTCGCTACAAACCCACATGCCCTATTGCACTCGTGTATTAAATATATAATCAAAACGACATCACAGCTATTCATTCGGTTTGTTAAATGGATAGGAGGTATGCTAAAATATTGTTGCTTTTCTCGAGAGATGAAATATTGCATCATATTTTAGATTTGCATGACGGCACGCGCAGACACGAGAGTGGCTGTCAACTCCATCCTGTCGCGCGCGACAATTGTAATTGTGTAAATTACGTTCTGAAACAGGCCAATGTTGAGCGCGAAACATAGAAGCACTATCGACGGAAACGACAACATTCACTCGTATGGCACTCTGGGAAATTAACGGCCTAATATCATCTTATTTCCTCCGATCTTAAATCGCTTGATATCCCTAAGGAATATACAAATAGCAAATCTGAAATGGAAATAAAAATGATGAATAATTTGCTGGCTTCCCATTGGTTGTCGGCCTCACTAATTACATCATCTGTTTCCCAGTAGTCATTAGTGAACACCCGTGGACTCGATAACACTGCCAGCTCTTTCCGTTAACATATCTATTTCCATTAACTTGGTGAAGTCAGCGACAAATTTGTGACAATACACTAGAAATTTAGTTTTCCCGAGGTGATTGAATAACATGTCTTCAGATGACATTAAAAAAAGTCACTACTCTTGGCCCGACCAGACAAGCCGACAAGGCTTGTTGATAGCTAATCACTAACGTTAATTAGTATTGTAGGATTGTAATAATCACGGACAAATAAGTCGTTCTCAACGACTGCCAATCACACTTGGAATGGGTTCCATATTTTATTGACGATATCGACAGGAGAGCACATTGGCAGCGTTCGTGGAGTTAGAAGGTGGCGAAAACACATTGGGCATTGTTCAGACAGAACAAATGGCACGAACGCACGTGGGAAACGTTCACAAAGAACAAAGGGCACAAGCGCACGTGGACAATGTTCATGTAGAATAAAGGAAACAAAGCTCGTGGGCTGCGTTCGGAAAGTTGGAAAAACTTAAGAGCATGAGCATTGCTTTCATTTAGTGATTGGGTGATATATTAGTGTGTTGAACGACAATTATGATAGTGTGCTTGGGAACAACAAACCATTTTGAAAAAAAATTGACTTTTAAATGATCCCTGGTAAAAGCATGGAGAGATTGTTTAGTGGTCACTGGACGGTAGTTCGTAATCAAAACGACGGATAAGAAAAAACAATCAGGGTTTTCGCCATTTCATTTAAAAAACTTTCGCTAGAAAAAAGATTAAAGTCCTTCATTTTTGTATCTAGTGTAGTAGTAGGCCATAATAGACTTTGATTTTGAATTAAAAAATAACCATACTGGATACACACTTAATAGCTTTGATAACATACCCTGAAACGCTCACTACAATAAAAACATGCCATTGGAAAAGCAACTAGTTAGTTGGTGCTTAAAGTTCCATCATGTAATTGTCTTGTTTTGCAACGTTAATTGAGATCAAAGGCTCCTTTTAGAATTTTCTAAAGCCTACTTGGAAGAATAACTAGATTAGCAATATTAATGAATGCATGAACACTGACACTTAACAGTAAGATGGACTCGCATATGGATCTAATGCAAACTCCAACCGTTGGGATAATATGTACATAACATTCGAGAATAAAGGTTCCATTTTTGTCCTCTCTTCCCCGTTGATAACAAAAATTGAATATATATTCTTTCCCAGATGAAAGTGGTACTACAAAGGATTTTGTTCATAATATATCGACAAACAAACACATCACGAACTATCATTTTTAATTCCGTATGAACTTCATGCTAGAGTGAATCTGACTTTGATTATTTTTCTCGCGTGAATAGGTTGATTATACAGTGTTAATTACAAAAAAGAGCCATTTTTGTCACTGTTTGTGCATATAGAAGAAAATCGTCCGTTGTTGTTAAATGCAATGCATGTTATTTTCGTTTGTTGATTTTATTTGAGTGGAGACTTGAAGCTACGATTTTCAGTCATGATTTCGGAATGATCGTTTGGTTCGATTCGTTTAATGTCCTATTAACAGCCAAGGCCATTTACTAACAATCACGAGGCGAGAAAATCAACCGATCCGCGGTCAGTATCTGGCGTCTGCCTTGCAATGGATTCGAACTCGCAACTCAGAGGTAGAAGGCTTGTGGTAATATGTCGGGACGTTGATCTATCGGTCTTTACCAACTATCCGCTACGTTTCGCTTCAAAATGAGATTTTCGAGTTTATTAATGTTTATCCCAATTGATATTTTTTTTTAAATTGCCAAAATCTAGTCATTTCTTTGTCTTAAAATAATTGGCAAAAAAATGCAATGCCGCAGAAACTAGCTTTCGCGTTTCGATCTGTAAAATATAAACTTTTCAAATCCAATTTGTTTTACTCGCATCAATTTGATTGGCTGATGTATCATTTCTGTCCGTTTGATTGGCTGAGATTTATATTTTCAACGGCAGTCTTCTCTAATTTGGCGTCTGGTAAATTTCTCGATGTGAAATAATGAATTTTATTTCCTTATCCTTGGCAATGGCTGCTAGTTAATTGACATGGAGTGCATTATTTGTGAGGATGGGCAAGGGGCTAAATTTGTTAATCCTGTCAACAGGCTCATGATGAATGTATTGCCATCAATAAAGGCGTTACGGCCTTTACTGTGACCCTTTGAAACCGTAGAAAGCAATGCATTTTCAAAGTTCAACATTTCAAATCAATTTTACTTTATTTGACACAAGGAAGAACCCAACTTAAGGGTCAATTCGGTTTCATTTTCTTTCATAAAATTTTGCTATCGACGTCATCGGTTCTCTCCTTTGCTACACATATATGTTTGTGTCAATAGACTGAAGCGTGTTCGAGATGTTTCGTATTCATTTGTTGAATTTGTTGTCTGTTTTTTGCTATCTCACAGTACATCTTCAATCTTTCAATATTATAGATTCGATCCGGTCAATTGGCAGGTAAGTGTGAAATAGACACTTTATCTCTGAGTCAAAACCGTCCTCGTCGGTCCAAACGCTAAGCTGATGGCCAGAAGCGAAGAGGTTGCAAATGCAATGTAGTAATTTATGTGATAGCTATCACGTTTTACTTTGAGAAGGACGACTTCATTAAACATGACATTTTTCCAACTCAATTCTCTTTATGATGTATATTTTTGAGTCAGCCTATTCTTTGTCTATATGTGTAAGATCTCTATTTAAAGAAGCTGCACCCGGACGACTGTTTTGCGCTTTCTTTCGGCCTGTTGCCAGTATAACATGACAGTATGATAGTACTATAAAGTAAACAATGCTCATTATGGAGAAGGACGATTGTTTTGCCCTTTCTTTCGGCCTGTTGCCAGTATAACATGACAGTTTGATAGTACTATAAAGTAAACAATGCTCATTATGGAGAAGGACGATTGTTTTGCCCTTTCTTTCGGCCTGTTGCCAGTATAACGTGACAGTTTGATAGTACTATAAAGTAAACAATGCTCATTATGGAGAAGGACGATTGTTTCGCCCTTTCTTTTGACCCGTTGCCAGTATAACGTGGCGGGTTGTGGTGTGCTGCTCTGTGTCTTTGGTAGTATGTTTCAGTGTGATTGTACTATAAACTAAACAGTGGTACAAATATATATCCATCACGAAACATCTGACACATGCACATGAATCATAAATAACAGAACATTCTTAAATTATCTTAGCTACTGAGACACTTCAGGACGTCAACATCAAGGCTCAAATCACTATCTTTATCAAATACATATAATGCAAGGTTATTTTATAACTATTTATTTAGTTATTCGGTACCTAAATTAAGTGTTTATGTTGGTAATTTTAATTTCAGTGTGGATACGTTTAATAGAGAAGTGGTAAAATACCTTAACTCGTGTCAAAGTGATGTTACTATATTTAATTCATTGCAAATGGATTTTAAGTTAGTGGCTTTATGAAAACTAATTTTGTCTTCAGGAAAGATTGGTACGGGCTTTGGGAATGAGTATATAGGAGTTATATTTAAAACGTCCCCATTACATAATTTATAACGTAGATGCAAGACATTGTATTTCGAAATAACCTAGAAAATGGATTGTGAAAGACACAATGGGATGGATGGAAGGTACGTACAGCAACAGATAGCCAGACCTTTCGTTCGGATATTACACTTACTTACCCTGGTAGCTGGATACATTACCAATATAAGTAAACATCATACTCCCAGCTTTCCATTTACCAATTATCTTTTACGCTTCATCATAATGTATTTATACCTGAAAATGGCATGGTTCCATCTTTCTGTCCCGATCGTAAAGAGAGATGGCTTTTGTTGAATAATGATAAAACTACTATCTTGTTAGCCAAGAACGAAGGAGGGTAACAATGTTTGCTTTTATGAGTACATGTTTCCCGCGCACCTTGATTCATAAACACAAAAGCTGAGGTCACGTCACAATCATTACAAAACACGGACGCCTTGTCTTCCCAGGGGCTAATGCTTAATCAGCTCTCCTGTACTTTTTAGGGGTCCGTTGATATAGAATGCGACTTATGACAGTATTGTTCTGTATAGGGCAATTGTGGTATGGTTGTAATTGGGTTACGTAGGGTAATTGCAGGGGCGTAGGAAGCGGGGGGCAGCCCCCCCCCCCCCCCCGTTCCCCAGGACGGGGGGGGGCAAACATGTCTTTTTGCCCCCCCATTTTCGCCGACTGAAATTTTCTAAAAATGCTTATTTGAAAGAAAAAAGGGTCCTCCTGCACATTTTTCGTACTTCATTCTAGAAAATTTTCCGCTGCGCGGCGCATTTCCTAAAACGTTCAAGCACATATTGTCAAACCTTAAATAGTAAAAATTCAATACACAAAAACTAGACTAAAAATGTCCATCAAGGGATTCTATGTACTATTTAGAAAAATGTCTCTTAAAAGATCAATTTGTTTATATGTCTTGGCGAGACAATTAATTCATTTTTTATGTTACACAACAATGTGCCGATGGTGTGAAGCCGGTATATTCAGATCGAGAAGGGTTGCATAATGTTATGACGACACAATTATCATTTCTAAATGCTGGTAGCTTTAAATCGAAAAAAATACCATGTTAAGAACGCTTTATAATCATTAAACTTTATCGTAAAACTCATCTCAGCCATTCTAAATCGTATTTTTTTTTTCCCGGGGGAGACCCCCGGACCCCTCTAACACCAAATTCTCGCGCGCCTTTGGGCGCTCACAAATTCATCAAAATGCATCGTAAAACTCATCTAAGCCATTCTAAATCGTAATTTTTTTTCCCGGGGGAGACCCCGACCCCCCAAACACCAAAATCTCGCGCTTTCGGGCGATCTCAAAATCATCAAAATACATAAAACTCATCCCGGGGGTCACCCTCAGACCCCTAACAAAACACAAAAATCTCGCGCCTTCGACGCTCACACGCTAATTTGGCCAATTTGCGTTTTCGTTAATTTCCTTTTAGCGACCCCACTGTCTATAAATGTGTACAAGGATTAAATTTAGTGATATATGAAAAATGTACATAAAGCATATATTATATGGTTGGGAGTTGAATTAATCTCCTCTCGTAAGGGGGGGGGGGGGGGGTGTTACAAAATATTGAGGACCTTTGCCCCCCCCCCCCCATGACGTTTCATCTTCCTACGCCACTGAATTGTATGACTGCCTTGTCTTCTGTAGGTATGGGTGTCGCGTGTTGTAGCACCAATGTATAGCCACCTTGCATTGCTGAGGGCAAATATGTTACTATCTTGTGTTGTTGAGGGTAAATTTATGACAACTCTTTGTTGTTGAGGGTAAATATATTACTACCTTTTGTTGTTGAGGGTAAACACATTAATACCTTGTGTTGTTGAGGGTAAATATATTAATACCTTGTGTTATTGAGGGTAAATGTATGACAACCCTTTATTGTTGAGGGGAAATGTATGACTACCTTGTGCTGTTGTGGGTAAATGTATGACTGCCTTGTGTTGTTGAGGGTAAATGTATGACAACCCTTTATTGTTGAGGGGAAATGTATGACTACCTTGTGCTGTTGTGGGTAAATGTATGACTACCTTGTGTTGTTGAGGGTAAACATAATAATATCTTGTATTGTTGAGGGTAAATATATTACTATCTTGTATTGTTGAGGGTAAATATATTACTATCTTGTATTGTTGAGGGTTAATATATTACTACTTTGTGTTGTTGAGGGTAAATGTAATACTATCTTGTATTGTTGAGGGTACAGTATATAATACCTTGTGTTGTTGGGGTTAAATGTATGGCTACCTTGTATTGTTGAGGGTTAATGTATTACTACCTTGTGTTGTTGAGGGTAAATGTATGACTACACCTTGTGTTGTTGAGGGTAAATGTATGACAACCTTGTGTTGGTGAGGGTAAATATTTTACAATCGTGTGTTGTTGGGGTTAAATGTATGACAACCTTGTGTTGGTGAGGATAAATATATTACTACCTTGTGTTGTTGAGGGTAAATATATTACTATCTTGTGTTGTTGAGGGTAAATGTATGACAACCTTGTATTGTTGAGGGTAAATGTATGACAACCTTGTGTTGTTGAGGGTAAATGTATGACTACCTTGCGTTGTTGAGGGTAAATGTATGACAACCTTGTATTGTTGAGGGTAAATGTATGACTACCTTGTGTTGTTGAGGGTAAATGTATGACTACCTTGTGTTGTTGAGGGTAAATGTATGACTACCTTGTGTTGTTGAGGGTAAATGTATGCTACCTTGTGTTGTTTAGGGTAAATGTATGACTACCTTGTGTTGTTGAGGGTAAATGTATGTATGACTACCTTGTGTTGTTGAGGGTAAATGTATGACTACCTTGTGTTGTTGAGGGTAAATGTATGACTACCTTGTGTTGTTGAGGGTAAATGTATGACTACCTTGTGTTGTTGAGGGTAAATGTATGACTACCTTGTGTTGTTGAGGGTAAATGTATGACTACCTTGTGTTGTTGAGGGTAAATGTATGACTACCTTGTGTTGTTGAGGGTAAATGTATGACTACCTTGTGTTGTTGAGGGTAAATGTATGACTACCTTGTGTTGTTGAGGGTAAATGTATGACTACCTTGTGTTGTTGAGGGTAAATGTATGACTACCTTGTGTTGTTGAGGGTAAATGTATGACAACCTTGTGTTGTTGAGGGTAAATGTATGACTACCTTGTGTTGTTGAGGGTAAATGTATGACTGTGTAAATCATATGACTACCTTGTATTGTTGAGGGTAAATGTATGACTACCTTGTGTTGTTGAGGGTAAATGTATGACTACCTTGTGTTGTTGAGGGTAAATGTATGACTACCTTGTGTTGTTGAGGGTAAATGTATGACTACCTTGTGTTGTTGAGGGTAAATGTATGACTACCTTGTGTTGTTGAGGGTAAATGTATGACTACCTTGTGTTGTTGAGGGTAAATGTATGACTACCCCTTGTGTTGTTGAGGGTAAATGTATGACTACCTTGTGTTGTTGAGGGTAAATGTATGACACCTTGTGTTGTTGAGGGTAAATGTATGACACCTTGTGATGTTGAGGGTAAATGTATGACTACCTTGTGTTGTTGAGGGTAAATGTATGACAACCTTGTGATGTTGAGGGTAAATGTATGACTACCTTTTGTTGTTGAGGGTAAATGTATGCCTGTGTAAATCATAGCGCCATGGTTTGAAGTAGATATCAATGTTACAAGTAGTAAGTTTAATACGATTCGCTATATAAGCCTTTCTGTTAGAACTCTCCTCTCTCAGACAGTTAATGCCACCAAGGAGCTGATGCTGTATAATTACAGTATGGGCTAGAATTCTCGGAGTGGAGGAGCGATATAAGTCGACGGGACACGCCATTCAAACTCATATTTTCTGTGGAATTCACCGAAACGTGAAATATCTGAAGTGACACAGGAAAAACATGACGAATACCCAGCGTGTCTATTGACGGACAGAACTGATGATTCAACTGGACAGTTCATTACGTCTATGGCGTATCATTAAAAACAGCAATGCTCTTGTTTATTGCTTATAGCTAAATCTAACATGTGAAGGAAAAATAAATTCGCGACGACAGTATTTCTCTACAACCGATAAAATCTTACAATAACGCATTGGCCATAATGATAATGGTACTGTTGAAACCATACTGAATTGCTAAATAGAAAATTTATTGGGAATTGTCAACATTAAATTGGCGTGCTTATTTATAGGGTATGAATGTGACTTATTTTAAAGGATGTTGTTATTCCCCACTCGAACGAAGTTAGAAGATATACTGGAATCACCTTATATGTTTATCCGTAGAAAACAGTTGTCTGGACAATTCCTCCTAAACTACTTCTTCAATGAAACTTGGCAACGATGTTTGGGACCATGTATAAGTTTGCATGCAAGGTTGTTATGTCGAAATGTTGCGGTTGCTTTGGTAACCAATGCACTATACACAGGTTTTATAAAATAGTCAATAACTTATCAGTTGTTTTATTATTATTTTTTCTTTTGTTAATTTTGTCCAAAACTAGGTCACTTGTTGTATCATATATAGATGTCTATAATTTGGCATATTGCAAATGATTCAATAACGGTTAAAAAATGGAAGAACATTTGATTCCCATGGTCTGAAATACGAGGTCAATAGGATGGGTAGCTTTAGCCATTGTCTTATAATTCTACTTCAGAATGGTATTTCTTGTGCGAGGAGCTCAGGTGTATGAGGATTTCGTTACGTTCACGGAGGCAACAGTATATATAACCTTAACCAAAGCAGACATTCCTGTTCGTCGGGCGTTTGATGTCAAACGGAAGTTTACACAAACCTCTCGTCAAATAACAATGATTTTTGGCCATGTGTCGGACCTTGTTGGAAAAAGCGAGTTTAGTAGATATGCGAAATGTGCTGCGACACTACAAACAAAATATCTAGTAGTGAATTGACGCAAAGTAACATAAAACCATTCCCATGCATCAGGATTATTGATATAATAACTAGCATAATGTATAGAAGGTCGCTGTAGGTTTGGACATTTGCTGTGCATTATGGAAAAAAGGATAATAAAAACGCGAATTAAATTAAAGGCCCACTACCTTTCCGAAACGGCTTTTAATTTTCAAAATGGGAATGTTAAACAAGATCGATAATTTTGTAGAATCTTAAAAATTATTAACTTACCGTTAATACTACATTTATCATCACCTTCTGAACGATTTGATTAAAATAAATAAAATGTTTATTTTCATAACGCGGGTCGTATTATGTTTCCCGCCGTCGTCCTAAATACCGCGCGGTAGTTGACTATCACTGCGCCAGACGGCAAAACAGCGAATTGACTTTCCACTGTTTTCATATATTACGCAGGAAATCTTGCATATGTTTGGTGTAGTAACCTTATTTTAGGTCATCGGTATGGATTTTCTGATGTTATCAATGTTTTTAAGAAACCTTTATATTTTGCTCCGGAAAGGTAATGGGCCTTTAAATATATTAAAAATGGTTCCATATTTGTTAGTATAGGTAAACTCATGTCCATCGTCAGTATGATGATAGGTAGAAATAGCATATCCGACAATCGGTAGTACATTTGTTGAGATGTCGTCAATCAATACCTAAAATGAATTGACAGAGCAAGGATATATAGTAGAGGAAGGTACGTATTGCGGATACCTAAATGAATGTTACAAGACAAGAATGACAGGACAAAAGAAACAAGGACAATTTCTTCATTAACCAAAACGTATTGGCGACTCTTGTCAATACGCTCTCTGGTAACCATGCGGAGGTTAATCATTTCAATATTCGAGTGACAATCATTGTACGATGGATTCTGCTATAACTCGCTTGGGCAACGAAATACATAGATGTAATATGTTTATCTGATCCCAGATTTATACTGTATCATGCCAAAAATGCATTTTTAATAAAGAGAAACACTTAATTCAACTTAAAATCTACAAGACTTGGTCCTAATTCAAAAGGAAAGTGCCTACATTGTCTTGGGTAACCAAATGTACGGCATCTGATACTCTCCTTCGGTTAACCAATTCCATGGTTGGTTATCCCAACACCTTTCTGGTAGCCAGAAGATGGTGCCAATATTTTCTCGGGTAGCCAGTTGATGAGGATATTCTCAACTCTCTCGATTAAACAAATGTTATGGTTGTTTATGCAATACTTTTTTGGGGTAACTAATGAATGGGGGACTTTGCAAAAACTCTCTTGGGTAACAAACGTATAATGGATATCTCTTTAGGGTAATCAAAGTGTGAGAGATAATGTCAATACTTTCTCGATTAACTGATTGTATCATATAGATCAGACAAACCAGTGTATGGTCTTTCAATTTACCAAGAGTATGGTTTATTTATTTTAATACTCCCATGGATAACCGAAGGTGGGGTGTAATTCAAACTCTAGCTTGGGTAACCAAATGCACGGTGATTTTTGACGACACTTTTGCGGGTAGTCAATGCATGTGGATTCTATCATGAATAATGGTGTCCCTAAGTTATCGGCAGTGCATTAAGTGATCGAAAGGCGACATAGTATCGCCATGTTGCTGTGTTGGATGATCTAATTGACAGCATGCGTGTCATAGAGCCTTACGAGCCCGTTATATATCCTTACCCATGTTCGTGCACGGAGATGGGGGTCGTGTGGTCAATCTGGCATTTACACGCACATAAATCATGTATCTCGTCCAGCCATCTCCGTGTTAGAACCACAACATATGCTCGTCATTATTATACGGTAATGTTTGTCGGACAGGAATGTGGTCATAACTACACTAACCACTAATAACCCCGAATCTCCGTCACTAAGGAACGGAGCTATGGCAGCCTGGCACGAAATCTGGTGTATCATACAAAATGGCAGACTAGGAGAAAGGTTCACCACGACGTGATGATAGAAAATTAATCCAGACAATTAAACGGTGTCGTCATATTTCCTATATAAATTTGTATTTTATAGTAGAAAGATATGATGACATAGCTTATTTTGCTATTATCTGTGCATATATCCATTCTGTATATGCGTTTAATAACTCGATCTGAGATAATTAGCTAGCAGCTGGAACTTCGACACTACCATTATTGCAAATCTCTAAATTCTAAAAATAAGAAAAGGTTACAATACTCAGGAAATACATAGTAACGCCCAATTCAAAAACGGAATGACCCAAATCTAATTTTAGATAACATTTCGATATATCACGGACTATTTTGGTAGCAGCGTGGTACTCAATATTTTGGAGTGATTTAGTAGAAATCTGGCACCGTTGTAGACCCCAGGCTTTGTCTCTATATACTGCTACAACAGTGGTGTATATTGGATTAGAGATCGATTAGAGACTCAAGCTTAGGGTAACCTGGACCAACCAACCAAACACACAGTACTGTATTTACCTCGCAGTTTTGGCGCATTTTAATCTCAAGCAAGATTGAATGGATGAGCAGATGTTGGAATGGTGAATTTTGGTTCGCCATATAGTAAGACCATAGCGTCAACACAAACCGATATTGGCACACTTCTAAACATTTTACGTTTAGACAACTAGATCAAAATTCATCCTTGCACACAATGTATGTGAATGGATAGCAGTTTTTGGAACCCTTGTGCCCCTTACAACTTGCAACCTATTTTTTGCTTTATACGACTCTTTTCAGTGCTAAATTCTGGTTCACTTACTATTGTCAATGTACTGGCTCTGTGGTACGTGCGTCTCCCAAAGAGCACTTGCCGACTAATTTGTGGAAATCACGTCCTTATCTCCAACTAAAAGCATCTTTTCATGACTTATGACGCCATTTTTATTAAGAATTAGGGACCCACGTGTGTCCAGCATATCTAAATAGTTACCATATTAAGATATATATATATATTCTCTTTTGTTTTATGAAGCTCTACATACTTGGTATGTTACGAACTTTTGTAACTCTTGAAATCTCAAGATGCCATGCATATTTTGGGGTGCGTGCTTTCCCTTTGGTAGGTAAATGTTACTTCACGTCTCCACACTGTGGCATGCTTTGGGGACTTGGCCTATATCTCGCGTAATCATCAAAAGTCGGTATGCGGCGTGGTTTGATCTCACGTCTCACTTAAGTACGTGATTTGTGTAGTATTGACGGATATAGTATCCATAGATATCTACCTCTCCAAAGAGATATTTAAAAGATGTATCGACCTGAAACAACCACAGTATCATAGGTTAAAGGTTTTATGACCTTGCAAAAACCGAGACATCTGACAAAGTCTATGTTTTTACACTTTATTTATCTAAGTTTTTCTCCTCCATTTTCCCCCAAAATGCCGTCACAGAAATGTCATATGCATGAGCAGATTTTGTATTGACGCCTCAATCTTGCTGTTCACATGTTATAGTTAATGGAGTAGCCTTCGCCTTATCTCACGCGCCAGGCAAAGGGTAGCAAGTGCCAATTCTATAGACTTCGTTTTGTCGCGGTCAGTGAGTAGACCTCATAACCTCCATCGCTCGGCTCGGGCAGACGGCCAAGAATGGCGTATTTCTTAGTAATTCTTTGGAAAACAAAAAGGTTACAAAAACAAAGTGTTCCTCCAGTGTTTAGCAGACAAGTATTGTTTTTGTGTGCCACAAATATGGGTACACAAAGGGTTCCGTGAAGATAGGTCAGTTTCAATGAATAATTCAGTAAATAATGACGGTCTCATTATTGTTTTTATTTGCCCTACCTTTGATATTTTTATGAGACATTCATTTACAAATCACAATATCAACTTCTTATTGTGTAGTGTTTAGCTCATATTTTTCAATACTTTTCGATAACAAAGTCACATCACCTGCTAATTACCGTATATTCATATATACACGCCATTACAACAAGGCAAGCACGTTATACCGTGTAGTGTGATGTATGTGTACTATACAGGGCGATGTCACCCCTACACGACAGGATAACTACGGTATACTGTGTAGTGTGATGTCTGTGTACTGTACAGGGCGATGTCGCCCCTACATGACAGGATAACTACGGTATACTGTGTAGTGTGATGTCTGTGCCCCTACATGACAGGATAACTACGGTATACTGTGTAGTGCGATGTCTGTGTACTATACAGGGCGATGTCACCCCTACACGACAGGATAACTAAGGTATACTGTGTAGTGTGATGTCTGTGTACTGTACAGGGCGATGTCGCCCCTACACGACAGGATAACTACGGTATACTGTGTAGTGTGATGTCTGTGTACTGTACAGGGCGATGTTACCCTACATGAAGGATAACTACGGTATACCGAGTAGTGTGATGTCTGTGTACTGTACAGGGCGATGTTACCCCTACATATAGGATAACTACGGTATACCGTGTAGTGTGATGTCTGTGAACTGTACAGGCGATGTCACCCCTACAGACAGGATAACTACGGTATACGTGTAGTGTGATGTCTGTGTACTTACAGGGCGATGTCACCCCTACACGACAGGATAACTACGGTATACTGTGTAGTGTGATGTCTGTGTACTGTACAGGGCGATGTTCCCCTACAGACAGGATAACTACGGTATACCGTGTAGTGTATGTCTGTGATTACAGGCGATGTACCCTACAACAGGATAATCTACAGGGCGATGTTACCCCTACATGATAGGATAACTACGGTATACCGTGTAGTGTGATGTCTGTGTACTGTACAGGGCGATGTTACCCCTACATGATAGGATAACTACGGTATACCGTGTAGTGTGATGTCTGTGAACTGTACAGAGCGATGTCACCCCTACACGACAGGATAACTACGGTATACTGTGTAGTGTGATGTCTGTGTACTGTACAGGGCGATGTCACCCCTACAATACACGTACGGTGTAACACGACAGGATAACTACGGTTACATGTAGTGTGATGTCTGTGTACTGTACAGGGCGATGTCACCCCTACAGAAGGATAACTACGGTAACCATGTAGTGTGATGTCTGTGACTGTACAGGGCGATGTCACCCCTACATGACAGGATAACTACGGTATACCATGTAGTGTGATGTCTGTGTACTGTACAGGGCGATGTCACCCCTACACGACAGGATAACTACGGTATACCGTGTAGTGTGATGTCTGTGTACTGTACAGGGCGATGTCACCCCTACACGACAGGATAACTACGGTATACTGTGTAGTGTGATGTCTGTGTACTGTACAGGGCGATGTCACCCCTACACGACAGGATAACTACGGTATACCGTGTAGTGTGATGTCTGTGTACTGTACAGGGCGATGTCACCCCTACACGACAGGATAACTACGGTATACTGTGTAGTGTGATGTCTGTGTACTGTACAGTGCGATGTCACCCCTACACGACAGGATAACTACGGTATACCATGTAGTGTGATGTCTGTGTACTGAACAGGGCAATGTCACCCCTACACGACAGGATAACTACGATATACCGTGTAGTGTGATGTCTGTGTACTGTACAGTGCGATGTCACCCCTACACGACAGGATAACTACGATATACCGTGTAGTGTGATGTCTGTGTACTGTACAGGGCGATGTCACCCCTACACGACAGGATAACTACGATATACCGTGTAGTGTGATGTCTGTGTACTGTACAGGGCGATGTCACCCCTACACGACAGGATAACTACGGTATACTGTGTGGTGTGTCCCAATTACAGTTTTGTTTTAAAGCATATTATTAAGAAAACTATGGTAAATGGATGGTGAGTGTTATCCAGAGTCTAAAACGATGTGATACCAGTGCAAATATTATGGCTTCAGATTAATTTTCTTCACTGATAGCAGCAACAATTTGAAAACAAAAGCTTCAGTTACTTACATGTATGTTTGATGTTCTGGTTGTTGGAGTCCTTTGTGATAGTAAACTCCGTTTTACATGACCGCCATAGGCCACTCTGTACTTCGCTGAGGAACCTGCCCGTAGAATTAATATAAAGTCCGCCTGGTATTTCAAACGTAAGCCAATGAGTTGTGGCAACCGCAATGATATGTAGCAAAACGCCAAAAAGTGTCCCGCCTGTTGAAGAATAAAGGAGCCGTTTCTCCCACATGTAAGGGGCTGCCATATTTGTCATTAAAACAATAAATTTGATAAATCCAATGGAACTCTATGGACACTTCACATCAACAGACATGCACGTGTAAATGCATGTCAATATCACATATTGGGCAGACGACACTCTATTTCCTCACTGAAGGTTCCCGTATCCCTGTCGGAATCCTTCTGTATCTTATCTCTCCGGCGTTCTCTCGGACCGATGCCTGGCTATTCTGTACCCCCTCTAGCCAAGCACGTGAGAGGGTCTGACGAACCTGACATTCATTAACCCACAAGAGGCTCTGTGAGGGAAGCTACAAACTAGTAACGCGCCAATGCACGTCAGTCAGCGCATTTCAGTGCGAGTGTGGCGCTTGACTGGATAGACCTATGTGTATACATCCATCACTACCCTGCATCCGCAACGGAGCGATCTGTACTATATAGTGAACTACATTCCGTGTATATCAACACAAGCGGTCTATCTTCAGATCGGGCCGTGTCGTACTTTCATGCAGTCCTCTATTGGTGTTTGGAAGTCGACACGTGCAATGATTCTGGCGCGCGAGCGCTATTTAGTTACAGATCGTGGGGATGAAGCCACGCGGCTATCACAAACATGCAGATGTATCATCTTCAATGTCCGGTCGATAGGCGAATACCCATAGTATTAGATCGATGCGACATAGTACAGTAATAGTGGATATCCATGCAGGCACGATCGGCTGACAATTGTCCCCATAACCAACGTCAACATAGCTGTTGACATAACTAAAAGCGCTTACTGTTTATATATGTAGTCGACCTAGTGTTACAATTTTAGAAAAAAAAATGTAAACATTTGATCAATTACGCGAACAGATTGCGAACAGCTCGAAACAGGTCTATCTGCGGTTCATTAACATTGCATTGGCCGATGGATTGGGAAGAGTGCACTTTCAAACGCTGTTGAGCCTTTTTTGGAACATGTGAATTGCAATTGCCAATACATTGTAGTTTATTGGAATAAAAAGTGTATGGGTGCAGAAACATCGATAGCAACATACGAGCCCAAGCTCTCAGCACATCGGCGGGTTTTACTCTGCTGGATAGCTGAGCAAGATAAAGAAATGGTGTTTTTGTTAATCTACGGTTTAACTCGCATACACCAGCTACGTCTGTTCCGCGTTAGCGCCACTTCATATCGTTATGCAAACTAACCCCTGGCTCCTAACATCTGGTTACCGTATGGAAGTCGTTTGTATGCGTGTGCATTATTTACAAAAAATGGGTAACCAATTTAAGGGTGGTATGCAGAGTTCAGGTGTTTTTGTCTTAAGGTATTTCTTTAGATATAACGTACATCTCATATTAAATAAATACAATAATTGGGAAAGCAATTGTTTTAGTAAAACTTTCTTTATTCTTTGATTGTTTGTTTGTTTTTATTTAAAGGTGAATCGGCAGCCATGGTGATTTAGGGCCAAAGAATAACAGCATTGGTACAGCTTTTAAAACATGCTTTATGGTAAAAATAGCGCGTTTTAAAATACACTTTTATGTTTTGATGCGCGTTTAAAAAATTTTTGAATGATAAAATGTTTTCCAGTTAAAACACAACAATAATTTATTCAATATCCCATATCTACAATGTAATACATAAATGACAGTAAAAATAGAAACAAGTGTCACATAAGACACTTATGTAAATATATCACTTAATAATTATTACAAATATATTCTTGATAAACATAGAGTTTTATAATCAGTTAACTTATGTAATGATTGAAATTATTTGAAAATTAACGAATTTTGCAGAAAGGTCTAGAGAAAGGTAATTTTTGTTGACTTGAAGGTATAGTTGGGGTTCTTGCAATGGAAGGAAATTAAAGTACCCGGTCAAGAGCGATCCAGGACGAGTTTACGTGGTAATCAAACAATAGAATTGTTGTATACTTATGATACATATTTGTTAAAAAAAACTTCATTAATTAGATTTAAAAAATAAAGCAAAAAAAAACAAACATAGTAAAGCTTGTAACGTGAGACGGTCAATGACGCCCCCTTGGCGAACTCCTGTGAGCGATATATATATACCATAGCAATAGTTTAGGGAGTTATTTTGGAATGAAAAGGCATAGACAATTCAAGTGATTCAATTTATAATAATGTTTTGAACAATGACTTTTCGAATTTAATCATAGGCATTTATGAGGTGCAATACATCACAAAAGTTGTTTTATCCACAGAATCACGGAATAAATTAGCTGTACTATATTTTTTACCGTAACAAAATGTTTAAATGTCCAATTAATATAGTATAAATATAGAATCGATTTCAGTTTTATTTACGAACTTGAAAAAAATGACAAGTTAACGCCGATAAAAAAATCGAACTCAAGTTAAGGTGCTCGTGTGTGAGAGCGTTGGTCCTCTTGGTCTAGTTCTTTATTTGTTCTGAAAACAGTGAGACAAATGTCAGTAACAAATACGATATTCGATCACGGAAATTATCATTGGTGCTTAAACACGATCGATGACAAGTTCCCGTAGATACTCGCCGACTCTCTTGTGAACTGGCTTGCATCATTATACCAAAAACTGACCCAAACTTCTATGTTAACAGGCGTGTTGTTGTGGCCATGTAGGCGGCTAATCAGACAGGTATTCATGCCCTAACCTTGAAGTAACAAGGCAATGCACCTATCTCCTACATGTATATATATCCCATGTGATTACCGGATAACGTTAACTTTCGATACTGCTTGACAAGGTTTGTAGCAATGATGATAGTCTCAATCGTTCGGAAGTCACGCCGAAGTATTGTTCCTGAGCAAGTGAAGACAGAATTTTGCATTTTGTTCTTTAGTGTGATAACCGTGTCTTTGGAGGGCACATGTCAGTCATGCCAAAAAGCACACCTCCCAGGTTACTTTTGGAGTGAAACTTTTTGTCTAGCCTTTGATATTTTGAGATGAGAATGAAAGTGGCAATAGAAACCAGAAAAGAAAGAAAGAAGGAAAAGAAGTCTTTTATGTAGATTCGTTGGTAAAACTGGTACTTGAGTTAATAATATATCTTTATTATTTAGTTTATATATATCCATTAGAATCACTTTCGTGGCATACATTTTCGAGCATGAAAGAGCACATACAGTTGTCTTTACTCCAAGTAAAGGGAACTCTTTGCATCGGCGAATTGCAATGCGGATTTGCAGATTGAACGCACACTTAAACTCTTGAAACTAAGCTCAAATGGCTGGTTTATCCTTGTTTACGTTGTTGTCCCTTTAAATCCTATATTTTGTCGTCCGTCTCCTGATAACGATATACTCAAGACATTTGAAAATAATGCCATGGTCAATGTCGATGACGTAAATGCAGCAGACAGATCGGTGTCGGATATAAGTGTCGGAGATAAGATGATGAGGCCAGCAGATATTTCCCTGAAGCAACAATGAAGGATTGTACCCATTACAAGTATCCATATGTAGACAATATTCCATCCTCGATACTCCAGGGGTTACTATCACTGTCGTTATGTCCACTGGGCTATCGAGGAGTTTTGGTGCTCAACTGGGGGTACAACTTTCTTCAATAAAGGTTTGGGATCCGAAAATGATGTAATAAAATTATACTTACTTTTTGATCCATTCCCTATTCATACAATACATTCTAAAACAAACTTATTTTAAAAAGAAATTCCTAACCCTGCTTCACAATACAATTTAAATCTAAATCTCTGATACAAATGACTCACGATAGGCACGTCTTAGTCAATCTTGTTAATTAAGTGCCAAAACTTCAGATTTATTAAAGGTGTTGCTTTGCGCAACTCCAGGGGTTACTATCACTTCCTATTCCTGGACTGTGTCATAGCAAGACGAAAAACATTTCATGGGAAATTCTGACCAATTACAGATGATACTTCATTTGAATTTTGCAGATAGCGGCGCCCAACTTCAAAGCCATTCTTTTGATGCATATTAAAGGACCAAACTACCTGTCTCATTTGTTGTCGCATACGAAGCCTTCAGTTATGATATGGAATAGTCCAGGGGTGGATATTAGGATAGTGATAGTAACCCATGGAATATTGGAAAATGAAGATATATTTGTCGGTGCAATTAGGTATCTCTGTAGGTCTATACCGAAAGTTCCTTCACAATATCACTTGAGACACTGACGACTGTACATGACATATTTTACATATACACACAAGATCCTTGAACGTGACAGCTGTAACCACAAACATGTGTCCCGCATACAGGTAAGGAATAGACTAAATACATTTGTCATCATATATAATGACATCGTTACACAAGACAAAATCGATACAGTAAAACAACGCTAGGTTAAACTTTATAGAGTAAAATACCGGAATTGACTCAAACAAAAATGACAATGCAATTGTTTATCAACAAACGCGCTGTGGTAAGATCCTTAAAAACAGAGGTATGTAGCTATATAGATTAGGCCCACGCGTTCCAGAGGAGGAAGCATTATTTGTGAAGTCTTTGTAGGAATATAAATGAGAATCAGATGAGAATCAGAGGGATTTGTGATTCATCATAGACCAGAAATATTAAAAATATCATAGGATGTACTAGTGATGCTCGGTAAACCTACCGACTCATTTCACCCGAGTCTATAGTCTAACGTTATGGATGTTTACTGACGATATTTAGGCAGCTTTGTCCACATATTAGAGAATAATCACCATGGACTTATTATCTGTTCTGTCCAGTCAAACCTAAAGGTCAACAATTATACCAATAACACCATGTGTAGTCATGCTCTGAATATAAATGACAAATTAACGCAGACTAGAACGACTCTTTAACGTTGACCGTTAGTACTGCTTGTCGTTATTACGGGCGCTTACTTTTGAGTGGTCATGTGTACTTTTGTAAATTTACCGTATAGAGAAGAAACCAATACGCCTGTCCTCAGTTTGACTCGCCTACAGCCTCGCAATACACAAACTAAATCATCTTAAGAAATTCAGGGTTAAACTTGATGCATCTTATAATTATGTATTTGAACAAACATGCCAAAATTAATTTACGAACATAATTTCTAACTAATGACCTATTACCATGTGGGATTTTCTTGTTTATACTGGCACCTCCAGTGTGTAAGCAAAGTCTAACCATTTCGAGCTTCCTCTGTTATTCCAGTGAGCATAGGAAAGTTGATGGTGTATTTTGATACTTTCTAATTAAAGAATTTGTCAGTATTCTCTTCCAGCGTATCACGTATGTACCGAAGATGTTCCAACTCCTAGTGTACTGCGATACTACCAATAATCCGGCCTTGGAACCCAATTTACCTGCTATTTATCTTCCCGTGATAATATCTATAGCTATAGGTATACGGAATCAAACACTTCTAATATTTCTCCATTATTTTCCTATCATTATAAATATTGGAAAGTATGCTTGTTTTTCCCCATTTAATAAGCTATCGTGATCACTACTGGACGAACTGTAATACTGTACGAAGCCAGCAATCATTGTTTCAGGGGGAAGCTACATTGGTATTAGGAAATAACATCCTGTTTACCTAAAGTCGTTTAATACCTCAAGAAACGTTTAAATCAATCCAGTCATTTCAAACTGTGAACAGCTTTATCATTTGAGTATATATATATCTAGATAAATGCTGTTTGTTAAATTAAAGCATTCTGATCCCGCTCTGCGTGTATGGCGTAAGAATTGAACCTGCTGCCTCTATTGCATGAACGTGAAAGGATTTTATCTTTCTTCTTCCCAACGTCTTCCATGACAGGCGCTTCAGTTGAGTACTCTCCCCTTTGAGAAAGGCTCTGAGTTATGTCCCCTGGTCGAGAAACACCATTGCCTATAAACTTAGTAGTTTCTGCTCCTGCTTAGCGCTAAGTATAAAGGAAGTGGGACGACTGGGTTGCTTTTTTGTCAGTATAATGTGACTGGTTGGAGTGTACTTGTTGTGTGTCTTCGACAGCATACTTCAGTAGGATAGCACTAAAAACAGGGCAAAAGTTCCTCTATTACAAGAAGACAAAATACGAATATACATCAGCCTCCCAAAACATGCACCAAGCACTTCATACACGCATCACAACGCATGTATGGGAGACCGTCCTTAAATGACCCTGGCTTTAAATAGGACGTAAATATAACAAACCAAGCCAAACCAAACCTTCTTATCTATCAGAGTTACTTCCCTTCATTTCAATCCATCAGTCTATAAGAATTACCTCCCTTCGTGATACCAATGGAAGTAACTCCGACAGAAACAGGAACCTAATGGTTTAGAGAAACCTGGCCAAGTTTCAGTCCAAAGTAGACTTTAAAGTAAATGGAGGGATGTCAATTTGGAACAAATAAGTTATGTTTAACATATTCTTAGGGGTTAGGTGTCATGATATGACTTGAAATAAAGGATAAGTCTGAGTCCCTTTCAGAAATGAGGGGTTGAACAGGGAGATCAATTTTCTGTTTAAACAATTTTCAGGAAACCAAATAATATTTTCAGTTCATTTATTAACTGTTATGCAGTGATATTTTGAAAATAAAACAAAAGTTGAAAAATTATCTTGCCGTCAAAAAGTAGGTCATTGTGACCAAACATGTCTACAGAAACAAATTATAATCATTTCGGAAAATTGTCAGAGACACGTTTTTAAGATTACGATTTGTCTGTAAAGTACTCTTCGTACGTGTTCTAAAATATCTTAATCTAATTATCAAAGTTGCGATATCTTACATGTAACTTTGGATGTCGGACAGGTAAAATCTGGCATACGGTCGTTTTCAAGAACTGGGAACTACTCTGTCGCCTGTCAGAATCATCAGGTTTGGATGATGGAGAGAAATCTAAGTGCACTGAGAAAAACCAAAGACCAACAGACGCTATGTGCATCATTCACACCTCAAACCCCATTTGTCACACTGCGATGAATTTATATCTTTTGTTAATAGATAAATTGATATTTTCAACAAATAAAACGCTTGGTTAACATTTTAAATGACATAACATCATAAACTGTGTAACGCTTCACGTGTCATAAATCGATAAATTGAATATACATCCATGTGATGCAAAAACAATCAGGGTTTTTTTTTCGAGGCAATCGATATTGTAACAATACTTATGTGTGTATATACGATACTAATCAATCTATCGCCATTGTTTTATCGACAATGTAAGAAAAGTTTGTTTTCATCACATGACAGTCGATTAGTTTAAAAGAATTTATCTGTCGTCCAAGATCATATTTGCTTTAAAATACAATAATCACAGGTATTAAGTATCCTTAAACTATGGACTTTTGACGAGGTCAATACGCTGTAATATGAACCTGGTGGAGTGACATTAACCGATGAGTTATTTATCCATTTATAAATGGACGATGTCAGGATATCGCAATTGTTATTGCATAACTCTTCAGCAACAAACGTATTAGTCTAAAAAATCATTCAATAAAACTTCGTGTTACAGAACAATTACCTGATAATGTTTATACAAAAACACGCAGCTTGGTAATTCTCCCACAATGCACTGTGCTGCATCATGTCTCCGCGCACGTGTGATGTCAATTTCAGTCAATCAACTCAACGCATAGTCCATTGTATTTTCATTATACTTAAACAGGAACAATGATTATGTAAAATTGCATTTTATTTTCAAACTTAAAGTATATCACAGAAAAGTACAAAACAGAAAACCCATTGTTCAGTCTTAACAGCTGCAGGTATTCGTTATTTACTCTATAGGGGATGTGTGTCGGTTCTGGCCCCATCATGTGGTAGTATTGGGTACTTTCTTGCTTTCTAATATTCGTAATTGTTTTTTCGGCACGCGATTTGTGTTTGGAAAGAAATATATAAGGATTTTATTTTTTATACAGTTTATCATCGCATATGTTGTGAGATTTCAATTTGGGAAAAAAATGAAAAGATATCGAGTTTTTGAATGAGTTGCTACTATCGCAGTTTTCATTTCCACCTAAATGAGATCCTTACATATTACCGGTATCTACTCGTAATTAGTTACTGGTTATTATATACACAACTCCGCCTATTGCTCGGCTTTGCTTTACCAACTTAAGTCAAGTGCTACTTTTCTAACACTGTAGGATTTATCTCCCTTGGTTATGGTAGAAATTGAATTATTCTGCCTTGGATTGACATGGTCGTTTTGTTAAAACATTCTGTTCTGTGACTGTGCTTCAACACACAGCTTCTTGACATATTTCATAAATCTAGAATGAATTTCTATTTGATAACTGGAGCTTTCGCCAATCTCTTGTTTTGAAATCTTCGACGAAATATCCTAATCAAATGATGCCGCATAATTGTGAAACATTGGTACAAACCTCTCTTTTGCACATTTCAGTCTATCAGAGTTATTGCCCTTCGTTTCAGAAGTAGTAAAACGAATGGAAGTAACTCTCGATTTCATAAAAAGTTTAAAAGAGGGGGGAGGGGGAGAGGGGCTCGGCTCTTACATAATATAAAGATGTGCCCTTAAATATGAAAGTCCGCATAACACGAAGACCAAAACAATATTCAAGTCTGCAAATAAATTTAATAAACTACTTAACAATGTACAACAATAAAAAGACAAGCTATCTAGGGCGTGCGCTGGTGTCCAGCCTGACTCCCCGGGCAGCATCTACAGGAACGGTGCATATAAGGTCGTCAGTGAATGGATGAATGGGTTTGTCTGGAGTTTAGTAAGATCCCTTCTACAAAAGAATACAAGACACAGTCTTTACTTTTTATGTAAAAAAACAACGTTATTATCATCAGATTAAAAAGTCATCATCCTTGTGCATAAGTTTTTTTTCTCATTTAAATTTTACTTTAAAGTGTCATTATGATCTGTAGATATGAGCTCATTTGCTTTAATTCATGTATGTTTTATTTAATTTAACAGAAGTGTGCAATTATCATTTCAAATCAGAATGACATCTTTCTTAACAGAAAGTTGTTCCTTTGAAGTAAATGTCACAAAATTATCGAGTAACAACGACAATTAGAACTTTATTAGAAACATTGGTAAAAAACACACCAGTACTTAATATGTATATCACTATCTATTGTTACAGCATTTAGAGTTATTCCCAACCGGTATCACAATAAAAATCTTACCTTGCCGACTGATTTGAATCCGTTTCTATAACCGCCATTCATCATACCGCCCCATCTATTTCCCATTCCCCCGAAGCCTCTTCCTCCGAATCCGAAGTTTCCGCCGAAATTTCCAAACCTTGGTCCATAGCTTCCATAGCTGCCTGACCAGGAATTGCCATAGCTGCCAGGCCAGTAGTTACCATAGCCGCCTCGTCCAAAGAAACCGTTGTTTCCATACGTCGGGCCATATTTGCCGCCCATTCCCCAGGAGCTTCCGCCAAATCCTCCAGGATAGAACCCGTTATTTCCGAAGCCACCAAAACCTCCCATTCCTTTGCTGTATGACTTGTAGGATCCGTAACCGTTCATGCCACCAGAACCACCGAACCAACCATTACTTCCCCATGGACGTCCGAAGCCGTTATTGCCCCACCATCTTCTTCCGTAACCGTTTCCTCCCCATGGCCTTCCGTAACCATTTCCGCCCCACATTCCGGGTCCATAACCGTTCCATCCGCCACCAAATCCACCATTTCCCATCCATGGACCACCGTAGCCTCCATTTCCGCCGAAGTATCCATTTCTGCCCCATGGTCCTCCATTTCCATATCCGCCCCACATTCCGGGTCCGTAACCATTCGAGCCTCCTGGTCCGAACATAGATCCTGATCCCCAGTTTCCACCTGACATCCCGTTCCATGGTGCCCCCATGTTCCCTTTATATCCCTTTGGGTAGCTGCCCTTGTCGTCTGCCAGTGCCAGGCCTAGCAGGCACACCAACACTGCAATCTGTCTCATCATTGTTGTAGCACTGTCTGTAAAAGAAAATTGTTTTATTCATTTTTTGTTTTGCATTTTTGGATCCCACAATCCTCGATACTCCAGAGGTTACTTTCAGTAGCGTGGATATAACGACAGTGATAGTAACCCCTTGAGTATCGAGGATGGGGTCCCGTCGACTGTCCAGCTCACAGGGACCTGGCACGAATTTATAACAAACAATATATAATTTATATATACATGTATATATCATAGAATCTATAACAAACAGTATATGTATATATATATATATTATAGATATTATACTATAGATACACATATACTGTTTGTTATAATTTCGTGCCAGGTCCCTGTGGTCTAGCTACAATATCCAGTATAAAGGGAAGCAATTCTAACTTGCAATATTTTCTACTATCGCTTTACTGTCTTTTCTGTCTGCATAATAGATAAATGATTGCAATCTAAATGATAAATTATACAAATTCTCGTGAACAAGGGCTTTCTTGTAGGATATTACAAGTGACAAACAAACACAAGCACTGCATATGTTTTAAACACGTGTTTTATAAATGATCATTCAATGGATTTTATAAAAATAAAAAACGTTGATTCATATAAGAATTAAACAGGTGTGATATCGAATCAAATGAGGTTGATTAAACTCTTGCACAAGAGTAAAAATGCCAACAAAAAGTCAACAAAACGTAATGAAACATGAAGGTACAACTGTATCTAACGAAAGATGACCTGCCAATTTGTGTATCTGTTTGATACGTTCACAAATCAATGGCATTAGACAAAAATCTACTAAAACAGGCAGATATAATGTATTAATTAAGCTACTTGTAATAGTACCCAAAATTTTCTGTAAACATCTCTTTCTCGGCAACTTAACTGAAGCGATTTTTTTTTTGAAAAATTTCATCTTAAAATTCCTGACTGCTCCTAAGTTATATCTGTTTTCTTCAATAAAAACGTAAACGATTGTTTTTATACTAAACTAAGTATGCTATCATCCTAAAGAAATTAATTTGGTATACAAGACATTGTCCTAGAAACATTCTCAAATTCAAATCCAGTGAAAGATGATTATTTATGCATGCAATTTAATGAATAAGTTACACTGTGTTTATCATACCTAATGCTGTTAATTAACTAATATGATTCTAACTAACGTTTGATACACGTATTGCCGTGAATATCAGATATCAATATCATCTGAGGTTGACAATATCTAAATGAAATCTGAAGTTAAAATAAGTTTATTCTTGCCTCATAATGTCGATAAAGGGGAGAATTATCAATTACATCCAGCGACATTTCTAAAGGATGTGTTAGACAATTATACACGAACACAATGTACACGAATTAAATTTCACTCTAAAATTAGCACAAACTCAATTAAAAAGGATAAACACATTTATTAATCGTACTTTCGGTGAATACTAGTGTATGGAAAATGTCACCAGCATAATCAGGATTTTACAGAATATTTCAGAGCAAAGATTGAAAAAACCCATTTACATGTAACTACTATTATTACAATGAAGTATGATGTACCAAGGTAAATTGTGAGATTCAGAAACGTTTAAAAGATAATTAACGAAAAATGAAATCTAGCATAAACATAAAAATGTGAAATACATTAAGAAGACAAAAGCGTTAATATAGCAATACAGTGAAGTACGAACAAAGACTTACCTTTATGGCCAGGTGGGTTAGGATTCCGGCGGCTGATTCAGTCTGCAACAATTAGGGCTAAGTTTCGATCCCTTTTATAGGTAAGTTTTAAAATAACACGTATGATCTCTGACTTAACATTTCAGACAATATGTTGATATATCCATAATATGTCAATCTTAATTAGATCCTGCACACCTTTTGGTAATTACTCGGACAGTACATGACGATTTATAGCTACTATATGGGGAAGTTATGCCTCCAACAAGTCAAGGGTTAATTAAAGGCTAATTAGAAGCTAAGCGGAAATGTGACACCTTATTTACATACTGTGTGTATTACAGTAGACCAGTTGTGATCGACTACATTTGACATTAAAGACTTAAAGTAATAAAAAGTAAAATATTCGTTCACTGCGAGAAAAACAAGTGTGTGTTCATAATTAAAGAATTCCTAAGGTCATCATTTTCCTTATGATTACGACAGAATTTTGTTTTCCATTAATTACGCATTAGGACGTTGTCGTTCTTAAGGGATAAGTTAATTACGATGAATGTTTCGATGCAAATTATGATTTATAATTACGCTATAATATTATTTATTTCGTACTTTGTTTTTATGAATGAAATTTTTGAAATAGAATCGAAATTTAAAAGTAAAAAACATATACATGTATCAATATTTTATTACATTATTCCAACGAACAACATTCTTAAATTCCTCGTTGGTTACACACATTATTCAAGTATTATTTTCACTAGCTTAGATAAACTCAGAACAATCAAAAGTTAATCATTTTACATCACGGAACTGTATAGTCTCTTTATAATACACATGTCTTCTAAATAAGTCTCTAGTTTTTTTCATAGTTCGTATCCATCAAATCAAATATCAGTATAATAGGAAAATAATTAGCATGTTTAATATCATAGATCTATCGTTACCATGGCTATGTCATGAATGTCGAAATCTGGAATCGTACGAAAGAAATCTAAACATTTTAGTTGAAAATGGATGGACTTTCACCTTTATCGAAATATGGTTAGATAAATCCAAATGTGGATTGTATGATTGTTAATCTGTCCCAGTACTATTGGTCCGTTTCGATATTTTGCCAGTGTATGCTTTTAGTCTGTTTTATACGTTTGTCTTTGCGTTTAGTCAATTTAATATTTTTGTCAATGTGTTCAGTTTATTTAGATAGTTTGATAATGGTTTAAACATTTTGTCAATGTGTTAAGTTTGTTTAGATAGTTTGACAATGGTTTAAACATTTTGTCAATGTGTTAAGTTTGTTTAGATAGTTTGACAATGGTTTAAACATTTTGTCAATGTGTTTAGTTTGTTTAGATAGTTTGACAATGGTTTAAACATTTTGTCAATGTGTTTAGTTTGTTTAGATAGTTTGACAATGGTTTAAACATTTTGTCAATGTGTTTAGTTTGTTTAGATAGTTTGACAATGGTTTAAACATTTTGTCAATGTGTTTAGTTTGTTTAGATAGTTTGACAATGGTTTAAACATTTTACAATGTGTTTAGTTTGTTTAGATAGTTTGACAATGGTTTAAACATTTTGTCAATGTGTTTAGTTTGTTTAGATAGTTTGACAATGGTTTAAACATTTTGTCAATGTGTAAAGTTTGTTTAGATAGTTTGACAATGGTTTAAACATTTTGTCAATGTGTTTAGTTTGTTTAGATAGTTTGACAATGGTTTAAACATTTTGTCAATGTGTTTAGTTTGTTTAGATAGTTTGACAATGGTTTAAACATTTTGTCAATGTGTTAAGTTTGTTTAGATATTTTGACAATGGTTTAAACATTTTGTCAATGTGTTAAGTTTGTTTAGATATTTTGACAATGCGTTATGTTTTTTTAATAGTCTGTCACTGCGAATAGTGCTTAGAAAATAGCTAATTAATGCGTTTAGTCTATTTAGATATTTGTTGACACCTTTGAGAATATATGTTAAGTTTTTGTAACGTAGTTTTTCCCATGTCATCTGTTACCTAAGTTTTACTTCATATTTAATTCAAGAGTTACAGTAACTTCTAAGTTCTGCAAGATTTTTCGTTAGAACCACAGGGACCTGGCACAGTTTTTCTAAACCAACAGTATACATATATATATATATATATATGTATATTGTTGGTTAAAAAATCATGCTAGGTCCCTGTGGTTAGAACGGAATTTACTCTTTCCTATGATATACCAAATGATAATGAGCCTGAATCTAGATTAGGCTGGTCCTGAATGTAAAGCTTTAATACAATTGTATTTTCAAATAGTCAAATACATTTTGAATATACTTAAAAGTGGATTCCCAACAACGAAATTAGACGACTGCGTCTGACATGTATTCAATACAAAATTGCCATAATGGAGTATATTTATCGAACATGAATATGATTGATTAAGGCATTATAATGAAAGATTTAAAGCATTATTTTTGGTAACGTTGAGTGCTATTCGTAAAAGGTACTGTACACGTACATTCTTGTACTTATCTTAGCACTGTCAAATTTTAACGTAAATACGGAAAATAATCTATTAGCACGGATATAAATTTAACGCATTTCGGCGGCCCAATATCGAAAATACATGTACTTCTTTTACAAAATTATGGAGTCATGTAACCACCCATGTAGAAGTCCAACTGATCTGTCAGAATAGCTTGAGATCACCGATACTTCATCAAACGGAGACAAACCTGGATCTGTCAGAATAGCTTGAGATCACCGATACTTCATCAAACAGACACAACCTGGATCTGTCAGAATAGCTTGGAGATCACTGATACTTCATCAAACAGACAAACCTGGATCTGTCAGAATAGTTTGAGATCACCGATACTTCATCAAACGGACAAACCTGGATCTGTCAGAATAGCTTGAGATCACTGATACTTCATCAAACAACAAACCTGGATCTGTCAGAATAGTTTGAGATCACTGATACTTCATCAAACAGACAAACCTGGATCTGTCAGAATAGTTTGAGATCACTGATACTTCATCAAACAGACAAACCTGGATCTGTCAGAATAGTTTGAGATCTCTGATACTTCATCAAACAGACAGACCTGGATCTGTCAGAATAGTTTGAGATCACTGATACTTCATCAAACGGACAAACCTGGATCTGTCAGAATAGTTTGAGATCACTGATACTTCATCAAACGGACAAACCTGGATCTGTCAGAATAGTTTGAGATCACTGATACTTCATCAAACAGACAGACCTGGATCTGTCAGAATAGTTTGAGATCACTGATACTTCATCAAACGGACAGCCTGGATCTGTCAGAATAGTTTGAGATCACTGATACTTCATCAACCAGACAAACCTGGATCTGTCAGAATAGTTTGAGATCACTGATACTTCATCAAACGGACAAACCTGGATCTGTCAGAATAGTTAGATCATGATCTTCATCAAAACAACCTGATCTGTCAGAATAGTTTGAGATCACTGATACTTCATCAAACAGACAAACCTGGATCTGTCAGAATAGTTTGAGATCACTGATACTTCATCAAACGGACAGACCTGGATCTGTCAGAATAGTTTGAGATCACTGATACTTCATCAAACGGACAAACCTGGATCTGTCAGAATAGTTTGAGATCACTGATACTTCATCAAACAGACAGCCTGGATCTGTCAGAATAGTTTGAGATCACTGATACTTCATCAAACGGACAAACCTGGATCTGTCAGAATAGCTTGAGATCACTGATACTTCATCAAACGGACAAACCTGGATCTGTCAGAATAGTTTGAGATCACTGATACTTCATCAAACGGACAGACCTGGATCTGTCAGAATAGTTTGAGATCACCAATACTTCATCAACCAGACAGCCTGGATCTGTCAGAATAGTTTGAGATCACCGATACTTCATCAACCAGACAGCCTGGATCTGTCAGAATAGTTTGAGATCACCGATACTTCATCATACAGACAGCCTGGATCTGTCAGAATAGTTTGAGATCACTGATACTTCATCAAACGGACAGACCTGGATCTGTCAGAATAGTTTGAGATCACTGATACTTCATCAAACGGACAAACCTGGATCTGTCAGAATAGTTTGAGATCACCAATACTTCATCAAACGGACAGATATTGCATCTGTCAGAATAGCTTGAGATCACTGATACTTCATCAAACGGACAGACCTGGATCTGTCAGAATAGTTTGAGATCACTGATACTTCATCAAACGGACAGACCTAGATCTGTCAGAATAGTTTGAGATCACCGATACTTCATCAACCAGACAGCCTGGATCTGTCAGAATAGTTTGAGATCACTGATACTTCATCAAACAGACGGACCTGGATCTGTCAGAATAGTTTGAGATCACTGATACTTCATCAAACGGACAGACCTGGATCTGTCAGAATAGTTTGAGATCACTGATACTTCATCAAACGGACAGACCTAGATCTGTCAGAATAGTTTGAGATCACTGATACTTCATCAAACGGACAAACCTGGATCTGTCAGAATAGTTTGAGATCACCAATACTTCATCAAACGGACAGACCTGGATCTGTCAGAATAGTTTGAGATCACTGATACTTCATCAAACAGACAAACCTGGATCAAAGATCATGTACTTCATCAAACACAACCTGGATCTGTCAGAATAGTTTGAGATCACTGATACTTCATCAAACGGACAAACCTGGATCTGTCAGAATAGTTTGAGATCACTGATACTTCATCAAACGGACAAACCTGGATCTGTCAGAATAGCTTGAGATCACTGATACTTCATCAAACAGACAAACCTGGATCTGTCAGAATAGTTTGAGATCACTGATACTTCATCAAACGGACAGACCTGGATCTGTCAGAATAGTTTGAGATCACCAATACTTCATCAAACGGACAGACCTAGATCTGTCAGAATAGTTTGAGATCACCGATACTTCATCAACCAGACAGCCTGGATCTGTCAGAATAGTTTGAGATCACCGATACTTCATCAAACAGACAGCCTGGATCTGTCAGAATAGCTTGAGATCACTGATACTTCATCAAACAGACAGCCTGGATCTGTCAGAATAGTTTGAGATCACCGATACTTCATCAAACAGACAGCCTGGATCTGTCAGAATAGCTTGAGATCACTGATACTTCATCAAACGGACAGACCTGGATCTGTCAGAATAGTTTGAGATCACTGATACTTCATCAAACGGACAGACCTGGATCTGTCAGAATAGTTTGAGATCACTGATACTTCATCAAACGGACGGACCTAGATCTGTCAGAATAGCTTGAGATCACTGATACTTCATCAAACAGACAGACCTGGATCTGTCAGAATAGTTTGAGATCACTGATACTTCATCAAACGGACAGACCTGGATCTGTCAGAATAGTTTGAGATCACTGATACTTCATCAAACGGACAGCCTGGATCTGTCAGAATAGCTTGAGATCACTGATACTTCATCAAACAGACAGACCTGGATCTGTCAGAATAGTTTGAGATCACTGATACCTCATCAAACGGACAGCCTGGATCTGTCAGAATAGTTTGAGATCACTGATACTTCATCAAACAGACAGCCTGGATCTGTCAGAATAGTTTGAGATCACTGATACTTCATCAAAACACCTGGATCTGTCAGAATAGTTTGAGATCACTGATACTTATTCAAACAGACAGCCTGGATCTGTCAGAATAGTTTGAGATCACCAATACTTCATCAAACGGACAGCCTGGATCTGTCAGAATAGTTTGAGATCACTGATACTTCATCAAACAGACAGCCTGGATCTGTCAGAATAGTTTGAGATCACTGATACTTCATCAAACAGACAGCCTGGATCTGTCAGAATAGTTTGAGATCACTGATACTTCATCAAACAGACAGCCTGGATCTGTCAGAATAGTTTGAGATCTCTGATACTTCATCAAACGGACAGCCTGGATCTGTCAGAATAGTTTTAGATCTCTGATACTTCATCCAACAGACAAACTTGGATCTGTCAGAATAGTTTGAGATCACCGATACTTCATCAAACAGACAAACCTGGATCTGTCAGAATAGCTTGAGATCTCTGATACTTCATCAAACAGACAGACCTGGATCTGTCAGAATAGTTTGAGATCACCGATACTTCATCGAAAGGACAGACCTGGATCTGTCAGAATAGTTTGAGATCACCGATACTTCATCAAACAGACAGACCTGGATCTGTCAGAATAGTTAGTTTGAGATCACTGATACTTCATCAAACAGACAAACCTGGATCTGTCAGAATAGTTTGAGATCACTGATACTTCATCAAACAGACAGACCTGGATCTGTCAGAATAGTTTGAGATCACCGATACTTCATCGAAAGGACAGACCTGGATCTGTCAGAATAGTTTGAGATCACCGATACTTCATCAAACAGACAAACCTGGATCTGTCAGAATAGTTTGAGATCACCGATACTTCATCAAACAGACAAACCTGGATCTGTCAGAATAGCTTGAGATCTCTGATACTTCATCAAACAGACAGACCTGGATCTGTCAGAATAGTTTGAGATCACCGATACTTCATCAAACGGACAAACCTGGATCTGTCAGAATAGTTTGAGATCACTGATACTTCATCAAACAGACAAACCTGGATCTGTCAGAATAGTTTGAGATCACCAATACTTCATCAAACAGACAAACCTGTATCTGTCAGAATAGCTTGAGATCTCTGATACTTCATCAAACAGACAGACCTGGATCTGTCAGAATAGTTTGAGATCACCGATACTTCATCAAACAGACAAACCTGGATCTGTCAGAATAGTTTGAGATCACCGATACTTCATCAAACAGACAAACCTGGATCTGTCAGAATAGCTTTAGATCACCGATACTTCATCAAACAGACAAACCTGGATCTGTCAGAATAGCTTGAGATCTCTGATACTTCATCAAACAGACAGACCTGGATCTGTCAGAATAGTTTGAGATCACCGATACTTCATCAAACGGACAAATATTGGTCTGTCAGAATAGCTTGAGATCACCGATACTTCATCAAACAGACAAACCTGGATCTGTCAGAATAGCTTGAGATCACGATACTTCATCAAACAGACAAACCTGGATCTGTCAGAATAGCTTGAGATCTCTGATACTTCATCAAACAGACAACCTGGATCTGTCAGAATAGTTTGAGATCACTGATACTTCATCAAACAGACAGACCTGGATCTGTCAGAATAGCTTGAGATCACCGATACTTCATCAAACAGACAGACCTGGATCTGTCAGAATAGTTTAGATCCTGATACTTCATCAAACAGACAAACCTGGATCTGTCAGAATAGCTTGAGATCACCGATATTTCATCAAAAGGACAGACCTGGATCTGTCAGAATAGTATAAGATCACCGATACTTCATCAAACAGACAAACCTGGATCTGTCAGAATAGTTTGAGATCTCTGATACTTCATCAAACAGACACCTGGATCTGTCAGAATAGCTTGCGATCCATCTTCATCAAACAGACAACCTGGATCTGTCAGAATAGTTTGAGATCACCGATACTTCATCAAACAGACAGACCTGGATCTGTCAGAATAGCTTGAGATCACTGATACTTCATCAAACAGACAACCTGGATCTGTCAGAATAGCTTGAGATCACTGATACTTCATCAAACAGACAAACCTGGATCTGTCAGAATAGCTTTGAGATCACTGATACTTCATCAAACAGACAAACCTGGATCTGTCAGAATAGCTTGAGATCACGATACTTCATCAAACAGACAAACCTGGATCTGTCAGAATAGCTTGAGATCACCGATACTTCATCAAACAGACAAACCTGGATCTGTCAGAATAGCTTTGAGATCATGATACTTCATCAAACAGACAAACCTGGATCTGTCAGAATAGTTTGAGATCACTGATACTTCATCAAACAGACAAACCTGGATCTGTCAGAATAGTTTGAGATCACTGATACTTCATCAAACGTACGGACCTAGATCTGTCAGAATAGATTGAGATCTCTGTACTTCATCAAACAGACAAACCTGGATCTGTCAGAATAGCTTGAGATCACTGATACTTCATCAAACATACAGACCTGTATATGTCAGAATAGCTTGAGATCACTGATACTTCATCAAACAGACAAACCTGGATCTGTCAGAATAGCTTGAGATCTCTGATACTTCATCAAACAGACAGACCTGGATCTGTCAGAATAGTTTGAGATCACCGATACTTCATCAAACGGACAGACCAGGGTCTGTCAGAATAGCTTGAGATCACCGATATTTCATCAAAAGGACAGACCTGGATCTGTCACAATAGTTTGAGATCACCGATACTTCATAAACGGACAGACCTAGATCTGTTAGAATAGTTTGAGATCACCGATACTTCATCAAACAGACAAACCTGGATCTGTCAGAATAGTTTGAGATCACTGATACTTCATCAAACAGACAAACCTGGATCTGTCAGAATAGTTTGAGATCACTGATACTTCATCAAACAGACAGCCTGGATCTGTCAGAATAGTTTGAGATCACTGATACTTCATCAAACAGACAAACCTGGATCTGTCAGAATAGTTTGAGATCACTGATACTTCATCAAACAGACAGACCTGGATCTGTCAGAATAGTTTGAGATCACTGATACTTCATCAAACAGACAAACTGGATCTGTCAGAATAGTTGAGATCTCTGATACTTCATCAAACGACAGGACCTGGATCTGTCAGAATAGTTTTTTAGATCTCTGATACTTCATCAACAGACAAACATGGATCTGTCAGAATAGTTTGAGATCACTGATACTTCATCAAACGGACAAACCTGGATCTGTCAGAATAGTTTGAGATCACTGATACTTCATCAAACAGACAAACCTGGATCTGTCAGAATAGCTTGAGATCACTGATACTTCATCAAACAGACAAACCTGGATCTGTCAGAATAGTTTTAGATCACTGATACTTCATCAAACAGACAAACATGGATCTGTCAGAATAGCTTTGAGATCACTGATACTTCATCAAACAGACAAACCTGGATCTGTCAGAATAGCTTGAGATCATGATACTTCATCAAACAGACAAACCTGGATCTGTCAGAATAGTTTGAGATCAATAATTGGTGTTCAATCGTGTGTTTGTATGTCCAATTAACACAAAAAATATGTTTTCATTGTGCCTTTGGTGCATGCGCAATCAGTACTTCATTTTATATAGAATATAGTGCGTCTGAATTTTTTCGGGATGCAAATTATTATTTTTCACATTTTTAACTTTACTTAGAATTAGAAGCTCAAACTTTTCAATGGTGGTAATGGTGTAAAGTAAGTAACTTTTGTAACTGAAGAAAAATACTAAATCGTCTGCTTCGATTTTTGATAGTGAAAAATTTAAAGGCCCACTACCTTTCCGAAACGTTTTTTAATTTTCAAAATTGGAATGCAAAACGAGATTGATAATTGTGTAGATTCGCAAAAATTGTTAGCTTACTGTTAATACTAGGCCTGTCATCACCCTCTGCACATTAAAAATAATGTAAATTAAATGTTAATTTTCATAATGCGGGTCGTATTATATTTCCCGCCGTCGTCCTAACTACCGAGCGTTAGTTGACTATCGCTGAACCAGACGGTAAAACAGCGAAAAGAATCTTCACTGTAAATTAGTTTACGCCGGAAATCTTGCATTTGTTTGGTGTTGTAACCTCATCTTAGGCCATCTGTATATGTTTCCTTATGTTATTAATTTTTTTAAGAATCTCTATTTTTTGTTTGTTTCGGAAAGGTAGTGGGCCTTTAAACTTACATGTACGTAATTTCTAAAACAACATACATTTCATATATGTATTTAAAATGCTGTATTATGCATGAGCAGGATAAAACACATTTCATATATACATGTATATAAAATACATGTGCAGCAAAGTATTTCTGTTCTCTTCTAAATAAAGTGTTGTATGCATGTGCAAAATTAACACAGTAAGCTACACAATATAAGAACTTGACATTGATATGTTTATGAATGAAGGGACATAACTGTTACTATAGCCAACTTATTTGAAATTCAATGCTTTCATAAATAGGATTTTGGTTTGTTTATTTTTACGTCCTATTAACAGCCAGGGTCATGTAAGGACGTGCCAGGTTTGTTGGTGGAGGAAAGCCGGGGCACCCGGAAAAAAACCAACGGCCAGTGGTCAGTACCTGGCAACTGCCCCACATGGGATTCGAACCCGCTTCCCAGAGGTGGAGGGCTTATGGTAATATGTCGGGACATCTTAACCACTCGGCCACCGCGGCCCCTCACATAAATAGGAAAGTTGAAAGGCAGTTACTAGAAAACACTAAGCCTCTGACGTAATATTGTTCAACGTTAATTAATTGTGATTAATATTCCAAAGTTATTCATGTATATATGTATGTATTCTCCAAACAAATTCTAGTACAAAGTAGTTTAGTACATATGATTCTGTAAACACCTCCTTACCTACAGAATATATGGTACTCTGAAGAGTCCTTTCTATGGACACGATGTCTGAAATGTGTCTTGTCAAACCTCTAACATTGTTATAGTACACATATGGGGGACTTCATAGCAACATATTTATATGCAATAACACTGTATACTAACAATAACATTCAATATTGCTTTTCAAGTCTATTTGATACAACCAAAGCAATGTATCTTTGGATTATATGAATCCATATGTCATGATAGAATGTACAGTATTAACAATGGGCATGTAAATAAATTGTAATTTATTTCAGAATAGCACTGGCTTTCTATCTACATCTCTCCAAGTCTCTTTTTTAGCAAATTACGAGGCAGAAAAAGGCCCAGTTACTCATTCTTATATTGCTTCATTTTATCAAATAATTAAGTGAAAACACCCCAGTAATTCAGAGATGTAAAATTACACTTAATCATTGATACCACTACCTATATCAAGCTTCTTAAATACTAAATGACTTACTGTCATTAATAGTTTAGCAATGTGTGTACATGTCTTACAAGACCCTATATATACACCAGTATGTCTTGCAATTAGGTAATGTCTTTGCGAATTATCAAAAGTTGAAGTTATTTAGATATACATTTGATAAAAAGGGTAATAAATGTTATCACATTAAAACATCTGACATTTCCATACAGCTAAGCAGATTGTTTTTGCAGAGTAAACATGTTTCAGCACATTTGACCTCTCCGAGACATATTACATATTTCAAATTACATCATAACATTATAACAGCCTGTTGTTTGCAGCATAAACATTCAGATCATTGTTGCTAACACATATGGCTTTAAAAATGTGGCAGACAAACTTTGCTGGCAAATAGTTCTGAGACAACAGTTATCCACAGTGCCAGAACGAAGAATATGTACGAGATGCCCACTTGGTAATTGTTGGGGAGTTGATAGGCTTTCCCTCCAATCTGTTCCATGTTGAAACCAATGGGGAAAATCACTGCTGCTTTACAAAACAGCACCACTGGAAGTAAAGGTAAAGGTTTTTCAATTAATTTGTTTTCAAACAAATTTGTTATACAATCTACATTACTATAATATCTATATGTGATATTTCAAATTCAACTTAAGCAAATTTGATTTCATATTACCTGATATTGTCGTCCAATAGTGTAAAGGGAAGTAACTCTTTATCAAGAACAGACTTTTATTGTATTATTTGACTACTCATACATTTTATGGAGTTTATGATAATGCTTTTCCTAAAAGGTAAAAGCTTTGATACAAAATAATGCCATGTGAGATTTTTGCAGAATTATGAATACCATATTTATAGACATTGTGTGTAATACATTTAATTAATTTTACAACTTTACATGGAGATCTAGAGCTTATGGAATAGTATATATATATGTATATATGATATTACTTCTTTGACCCTATACATATATGTAAGTATAAATTAGTTTGAAAGGTAAAACATCATATTTATTAGCACCAAGAAGTTGATTATTATAGAGTTACCTCCCTTGAGGTGGGTAGACTAGATATCCATTGTGATATCATTATTTTGTCAGCGAAACTCACCTCTTTTCTCTCTGACAAGAATGATATTACGCTCGCAAACACATGACATCATACCGTAATCAATACCTGCCTCCAAAGGCAGATAACTCTAATATGCAAAAAGGTAAAAGTAAAAGTATGACAGAACTTATTTCACTAATTTAATTCAATATGCTGACATACTTGCAATAAATCCCAGCCAGCGTGCGTGTTTCATAATACGATATTTCCAGTGTGACATGATAAGGAGGATGATGGTGGTCGTGATACACAATATACCCAGGATGATACACACGAAGGTCAGCAGCCATTCTAGTCTCAGTGGGTTGGTGGTGAAGCACGTCTGGGGCTGGTTATAGTTACTTAGACAGGACTCCATCAGACCGATGTAGGTCCGACCTATAGTGGTAAAAACAAAACATATAAAACTGGTTATAGTTACTTAGACAGGACTCCATCAGACCGATGTAGGTCCGACCTATGGTGGTAAAGACAAATCATATAAAACTGGTTATAGTTACTTAGACAGGACTCCATCAGACCGATGTAGGTCCGACCTATGGTGGTAAAGACAAATCATATAAAACTGGTTATAGTTACTTAGACAGGACTCCATCAGAACGATGTAGGTCCGACCTTTGGTGGTAAAGACAAATCACATAAAACTCGTTATAGTTACTTAGACAGGACTCCATCAGAACGATGTAGGTCCGACCTATGGTGGTAAATATAAAACATATAAAACTTGTTATAGTTACTTAGACAGGACTCCATCAAACCGATGTAGGTCCGACCTATAGTGGTAAAGACAAATCATAAAAAACTGGTTATAGTTACTTAGACAGGACTCCATCAGACCGATGTAGGTCCGACCTATAGTGGTAAAAACAAAACATATAAAACTGGTTATAGTTACTTAGACAGGACTCCATCAGACCGATGTAGGTCCGACCTATGGTGGTAAAGACAAATCATAAAAAACTTGTTATAGTTACTTAGACAGGACTCCATCAGAACGATGTAGGTCCGACCTATGGTGGTAAAGACAAATCATATAAAACTCGTTATAGTTACTCATGACAACACATATTTGTATATCTAATGGGATTGTACCATATTTGTACTAGGCCAATTATTCCTGACCTTGACCAGGCTGGCAATCCGCTAGTGTATATGTTCGCATGTCACAAGTTCGAGCCCTGGCCTGTGATCATGATTTTCACGTAGTTATGCACCCCAATGCAATAGGTCACATTTTATTATACCTTACCAAAACTGTGGTGGACTATTCTTCAGGTAGACTGGTAGCCCGAGATACTCTGGCTCTGACACCAGACTTAGACATTATGACAGATAGATGTCTAGTTTAGGGCCATAGCGCACTGCTATATCAAAACGTGGAATAAGCAGACACCGTTTGATATCGGACCAGGTCATCTCCAATTCAGACTACTTACAAAATATTATCAACGAGAATCACAACTTACCTTAGTCTTTTCAATTGCTATATTTCGGTAGATATATAATATTCATTTGTTGAATAGACTAAGGTTAGTGGTGCTTCTAGGTGGTCAGTCTGAATCGGAGATTACCTGGCCAAATACCAAACGGTGTCGGCTTATAATTTTATTCCATGTTTTGATATAGCAGTGCGCTCTGGCCCTAAAACACATGCAGTTTCAAGGGTATCAAAATTATCACTAAAATTTTGCTTAATTAAATTATATATCTCTTGATATGTCTCATTGTATGATTCTAGTTTCAAACTAGCTATAGCAGATTACCTTCGCCAAAACTGACCATATAATGGCAGGTTCAAAATTCAGTCAGAATTTTGAGCCTGCGATTATGGTCAGTTTTAGCCACAGGCGTCTGCATCTGGTTTTGGAAAAATAAAATATCCTAACCTTACTATATGATATAATATCATATAGTAGGATTAGGATATTTTATTTAATATAATATCATATAGTAGGGTTAGGATATTTTATTTTTCCAAAACCAGATGCAGACGCCTGTGGTTTTAGTGGACTAGTGCTAGTGGTGGTCATCAGTCTGGGCTTCAAGACCCCCACCTTTCCTCAGAATTTCCCTGAAATATCAAGTATTTTTGACGTTTTCCTCATTATTTTCAGTAAACCCCATTTCGACCCTATTCAGTATTTGATTCTTTATCCCATTAAATTATTGCGATCGGCTGATGATGATCCTAGCTGAAAATAAATCAAGTAAATTCTTAAAGAATCATTTCTTAATTTAGTGTTTAAATATATTCACCATCCAGTGCTCTACCACACTACCCGAGCATTAAATGTGAATCTATCAGGGACGAGACGACCAAAAATCAAAATCCTCTAGGATGCTGAGGATATTTCTACACTTACCGCCGATATCTGATACGATCCAGTTCGGAAGAGCAAGGCTAATGACAGCAAAGACATCTGCTGTTAAAAACAGAGCTCCGGAAATAATGCTTAGTCTATCCATAACACTGTCTTGTGCAAATTCACGTTTCTACTTCATAAACTGTCAGCGAGCACCTGCCATTGTTGTTAATTCGACCGCTGCTGCCCCCTGTTGTAAAATTGCAACTACAAGAACGACAACTCATGTACCGAACATAGTGGAAGGAGGCGCTCTCTGTATATAGTAATATATGTTTCTACTGAAGATTATAAAAAAGAAGTAAATTACAGCACATATAACTTAAGTTTCGATTTAATATCTCTCTGATTCTCTGTACAGTGGTAGTCTTACGTATTGTTACAAACAAAGGAGATTTAAAGTTTTTATTTTATTTCGATGGCATTTCAAGTTTAAAATTCTAAACAGAAACATATATACATATGTGTATATGTTTCTGTTCTTAATTAAAAAAAATCACATTGGTACCATATACACTTTTATAGTTAATTTACTGTAACGTTTGACTCAGTGACATATACCAGTATAATATATAATACATTGAACGCGTGTATAGACACCCCCCGTTGATTGACCTCCTTATCATACTGAACATTAAAATTTGTGTTTGTAAAAGAGGGAATATACTATTTTAAAAAATGAATTTAGTAGATGAGCTTTCAAACAAGACTGTTCAAACAAATATCGGGTCCCTGTGATATAGCCTGACTTTCTGATGTGATTTCTTGTAAGCGTTTGGTATATATCGGAAACATATATACATATATGTTTCTGTATATATGTAGTTTAATTAGTTTAGCCAGAGATTTATATAATTTAAATCTGGTTTAGCGTTCTACAGTCGGGTGGAAGAAAATCGAATTACCGATCTGCGTTCATTACGCCAACTGCTCTACTGATGGGATTCGAACTCAAAAATGACCCAGAGATGGCATTTGATATGTTGTGACATCATGACTACTGAGGTGCCAGGCTCACTTTCAAATATAGCCTTTGGTTCCGTAGATTGGTCACCTACAGACCGTAAATTATCAATAAGACTTTCTCTGTAGAATTCCAATACTAGATTACCTCCCTCTACTTTGAAACTTAGAAACCTAGAAACAAATGTGTCGCAGAGACAAACATTATCAAGCCCGAACAATTTTATGATGTTTTTGATATTCTAGAGAGCACAGGGATCTGAGAATTATTTACAGTTTATATCAATAGATAAAAAAAAAATCGGTAAAAATGATATTCTAGTACTATACACCTGTAGAATACGATTTTTACCTACTATTTAATCTAGACCCATAAATCGTCTAAAAATGGCAAATAAGCACTCTGGTCCATGGGTCCATATATTGATAGAAACTGTAACTAATTCTCAGATCCCTGTGTCCTACATCTTTGTTGACAGAGACTCAAATAGTGGTAATTTATGTGTCTGATAGTATACAAAAATCTTGTTCACTGTAACGTGGTCTTCAGTATCAAATGTATTTAATATTATTATGCAAATTAGGAACATGAGCTACTATGATTTTACAACCATATCAATATTTGCAGCAGTGACATATACTTAATTTTCAAGATGGCGTTATGTTTCGGTTTTGACAGTCATTACAGAGTACTTTATAGACGAATCGAAAAAAAAGACTTCACGAATGAAAAAAGCACAATGCAAAAGAACCTTTGTTAAGACGACTCCAGGACCAATCGTTATATGAACTAGCTACCGTGGATCTGTTGTACATTAAATATGTATGACAGTCTACCATGCACCTTTGTGCGATGCAGATAAATAGTTAATATTTAATTTAATATGCATGCTGAATTATGTCTCGCGTAGACTCCCATGGGTGGCATAACGCATTAGACAGGAAGTATAGCGAAATAGTCGGTAAAACGCTAATAAAATGGCGTTACTAGAGTATACCATTTTCACCATCCTGCACAGAAATACTGGTAGAAAAATTCAATGATAATGTGTCAAGTTCTAGCTGTCCTTCTCCTGTTCTCTGTGTGACGTAACAACCCAAACCCACATTCTTAGTTGACTGACAATAATAGAATCGTTTTTGAATGGTTTATCGCTGAATTCTGTATAACCTGTAGGCCCCGGGACAAATTTCATTGAAAAACCTTAAAAAGCCCAGCTACAATTCACTTCTCAGATCCAAAGAGTTGTTTAGGCTATTGTGGTGTACTGTAAATACATTGACAAACCCCTGTTATCAATCAAAGTAACTGTGAAAAGGCCTGGATTTCATGTAATTACGAAATGTGACAGACTTTAAACTGTTTACATTGCAGAGTACATGTAATGTATAAACATCTCTGATCATTGCCTTCATCTTTGTCTGACCTACAGGGGATGATCGGAAAACGTCCAGGAACATGGACAAATAGTGATACGTTCAAGTTCTTTGTTATACTTGTACATGAATTTGCATTTTTCATATATGTCCTTATGCATTATGGTTGATATGTAATTGTATGACGGTGTTATATTCAGGTAAATTGAATGGAATTAGACAAAAGCAAAATTGAAATACGTTGAAATAATTTTTCAAGTTAGTTATATCACGACTAGTTTGCTAAGCCTGCCTATATACAAGTATAATGGGAAAACCCAGATAATTTAGGCAAGTTTTCGATAGTCCACAAAATCTGCCTATATTACATGTATTAGGTTGTTTTTTTTTTTTTTTTTTTTTTCTTAATATATTAGGGAAGAAAAAGCCTAATAATATAGGCAGGTTTAGCGGACTAGTTTAGCGAATACACTGTATATCACGAACTATTCAAATAAGATGTGGTAAAATATGGAGAAAAAACTTACAAGTATACATGCACTATATAATTACGTATGCATTATTGAATGCATAATAATAGTGTTATTATTATTCTGTCACTTCACCTACCCCAAGGATTAAAAAAGTTAAAAAGTTGAAACAAAATCAACCTTGGCTCATATCAAAAGCACAAGCTTGACATCTTATATACTGTACGTATATTACCCGGCCTACTATACCTTTCGGCCGGGTACGAATTGGTCCCTATGTGTCCGTTGTGGAGCACTGCCTCCGAAAATCACTCGGGCATCGTTTTCTTTACTTTTTTGTAGGTTTCCAATTATCTTATGCGTATACATGCATTTACATATTATTTTTTGTCCAAAACAAACATTACCATTCTTAATATCTACCGTAACGCTCACAAGACGTCAAATTCACAATTTGTGGACTTGCCGTATAAATTCCCTTCAGAAAGACTTCCATATGTATCATGTAAAAAATAATGCCTCGGTGAGAATTTGATAATTTTATGTGGTTCAGTTTTATTGCCTAGAAGGTAAATGATATTAAACAAGTACGATAAAAATGCAAAAAAAAATTTTATAATGATTTGCATTATCATTACTTTGCTCCATTAGCAGTAATAGGCACCAATTGTAGCTCTAAAGACGACACCATTTTCTGTCTAAAAGTCTTTTGAGCTACAATATTGCAGCTAGTATATTTTATGTATATGTACACTGAAGATTTAGTATTATTTTTTATTCCATTTGGTGGCATTTCAACTAGAAACATATACATATATAGATATGTACTCGTTTAGACTTAGCAATTCTAAATCTCTAATTTGATATTAATTACTGTCACGGACGTGGATGAGAGATACCGCTTGATACATTATACTTTTACATGATTGAATGTCCTTGATATATGTATATACATAAAGTGTCACTGTGCATATTAACTAGGTTATATCTATTATTTTCTGCATGTTATATATTAAAGCCAGAGCATTATCACAGCATGCCAGTAAGCCCTCTACGTGCTATGGTTTCTGCTTCTCCGATAGTTATCTATACATATATATCTGTAGATAACTATAAACCAGAATAAACGTCCCCACATGGTATTTACCCCCTGTGGTGTCATTCACTGGACATCACATCGTAACTAACCAGGTAAGGTCAAAGTGACCTCTTACGTAATCACCTCTGCGGGAATTCGCGATATTACACCTTCACATACCGAACTCCATCAACCGTGCTAATGAACAGGTAACAATTATGGGTTATCTCCCCTCTTCCCGAAAAGTCTGACTCACCTGTGTTCGAGCACACATACACAAACCGCCATAACTTTATGGGCGCTGTGTTGTAGTGGAATGGTGTAGCCGTGCAAACTTTATAGACTTGTGTGTTAGTCGGGATAAATTTCGAGTTTCGTTAACGAAGGGGGCCAAAAACATGGAAGCTATTCCAGAACAGGAAGATGCTCGACCGGCATTAGAAACAGACGACATTGTAGGAGAGAATGCCGAAGATGAGGTAGGTTGTCATCTGTCAACATTTGTACCTGTAAGGTGTGCTTTTGAGTCTGGAGTTCCCTCAGGTGTGACATACACCGCCATGCAAGGTCGTTATAGATTTGCGCGGAAATCGATATTTCAACAATTGAAACATCAATGCATGTCGATTACATTTCAGAAAGCATGGCGACCTATCGTATATATCATTCTAGATAAATTAATGGGAAAACTTTTTAAAGTTCTATATGTACATGTAGTACACGATGTATACCGGTATTTTCATTTAGCGTATATGTTGTATACGTAACATCGTGTAATAGGTGGGGAAGTGTACAAATTCGTGCTGTTGAATTTGTTTATCTGTGAAAACCGGCATTTCACTTTCTGTAATTTACAACTCTTTGCAATACACATGGCGTATATATTGTACATACGATATAGTTAAAGGGAAAGTCGTGTGGGGCCCTGCATGGGGTAATTATGACCCTTGTTCTACATATTCTGAAAATATATCGTCATTCAACAAAATGTCGTTTGTTTGGAAATATAAAATATCTGAAGCCAAGTTTTATTTTATCTAGTTTTGGCAATGCTCCAGTAATTTATGCAGAATTTACAATGATCTGAAGCATCAGCAAAAATAATCTGTATGTGTGCAATTATGCTTTAGTCAACTGATGTATGCAAATTGCATCATTTGAAGTTGTTAACATCCGATTTCTCCCCATTTCGGACGACTGTTTCAGTGACACTAAATACACTGCGGTAAGTAGAAATAGGAGTGTCCATGAAAAACAGATTGTTCAAACTAAAAGTTATGAAATAAAAAAAAATTGTATTTGAGATGCGCGAGGGATATAACTGCACAAAACATTTGAGATGTGAATCCCTTTATTGTTCGCGAGACTTATTACACCTTCACATACCGAACTTCCATCAACCGTGCTAATGAACAGGTAACAATTATGGGTTATCTCCCCTCTTCCCGAAAAGTCTGACTCACCTGTGTTCGAGCACACATACACAAACCGCCATAACTTTATGGGCGCTGTGTTGTAGTGGAATGGTGTAGCCGTGCAAACTTTATAGACTTGTGTGTTAGTCGGGATAAATTTCGAGTTTCGTTAACGAAGGGGGCCAAAAACATGGAAGCTATTCCAGAACAGGAAGATGCTCGACCGGCATTAGAAACAGACGACATTGTAGGAGAGAATGCCGAAGATGAGGTAGGTTGTCATCTGTCAACATTTGTACCTGTAAGGTGTGCTTTTGAGTCTGGAGTTCCCTCAGGTGTGACATACACCGCCATGCAAGGTCGTTATAGATTTGCGCGGAAATCGATATTTCAACAATTGAAACATCAATGCATGTCGATTACATTTCAGAAAGCATGGCGACCTATCGTATATATCATTCTAGATAAATTAATGGGAAAACTTTTTAAAGTTCTATATGTACATGTAGTACACGATGTATACCGGTATTTTCATTTAGCGTATATGTTGTATACGTAACATCGTGTAATAGGTGGGGAAGTGTACAAATTCGTGCTGTTGAATTTGTTTATCTGTGAAAACCGGCATTTCACTTTCTGTAATTTACAACTCTTTGCAATACACATGGCGTATATATTGTACATACGATATAGTTAAAGGGAAAGTCGTGTGGGGCCCTGCATGGGGTAATTATGACCCTTGTTCTACATATTCTGAAAATATATCGTCATTCAACAAAATGTCGTTTGTTTGGAAATATAAAATATCTGAAGCCAAGTTTTATTTTATCTAGTTTTGGCAATGCTCCAGTAATTTATGCAGAATTTACAATGATCTGAAGCATCAGCAAAAATAATCTGTATGTGTGCAATTATGCTTTAGTCAACTGATGTATGCAAATTGCATCATTTGAAGTTGTTAACATCCGATTTCTCCCCATTTCGGACGACTGTTTCAGTGACACTAAATACCACTGCGGTATTAGTAGGAAATAGGAGTGTCCATGAAAAACAGATTGTTCAAACTAAAAGTTATGAAATAAAAAAAAATTGTATTTGAGATGCGCGAGGGATATAACTGCACAAAACATTTGAGATGTGAATCCCTTTATTGTTCATTTGAATAACAGACGACTTAGTAGACTAACATGGTGTGAATGCAATATTAATTTCTTTATGAAAAAAAAAAGATCTCTCGCCAAAATCTGTCTGCGTACGAAATAATTAATTTAAAAAATAGGAATCAAACCGTCCAACCCTTATGTCCGTGGTTAATTTACACGCTGTCTCGCTTTCAATAATTTCCTTTACTGATTCATGCACCTGGGAAACGTAAGCAGAACTTGGCCGTCGTATTATGAAGAACTTTGGAAGGCCAATGAACACATTTAGACTGGTATTCTTTGCCCACAGACTTTTCTCACATTTTGCAATAATTGAAAAAAGAGAAAACAAGTATTAAGAAGTTTGACGTAATCGATTAGGACTTTCTCCTAATAACATATAGAAGGTCACAGTGATTCACGTGCATATAGTCATCCCTAATTCCTGTATTTCAGGTCCTTTGGGCCTCTTTTGTGTGGTTTGAGTGGGTGGGACTTGACACCTCAAACATCCATAGATATTAAAAGAAAGTTTCTTATCTATTGGTACAAAATAAAAAAAGTCTATGAAAGGTGTGTCATTTGATTTAGGAAGCTTAATTCGGTCAAATGTAATAAATTAGTTTGCATGGCTATATGTTTATTGTGTAAAATTGGATTATCTATACCTAAACGTGATGTTTGACAAGAAAGCAGGTACTCCAGATATCAGAGAACATGGATGGTTTGGAGATATATAGCTACAAATGACAGTAAACAGAGCCACTCTGGCCGCTGTGTTTAGTAGCTCACACTGTTTGTTTTGGTCAACAAGTATTTGTTCTACAATACTCATCCCTTGTTTGGTGTTTGAAGATTAACTAGACTTGCTAAAGTCCCGAAATCAAAGCTATAAATGGCAATTAGCAAATGCATTTGTCAATTTGTGTTCAGTTTGTTTTAATATCCAGTGACTTATGAAGATATATTGGGAAGAGTTGCTCTTGTCCTACATAATATGTTTTAACCTCTGGATGAAACATTTATATGATTTCTCTTTTAGAAATTTGCGATGATGTCACTTGCAATGTTAGTATCACTTGTGTAGCATTTTCTGATTAATATACATTGTATACAGATCACAGTTTTTCAGCTGCACAATACAAATATAATAATAATGATATATTTAAAAAAAAAATCTTCAGTATAGTAAAAATGCCCAGCCATTAATTGGCTTATGAGACATAAAAACATGTATATTAATTATATATATTGGTATTACCATTGACTGAATCTGTGATGTAAGACAGATCCAGATCGTCAAGCGATCCTACAAATGTGTTTGTTTGTTATATAACAATGCTGATAAATAGCACCCTACTTACTTACATAGGTAAATTAGAGGTCAAAAGAGTACAAAAAATTTGTAATGCCAATGATACAAAATCATGAAGGTCAACATTTTTCATCATGAAGGTTAAGAAATAAGATGGCATTATAAATCACTACTTGGTTAGCCATTTTTGTGTATTTCGTTTTTCTGAAACTCTGGATTTATTAACTTCAAAAACCTGGTGTGCTGTGTGTATTAAGTACAATCGAACAATAAATTCATTGCTGAAAAAGTAGACAACAGTAGCATCATGATCAGTTTGACCAAAAATCTTGGAGAATTCTCCTATGGTTTGCGTCTGGCCAGAAACCAAATGTCTAGAGTGCTGGAAATGTCAGCTTGGTGGTGTAGAAGCCAAATACATTAGAAGATTCATGTAGAGGTATTTCTATAACAAGACACACGTGGTTCTTATTACTAAAACATAGATGGATTAAGACAAGGCTGCCCTCTTCTGTAATGTTCATTTGTAACCACTTTGAAGCATGAAGTGGAGTTCAGGGTATAAGACAGGGTTGCCGCTTTGTGGCTTTTCCATTTATATCATTACTGTGTTGTAGATGGAGAGGAACTGGTGGTCTAATTATTTGTACTAATTAACTCCTGAACCTTAACTACTAGTACTGTGACATATACTGATTAATGGCTACTTTTCAGCAACAAGGCATCGAAGGTCAAAGCATGTGATATATGCAGCTTCATAAAGCAATACTAGTCTTTTCATTTTTACCATTTTTTTTTCATATTTCTTTTATTTTTCCAATTTATCATATAATACACAACATTATAAAAACCATACTTCTACATACAAACAGAAAAATTAAATACACACACAGACACAAAAACAGACATACTCCTAATACAAAATGTAGTTTAGTGTTGTCTTTTGTACAGTGTTTTGTGTACATGTACATTAGATAAGCATTTTGGTTAAATTATATAACTCTTTTTACCATTTCTTCGTCACCTGGAGCAAATGCTTCATTCATCCATCTTAAATTTATTCACCACTGCTGAGCATGTCTATTAGTTGTTTTGAAAGTTTTGCATGGTACTTTCTACCTCTTGTTAAAAACTAGGAGAGGGGTCCATGCAGGGTTGCAGCATTTGGCTATATACAGTACCTGCATTATAAATCATGCAGGCTATGCAATGAATGATAATCTATTTGTTCTGATGAATGACATTTACTCAATGCATATAAAGAGTACAGCAGAAAGGCAGTCAACTTTTAGACTAAATCTTTCAATAACATTTAGACTACAAATTAACAGATTAAGTGAACTTAGTGAGATACAGATTTTTATCTGCCTTTTGTTTTTTGCAAAGTAATATCTAACCATTTTCTATTAAAATAAATACACAAAAATACAAAGAGAAAAATACTTTATTTCCAATGTGTAAGTTGTAAAGTTTATGATTATCTTTTTGAGATTTTATATGTAAAATGATTAATTTTCTACTCTGATAATTTCGGAGTCAATATTGTCCAGATTTTGTATATCTGTGGTGTTGAATGGATAAGACAGATGGGTTTAGGGGGAATCCCTGGGGAGGTAGTATATAGAACAGACAAGAGGACTCATATTTCTTGTGATTAAAAAAAATGGCTGACACTTGCCACATTTCTTGGGGTGTAGAAATTCTGTGTAAGATCACAAACCATGGAAAGAAACTAGGCCAACATTTATCAAGGTTTTAAGATATCAGATGGACATTGATGTGAGAATTATTTCTGTTGTTGATATCGTATCAAGATGGATTTTATACATTGGTAGAAAGATACATCATTAAATTTATAGATATGATTATTGTTTTGAGAATAACATCAATAGTTAAAGAGACAACATTGCTTTGAATATTTAGAAAATCAAATTCATTTATAATTAAGATATTCAAGTGTAGGCCACTGCAGTGGAGATATGGAGGGGAGAAGAGAGGAAGGTACAGGGTTCCGACATTTATTACCTATAGTCGTATATGCCTCAGGTTTGTTAGTTGATTTTTCTCCTGGTACTCTGACTTCCTTTCACTTTCTAAAGTAAGCACCTCCAGGCTCCTTAAAAGCCCTAGCTGTTTGATATAGAACATCGATACACAGGACAGATTATATTGGTATCAGTCATATCGGAGCCCAGAGAAATGCCCTTACTGGACAGATCAAAATCAACCCTCAACCCTTAATTTCAGATTATAAAACAGATTTTGAAAAATTTTCAAAATGTGTTTTTGTCCCAAAATTAATTCGCTACAGAAATCAGTGTGTTGACAGTAATTGATTCTGATTTGCTGACTCAGCAAGTCGTTGTATAGACTGCATATGTATTACACCCTTACAATATAAGGAAACATTTAAGTTTACTGATTGTTGTATGTTTGGTGTACTGTGTAATATACCTGGTACACACATACTTTTATTTATATACTATATGTGCTGAACTATTGATTGTTTACCACAAGAAACAATATGAGATTAAGTATAAAATTTTGTATACACCTTTTTCTGACTTAATGGCATACCTTCTTAAAGATTGGATTTCATTTCCTCTCCCAGAGCTAATGACCAGTCGTGGCCGACAATAGGATATTGTATTTTATTGATTGTTGCTTTGACTGTCTTCTGAATGAATTAAACAATAGCACATTGTGGTATGTGTGATAACATCTTAGAGACATTCTTTATCTATAGTGACACTGCATAACTTGCAGATCTGTACTGCTGATAAGGCATATAACATTGACATACCGGTATTTTCAAATCAAATATTTTCACGACTATCACTCCCGACGTCTGTTAGCTAAGTCACAGAGATGACGGTGACCGAGGGGTTGAGGTGTCCCGATATTGCCCGATATATTACCACCCACAGGCCTAGGGGTGATGGTGACCGAGGGGGTAAGGCGTCCCGACATATTACCACCCACAGGTCTAGGGGTGATGGTGACCGATGGGTTGAGGTGTCCCGACATATTACCACCCACAGGGGTGATGGTGACCGAGGGGTTGAAGTGTCCCGATATATTACTACAAGCCCATCACCTATATTGACATGATCTTCAATACGATGAAGGTACCAGGTAGATTACTATAGGTAGATGCAGTTGTAGGCCTCAGTGTTGCAAATGCAAATCACATGTGGGGCAGGTACTGACTGCTGGTCGGTGATTTTTCCCAAATACTCTGACTTTCTTCCGCTATCTAAAACTGACATATCAATATAATTAAATGACCCTGGCTGTTGATAGGACGTTAAATGAACCAAATAACCACCCACATACATGCTTATTACTAGGCATACTTAACTTATAGGCAAATCTTGTTGTGGCATGCAGCTTTAGACAAAATACCAGTTATTTTGAGAAACACCCTTTTGAGCCTTCCTGGAAGGTCTGCACTCTTTCCTAAACATGTTAATTGAAAGAAAGCAAACATTTTTGAGTGGAAGGAGAAAAAATCTGTCATGTGAATTTAAACATCTGTCGAGTGCCTTGAGGCAACTATTAAGGAGTTTAGAGAGATATATGTAAATGAATGGGTATGTACCTGAATGCAAATTTAAACTGCATACTTAGATGTATGTTGCACAAATGTAAACTCATTGAGCGTGCAACAGCTAATGGCTGGGGTATTTTTATTGAGTATTTGACACAAGAGGCTTGAGATGTGAATGTTATCAAGTTTAGCCATGCTCTCTTTAACGTCACTTTACAACATATGGTGTATAGTGGAGTTATTTTAGATATAGCTTCATGATAGTTTTATTTCCTGGTGGTATGTTCACCGCAGGAATATGCAATATTGAAGACAACCTTATAGAGTCAAACTTAATAATCTCAAAGCCTGCAGGTTATTTTAATTAAAGCATATTTGAATGAAGTAAATTTATATAAAACTTGTCTTGTGTTGGTTTAATGAAATTCTTCAAAACTAACAGAGCGTTAAGAGTTACAAAAGTGAAAAATATAGTCAGTTTATCTAAGTGTATATGTATATGAATGGAAAAAAAATAGACAGACAGAAATACAAATATTTAGATAAAATGAATTAACTTAAACTACAAATACTGGTTTGCTAGAAAGGGCTTTCTCAACAAAATTGAACTTGATGTTAAGTCTGCATTATATCAGAGTCTATGGTCATAGCAAGAGAAATGTCAAACTAGGGGGAGATAATCTAATAAGAGAACACTAGTTTGTACACAGTATAGCTGGCTCAGACTTTCAAATTAAAGCATGTACTTGGGCTTTTGGGTAAAAAAAAACCTAAAGAATTAAAAAAACTGTTAACAATATTTCAAAGAATTTAACTTTTTGATATTTTTCACAACATTGATCTTTTAGAGAGGTGCACTTGAATTTTTATTGCTATGTTTGAGAACTTTTTTATTGCTATGTTTAAGAACTGTCTTTAGTAGATAAAGTGAAACAAATCTCTTTCCTATCACACTATATAAAGGATGTTTAGACCATGAAAATGGAGACCTCCAACTGTGTTAGAAATACAGCCATATAAAGTGTATATAAAATATCTCCTCTATTACTGCAGCCTTTTGTATGTGATCTCAATGAAAAATTTGCCAGTTTAGCCATTTTCTTTGGGTTATATAAAGTCTGATCCATGTAACCCTAGTAGGATATTATTCAAGGGCAAGGTTGAAATGCCAAGAAATGATACTAATTTCCTCTGGTTTTATTTCTGTCTTGAAAAATTACTGATAAATGGGCATGTTTTCTTTCCCCCTCCGTCTGTTTAGCTTTTTGTGAGATAATTTTAGAAGTATACATACTTTTTTACCTGAAGTGGTTCACATTCTGAAGTGTACTTATATCGGACTCAAAATGAAAGGTTTTTATGCATGAGTTTGTGTTCATTAGTTTTTACTGAAAACATGTGAGTGGAGAAAGGTGTAATTGAACAAAGAGGTTAGATGGGGAGGGGGGGCAATTATTGAGGGGAGGGGGCGGAAGATGAAATGACAAGTTGAAGAAGTAGAGAAGAAATGAACAGATGAAGAAGCTAAGTGATAAAATAAGGTCTTCTTTATTTTTAGAAAAAAGGCTAATTAGAAGTGGATGTAGTTTTAGAGTGAAATAGGAGATAGAGCTCGAGGTTATGGGGTAGGATGGGGAACGAAACAACAGGATCTGAAAAAGATGTAAAATAAACTTGTAGAATGTGATACCAATTAGTGGTTAAATGTGATCAAAAGAGTACTTTGTACAAGGATGCTCCTCGCATCATTAACTAGTTGTGTTCACCTCAATATTGTACTTAAACGTGAAATGAATTAGCTACATAAACTGATATGTCAAATTAATAGAATGCCAAGGCCATATTTGTTAAAATCACTCATTAGGGTTACCTTAAGGGAAAATATTTATTGTTTGTTTCCCTGTTGTATAAATTTTACTGTTAGACTGCAGAAAAATGATTTTAGGAGTTGGGTTTCAAGGTTTTACATTGTAGATTGATGTTGTTTGAAACATCTGGCCCAAATCAGATATCAGTTCAATTTGTTGCTTGTTAATGTTGTGCTGATAGATCAATTCAGGAGAAGATTTAGTTATGGAATGATTTCATGAATTAATTTTATAACACTTCAGACCCAACTGTTAGTATATAACACCACCTCTTCCTCTTCCAATATCATCTTCCTTCTTATATCTTCCTACATATCCCTTCCCCTATTTCCCCCATCGATCCCCACCATCTCCCCACCCCTATACCCTTTCTTCTACCCTGCCTTACTACACCCTCCCCACCCCTAAACCTTTCCCTGACATCTGTACATGCCATACTGCATCCCTCCTCTCCATCCTTTGCCTCGATATAACCCTATAACCTTCCCACCCTCTTGTATTCTTCCCTCCCACCCAGCTGTCTTACTACACCCTCCCCATCCCTTAACCTTTCCCTGACATCTGTGCCATACTGCATCCCTCCTCTCCACCCTTTGCGTTGATCTCCCCCTATAACCTTCCCACCCTCTTGTATTCTTCCCTCCCACCCAGCTGTCTTACTACATCCCTCATCTCCAATCAATCTCCCGTCCCTCTCGACTTTGATACTCTTCTCTCTACATTTTTACCTGTCTTCACCATCCATATATAGATCTCTTTTCCTCATTCACCTTTATGCCACTTTCTCCCAATCTGCCTTACTGCATCACCAAGCTCTTCCACCATCCCTACACTCCTTCAAATCCTATTTTTCCCATCTCTACCCTCCTGCACAATATCTACCCTCTCTCCCCCATCTACTCTCCCCTGTATTAACCACTCCAACTCTCCCCCTTTTACATATCCCTCCCAATCATTCTGATACCTCCCTATAATACTTCTTTCCTCCCTTCCCTGGTTTATATCTCCCTAAAATACTTCTTTCCTCCCTTCCCTGGTTTATATCTCCCTAAAATACTTCTTTCCTCCCTTCCCTGGTTTATATCTCCCTAGAATACTTCTTTCCTCCCTTCCCTGGTTTATATCTCCCTAGAATACTTCTTTCCTCCCTTCCCTGGTTTATATCTCCCTAGAATACTTCTTTCCTTCCTTCCCTGGTTTATATCTCCCTAGAATACTTCTTTCCTCCCTTCCCTGGTTTATATCTCCCTAAAATACTTCTTTCCTTCCTTCCTTGGTTTATATCTCCCTAAAATACTTCTTTCCTTCCTTCCCTGGTTTATATCTCCCTAAAATACTTCTTTCCTCCCTTCCCTGGTTTATATCTCCCTAAAATACTTATTTCCTCCCTTCCCTGGTTTATATCTCCCTAGAATACTTCTTTCCTCCCTTCCCTGGTTTATATCTCCCTAGAATACTTCTTTCCTCCCTTCCCTGGTTTATATCTCCCTAAAATACTTCTTTCCTCCCTTCCCTGGTTTATATCTCCCTAAAATACTTCTTTCCTTCCTTCCCTGGTTTATATCTCCCTAAAATACTTCTTTCCTCCCTTCCCTGGTTTATATCTCCCTAGAATACTTCTTTCCTCCCTTCCCTGGTTTATATCTCCCTAGAATACTTCTTTCCTCCCTTCCCTGGTTTATATCTCCCTAAAATACTTCTTTCCTTCCTTCCCTGGTTTATATCTCCCTAAAATACTTCTTTCCTTCCTTCCCTGGTTTATATCTCCCTAAAATATTTCCTTCCTCCCTTCCCTGGTTTATATCTCCCTAAAATATTTCCTTTCTCCCTTCCTTTATAATGAATTTCCATCTCCCATATCTATAACCCTCTTATTGCCCCTCCCCACTCCCGTAGCCCCACACATTCCTATTAAATCCCCAGTATGTTATCCCTAGACCTTTTGTAGAACTACTGCCTGGAAATCCTGCTCTGTTTAATGTCATGTAGCCCCCTACACACAATGGTGACCACAATTGTATATATACTGCAGTGATATATAGATAACTACCATTCACATAGGTTGAAAATGTCATCTGGCAGACATCCTGTTGTAAATATTCGGAAAATTTGATGTCTTAAATTTCATCATATAACATTATTTTTTCTGTCAATGTAAAATGTATCATACTATTACAATTTTCTTTATATTGCCTCCCAACCTGCAATCCCCAATCTCAGTTTTTCATCAAGAATTAAAAATGTACTGGCGGGTAATTTAAAAATTTAGATAGAAATATACATGTTTGAAATACATAATGCTTTATTTGGTTCATACAGCATTACATGGACATATTTGATAAATTAGTTTTTAATTTCTTTGCTATCGGTAGGTAAACTGATGATTCATATCTTACGTTGGTAAACAGACATTTACTACATGTATGTACTGGTTTATATACTCCCGAGTGATATCATTATGATGTAATCAAATCTGGTAAAAACGCCTGACAGTGAATAAACATCTTCATTCATGTGTAACAACTTATAGTAAAAACTGGCCAGTTTGATAGATTTTCCTAGTTAGTTGTGTCACTGTATAGCTATCACTCTATCAAGAGGTAATGATATATACATCACCATATAGAAGTATATATATATATACACCTGTATTCTGAACTTTATATATAAACTTTATCTATTTTACATCGATTGAGAAACAAGTTATACAACTTATGCAAATCACTCTCAATGGCCCGGATGTAAGCGCGCGAGGGGTCTTAGTGTGGGAGGAAACCAGAGTGTCTGGTGAAAACCCACGTGATCGGGCAGGTGACCTTTTCACGTCCGTGCCGGGGATCGAACCCCGGCTGGCTAGGTGAAAGGCGAGCGGCTTAACCACTACACCACCCGATCACCCACTGAACTTTCACATTATAGTTATCTCCCCTTGTAAATATATGATATCTTTGTTGAGCCATTGGCTTTGTGTTTTTTTTTCAGAACTCATGATGTCAAGACAATTAACTGCTTGCATGAGCAGACAAGTCTGAATTAAAAAAAAAAAGATGAAATTGAAATTTCCATCCATTGATTACCTGTCATAATTATAGCATAGATAGCATCATTGTATTACTGTTTTAAACAATACCCATGCAATGTTATTGTTTATAAATACATGTATAGTGATTTTATAGAAATATATGCATAGACTGTTAGGAGGTAGCTGCCAAAATAACAAAATTTGACCAAACAATTTCAGGAAATATCAGGAAAATTGATTAAAATTTGTGCAATGTTTGGTAAGAAGTTATAAAACTATTCTAGAATTCATTATAAAAATGATATCTTAACGAGACTTATAAATTTGAAGAAGAAATTAACATTTAGCAAATCCATAAATCAGTTTGATAAATCCAGATCTAGCTGTTGTCTTATGGTTTTGAGAGTTGTCTCCCTTGCATTGAGTGTTTTAGTTTCATTGTAGTGAAAAATCTACATAAAAGTTATCAATTTTTCAATATGAGAAAAGAAATAGACGAAAACAAGGTATAAGAAATTCAGAATACTCTTACCACCATCTTTTTAACATTTAATAATGTCTAAAGACTGACTTTATCTACCAGTAAATACAGTTAGGCCTCGTTAAGAATTGGCAGGTATCATTTCGACTTATCCAAGTATTTTAGATAAGTCAATTTACTTGAATATATAGAGCAAAATTCCGTCAGTACCTACATCATACTTCAAATTCACCAGGGTTCTGGAATTAGATAAATTTCGTTTAACAAGGTACAACTTTACTTTTATTTTCGTGAATACTACTGGTAAATTGCGAAACACAACCCTACTATTACATTACTGAATATAAATGAACAGTTCTTGTTAATTACATATAGAAAAAATGACTTAAATTGTTTGAAATGATAAAGATTTGCTGAGATTAGATAAATAGTATATAGGCTATAATAACAAGCCTATTGTACAGTTTATGTGAATGGATCATGATCACTTGTGTGGTTGTCTCCCCTACCTCAGTGTAGGGCTACGGAAAACATAAAGAAAGTTGTCAACACCAGCATATTGCGTTGTGTTTATGAAACCTGTGCTATGTTATTGGAGAATTTATGTTCTAGTTTGCTAGAATACATAATATGATCTTATCTCAGTCAGCCAAAACATTTAAAAATTGTTTGTGTATAATTAGATATGTGCTGGCACCCAGCTGTTACTGAAATAACCAGTAGCTAAATGGCTTTGTGGTAATAAGTGAAGTGTGACCTGCCATTTTATATAGGGAGATCACTGTGTGGGATTCATAATAACAACTATATTGGATGACAACATATTAGATAGACTCCCAAGGTCTCCCTTCACACTATAGAGATATGTGATTATAATTTTGTCACTTCAGAAGCAATTCTAAATGCTACATTTTATGAGCCAAAATGTTTGTCAAACTGATATTACCAGCCCTTCACATCTGTGTCATGAGTCAATGTTGAACAGATTTCTAGGTACTGACCGCAGGTAGTTGGTTTTTCTACAGGTACTTTAACTTTTGTTGATCTCTAGAACCTGGCATATGTCTGATAATGAACCTGGATGTTAATAGAATGTTGATAAATGAATTTAAACCTATCTGACAATATACTGTCTGTGAAATCATTTCTTTTCTTTGGGGCAATTTTTATGAGGGAGAAAATTTTACAATTTCGTTGAAGATTTAAATTTTTGGGAGACATGTACACAGTGGTTACCGTATATGTTCATGTGTTGTCACTGTAATTTCAGTTTTGTGTACGGCCTTAGATAACAAAGTAATTATAATTAAGGTTTAAAATAAATTATTATTATTGTTTTGAAAATTTTCTTATTTTTCAACTGACCTAGTACTGTAAAGTTTGGTATTGTGCATGTTTGTTTAAACAGATCAAACGCAGGAATGTCTTTTCGTTGCTTCAGGTCAAAAAACAATAACCATGAAAATTAAACCCCCCACAAAACATAATGATTTCACAGTAAGTCTATACGTTATAACAGTTGGGCATCTTGGAATGAAATGTTTCCAGGCATAAACTCTTAGATTACAGCTGAGTGACAGACCTATATGCTGTTTCTTGATGTGAAATATCTTTGTCGTTATCATGGAAATAGATATAGAAAATGACATTCACAGACACTTGAATATTTTGCAGTCAGACCTATCACCACATACACACAAATCCATAAACTACGCTACCGGCATTATATAGTTACTGATAAAACACATTGAATATTCTAATTATCAAGTGTGGATGCAATATGCATGAAGATATCCGAGTCCAGCCACGTTATAGCGACCCTGGCTTAGCACAATTGCAACTCTTTTATGGTGAAACAAGCAATTATAAGACCAAGTCAACTTGTCATCATTTGATGCAGTAATGTTAAAGATTTAATTCTACAATTAATATACATATTAGACATCTCCAGTTCTGATCGTAGACGAACTACATAAATGTAGACGGACGCCTATATGATAGTTATCAGGGGGTGTCTAAAAAAATAAGCACAACATTATGTTTTAGGGACCATGTGAAGCTTATATACTTGTATTTGACCATGTTGAGGGGTCTAGAAATAAGAAACATCTCATTCTTAATAAAAAAGGTGTATAACTGTTTTTATTCATATCTATATGAATTGTAACAAATTCTCATATCCCTTTTGATCTGTGTATATGCTATACCGACCCTCACGATACTTGTACAATATCAAGCAAATCAAATTAGTGGCAAACCAGTTCTCGGTATACATTTTCAACGCTATTTCTGCACAATATTTCACTATACGTATTTAAAAACATTAGCCAATTTTTACATTTAAACAACATAAACTTTTGTGTTCTGATATTTACCAGTGAACGTGTGTGCAGTCAACCGAAGAAACTATCACTCTTGTGATCGTTCAAGTACGGTGAGACGTAGGTGATACATAGCCATTGATACAGGTTTTGAGTTTGATTTCACGATACCAAATGGACATGAGTAAAATATGAATTGCCGTCAATAATATTTGCCTTACGGTGATTGTAATTATTTTAATATCATTTCAAATACCCGGTATAAGCATCTTTGTAGATAATGATGTAACGTCATCAAACCATGCGGCGTAACTACGACATACACTGTTCACGTCATTCATTTATGACTTCACAATTATCGGTAAGTGAACTTATCGCACTTTCTTGATGGTAATCATGATGCCAACGTCATTCTGATATCTCAAACCAACGTATTACATGACATTACGACAACATTACCATGACGTAACGACAATTCTGTGTTGTTGTCATGACAATAGTATCATAATATATTACGTCACTAAGTAAGCATTATCATGTATATACGTTGTACATGATAAAGGGGACCCTGTAATAAACAGACTCCTTTAAACCAAATAGTGTTTGCTCATGTTTGTGATGTCGTTTATTGAGGACTAGAGTGAGAGGTCAATCATTGTAATCAACGCATGGTAGTACATGTGTTTTAACTTTTGATACGACCAACGAATACGCGTCCGTTTACGTGTACGAGTATGACTACGTTCAGAACTGGAGATGTCTATTGTGAGCTTACATAGACCTAGTGACTATATATATGGACATGTTTTCTTTAGCCATCTCTTTCATGTCTAGTTTTGGAGTTCAAATTCCCTGACATGAACGATGGCCATGCAGGTACTGCTAGTAGGTCATTAAATTTTCCCTGGGTACTCTGACTTTTCTCAATTTGATCATCCTTTAAGCCTTGCACATTCTTTTAAATAGGAAATAGTTCATGTGAACATGTGATGATTCATGATGGAGCTCTTGTGAAAAATCAGATAACTTGAATTCATCATCAGACAATGATCTGATTAAATCTGAAGTCCTTTTTATGAAATCAAATGAAGATTTTTTGTTCAATTTCTATATGAAAAAAAACCCGAAATCTATATGAAAAAAAACCCGAAATATTTCAGTTCATCAAAAGTAGTTGGGATAACAGTATTTCTAGTTACTAGCAAAATATAATTAAAAAAACCCCAATAAGCGAAAACATGCAGTTGTGATTAAAATAATTTCAGTCCTACACAATTTTTTTCCATCTTTTATTAATAGTTGAAAGTTTCATAGTTTTCAGTTCTACCCAGTACCCAAAAGTATAAATCATATTAGTTTGCCTGAAATTGGTAAATATTAACAACATTTTATCATTGGATCTAACTGTTAAATTAGAACAGTGTCTTTTAATGATAGTAATTACATAACAACAGGGAATCGTTTTCTGTATTGGTATAAATGTGTCTGTGTTATGTAATGATGTTACGGTATATCTGCCTTTATAGAAATGTGACAAAAGATGAAACCTGATGCTGAGCCAAGGGTCTATAGGTCACGATCCCCAGTCACCAAGATAATGCCTTTCTTTTGTGATGTTAGTGCCGCTAATATAGCAAAATGATAAACGTGTATAGCGGTGACATTGATTTTCACCCCCCTCCTCCTCCATGTACCGTCAGACTGTGAGTTCAGACCTAGTCACAGCTTCAACCTGTGCGAGTCATCGATCGGCTCATGTGATTAGCGTACACAGGACAACATAGGTTTTCTCTGTCCATAGTCTTGTCCACAAGGTAATTAGGTACCTGATTGGTAAGGCTCTACACAAACCCATTTAGGCTGTCTTGTCACTTGAGGATATAACAGCTGTTTATTTGTAGTGTGATTGGTCTACCCCTGGTGAAGGTAGCGAGGGATTTAGCACCAACATTATATAATGTTATCTTTTCCTTCCTCTGACAAGCTGACTTCACCTTTTAGCGATCTTGGAAGTTTTGGAGCTATTTACTATAACTTACAAGGAACCATTACTTACATGTGATGTCTTTTTGATGATTTCAATTTTTTTTCAAAATGTTACCTGGATTTTTGAAAATATTAATATTAAATATGAGTAATATATATCGATGTTGAACAGACATCTGTGATTTTACCTGGAATTTGTTGGTATGACACATTACAAAATATCAAAACCAACTCACACTATTGGATATAAACACTTAACAGTGCCATCAGAATGAAAACTGATTCCCAGATCTCCCAGGATTAGTGAAATATGATTTGGTGAGAAGCGTTGATTTTGTCCACTCTATTATACGGAGCCAGTTCTCTCTCACCATCTGAAATGGTTTGTGAGGCATGGCCAACATCTTTACGCGAGCCTCTACACAGTTTGTCTTGGAGAACCATCCACGCCGACTTTCGGCTCATGTGGAATTCCGAGACCCTCACCACTCGTATTTAGAAAATCATCACCTGCATTTCGCTCGTCCTTCACGACACCGAAGGATTTCGGGGGATCCCAATATGCCAAGACAGGTAACAATATGTACACAGTATATTATTTTAGTACATAAAAACACTAATATTACTTAAAACCTGATTCCTAATTAGGAATTACTAGTCACAAAAAAAAGTTTGTTTCAAAGGCTTTTTCTTCTTAAAAATTTGATTCAATACTTTTTGTTTTGAAAGAAAGTTTAATTCAAAACTACCTAGCAATCTTGAATATAGAGTTTGTTATATATTTGCTATATTGACTGAAGAATATTTGGTTCGAGACTTTGTTTTCTTGATGAACATTTGTGCTTTTTTGTGATAATGCTTGTGGTTATTGAAGGTGTACATTTGGTGCAAATGATTGAAAATTAAAAAAAAATCCAGCTTTCATTCTAGTGTCAGAGCCTCAAGAACCAGTTTAGCTTTTAGTAAATTAAATATTCCTATCACCTAAAGTATGTGAGCCTGAAAAACCAGTCCTGTTTTTGGTAATTTCTCCGTTGGTTGCATCAGAATACAATTTACACTGATGCTTCCTGATTTTCTTATTTGAGATCTTACTTGGTTTTTGGTAAGCTAATAGCAATCATTGTCTAGACCTCGTTTATGTATTCATTTCGAACAAACAAAAAAATCTGTTTTCGAAGTAAGGGTGATCAATTTGAAAACTCCTGTATGATAGTGTCAGGTTTAGAATGAGTGTACTTGTGGTAAAAGTTCCACCCAGACGATGAATTAATCAATCTGATAGATTATATGACTTTAGGGTATACATGGTGCACCATAGATGGTGGGGTTCGTTATAAGTCAAGGTCGTCAGTTTCACTGCAGCAGATCATCTACAGGCTCCTTTGGCCAAGTTGCATCATAATTCCTTAACTTCACTTTCTTATTTTCAAATCCTTTATAGCAAAACATTATATAGAAGGAAAGACTCTAAACTCTATAGTTTAATAGATGGATGTCCTACCAATAGGATCATTCAAGGACGACCTTCTATGTATACATTGTATGGATGTCTGTATGTTTTTGGATGTTGCAGTAGATTAAAGATGCTCCACCGCCGACAGAGTATAAATGATACTCATATGAACAATAATTGGTGTTTAATCGTGTATGTATGTCTAACTAATACAAAAAATAATATAAAATGATTGATTTTGTTTGCGGTGCATGCGCAATCAGTACTTCATTCCATATAGAACATAGTGCCAATGAATTTTTTTTCAGGATGCAATTAATCATTTTTAATATTTCTATCTTGAAGTAACATTAGAAGCTCAGACTTTTCAATGGTGGTAATGGCGTAAAGTAACTTTTGTAACTGAATAAAAATACTAATTTGTCTGCTCCTGTTTTTGATAGAGAAAAAAATACCATTTGTCAGCGATGGAGCATCTTTAAACCAAAGGATTTTTTTTTGTCCAAATGCATTCATTAAGAGAGTTTCCAAAAAGATTGGTTCCCTGGTATGTAATTGGTGTTCATAACTTCTTACACAACTTGGAAAAAAAGAAAAGAAATATGTCTGCAAAGAACAAAAATTGAACACTGGGGACCTGTCTTTTAGCTACGTATTAAAGGGCAAAGTGGAAAATTTTCAAAATTACCATAGGTTCGGAATAAATTGCTATGATAGTGTTCAGATATTGGGAAAAAAATGGTAATACCATACAATAATGAATGGTTGTGGAATTTGTAAAACTGCCTAGGACATTGTCTTGAGTCTTTGGAAACATTAATACAATGCCATTGGACATGTTTTTGCTCCTGTATGTGAAGTACTTTTAAGTCGATGTAATTTTGTAGGCCCTTAGAAATAAAGCTACATACTTCATTGTGATTCGGCTGTACATGCAGGTACCTGTGTTTTAAAAACAAAAAAAAAGGTATTTGTATATATCATTCTTACATGTAGAACTGCAGCCTTCATCTGCTAGCTTGTATATAGGATTCCAGCACCAGACTGTATGATAAAATTTGAAATTCTCTTTGTTCTATGGAGTCAAATTAAAATCCAGCTGAAAAAAATAAATTGAAAGCAAAAATAGATCTACTCGGTTGCATGCATGTTCTTGTATATCAATTTTTAATTTGCCCAGTAATTAAATATCTGACATGTTCGACTGATGCTACTTTGTTCGAAGTTGAGTTTCCTGAGAAATTGTATCAATTTTTAATACCTCGCTATAGTCTACATGCTGATAAAAAAAAATCTGAGGATCAGACTAGGTAAATGAATCTGTGTGGTTGGCAATGGTGTAGGATTTCTTTTCTTTATTTCCTCTGTAAATTTAATATAAAAAAATGAAAAATAATAATATGAAAAATAGTAAAAGAATGAAAATTAAAAAAAGAAAATTAAGTGTAATAAAAAAGAAATATTTGAAAAAAAATAAAAAAAATTAATAATGAAAAAATATAGAAATAAGAAAAAATGAAAGAAATTGAAAAAAGTAACTTTGTAATAGAATATTTGCATTTGGCATGGTAGAATCCTATTATCTCAACCGTATTCTTGGTTACATGCATCACTGCGGACATGCACACAACAGATAACAGATCCCCAGTGTTACATTGATTCTTTTCTATTTATTAAATTTTTTTTCAATATATGCTCAATAATATTGCATCAAATCTGCTTATTCTATCATTGAAAATAACCTGCCCTTACAGATATCTAGTTTTCGTTTGCTTTGTCCTGGCCCCAAGAGCAGAAAACTCTATAATATACAAAGACAGAATATCACCTGATAGCTATGACATTAGACAATACAAGTGTTATTTTGGCCAATAATCAAATTGTCATGGAATTTAAGACTTAATCTGTACTTTGTGTCACCATCTCTGTTCCCCCTCCCCCTCTTTTCCCCTGTGACACCATCTCTGTTCTCCTTCCCCCTCCTCTCCCCTGTGTCACCATCTCTTTTTCCCCTCCCCCTCCTCTCCCCCATGTCACCATCTCTCTTCCCCTCTCTCCCTCATCTCCCCTGTGTCACCATCTCTCTTCCCCTCCCCCTCCTCTTCCCCTTGTCACCATCTCTGTTCCCCCTCCCCCTCCTCTTCCCTTCCCCTTGTCACCATCTCTGTTCACCCTCCCCCTCCTCTTCCCCTTGTCACCATCTCTGTTCCCCTCCCCCTCCTCTTCCCCCGTGTCACAATCTCTGTTCCCCTCCCCCTCCTCTTCCCGTGTCACCATCTCTCTTCCCCCTCCCCCTCATCTCCCCTGTGTCACCATCTCTCTTCCCCTCTCTCCCCTCATCTCCCCTGTGTCACCATCTCTTTCCCCCCCTCTCCCCTTGTCACCATCTCTGTTCCCCTTGTCCCCATCTCTTCCCCTTCCCCTCTCCCCCTCCCCTCTTCTCCCCCTGTGTCACCATCTCTGTTCCCCCTCCCCCTCCTCTCCCCTGTGTCACCATCTCTTTCCCCCCTCCCTCCTTCTCCCCTGTGTCACCATCTCTCTTCCCTCTCCCCTTCCTCTTCCTGTGTCACCATCTTCTCTTCCCTCTCCCCTTCCTCTCCCCCGTGTCACCATCTCTGTTCCCCCTCCCCTCCTCCTTTCCTGTGTCACCATCTCTTTCCCCTCCCCCCCTCCTCTCCCCCTGTTGTCACCATCTCTGTTCCCCTCCCCCTCCTCTCCCCCTGTTCACCATCTCTCTTCCCCTCCTCCCCTTCCTCTCCCCCCTGTCACCATCTCTCTTCCCCCTCCCCTCTCCTCTCCCCCATGTCACTATCTCTTTCCCCCTCCCTCCTCCTCTCCCCGTGTCACACCAGTTCCTCCTTTCCCCTTCCCTCTCCTCCCCTGTGTCACTATCTCTGTTCCCCCTCCCTCTTCTCTTCCCCTGTGTCACCATCTCTGTTCCCTCTTCCCCCTTCCTTCCCTGTGTCACCATCTCTGTTCCCTCCACCTCCTCTCCCCTTTCACAATCTCTTTCCCCTCTCCCTCTCCCTGTGTCACCATCTCTGTTCCTCCTCCCCTCCTCTCCCCCGTTCACCATCTCTGTTCCCTCTTTCTCCCACTGGTCACCATCTCTTTTCTCCCCTCCCCCTCCTCTCCCCTGTGTCACCATCTCTTTCCCCCCTCCCCCTCCTTTCACTCTCTCCCCTCTCCCCTCTTTCCATTGACAATCTCTTTTCCCCCTCTCCCTCTTTCTCCCCTGTGTCACCATCTCTCTTCCCCTCCCCTCCTCCTCCCTTCCCCCGTGTCACATCTCTGTTCCCCTCCCCCCTCTTTCTCCTCTGTATCACCATCTCTTTTCCCCTCCCCCTCCTCTTTCCCCTGTGTCACCATCTCTGTTCCCCTCCCTCCTCTCTCCCTGTTCACCATCTCTCTTCCCCCTCCTCCTCCTCTCCCCTGTCACCATCTCTGTTCCCCCTCCCCCTCCTCTCCCCTGTGTCACCATCTCTCTTCCCCCTCCTCCTCCTCTCCCCCTGTGTCACCATCTCTGTTCCCCCTCCCCTCCTCTCTCTTCTCCCCTGTATCACCATCTCTCTTCCCCCTCCTCCTCTTTTCCCCTGTGTCACCATCTCTGTTCCCCCTCCCTCCTCCTCTCCCCCTGTGTCACCATCTCTCTATTCCCCCTCCTCCTCCTCTCCCCCGTGTCACCATCTCTGTTCCCCCTCCTCCTCCTCTCCCCCTGTGTCACCATCTCTATTCCCCCTCCTCCTCCTCTCCCCCTGTGTGACCATCTCTATTCCCCCTCCTCCTCCTCTCCCCTGTGTCACCATCTCTATTCCCCCTCCTCCTCCTCTCCCCCGTGTCACCATCTCTATTCCCCCTCCTCCTCCTCTCCCCCCGTGTGCACCATCTCTATTCCCCCTCCCCCTCCTCTCCCCCGTGTCACCATCTCTTCTTCCCCCTCCTTCCTCCCCCTGTGTCACCATCTCTATTCCCCCCCCCTCCTCTCCCCTGTGTCACCATCTCTCTATTCCCCCTCCTCCTCCTCTCCCCCTGTGTCACCATCTCTGTTCCCCCTCCTCCTCCTCTCCCCTGTGTCACCATCTCTATTCCCCCTCCTCCTCCTCTCCCCTGTGTCACCATCTCTGTTCCCCCTCCCCCTCCTCTCCCCTGTGTCACCATCTCTCTTTCCCCCTCCCCCTCCTCTCCCCCTGTGTCACCATCTCTATTCCCCTCTTTCCTCCTCTCCCCCGTGTCCATCTCTATTCCCCCCCCTCTCTCTCCCCTGTCACCATCTCTCTTCCCCTCCCCCTCCTCTCCCCCGTGTCACCATCTCTGTTCCCCCTCCCCTCTCCTCTCCCCTGTGTCACCATTCTCTCTTTCTCCTCCCCTCACCCTCTCCCCTCCCCCTCTCTCCCCCGTGTGACCATCTCTGTTCCCCCTCCTTCTCCTCTCCCCTGTGTCACCATCTCTGTTCCCCCTCCCCCTCCTTCTCCCCCGTGTCACCATCTCTATTCCCCCTCCCCCTCTTTCCCCCCCTGTGTCACCATCTCTGTTCCTCCTCCCCCTCCTCTCCCCTAGTGTCACCATCTCTCTTCCCCCTCCTCCTCCTCTCCCCTGTGTCACCATCTCTTGTTCCCCCTTCCCCCTCCTCTCCCCAGTGTCACCATCTCTGTTCCCCCTCCCTCTATTCTCCCCTTTTCCTTTTTTTCCCATTTCAAGCTTAAACGATAGTTGCTTAATATCTAAAAATATATTATGGAATATTATGATATAACAGCACTCATTTAAAACAGAAAATTTCAAGATGGCAACAAAATGAAAAAAAAAGACTGATTAGCCAAAAATGATCTAACATGAATTAATTTAATGAAAGGTCATAAGTACATCGTATATTTAGTCTGACAGTACTAAGACAATTATATATATAGTAGTTGATACGTTTTGTAAATAAAATAAAAAAGTATATGACTGCAGACAATTCTCGTCTAAATTTAATTCAATCTCACTTTGACTTGAACATCAATAACATTTATAATCTCCATGAATAGAACTAGTGTCGGTGAATGACCAGATATTTTGTTTAAGATTGTAAATGATGGGGAAAAAATCCTAGATCTGTTTAAATATCGAGGCAATGTGAACATGCAGAGTGAGATTTCAGGATATTGGCCTGCAAACGCAAATTAAAATTGACAAGTAAAATTCGGTAATGCAGAAAATCACACTTTAAATGTAAAATTTATGCACTTTTTTTCCTTCTAAGTCTTAAATTAAAACAAATCGCAATTGCATAAATCAGACTCTTTTGCTAAAATTAGTCACCTTCTGGCCTGATGTAACCACCAACAAGACAGTGTAATAATTTTAAAATGGCGATCGATAGACCCATAATTTTGTTATATTTTGTATCAGTAACATATAATGTAAACAGAAGTGTTTCTCTAGATTGAGGGCTTCAGATTTTGTTTTACATTCTATTTTTCCGGTATGTATTTAACAACCAGGTCATTTAAGGATATGCCAGTATTAGGTTTAAGAATTGGAGGAAATTAAGTCAAAGTACCCAGAGAAAAACTACCAACCAACAGTCAGAGTCATTTATATTACTAAGTTCCTTTAAGGATGTACCAGCTGGGTTAAAGAAATTTGAAGAAAGCCAAATACACTGAGAAAAACCATCGACCAACAGTCGGAACCAGCTGGCAACTGTCCTTTATGGGTTTGAACTTTTTACCTGTAGGTGAAAGGGCCATTGGCATGGTAATGTGTCATGACATCATGTAACTGTCCATTACACCACTGTGGCATCTACTCCGATTGTGTCTCCAGCTTGGCTCAGATGTGTCAGACATGTACATATATGCATATATTTCTGTGTCTGATTTTTGTCTTATTATTCAATCCATGTCTACATTATATGTACCATATTCATGCAACGTCCCCTTATGGTTATATAAGCCGTTAGCTCTCTCCACATTGTGGTGACCAAAAAGGCCAGAATGTAGTAAAACCCATTCTTAAAAGTAACTCGGAACAAATATCAACATTTACAGAAATCAATCTTCATTGACAAAATTTGAACCAAATAAGCTGTGTTGTGACTCTTTATTTCTAGAAATAATATTTTTTAAGAGTCAAATAAAATATGTCCTTTATACATAGGTGAATTTTACACAGTCAGACCTGTTTATAAAGGACACCAAAATGGGACAATGCAAATATGTCCTTTATAGACAGGTGTCTATTATACAGAGGTGAATTATGTTGTAAATTGCACCAAATCGGGTTGATGAGTCAGTCCTTTATAGACAGGTATCCTTTATAAAGAGGTGTCCTTCTTAGCTGAGGTTTTATATTTTATACTATACATGTAGTTAATATGACATTTCTGAGAGTTGTGGTATTGCCGTCAAAATAAACACATCCTATTTTTAGTACTATGACTGTCATAAATTCTTTCAATAAGTATTATATATATATATGTACTGACTAACCACCAGAGACAGATTTTTTAGGCAAGAACAAAAGCATCAGTGATGTTTTAGATCCCCAATTGATAGTTAATATGGCTCTATTAGGCCTCTTGCATTACATTGTCAATCCTATTAGTATTAGTATGGAAATTAAATCTGTATGGATTAAAGTCTTTAAGTCAGCGTCACATTTCATTTTTAGATGTCCATTTCCTCTTCTTCTCGAGTTACCATCATTTAAACCTGCTTGGTTGTCACAACCGCCTCACAAACATACTTGTTTGTATGTCGTGTCAGTAAAGCACGTTAGATTGGGAGGCGAATCTGTCACTTGTTATCTGGTACAAGTGTTGTCATAGCAACATGAATCAGAAATCACCATGCCCAGTTCAAATCCGAAAGATTAGCATTTTGTTTGAATCAAGGCATTTTCAGGCTATTTTGGGGAAGAAGCTTTAAATATGCCAGATTTAGATGTCACGATGAAACCCAATTCTGAGTGTCGGTTCCTTGGAATAGGTTTATATGAAATATATATCTCATTAAAAAATCATTTAATTATCAAATATCTTGTGTTATGTGGACATTTTAAATATAAATTGAAATGAACATCATAATAGAAAGTGATCTTTGAATGGGTTTCAGATGTTTTTTTCTGAAATTTATTTATTTATTGATACTGATCATGAGATTGCAATTATAGCAGCTATGAGCTTGACTTATATCATTCTGTCAGGATATCGTGACAGGAGGTCCCCGAGGGATTCAAGTTGAGAGTCATGGTTGGTTGGCTTCTCATCCTCTGATGGATAAAATAATAGGTGTGAAATTAACTATGTAATAACCAATTTTCTGTCATTGATGCAAAAGGTTGCCAGAAATCACATCTAAACTTTAAAGCTCTTTGACCCTTGTGAAAATTTACAGTGGAATTCCAGTATAGCCATGCAGAATTTACGTAATTTCCTGCAACAGTTTTGCTGCAATTGTGAACATTTTCCCTATTGTCTTTACTAATTAATTTCCAATAAATATTACTATAAATAGATTACCCAGGTGTACAACTGATTGAAGTTTTTATAGTTTTATAGTTAATTCTTTATTGAACTATCTAGCAGCCAGTGTTATATGGAATATGCCAGCCTATAGTGTTTGATCACGAGGAAAGCCAGAGTTCTCAGTGAAAACACTGGGTATGCATTTATAGGTTTTAAACTCAAAACTCCAGCAAGGATTTGAAAACATTATGAAACCACACACATGATATAACTACATCTCATCCAGATGTTAAGAGAGAACAATTTTTGAGTGGTTAAAATTGAATTTCAGATTTTTATCATTTGGCTGATTGTGATTTCTGGTAAAGTACTAAAATTTGGTGTGAACATCCATTCCCATTGAAATTACCCGACAGCATTAAGACTGTGTTATGTAGCTAGACCATCAATTCAAAGAGCTTTTGAACTTTTTTTTTCTCGATTGTCATTCCTTTCATTATGTTACCAAACATGATCTCTTTTAAAAGCTTTCATTGCACAATATCTTAATTTGATAAAATGCCAAGCATAAACTCATGATGTAATACATTTGTCAAATGTTGGCCTTTCTAAGCTGATAGAGACATTGATCAGAGCTAATGGTTGTTTTGGTAAGTGGACAGTGCAACTTTCACTGGTCAGTTTCTTCTAACTTTACTGGTCAGTCAAAGTATGTTGACCATGCTTGACCAGTAATAGGATTCAGATGTGATGGGGCTTGACTTCATCATCAGGAAATAGCTGATGGGAAAAATAATAGCCGTGGGCATTTCAAAGAACTGTTCATTTAGGAGATGGATCCCAATATGATATGGAGCCTGTCTGTCACAGAGTTCTGTACAAATTACATAGGATAGGTCATAATATGATGAGTGTAGTAGTCTTCAGCTACTACAATTAAGTATTGATGGACACGACCTCAATTAATGTGCAGTGATTCGATTTATGAAATTTTAAGTGAACAGAATGAAATTGTATGCAAATTAAACTAGAGTCAAACCTGTCCATAAAGGTCACCCATTGGTCAAAGAAAAATACTCAAAGTACATGTAGGTCAAATTGTGTTGAAATAAGCCATTTTGAGTCACAAGTCAAATGGGAATAAGAAAAAATGGTCTTTGTACGCAGATTGTCAGATTGTGTTGAAATTGACCTTTGAGGATTCCTAAAAATAGGTCTTCTCAAGCAGGACCTAGTTTCATCAACATTTGTTATCTTTAATGAATTCCTTAAATTAAAATTCTACGTAGGAAAGTATAAGAGAAGGTCAGGAAAGTTCCCTAACTTAGATATTTTTTCCTTAACTTTTGCAATGCTTTTCTTTAGAGAATTATATGTTAGGAATTCCTTAAAATTAATTAATGTTGATGAAACTGGGTGCAGATCAATGGTCTATTATAGACAGAGGTGGATGTTCACACTGGTTTTTTTTCCGTATTTGGAAACAAAAGAAGCAAAAAATAAGTTTAAAAAAAATTTGTTCTTTAATAGTCACATGAGTCCCTGTATGGAGTGACCAATCGCGGAATATTTTTTTGTCTGCATGAGCTGAGATATTTTTGTCTATTTTCTCATTTGGTATTTATGTCATATTCTGTAACAGAAATCGGTGACCAGCTGCTGAGATAGATATCACGTACAGTTTCACTAATCGGTGGGGATATCTCCCCATAGTGGCCCAATTTCCTGTAACCGTTGTACCGTGAATGGTCGCGAACGTGTTTTCTATCGGCTTTATTAATTATTTTCCTCTTTATTTCCTATAATTGTCGCTGTATATAGCCTGACAATGTTTGAAGTTGACGGTTTTGTAACGATATAATCCATTTCGCTACTTGACTTATTGCTTTGGTGTCCTTTTATTGTGACACAGTATCCAGGATCAATATCAGTCAAAATAGAAATCTGTGTCTGTAGAAATCCATGGCTGTACTTATATATCCACGTTTTAGGGCAGAATAATTTGACAGGGTTTTTAATTTTAGATTCATTCTAGCTATATTTAGCTCACCTTGTCGAAGGATTATAAGGTGAGTTTCTACCTTACCATTGTGACTGTTCTTCATCTTCCGTCCATCCTTACACAAGTTCTTCGCTTTCAACCTTTTTTTTTTTCTATTGACAAGTTTAACTTTCTTAAGAGAAGTTCATTCTAAATATCAAAAGGGATAGTGGAAATTAGGTTTCTTGGAAAAATTAATGCTTTTATACAGTCAGTTTGCACAAAATATGACCTTGGCCCACTTTTAATGTTACAGTATTTAGGGATGGAGGTGTGAAAAACAAAAGAAAAATCTCAATAGAATGCCAAGAAAAATTCAGTTTGACCAGTAAAAATATACATGGGACAGAGGATAAAGTTTTCAACTGTAAATGACCTTTACCTACTTTCAATGACACAATTATTTTAAGGTTCCATACCATTTAAAACTTAAGCCTCAAATTATCCGTCATTGACCTTGGTAGATTTTGTTCATACCTGCCATAGAAGGGAATGTTTGTCAAAACTAGGAAAGACAGTGGTTGCTGTATATGAAAACAGAGATAATTATTATAGGAGTTTACACAAGACTTACTCTTATTGATACAAACGTTTTAAAGAAAATGAATATATTTGCTATAATAAATCAATCAATTATTCAATGGTAACAAATTGAAGCTTGTTATTTGGCTACGTTACCCATTCCAGTAGGTGACAGAGCTCCTACATCTTTTAGACATTCGGCTATGATGTAGCCCCATCCACCTATTAACTAAACTGCCAAGTAATTCATAAACAGTATGAAGTGATTTCTGTTATATGGTTCTGTTGTTCCATCTTCTACCCTTAGTTTCTATTTGTGTGATTTACTGCTTTCTGCCCTTTATGACCGAATGAGACAATGCTTTCTCTATCAACTACACCTTTTATTATGTAATTTAGACACTATAATTACAGTGCTGAAGTTTAGAATTCATCCACTCGTAGGTCTTGAGAATTGATAGTATTTTTGGGATGAAAAAAAAAATTCTTTGTCAATGTCATTTTCACACCCCCAATTGCAACTTCAACCTTGTTTTTAACCCCCAAAAAAGTGTGGATATTATACAATTTTGACAGCATGTCTCGAATTATATTCTTTATTATTGATTATTTTTTATGTTAAATGAGTGATATTGTGTCTACTGGATATGATATTACTGATGCTAACATGCTAGCCGAGACCGAGAGATGGAATGTGTTGGCGAACAAGGCAACAGGAGTTTCTTCCCTTTGACTTGTATATGTACATTTCTATTGAACAGGATAACACAGTTATATCATGTCAAACAAATAGACGTTGGAAAATTTTAATAAGCTTTTTTTTATTGGTGCATCTTATGCATTCCTATGATTTCATATCAAAAATATACTTTTCATGTGAGTTTGTACAGAATTTCAGATTATATTTATCATTGTTTCTTAGACATAGATATGGAAAGGAGTGTCAATTAGATTATAGATTCTAGGAAAAGTGGGTATGGGGGAAAAGGAAAAACCCTTATGTGGGTATGGTAGAAAAGGGGAAACCCTTATATGTAGGTATGGTAGAAAAGGGGAAACCCTTATGTGGGTATGGGAGAAAAGGGGAAACCCTTATATGTAGGTATGGTAGAAAAGGGGAAACCCTTATGTGGGTATGGTAGAAAAGGGGAAACCCTTATGTGGGTATGGTAGAAAAGGGGAAACCCTTATGTGGATATGGTAGAAAAGGGGAAACCCTTATGTGGGTATGGTAGAAAAGGGGAAAACCTTATGTGGGTATGGTAGAAAAGGGGAAAACCTTTATGTGGGTATGGTAAGAAAAGGGGAAACTCTTATGTGGGTATGGTAGAAAAGGGGAAACCCTTATGTGGGTATGGTAGAAAAGGACAAACCCTTATGTGGGTATGGTAGAAAAGGGGAAACCCTTATGTGGGTATGGTAGAAAAGGAAAACCCTTATGTGGGTATGGTAGAAAAGGGGAAACCTTATGTGGGTATGGTAGAAAAGGGAAACCCTTATGTGGGTATGGTAGAAAAGGGGAAACCCTTATGTGGGTATGGTAGAAAAGGGGAAACCCTTATGTGGGTATGGTAGAAAAGGGGAAACCCTTATGTGGGTATGGTAGAAAAGGGGAAACCCTTATGTGGGTATGGTAGAAAAGGGGAAACCCTTATGTGGTATGGAAAAAGGGGAAAACCCTTATGTGGGTATGGTAGAAAAGGGGAAACCCTTATGTGGGTATGGTAGAAAAGGGACAAACCCTTATGTGGGTATGGTAAAAAGGGGAAACCCTTATGTGGGTATGGTAGAAAAGGGAAACCTTATGTGGGTATGTAGAAAAGGGGAAACCCTTATGTGGGTAGGTAGAAAAGGAAAACCCTTATGTGGGTATGGTAGAAAAGGGGAAACCCTTATGTGGGTATGGTAGAAAAGGGGAAACCCTTATGTGGGTATGGTAGAAAAGGGGAAACCCTTATGTGGGTATGGTAGAAAAGGGGAAACCCTTATGTGGGTATGGTAGAAAAGGGAAACCCTTATGTGGGTATGGTAGAAAAGGGAAACCCTTATGTGGGTATGGTAGAAAAGGGAAAACCCTTATGTGGGTATGGTAGAAAAGGGGAAACCCTTATGTGGGTATGGTAGAAAAGGGGAAACCCTTATGTGGGTATGGTAGAAAAGGGGAAACCCTTATGTGGGTATGGTAGAAAAGGGGAAACCCTTATGTGGGTATGGTAGAAAAGGGGAAACCCTTATGTGGGTATGGTAGAAAAGGGGAAACCCTTATGTGGGTATGGTAGAAAAGGGGAAACCCTTATGTGGGTATGGTAGAAAAGGGGAAACCCTTATGTGGGTATGGTAGAAAAGGGGAAACCCTTATGTGGGTATGGTAGAAAAGGAAAAACCCTTATGTGGGTATGGTAGAAAAGGGGAAACCCTTATGTGGGTATGGTAGAAAAGGGGAAACCCTTATGTGGGTATGGTAGAAAAGGGGAAACCCTTATATGTAGGTATGGTAGAAAAGGGGAAACCCTTATGTGGGTATGGTAGAAAAGGGGAAACCCTTATGTGGGTATGGTAGAAAAGGGGAAACCCTTATGTGGGTATGGTAGAAAAGGGGAAAACCCTTATGTGGGTATGGTAGAAAGGGGAAACCCTTATGGGGGTATGGTAGAAAAGGGGAAACCTTATGTGGGTATGGTAGAAAAGGGGAAACCCTTATGTGGTATGGTAGAAAAGGGAACCCTTATGTGGGTATGGTAGAAAAGGGGAAACCCTTATGTGGGTATGGTAGAAAAGGGGAAACCCTTATGTGGGTATGGTAGAAAAGGGAAACATGGGATGGTAGAAAGGGAAACCCTTATGTGGGTATGGTAGAAAAGGGGAAAACCCTTATGTGGTATGGTAGAAAAGGGGAAAACCCTTATGTGGGTATGGTAGAAAAGGGGAAACCCTTATGTGGGTATGGTAGAAAAGGGGAAACCCTTATGTGGGTATGGTAGAAAAGGGGAAACCCTTATGTGGGTATGGTAGAAAAGGGGAAACCCTTATGTGGGTATGGTAGAAAAGGACAAACCCTTATGTGGGTATGGTAGAAAAGGGGAAACCCTTATGTGGGTATGGTAGAAAAGGAAAAACCCTTATGTGGGTATGGTAGAAAATGTGGAAACCCTTATGTGGATATGGTAGAAAAGGGGAAACCCTTATGTGGGTATGGTAGAAAAGGGGAAACCCTATATGTAGGTATGGTAGAAAAGGGGAAACCCTTATGTGGATATGGTAGAAAAGGGGAAACCCTTATGTGGATATGGTAGAAAAGGGGAAACCCTTATGTGGGTATGGTAGAAAAGGGGAAACCCTTATGTGGGTATGGTAGAAAAGGGGAAACCCTTATGTGGGTATGGTAGAAAAGGGGAAACCCTTATGTGGGTATGGTAGAAAAGGGGAAACCCTTATGTGGGTATGGTAGAAAAGGGGAAACCCTTATGTGGTATGGTAAAAAAGGGAAACCCTTATGTGGATGGTAGAAAAGGGGAAACCTTATGTGGGTATGGTAAGAAAAGGGGAAACCCTTATGTGGGTATGGTAGAAAAGGGAAAACCCTTATGTGGTATGGTAGAAAAGGGGAAACCCTTATGTGGGTATGGTAGAAAAGGGGGAAACCCTTATGTGGGTATGGTAGAAAAGGGGAAACCTTATGTGGGTATGGTAGAAAAGGGGAAACCCTTATGTGGTATGGTAGAAAAGGGGAAACCCTTATGTGGGTATGGTAGAAAAGGGGAAACCCTTATGTGGGTATGGTAGAAAAGGGGAAAACCCTTATGTGGGTATGGTAGAAAAGGGGAAAAACCCTTATGTGGGTATGGTAGAAAAGGGGAAACCCTTATGTGGGTATGGTAGAAAAGGGGGAAACCCTTATGTGGGGTAGAAAAGGGGAAACCCTTATGTGGGTATGGTAGTAGAAAAGGGGAAACCCTTATGTGGGTATGGTAGAAAAGGGGAAACCCTTATGTGGATATGGTAGAAAAGGGGAAACCCTTATATGTAGGTATGGTAGAAAAGGGGAAACCCTTATGTGGGTATGGTAGAAAAGGGGAAACCCTTATGTGGGTATGGTAGAAAAGGGGAAACCCTTATGTGGATATGGTAGAAAAAGGGGAAACCCTTATGTGGGTATGGTAGAAAAGGGGGAAACCCTTATATGTAGGTATGGTAGGAAAAGGGGAAACCCTTATGTGGGTATGGTAGAAAAGGGGAAACCCTTATGTGGGTATGGTAGAAAAGGGGAAACCCTTATGTGGGTATGGTAGAAAAGGGGAAACCCTTATGTGGGTATGGTAGAAAAGGAAAAACCCTTATGTGGGTATGGTAGAAAAGGGGAAACCCTTATGTGGATATGGTAGAAAAGGGGAAACCCTTATGTGGGTATGGTAGAAAAGGGGAAACCCTTATGTGGGTATGGTAGAAAAGGGGAAACCCTTATGTGGGTATGGTAGAAAAGGGGAAACCCTTATGTGGATATGGTAGAAAAGGGGAAACCCTTATATGTAGGTATGGTAGAAAAGGGGAAACCCTTATGTGGATATGGTAGAAAAGGGGAAACCCTTATGTGGGTATGGTAGAAAAGGGGAAACCCTTATGTGGGTATGGTAGAAAAGGGGAAACCCTTATGTGGGTATGGTAGAAAAGGGGAAACCCTTATGTGGGTATGGTAGAAAAGGGGAAACCCTTATGTGGGTATGGTAGAAAAGGGGAAATCCTTATGTGGATATGGTAGAAAAGGGGAAACCCTTATATGTAGGTATGGTAGAAAAGGGGAAACCCTTATGTGGATATGGTAGAAAAGGGGAAACCCTTATGTGGGTATGGTAGAAAAGGGGAAACCCTTATGTGGGTATGGTAGAAAAGGGAAACCCTTATGTGGTATGGTAGAAAAGGGGAAACCCTTATGTGGGTATGGTAGAAAAGGGGAAACCCTTATGTGGGTATGGTAGAAAAGGGGAAACCCTTATGTGGGTATGGTAGAAAAGGGGAAACCCTTATGTGGGTATGGTAGAAAAGGGAAACCCTTATGTGGGTATGGTAGAAAAGGGGAAACCCTTATGTGGGTATGGTAGAAAAGGGGAAACCCTTATGTGGGTATGGTAGAAAAGGGAAACCCTTATATGGTAGAAAAGGGGAAACCTTATGGTATGGTAGAAAAGGGGAAACCCTTATGTGGGTATGGTAGAAAAGGGGAAACCCTTATGTGGGTATGGTAGAAAAGGGGAAACCCTTATGTGGGTATGGTAGAAAAGGGGAAACCCTTATGTGGGTATGGTAAAAAAGGGGAAACCCTTATGTGGGTATGGTAAAAAAGGACAAACCCTTATGTGGGTATGGTAGAAAAGGACAAACCCTTATGTGGGTATGGTAGAAAAGGGGAAACCCTTATGTGGGTATGGTAGAAAAGGGGAAACCCTTATGTGGGTATGGTAGAAAAGGACAAACCCTTATGTGGGTATGGTAGAAAAGGGGAAACCCTTATGTGGGTATGGTAGAAAAGGACAAACCCTTATGTGGGTATGGTAGAATATTAAGGGGAAGCCTTTTATGATGCGAGCATAGCAGAAAAGGGGAAACATGTTGTGTATAGTCTTAGTATAAGGATATCAGTCACAAAGGTAAAAAACAAAGGTGTGTAGATGTGAATAAAAGTAGGAATTCTAAGCATTTTGATATTGATTGTTTTAAGGAAATTGACAGCACTCAGCTATCTTCATATGGGCAAGCATATTGGCTGTGTTGGAATGTTTCTACAAATTAAGGACCTATTACATTTCCATTGTTGGTCTGGCAGTGCCTAAAATCAATAGGAGTCTGACAGGGGTTAGTTCTTCTGATGACTCATTCTGCCAATCAGATCCCCTAATTCTGTCCACAGTTGTTCCTGCCTGGTTAGAACCTTGGAATGTGTCATATCTTTGATGAAGGAATTTGTATTTCAACATCAGTCTCTAACCCTGAAGCCCTTCATTAATAACCAAGATAGTCAGTATGTCTGTCCAAAATTCTGCAATTTTCATCAAAACTATTCGTCAGATTGTTTTGGAATGGTGCATGGTAATAGTCTATGATCTGTAGTAGGGGTTTAGAGCTTTTCCTAGAAATCCTAGCTGGTGGCAAGAGTTTGAGCTTTAGAGGCTGATTACTGGTAGCAGTTGTATTTTCATCGTTAGAGTGACCAGGAGGGCATTAATTTATTTCTCTGTGGCTAATGAGAATGTATACCTAGCTCCTTGGTACATATAGGTTGTGAGGGAAGCTGCCACACGATTGTATAAAATGCAGTAATTTTGTTAATTATGCAATGACTTTGAATCAAGTGAAATCTTTAAACCAGTATTAATATATATACTATATAATGCTACTTTGTAATTTGAGTTGTGTAAAAAATTTCATTGTTATCATTGTTGCTGTTGTACCACGAATATAAAATCAACAAATTTGGTTGATACGTATGTAATCGTTGTCCTAAAGGCTAACAGGGAATATTTCTACACACAAAACAGGTCCAAATCACAATAGAGAGTACCCACAAACAACACATACAGTATGACACAAGGTCAACTTGGCAAGATGGAACTTATTAATTAAAAAGATATATCAGTTTTCTTGTTTGATCTCACTAAAGGCATTTTGACAGACGAAAACAGTTGACGTCCATTTTGTCTGATGAATAATATAGGATTGATTTTGACATGGCATAAATTAATTAATATCATCATTATGGTAATGAATATTTGAATGCGCATGGGGATGTTCCCTATCAAGGTGTGGATTATTTGGTATACAGATTTTTGCTATTTTGGTATAAAGAAGTCTTCCTTAACAAGGTATGAATTGGGCAAACATGATTTTGGTGATTGGTATAAATGAACCTCGTGAATTTGGTATGTACTTTTCAGTGTATAAATTTGTCATACCAATTTCTGCAATTGGAATATAAATAAAAGCCCTCTTGACCAAGACATGATTTAACACCTATGTTGAGGATTAGTTGGTTAGACAGTTATCTAAAAGATTAGTATAAATGAACCCTCCCCACCGATGGAACTGTGTCAATTTATTCGTATGTTGGACAGAAATCAATGAGACAAGGTTTTATTGATTGGCAGGAGACCCCAGTGGACCTGATCAGACCTAACCGCCTCCTTTCTGTCTGCATTATTCATCCATACAAAAACCAATAGTGACAAAGTCTGATGATATTATCACACCGTTAGTCCTACCTGATATACACTCACCTTAATATCTGACATTTTTACCATATCTGAATAAAGATGACAAATATTTTATGTCTTAGCTGACATACGATGACGTTATTTTTTATTGGCAATATTTTTGTTTGTTTCGGAGGCTGAGCTGAGTGTACCAGGGCTTGTATTGATCGGTTTTACCCTACATCACAGCCGCTTCCTTTCCTATTGATTTTTAATGTATGAACACTTGCTGCTGCGGCAGTAGACATTCTCTCATCAGCAACCAATCAGAGCCGTGGACACAGTATCTGCAGAGTAGCTTTGTATTCTGTTTGTCATAATGCCGACATAAGTCTTTAGAAGGATTTTTTGGGAATGAGCGCTGCTTGTGCGCCGGAGGCAGAATGGTAAGTTCTTATTTTCTCTCCGACTTCATTTATTCTTGTTTTGAAGGTAAAATTGCCGCCGTGTAGCGACTTTGAATATGAAATTGTGAAACAGAAGTAACACTTGTTGTACAGATGTGAGGAAGGGTTGACCTGACGTCTGCTCATTAGATATGCAGGTAGAGATGGTCCACGCGAGACCGGCTTTTTTGTCCCAAGTTTCCTGATATTAGTGGATGGGATGCAATTCACCAATGACACGCTTGTTCTGACTGCATTTGTCCTTGAAATTTATCAGAAGAAACGTTTTCGCTTACATATTTTGTAGGGTTGTCTTTTGACATTTTGGTACAAATTTTGAAAAATCAATATCTGTCAGCATGCTTGCATGCCCAATGTGAACCATGGGTTAGCAGGCGAAATAAAGGCATGTTGTCCATTATGTATGATTGTTTGGAACGTGTTATTGTTATTTAGTAAACACAATGACATTTCACTACAACAGCTGGGGACAGTCGGCTCTAAATACCCACATTATAAAGTACGACGGGCTATTTTGATCGTCTGTAAAGAGGTGACAGAGCGATCATTTCTATTACTATGTATTGTGCTATATTACATATAATTTGCCTTAGGCAAGACATTGGATACATCTGCTATGTAAACATGGAGACACTTAAAATAGGATTGTCATGGATGTTGATGATGTTTCATTCATACCATGATAGTATCGATCAAATACAATTTTATGTGCTGGATCTTTGATTTTGATGGAAAGGCTGACAATTTACGATTTATATAACAAGCATTTTTGTATCCTGTATATTTTTGACAAAACTGTATAGCCCATTTTATTTCGCATGTCAAACTTTTCATGATTTTTTACTAAAATCACAAAATTGGATTTTCGTAATTTCAAATTTTTACAACCTGGTTTTTAAGAGTATTTGTATAGAAATAATTTACCAATATCTTTCATTTGGGATCAAATGTTTGCGACCAATGTCACAGTTTCATAAAAATTGTATTCTTGTTGTAATAAATGGTCATACCGCAACAGAACACATGATTTTATACAAACGTAATCACTGCCTCTGCCATGATTCAAACTCAGGATCTCTGGATTACAAGACTTGACGCTCAACCGATCAAGCTAAAGAGAAGTATGTAACCCTGGTGAATACTAGCCGCAATATACTGCACGGCTATAGAGAACTTCTCTTTAGCTCGATCGGTTGAGTGTCAGACTAGTAATCCAGAGATCCCGAGTTCGAATCATGGCAGAGGCAGAATTATATTTCTATCAAATCATGTGCTCTGTTACAATACAATATCTCATGCAAAAATGACCTCATCCAATATGTAAATTAGTCTAAAGACTGCAAGTCCAATGAGATATGTGAACCAGTCACAAGTCAAATGGAATAAGATAATGAACCAGTCACAAGTCCAATGAGATATGTGAATCAGTCACGAGTCCAATGTGATATGTGAACAAGACACAAGTCCAATGAGATATGTGAACCAGTCACAAGTCCAATGTGATATGTGAACCAGTCACAAGTCCAATGAGATATGTGAACCAGTCACAAGTCCAATGAGATATGTGAACCAGTCACAAGTCCAATGAGATATGTGAATCAGTCACAAGTCCAATGAGATATGTGAACCAGTCACAAGTCCAATGAGATATGTGAACCAGTCACAAGTCCAATGAGATATGTGAACCAGTCACAAGTCCAATGTGATATGTGAACCAGTCACAAGTCAAATGGAAGTCCAATGAGATATGTGAACCAGTCACAAGTCCAATGTGATATGTGAACCAGTCACAAGTCAAATGTGATATGTGAATCAGTCATGAGTCCAATGTGATATGTGAACCAGTCACAAGTCCAATGAGATATGTGAACCAGTCACAAGTCCAATGTGATATGTGAACCAGTCACAAGTCCAGTCACAAGTCCAATGAGATATGTGAATCAGTCACAAGTCCAATGAGATATGTGAATCAGTCACAAGTCCAATGAGATATGTGAATCAGTCACAAGTCCAATGAGATATGTGAATCAGTCACAAGTCCAATGAGATATGTGAACCAGTCACAAGTCCAATGAGATATGTGAATCAGTCACAAGTCCAATGAGATATGTGAATCAGTCACAAGTCCAATGAGATATGTGAATCAGTCAAAATTGACATCCATAAGGTTGATACAGATAATTCAGTTTCTATGTGGGATGAGAAACTCTTTTCCACCCTGACATAAATTCAGTATATATTTCCAATCTGTTCTTAGAGGCTATTTGAATATGGTATATTGTATCCTATGTGTCTAATCTACAATATCTACAATACAGGCTCCCTTTAGTACTATATTGGTTTCCATTTAATCAGTCACCATTGATCTGGTCCAAGGATGAATCATTACCAATATTGTCTGTAACAGAAGCTTCAATACAATGTACTGCTTTTCTTTATTTTGTGCAAATGATGGAAGATCGATAAAACATTTCTGACCAATGTTCAAGTTATTTGTTGAATCATATTATGTTACCCTAGGCAGTATTGATAGGAAGATATCTTGTACGTCTTATTTAATAGGAAGAACGAAAAGATAATTGTATAAGGTAAAAGTATCGGTACATTATTGTAACTAACTGGATACATTTTTACTTCCATGGTTTGGTACCCTTGGTGTTTGAGGATTAGAAATGGAAATGATTGTTGGTAACAATGTACTAGTCATCATGCATGATGGCTTGAGGATTTTGTTTTGTCTAGCTTCCCATGACCATCAAGGTTAGGATATTTTCTTGTCTGGGCTAGTGACTACTTCAGTGAACAGGATGGTAAATATAAGACACATGTTCTTCTATGGAAAGCAGCTCAGTTATACCTGTCTCTGGCTGTCTCTGGCAAAAAAAAAAATGGGGCTTGATTCGTAAGCAATGTGGACGCACATGGACATCTGCCGATTGATTAGCCCTACACATTTGCTTTGAGTTTGAAATTGATCAGCAGTGGGGCAGTTGCCAGTACTGAAAGTGTTGGTAGTTTGTCGCTGGGTACTCTGGCTTTTCTGCTCCTCCTTCTGGCAAGCCCTTGGCAGGACGTCAAATAATAAACTTATCCAAACTGAATCCAAACAAAAGCAAGAGGCTACAATGTGGTGGTGTTAATTTTAGTTTAGTAAATTAATCTACATTGGGAGTCTGTATCTTCATAGCATCCATTCTAGGTGAAAGAAATTCCCTACAGACAGTACTGGTGACGTATGTTTAATTACCTCGACAGCACTATTGACAATACCCTGTGTTTGTTGATTAACCAGCACAGATAAAGCCTTTATGTACATACATGGTCAGTTTATATTGATGTCAATCTCAACTTGAGCAGTTTCTAGGATCAAGTGAGGAACCTACACAAGGACTGTGTATAGCCAGTATTATCAGGATTTTCCACCCTTCCATAAATCCTTCTCAAAATTTGTGTATATGGACAGGATTTTCTACCATTGACCCAAAACCCCAACCCCCTCAAATCTTCCTACTAAAGGTTTGTGTATATTTGATTTTCTACCCTCCACAACCCCCCCACAAATATTTTTTCTGAAGATTTTTGTATCCATTGTTTACCCCTTTGAACCCCTCCAACCCCCAGTCTTCCCCTAGCCCTCCCCAACCCTGTCACTCTGATTAGATTTACCATCACTGACTCACCTGTTATTACCTGGGAAGTACCTGGGCCGAGACCTGCCATCTGTTGTCATACAGAGAACAAGTGAACCATTAAGCATTTGTGTCTGGGTAACTAGTATTGATCTCTGTAGTAATCGTGAGAAGCAGGTACATTCAGCCATGCTGTTGTGACTCACTGTCGATAAAACAATTGCTTTTTAAAAGACATCCCTGATCAATAAGACAAACTCATTGCTAGCCATCATGGACTGAAATGTTATGTAAAATACTGTTATGTTCTCCTTCGTTCCTCATCCAAACATAAATAATTTCATATCTATAGTTTTGAAAAACAACAAAGACACATACATAGCTTCATCGACTATAATTAGCAGACATATCGTGTACAACAGTGTATCTTGGCTAGGTTTAAAATAGTAGTATACTGCTCTACTGACAAATATACTGTAATTGCAAACGCAATCGAAAATGATAGTAGTGTTATATTACATTGAAGTATTATTACGTTGTTGACACATGTTAAGACATACATATGGTTGATAATTTACCATGCAGAAGTTCTTTTATTATGATTCGAGTTTTATTGCTGTGATGATGAGAGATATACAAAAGTAGCAGATAATAAAGAAATATTGAATGATTCAGATGCTGTGAAATTGCATTTTCACCTTGAGGGCTTTTGGCATAATCCGACAACAGAAAACTGTCACTAATTCATATAATTCTTTTGAATTTGAATTTGCCTTTACAGGTTGGGTAATATACAGCTAGAAATAAATTGATGTCCAAATTCAATTACTGTGAATTTTTTACAATCATCATGAATTATGATGATATTTTATTAATATTAAGACGTAACACAATTGGTGGTTGTAAGATGTGACATTTATTTCATTCTTGTTAGTTACTTCCAAAAAACTGATAAAACCAAGAAAAATCTTTAAAAAATACCATATCTAACATTTTTAACTGTCCAGTTTCTTGTCCCATGTTCTACCACTGTAGTATCAGCAGAAAAACAGATGGGTTGTGATCTGGTTTGGATAATTCATGCTTCATATCTAGTATAAGTTCCTACGTTTTAATACAAATATATTTCATTGAAATCTACAAGTTCTTTTAAAATTTACTTAGTCAAAAAATAAAACATCTTAGATAAAACTAATGAAATACTCATCTAAGATGTAGAACTATCTGCACATTGATGATACCATGATCTCCTAGCCCACCCACTACCATCCCATAAACTTAACTGCAAATTAAAGATTCGGGGAGTTGATATATTCTTAATTATAGCTTACTGGTAAAAAATTGTTACAGAATTAAGTTTTAAAATAGGAATTTTTGGTATTGGATGTGTTTTGTATGTTCAGAAGTTGTATATGGAAAAAATATGCAAAAACTGGAATCTCATGAATTTAAATTTAAATTATTTCATTTTTATTCCTTTATAAACTGTCAATATCAACAAATTGATTGAAAGTTCATCTTGAAATTTTAGTTATTGTACTTTAATATTAACAATGTGAAAATTTTCTCAGTCTTATTTCATAGTACTCTTCAGTCTATATGCTATATAGTGTCAGAGCCCTGTGATACCCTGAATTTCATCAACCTATAATAATGTCAGTACCCAGGTCCCTGTGGGGTAATGAAGAGATTGACTCTCAGGTCTGGCAGCCTGCCCCACCCTGGCTCTCTGCCCATCAGATAGTCCCAGCGATGCACTATATGGGGGACACAGGAGATGCCATTATGGGAATAAGGGGAGGTATAAGGTTTAGACTTATCACAGTAGGCAGAGATTCTTCATCAGATTTCAGAGTCTCCTTGATGTGCTTTGGATTGGTTAGAAGGAGGGGGTCGGGGATGTGGGGAGGGGGGGTAACAGCAGGGAGGGGGTGGAGGGGGAATGTCTGATGCTATTTTTATGGGTACATTCTAGCACATACAAGATTACTCACTACACACATGTAGTAGAATGGCTGCCTAAGAACACAAACAGTATACAGCTCACAAGCATTTTCGTATACATGGTACAGTAGTAGGGAAGCTCAATTACCAAGGCGACCCATCTTTTTATTCTGTCAGGGAGCCAGCCATCTTGTCCAAAGAAGTCACCCACAGGCATATTTATTTCCTCAAGTGCCTGTAGTATTTATTTATTCCTGAGCTGTTTTGTAAATCGTGTGTGCTGTAAAAACATCAGGGAGGCCAAGAAACATCTGGACGTGACCTGTCCACCCCAAATTCTCTACTAGTACATCTAAATAGTCACTACACTTGTACTGTAGATCAGCCAAATGGTGCCAAAATCGGAATTCACCGCATCATTTTACTGAACATTTTAAGGTTTTGTATTATTGGATTTTATCAACACCAAAAGCTTGTGATTGCCCCCAGCTGGTATTTACACGATGCTCAAGAAATGGAGAATGTCCTGGGTAAGTTTTCTTGGCACCTGGAAATGGTCTTAACAAGTTAATTAACCTTCTGTTTCCCTGGTCATAGCAGGTTAATCCACCTCCAACTCACCTCTATACCCTAACTTCACAGAGTGTGGCCTACGTTTTCTTCACACTATTTTTTCTGTGCTGATTAGCGTTGGGGTTCGAGAGAACAAATGTTTTTCCTCACACTAATTTACAGAAATACGCTAACAGCTTATAGTATACAGACTGAAAATCTTCGGAAAATCTCGAACCTGTTTTATGAATATTCTTGTACTTATCTCTCAGTTTTTACCTCAAGTATCCGCACCTGTGTCATCGGGGACCGATATTGGAAGTGCACAAAATGCATGATGATGTGATTCAGTGAAATATTTTTAGCGTAATATTTTTTTTGCAAATTGTTGAATAGATTCTTAACAAAAATCCTTATGTGTTGGAGATAGATAAGTACACACAAATCGTCTGTTTGTGTATTCAGTAAGCCATCTTCATGTGTTTTTTGTAAGTCTTCAAAAATCCACGCTAAAATCATCAGGGATTTTTGTTTTTGGCACATAGTCCGTGAGTAATATCCCGAAGGCCCACTTTCCACAAGAGAATATATCTTTCCACAGCGTCTCTGAGATCTGAACGTCTTGGAGGAAGTTTTTGTGTGGAGATATGAAATAATTACAAGATTTGGATGCCGGTGACTTTCGTGGAGTTTCTATATTAAGCTGGATCCTCGTACAGGAAAGTTGTAATTCTCGTCAAAATAGCAAACAAACACAAGGGGATGTTTAGATGTGTAAATTTCAACCGCCTTTGAAGTGTGCACCAAAAACCATTCACAAGGAATCTAACAAGAGTTTGATGAACTCGGATTTTACAAGAATACCAGCCAGTGCAAATAGGTTTAATGTACTGAGAAATTATGTAAGAAATAACATTTATGGCACAACATTAAGAAATCTACGATAGTGCATCATATATGAAATAACTATACCTGGGATTCAACAGAGATGGAACAATCTGTATGTGCCCATTTCACATGAAGTGGAAGCATCTATATATAATTTTCAATTTCAATTTCGATCTAGCAACAATGCAACATTTATAAATTCTACTTGGAGAACATACAGATCTGACATAAGTTTTGAAGTTTTCAGTTTTTCCGGAATATTTGTACTGAACACCGACTTGGACAAGACACACCTGGTGTATGTTGTGTGAACATCTTTCAGTGTTGCTGAAATATTGGGAGACCCATTACTGTGATAGACAACTGCTGTGCTACCTAAATGGCTCTCGCTGGCTTTCAACCTCAATGGGAAAAAAACAACATACCTATATCTAAATTGCATATCAGCATTAAACATTCTTTTACAAAAGAACAGATCACCTTCTTGTGTATTTAGTGATGGTGTTGTTTATAATACCTACTTTTACCTATTTGCAGAATGGAATTATATTTCTGATATTTATTTGATGAAGTTGAATAGTGTTAAAATATTGAAGAAGTGCCATATATAAATCTAACTTCATTTAACTGAATACCAGAGTCTTCTATGAAGGAAACAGACGTTCTGTGATTTGGGATAATTTTTCGTCAAATTGGATATATCTATATCTATTTTATCACAAGTGTTGGAACTGATATGAATCTTATGTTGAATTGGAACGGAAATGCCAAGTAGATCTTGATGTTCTTGAACAGAATTGTCAGGTGTTATGCTGTAGGAAATCTACAACTGTATACATATGATGTGTGTTTATATACGTTTGTCTGGGTTAGTGGTTCATATTGTAACAGAATTTCTGTCAGATAATTGACATAAGAAATAGATTCAAGGATCTAGACGAGTAAAAGAGTTTCCGTCAGAAATGTGATCTTGAGAATGGAAATAGACTCGGACAAGCCAGGAGTATCAGAAATTCTGTCAGATATATACAAACGATATTGAAAATGGAAATAGATTTGAGGATTGCAGTACTGAGAGATATTCTGTGGGATTTTTATGATATCAAAACTGGAAATAGATTCAGGATGACAGGAGTAGTAAAATTTCTGTCAGATATATATGATATTGAAAATGGAAATTCAAGGAGCCCCACAGTGAATTATCATTGTGAGTGTCTGTGGTGATAGAATACTGTAACACAACATAGCTACCGTGGTAATGGGATACGGCAGCTGATTTATAGGGACTATCTGATAAGGGAGCTGATAGCAGCCCCTAAATTGGGATATAAAAGGGACCAATATCCTGTGGGATTAATTGCAGTGGACACACTAGGAAATTGCTGACTGGGAACATCAGGGGATTACTTGACCTTGAAAACACATGGGGTGTGTCCATGTGTACAGTGCTTATCTGATGAGGTGTAGACTGACCAGTGGTCAAGATAAACAGAGATTTTTGCTACATCATTATGATCATGTTTTGTAGGTGGTCCAGATACAATGAAAAATTATCTTATCCTTGGAGTATCAAATCTGAACAAGTAATCTCCAACTGGATTCAGTGAATCTTCAAAGGAAATTCATACCAAAAAAGATTGTCTGAAGATGTTTTGTCAGAAAGGCTTATCAGATAGAAAAATTATCTTACCATCTAACTGTAGAAATAGTATCAAAGAAGATTCACACTAGATGGATATGAACTGACATGCCCTTAATGGCTGAAAGGAAAGCATTTAGTGTACACTTGTCTTAGGAATGTCTTATATCCAGTTATTCCCTGGCTAATTGACCAGATTGACCACTGACCAGTAACTGTTGTTGATTTGTTTACCCAGGAAAGTGTCCAGACTATTGTCAATAATAACATTCTATACTGTAACTACAGAATGGGTAACCTCCTTGGCAACAAGGAGAACTCTTCGGTAATTACTGTATTACAATATGGCTTCCTTGGTTACCATGCAATGATGTTGTGATGAAAATCTCTAGTTGATTAAAATGAGTAGAAAAGCCATCAGTAGTCTTAAAACTTATGGCACTTTGATATACATATTGCAAAAGCAAAAATACATATTTCTTAGGGTAGTACAAATGTCAAATCATAATTAAGTGAATGTATAAAAGTTTTGCAATTTCAAAAAGTATAATCAGGTTTTGATGTATCATTTTAAAGCCCTTCCTATGAAATATGAAAACATAGTATGATAATAGTGTTTTATGTCCATTCTGTCCTGTCATATATTGCATTTCATTGTAATTTCATATAGAGGCTTTGACATTTATGTTTTGAGCTAAACAAAATCCGTCAAACCTTAAGTACCTGTATATGAATCTTGGTCAAGAATACTGTAATGTGTTAAAGATGCTCCACGGCTGACAAATTGTATTTTTTCACTATCAAAAACAGCAGTAGACGATTTAGAATTTTTCTTCAGTTACAAAAGTTACTTACTTTACACCATTACCGCCGTTGAAAAGTTTGAGCTTCTAATTTTACTTCAAGTTAAAAATATAAAAAATAATTAATTGCATCCCGAAAAAAATATGTGGCACTATATCCTTTATGGAATGAAATACTGATTGCGCATGCACCAAAGGCAAAATAAATTGTTTTGTATTATTTTTTGTGTTAATTAGACATTTATATACACGATTAAACACCAATTATTGTTCAAATGATGAATATCGATCATTTATGCTCTGTAGGCGGTGGAGCATCTTTAAATAACAAAAAAGAGATTGAATAATATTGGGGCCCTAAGATGTGTTGTTATTAATGAATTATAACATTCAATCATTTATAAGTAAAAGCACATTAATAATAATCTACATCTTATTGCTATTTCTAAATAATTAAAACACCTTTGTGAACAATGATATATTGAAATTACAAGCCTACAAGTATTGATATGTAATTAAAGACATTGACAAATGTGGAGATATTCAAAATCAGTCTCTATTTGTCTCTGTCATTCTCTTTTAATATCAGGAGAGCAAAAGTAACCGATTCATCTAAAAAAACCATATATGAACTTACTTAAAGGCCATGCGGGTGATTGTAAGTAATGTTGATTCCCCACCCTCAGCTTCTGTTGATTTAATGCATTATGTTTTAATTATTCATATTATGTCACATGAATTTTGTTTTCTCTGAAATACATGATTAGTAGTGTCCCTGAATTTACCAAATGTTTGCTTTACTTACAGAGCGACGGAAACACAGTATTCCTGCGTGCAGCAAGGGACGGTAACCTTCAGGATGTCCTGGAATATCTGAAGGGCAGCACAGATATCAACACCAGTAACCCGGTAGGTTGAAACATCAGTAACCCTTTAGGGTTAAATAACACCAGTAACCCGGTAGGTCGAAACATCAGTAACCCTTTAGGGTAAAAAACACCAGTAACCCGGTAGGTTAAAACACCAATAACCTGGTAGGTTGAACCACCGGTAACCCTATAGGGTAAAAAACACCAGTAACCGGTAGGTTGAAACACCACTAACCCTATAGGGTATAAAACACCAGTAACCCTTAGGGTAAAAAACCAGTAACCCGGTAGGTTAAAACTCTATATTGACATCAACACCAGTAAACCTGTAGGTTAAAGCACCCTAAGTAACCCTGTAAGTTAAAGCACCAGTAACCTGGTAGGTTGAACCACCGGTAACCCTATAAGGAAGTTAGAGCACCAGTAACCCTGTAGGGCAACACTCTTTGTACTAACATCAACATTACTAGCCCTATTAAACAATCTCTACACTTTACCAACATCAACAACACACAACTACTAACCCAGTACATTAACACTTTTGATATCAGTAACCCTAGTGACAAACTTATATACACTGGCAATAATAACCCTATGAGATAAATAGGTTTTGACATCAAGACACACCAACATCATGGTTGGAATCCCACAAAACTTTGTACACAGCTGTAGTCTTGTTTATTTCCGATGATGCAGAGACGGGGATCAAACCAAACAAATACATTTTCTTTGAAATTTGACTTCTATGCACCCGTCTGCATCAAATCACAACTTGATGTACAACATTATGAACAAAAGCTGCCAATTGTTTCCTGGCATTGGCCGGAGCTATTGATGTGTATTGTACAGATAATTGTTGACTGTTAGAGTGCAGTTGTTAGTTTCCAAATCTTATGATATCATCGGAGCTTTACATTATGGAATGCTGTTCTCATTAGTTTTATTGTGTTATACTTGTGTTGGTGTTTGATCTGGGCCTGGAATCTGCTGTGTATATATAGGGAAGTGTTACTGCCTCCTCCAACAGTTTACCTGTGAAGAGGTACATGTTGTGACAAAACAAGTGCTGGTCTAATGCATGGTGTACTTATCACATCATTAAATAAATGTTGCAAAAGAAAACTTTTCACTTCAGAAAATTAACAAAAAGTCTCCAATCTTAGATATTGTCTTCAAATTATTATTTGAATCCTTTGTAAGATTTTTATAACCAAGTAAGCATTTTGGAAGTTATCCAATTGAATATTAAGGTAGATATTTACTTAAAAAGCTAACAAGGCTTTCAAACATCTCCAAGAACACTATTTGGTTGTGAAATTCTCTTGAGACATTATGCTAATTTTAGCTCAAAAAAACAATTCGTTAAGATACAATATTTATTATAAAAAAAACCTTTTTTGATATACAATTTTTATTATACAGAAAAATATTTTGTAAAAATTAGCTTCAATCTGGTTAAGCTGAGAATGCTTTGATCACTGTTGTCGTATTTAATGCAGTGAGCAGGCTTTCACCACTGTTACTATCTATAACTCACCCCAATGTATGTAAGAGGAGTTTTTTTCTCTGTTAGTATAAGTATATAAATAGAACTCTACAACATCTGCCATCTATAAGTACTGAGGAGCTATGTTCAACATCAGATGTGGAAAATCTCTTCTAATTACATGTTAGCTTACTCATTCTTAATTCATTTTCACTGAATGTTGTTTAATGAAGGTTATGACAGAAACTGACAATTGAAATATATTCCAGATTGTTACCTAAATGTTTATTGCCAGATGTAAGAATTATTCTGAGAAATGTCTGAAAAATTAAAGATAATCAAAACTGAAAAATAGACAAGTACAAACAATTAAAAAACAAGATTAAGCAAAAAAAAAACAAAAACAAAAAAAAAAAAAAACAAAAATCAAGAAAACAACAACAATGAGATATGTACCTCAATGTTCTTTTATTGAACATAATTAAAACATAATTAATTAACCAAAAAAAAAAAAAAAAATGATGTTAGATTTTGTACCTCAAAAAATCAAGTAAGCCAAAAGAATGTATCAACAAGAAGAAGAAACTTACAAAATCCACTCAAGATTTGTAAAACAAATGGCATAAGGATGATTATCAAAAAATTATAGATTTGTATATTAGTGACTCATTAAACAATTTTGCTGGGGCCTAAAGAGATATTACTCATGCATAACATTTCCCATTTATAGTTTTCATGGTCATGATTTGAGCTGTAGATTTGTGTTGTGAAGGTCTAGGTTTGATAAAGCTGGTCTCTAATCTCAACAGTTGTTTTAGTCTGTTTGTGTATTAGGGAAGATAAAATACCAGTATAAAAGCGGTGAACCACACAGAAACACACCAGTGCATTATTCTGCTGGTGATTTCATTGCCAGCTCTTTGCTCAAATCAATATATTGATCCGATTCTGTTGGCAGACCACTGGGTCACTTGGGTGTTTGATCGTAGTGGGCTCCACAACATCCAGGCAAATAGATTACATCAGCGGGCATAGTAATCAATAACATGCAGAATGAAATTGACATCATCTGCGTCACTAATGAGCTTGGCAATATGCAAATAAGCAGTAACGAAAATGTCTGCCAATATGAGATCACATTTGTTGTAACGAAGCATGCATGAATAAAACAAAAGAGAAATGTAGTTCCTGAATGTCGTTCAACAAATCAATGATGGTAATGCCTTATGGGTGTGTAATGAATTATGTAAATAAGAAAAGTCACATCAATAGCATATAGGACATTAAATTCATGTAAATAAGGTAGGTCATCATGTCAGTAGCATATTGCACTTTAAAATTATGTAAATAAGGAAAGGTCATCATGTCAATAGCAAATATTGCACTTTAGAATTATGTAAATAAGAAAAGGTCATAGAGAAGGAATGTAAATAAGGAAAGGTCATGAGGTTAATAAAACCTGACTTTAATGTTTAAATAGATACATGAAATAATAAATATGTCATACTTTTTATATTACCTCTCAAGAAATGTTACAAGCACTTTCTAATTTCGTAAGGAGACATCAATCTTTGTTACTAAATTGTAACAATATTATGTAACATTTTGAGTGGTTGTGAGTCATTCTGTGGCATGCAGAGAGATGATATTGTATTACCTATTAAACACACATACGTAACACTGGGGTATATCAATTGCTACATAGTGTTTTATAAATTATGTCATAAATGACAGGCCTTTTTAGACATTACATTGTTTTTCTTTTAAAGATGTAATTTTATTAATAAAAAACATGTACCGGTATCTAACTGAATCATTAAAATGAATGATTTTGATGGGTTTTATATTTGGATTTTTTTGTAAAACTTTAAACTTATGATATTTAAATTTTGTGATTCTTCTATACTATTGGTTAAAAGTTTTAAAACATTGTAGTGACTTTTGTGATCATACTGTCAAAACAGGTCTGACACTATATAATAGTGCTATATTTTCTCTGTTACAGAATGGGTTGAATGCACTACATCTGGCTTCGAAGGAGGGGCACATCAATATCGTAACAGAGCTCCTGAAGCGTGGAGCCAATGTCGAAGCAGCAACCAAGGTAACACACTACACCAATAGGAAAGCAATCTGATAGAAGCCTCATAATATTGAGGGAAAACTCACCTTGTGACACATGTAGTAATGCTAATGACCCAATAAGTGTACAGGTCTGTACAATTAAAAAAGATGGGACCGATGCTTATTTGAATTGATCCAAGCTCAAGGTCACTAAAAAAGAAATAGCAAAGACTATAGATTTGGCCTATAAATTGTCAAAGATTCAACTATAGTCAAAGATTCAACCGTAGTTAAAAGATTCAACTATAGTCAACGATTCAACCGTAGTTAAAAGATTCAACTATAGTCAAAGATTCTACTCTTATCAAAGATTCAACTATAGTTATAGGTTCAACTGCAGTCAAAGATTCAACTATAGTCAAAGATTCAACTATAGTCAAAAGATTCAACTAATAGTCACAAGATTCAACTATATTAACAAGATTCAACTATAGTCACAAGATTCAACTATAGTCAAAGATTCAACATATTTTTTATTATTCATAACTTAGTGTTCCATAGTTATTAAAGTTGGAAAAGTCCATTTAGATTGACTTGCATTTGATGATAATTTTTTCCATCTGATGAAAAAGGTATTTTTGTGTACAATTTGATCTCAGAATACAATTCTATGAGTGTTACTGATGAAACAAGTAAATTTTCATTGATGGATTGTAATGTTTAAATTTGATGATATATTTGTGAAAGTTTACACAAAAAGATGACACAACATGTTGGATTTCATTCACAGAAAGGAAACACAGCACTACACATCTCATCGTTAGCAGGCCATGAGGAAATCGTCAAGCTTCTCGTTGAAAATGGGGCCAAAGTCAACGTTCAAGCTCAGGTAGGAACAAACATTTCAGGGCTATTGTACATTATATAAGACTATCGACAAATAATGGATTTAGCACCATAACGAAATACTGCAGCTTAGGCCAGTAATAGCAATTATATATACAGTATATTACAGTATAATGAAATGGAGCTCATGAAATTGATGCTTCCAAATGTTGCATTGATTTATTTAGTTCCTGGTCAGTTGAAATGCATAATGTTGAGTATAATTGATCCTGAATAACATTTTACAATCTTCTCTTTGGAACAGTTGTGCTCATTAATTATAAATTAAAATCTGATTTCTGTTTGTATCCACAGATGGGTTTCACCCCTCTATACATGGCTGCCCAAGAGGGTCACTCAGAGGTGGTCAAGTTCCTGCTGGCCAGCGGAGCCAACCAGAGTCTAGCCACAGCTGTAAGTCTGTAATAAAATCTCATGGTCACTTGATAACGATTGGCTATTGTCATGGTCACATGACTATAATTGGCTGTTGTCATTGTCGCTTGACAATGATTGGCTGTTGTCATTGAAACTTGACAGTGATTGGCTGTTGTCATTGTATCTTGATGATTGGCTGTTGTCATTGAAACTTGACAATGATTGGCTGTTGTCATTGAAACTTGACAATGATTGGCTGTTGTCATTGAAACTTGACAATGATTGGCTGTTGTCATTGAAACTTGACAATGATTGGCTGTTGTCATTGAAACTTGACAATGATTGGCTGTTGTCATTGTAACTTGACAATGATTGGCTGTTGTCATTGAAACTTGACAATGATTGGCTGTTGTGTCAATGTAACTTGACAATGATTGGCTGTTGTCATTGTAACTTGACAATGATTGGCTGTTGTCATTGTAACTTGACAATGATTGGCTGTTGTCATTGAAACTTGACAATGATTGGCTGTTGTCATTGTAACTTGACAATGATTGGCTGTTGTCATTGAAACTTGACAATGATTGGCTGTTGTCATTGAAACTTGACAATGATTGACTGTTGTCATTGTAACTTGACAATGATTGGCTGTTGTCATTGAAACTTGACAATGATTGGCTGTTGTCATTGAAACTTGACAATGATTGGCTGTTGTCATTGTAACTTGACAATGATTGGCTGTTGTCATTGAAACTTGACAATGATTGGCTGCTGTCATTGAAACTTGACAATGATTGGCTGTTGTCATTGTATCTTGACAATGATTGGCTGCTATCATTGAAATTTGGCAATGATTGGCTGTTGTCATTGAAACTTGACAATGATTGGCTGTTGTCATTGAAATTTGACAATGATTGTCTGTTGTCATTGAAACTTGACAATGATTGGCTGTTGTCAATGTAACTTGACAATGATTGACTGTTGTCATTGTAACTTAACAGTGATTGGCTTTTGTGTCAATGTAACTTGACAATGATTGGCTGTTGTCATTGTATCTTGACAATGATTGGCTGCTGTCATTGAAATATTGCAATGATTGGCTGTTGTCATTGAAACTTGACAGTGATTGACTGTTGTCATTGAAACGTAACAGTGATTGGCTGCTGTCATTGAAACTTGACAATGATTGTCTGTTTTCATTGAAACTTGACAATGATTGGCTGTTGTCAATGTAACTTGACAATGATTGACTGTTGTCATTGTAACTTAACAGTGATTGGCTGTTGTGTCAATGTAACTTAACAGTGATTGACTGTTGTCATTGAAACTTGACAGTGATTGGCTGTTGTTATTGAAACTTGACAATGATTGGCTGCTGTCATTGAAACTTGACAATGATTGGCTGTTGTCAATGTAACTTGACAATGATTGGCTGTTGTCATTGAAACTTGACAATGATTGGCTGCTGTCATTGAAACTTGACAATGATTGGCTGTTGTCATTGTATCTTGACAATGATTGGCTGCTATCATTGAAATTTGGCAATGATTGGCTGTTGTCATTGAAACTTGACAATGATTGGCTGTTGTCATTGAAATTTGACAATGATTGTCTGTTGTCATTGAAACTTGACAATGATTGGCTGTTGTCAATGTAACTTGACAATGATTGACTGTTGTCATTGTAACTTAACAGTGATTGGCTTTTGTGTCAATGTAACTTGACAATGATTGGCTGTTGTCATTGTATCTTGACAATGATTGGCTGCTGTCATTGAAATATTGCAATGATTGGCTGTTGTCATTGAAACTTGACAGTGATTGACTGTTGTCATTGAAACGTAACAGTGATTGGCTGCTGTCATTGAAACTTGACAATGATTGTCTGTTTTCATTGAAACTTGACAATGATTGGCTGTTGTCAATGTAACTTGACAATGATTGACTGTTGTCATTGTAACTTAACAGTGATTGGCTGTTGTGTCAATGTAACTTGACAATGATTGGCTGTTGTCATTGTATCTTGACAATGATTGGCTGCTGTCATTGAAATTTGGCAATGATTGGCTGTTGTCATTGAAACTTGACAGTGATTGACTGTTGTCATTGAAACTTGACAGTGATTGGCTGCTGTCATTGAAACTTGACAATGATTGTCTGTTGTCATTGAAACTTGACAATGATTGGCTGTTGTCAATGTAACTTGACAATGATTGGCTGTTGTCATTGTAACTTGACAATGATTGGCTGTTGTCATTGTAACTTGACAATGATTGGCTGTTGTCATTGTATCTTGACAATGATTGGCTGCTGTCATTGAAATTTGGCAATGATTGGCTGTTGTCATTGAAACTTGACAGTGATTGGCTGTTGTCATTGAAACTTGACAATGATTGGCTGTTGTCAATGTAACTTGACAATGATTGCTAGCTAAACTTGACAATGATTGACTGTTGTCATTGAAACTTGACAATGATTGGCTGTTGTCATTGAAACATGACAATGATTGAATTGTTGTAATTAGTTACTACCAATTGTGAGATGCTAGACTTTGATTAAAATTATATGTAAAATATCTCTTTGTGCTTATGTTGCAATGCTTGAAGATTTTTGGCTATGCTTTTGACATTCACATCCAAAACAGTTTGAAAAAAAAGATGCAAAAAATATACTGAATTGAGCAGTATATATGAAACAGCACGTATCAAGAGTTCACTTCTATTATCAAGATTTATGATTCAGGTTGTAAAAAACATCATATAAAACACTTTGTATTTCAGGATGGATTCACTCCCTTGGCTGTAGCTCTTCAGCAGGGACATGAGCGTGTGGTTAGCTGCCTGCTGGAACACGACACAAAAGGACGTGTCCGTCTGCCAGCGTTACATATCGCGGCAAAGAAGGACGACATCAAATCAGCAGCACTTCTCCTGCAGAATGAACAGAACAACGTAGACTCCCAAACAAAGGTACATTATTTTTTTACATTTTTTTACCCCACTGTTTTATACTTAGATATAGACAAGGCTATGGCTGACTCCCCGCTCGCATATTTATATTATTATACTTGTTAAACAAAGTGGTATTTTTGAAAAGATGCATGATTCGTATTTTCGATGATCTTGTTATGTTCTTACCTTCTAACTGATCATTAATTTTCTGAATATTACAAATAATTTTAACCTTTAGTAAAATTGACAGAAGTTTTCTATAACAAACTTCTGCTGTTAAGCTTATAAGATTACACTAATTTTAAAAAGGATATTTAGAAAATGTTTTTGTTATTTTGAAAAGATCATGATATCAACAAATTTACCAGTCTTCTTCACATCAAACATAATGCAATTGAATAATTAAATATAAAGCAAGGTCATTTATAAATTCTAATGGAGAAAAATAATTTTACACTAATTTCCTGAGTTACGAATAAATATCATTGTGAGAAAAGTAATCACTTAAGAATTGTTAGTTCCACAACCTGAAAATTATTTTTAAACATATTGAAATATTGTCCATATTCTTATAACCATGCTAAACAGAGCGGCAGTTTGGTTAACGACACGACCAAGGTTTGTATCCATGGCAACTGTCCTAATTTGTCTTTGTTAGTCTGAAGTTTGAGTTCTCAGTTGAATTTCTCCAGCACATCAAACATTTTGCTGACTCTGTTATCTTTCCTCACTTTTCCAAGTTATTGTGTTTTAATTTCAGTTTTTGTGGTTTTAGAAATTCAAACTGAAATTTTATTTTACAAATGTTTTATTTTTTACTTATAATTTCAATTTAGATATATCTTTCTCTTAATATTTTCAACTATGATTTATTTTCTTATAAAATTATCTTCTCTCTTTTTCTGTATATTGTACATTCTAAAGTATTTAAGCAAATACATTTCAGAGTATATTATTCAGATGTATTAAGTTCATGCTTTTTATTGGCTTGTATGTAGAGTTCTTTAGACTTATAAGTCATTCATTAGTTGCAACTATTCTTTTATGATTGGTCCAAAGTACCAATATGAGCTTATGTCATGTTGAGATTTCCATCATTAGTCTATCAGCTATTTCTTCAAATGACTTTTTAACCGTTGTTTAGAATTACCTTAGTTTGACAAAAGACATCACAAAATATTGGGGATTCAAACTGGTGAAATACATTGGATTTGAGATACTAAAATGATGTTAAGGTATTCTTTCTGTCGATTAGTACCACTTTACGGTGATTGTGATGTTGTATTTTGATGCGATATTCGTGATGTAACAATCAATGGCAGAGGGCCTTATTGTACTTGGCCCACATCGTTTTAGTATTTTGAAACCCCCGAATTGTGACTGACCTCAATTCTTCTCTATCATTAGGGGAAATATTACTTTTGAATTTTTTTAAAATCCATTTATCTATTTGTGTAACTATACATTATCAATGTCAATGATATCCAGGTGAGCAATACAGGTCCTTGAAGCCTCTTATTCTATCTCTTTTTTTCAAATCTTAGTTTATCAAAATTAATCTCAGTTTTGTAGATTGGTAAATATTATTGTAATTAGTATTCATATTACTCTGGGTAAACTTTCCCTTTGTCTGAAATAGAGTGGTCTCCCCTTATGACAAGATATTGATTATATTTTATCAGTTTTGCATGAGAAAATTGACTTGAGAATGTTCTGCCTATTCATAGACACTTAATACTCCAAATATGCCTTTCAGGCATAAGTGAAATTATGTTCATATATACATAGAAATATCTATCATCTTTTGTTGAAATTAAGTACTTCCTTTTTACTTGGGTTTTGAGTTGGATGGAGGTTGAAACAAAAATTAAAAAAGAAGGATTATCCTGAAAAAATGTGTTCACATTTTCAGAAATATTGTTATTGTCATTCCAGAAATTTTATATTGCTGAAAAATTATATCTGTTGAATTTGTCTTATACTATTATAACTCCTAGTACTCTTCATAGATCAAATTCAAGCTATGTAATAGACTAACCATGCTAGAAGCATTATATTAGAAAAAAATGTGTTGGTATGTGTTGGGAGAAGAGTTTGGGGGAGGGGGGGGGGGGTTAGATGATTGTAAGACAAGATCTTCCAGCAGTGTGTATAGTCATATGGAGGGTATTGAATGTTTGGAAGAATCTCACAAGCTTGAGAAAATGTGAAATGCTTATTGCAGCTGCTGCAGATAAGAAGGATAATTGTGTTGGATATGTAGTAGCTGAGAAGTTTGTGTACCAACAGCTATAGATAACAATAGTTCTACACCTGTATCTGGTGTAGGGCTGTGGGCGATGTGTTATACATGTACAGGGCCTACGGTGAGACAGATGCATATCATACATGTACAGGGCCTATGTAGAGAAGGGCCTATGTAGAAAAGTGTGCATATTATACATGTGCAGGGCCTATGGAGAGAAGTGTGCATATTATACATATGCAGGGCCTATGGAGAGAAGTGTGCATATTATACATGCACAGGGCCTATGAAGTGTACATGTATAGGGCCTACGGAGAGAAGTGTACATATATAATTATACATGTACATGGTCTATAGAAAGAGGCATGCATATCATAAATGTACAGGGCCTAAGGAGAGAGATGTGCATATTATACATGTGCATGCAGGGCCTATGGAAAGAGGCATGCATATCATAAATGTACAGGGTCTAGGGAGAGAGATGTGCAGGGCTTATGGAGAGAGGCATGCATATCATACATGTGCAGGGCCTATTGAGAGAGATGTGCATATTATACATGTGCAGGATCTATGGAGAGAGGCATGCATATAATAAATGTGCAGGGTCTAGGGAGAGAGATGTGCATATTATGCATGTACAGGGCTAAATTAGGCATGCATATTATACATGCACAAGGTACATCTACATGTTATACATGTAATGGGCTAAAGAACACGTTCAGGACCTTTCAGGGATTTTATCCATTTTAACATATATGGGGTCTATTGTTCTGTCTATTCAAATAGATAAAAAAAATGAATCATATTTGTTGGCTTGGATAAAACATATGTGAAAGTTTAGATTATTAGAGCAAACATTCTACCCTTAGGGTGGCCCACAATGGCTGGACTAAGCAGACCCATCCTTTTCACTTCCAAAGGGAGATCAATTTCCAACCTTATCAGCAATATTGAAACTATTATCATTATGGAATCTGACCGATATTTTATATCTCACATGTGGTAATAGTATTCAATTATGAGCTGATGCATGCATTTTAAGTGATTTTGAAATAAAAGTTGCTGTTCTTGGTGTTATAGCTACATGGCAATGACCTGATATTACACATCACGTAAAACAGAAACTGATAATGTCACACCTGCATATCAAAGTTTTTTACCTGTAGCCTCGTTATTATTAAGGATAGATATAGACTGGGTCGTTTGTTTGGCTGGAACATAATTCTCTGATACTCCATAGCTGTAAAGAGTACTTGAGAGAGGGTGGATACGGTATCACTATAGACGTAATGTTCTAAGTGTTCCCTATCTACTTTACGACAACTTACCTAATTTTAGAGGATGTTTTATTGGAGTAAATGGTTATATAAATGTGCAATGTATGCTTTAAAACAATTTCTAGATTAGATTCCGAACCATTAAAAGTACACGTATCTTGATTGATGACATTGCTGTATACTTGCATCACCTACAACTGATGTGCAGTGCACTGTCATTTAGTAACTGTGACCTTGACTCCAGGGTCAAAGGTGCAATTTTTTTCAATGATTCTTACTTCAGAGATGAACCATTATAGATTAGTAAGGAAGTATGAATACTATTTAATTAAGACATTGTGACCTTGACTCAAGTGTCAAAGGTCAAAGCTGTCCTTTTAGGATGGAAACTTTGATGGGGTAGGGAGAGGTGGAATAAAATCCCCCAAGTTATGTTTATTATATCATTTAAAATGTATTTTTCTAAAGACAATAAGGTACAAATATCTATTGAAAGCCTGAATGAAGCCCTGATTTGGTTTGAGGTTGAAACATGTTTTCCTATTTGTTACTGATCTGCAACCATTAAAATTCTTTTCGATTTTTTGTATTTGATTTATTCTTTTTGTGTGTGAAATTAAGGAAAACAAAGGCATTTATTTATCTCCCAGTTAAGCAGAAAAAGTCTAGATTTTTTTTTATTAGAAGTGGATAGCTACCAATATTGTTTATCAATAAAATACAGATAAATACCATGTGCTTTGTGTGACAAAGCAAATGTTTGATGGATCATTTTGTAAAATTATTTAATAGTAAATGAATCCTTCTATTTATCACATGATTGTCAAAGTGTCCAATTAAAAACAATTAATTGAAATATTTTAAAAATCAAATTTAGAATTAAAGTGAAAGAATCCAAACAAAAAAAATACTGAAAGATGATAAAATGTTTATAATTTATTTTCCAGAGTGGATTCACTCCATTACACATCGCTGCTCATTATGGTAACATAAATGTCGGCTCACTCCTCATCTCCAAAGGAGCAGACGTCAACTACAAGGCCAAGGTCAGTCTCATCTACCCTTTCACCCCTATTATTCCATAATGACCTGATCCAGTCTAAGAATGAGTAGAGTTCAAGTTCAGCTCATGGGTGAATTAGTTAAATACAAATTAAGTACTAACATGCATACATTTGACAAAAGGATAAAAAAAGCCAAGTCTTTCTTATAAGCATCAGTTACATTCACAAACATACCTATTCATCATTTTGTGTAAGTTTCATTTGACACCGATTTCCATGGAAGTATTTCGGACCATACTCAGTAAGCAAACCTTACTAAACTGGTCACCAGACCTTAAGTTATTAATAGACTTTCCCAGCAAGATTCTGATGCTAGAATAAGATTATCTCCCCCTAGTTTAAAAGTGGAATTAGACATTTTACAGAGACAAAAATTATCTAGTCAAATTTTAGTGATGTTTTTAATGTTCTAGATAATAGTGGCTAGTCTCGCCACTAACTCCTACTAACAAAAAAAGACAATTCTTAATATTTTCCTGAATGCTGATTGACTAATAATAAACCCTGAATTGTATTATTACAGAACAACATCACGCCCCTCCATGTGTCATCGCGGTGGGGCAAGGACAAGATGGTTATACTACTACTAGATAACAAAGCTTCCATCGACGAAAGGACCAGAGTAAGGAATCAAAGATCTTTGTTATGTGACTGAAAAACTTGTAAATGTACTTAGAATAAAACACATTAGAATAAAACATACAGAAAAAAAATACATGCTTTCTATTGTATTTCTATTGCTCATTAAAAATTATGATAACAATACAAATTTATGGCAAAGGTTCCTGTGTTAACTGTATCAATACAGATATTTCAATTTAATAATTAGGATTCCTGCATAGATAAAATATCATATAAAAATGTTGAAGCTGCTTGTGTTTTGGTGCCTGATGTCAGTGCTATAATTTGTTTCCTAGGACGGACTGACTCCACTCCACTGTGCAGCCAGAAGTGGACATGAGAATGTGGTGGACCTTCTCCTGGAGAGGGGAGCACCTTTCTCTAGTAAAACTAAGGTATTCTGATCAGGCTTTAGTCCTTCTTCATTGAATAGTCTAAAGCAATATATTCTCACTTAATTATAATATTAATAAATTGACAATGTTCAAACAAAATCCGTATCCAGTATGATTTAGAACTAATATTTGTAGGTGACAGCTGCATTAGAAATGATAATGTTGTAAATATATTGTAATTTTTTTACAGAACGGCTTGACTCCTCTTCACATGGCTGCCCAGGGTGACCATATGGACTGTGCACGACTACTTCTCTACCATAGGGCACCCGTTGATGATGTCACAGTGGTCAGTATACTTTTTGTCTATAAAGTCTATTCCTCGTGTGTTGGTGTCTTCAGTCTTAAGAACATTCTACAGTAAAACATGGATATAATGGATCACTAGGGAAAAAAATCACTTTGATATAAACGCAGTGTGTAATACACCGATTACATGTATAGTATGGCAACCTTGACAGAAAACGAAAACCACTTCATTTATAAATATGTTTTACTGTACTCCTTTTGTATAAACTTGCAAATGATGCATGTATCAGCAGAATTAGGGATCATGCAGTAAAAGAATTGCAAATTTGCATTAGGTGAGCAATGAGTAAGTTGACCGAAACAAAATTTTTAGATGTTTAGTCATAATAACAAGTAAAAGTTCAGTCACAATTGCTGAAGTATCCAATACTGCCCAATTAAACCATGTCATAAAAATTCCTGACATGAAAATCACAAGCACTTTATATTGTATGTTGCATGCTTGTAACAGTAAAAAAAGAGATGCTGCTGGATTTAATTAAGATGTTACCATATATGGAAATGAATCTATTAATGTTGTATTTACCATGTATTCTCAGGATTACCTTACTCCACTACACGTGGCAGCACATTGTGGAAACGTGAAGACGGCGAAACTTCTACTAGACAGAAAATGTGACCCAAATACTAGAGCGCTGGTAAGTCGGTATTTAGCCAACTGAGATTCCAATTCATCATAAAGTCTTTAAAAGTCTGGTAAAGTTTAAAATGTTACTAATTATTGAATTCTAAAGAAAATTGTAAAAAGTCTATTGTAAATGTTAAATTCTTTGAATATAATACTTATTTCATAGTAGATTATTAGTCTTTTTTTATGAGATCAAATTTCATTTCTTTCAAATATTCTTTCTGATTTGGAAAGATGTATCCATATTTGATCTGTTGAAGGGAAAGGGCTTTGAATAAGTTGTAAAATTTGTGCCCATGCATTTTCCTTTTTTAAGACAATAAAATATGAATTACCTAATTTGTTACAGAACGGATTTACCCCACTCCACATTGCCTGTAAGAAGAACAGAATCAAGGTTGTCGAGCTCCTCCTCAAGTTTGGGGCCAACATAGAGGCTACCACAGAGGTAAGTGTCTTGTTAGATCATGAGTGAGGAAAAGTCCTTGATTGTCACATAAAAATATTGATATTTAGGTAAACTGACTGTTTATTCTATCTCATCAAGACTGAATGAAATTATTTGGATAGATCAATCATTGATGTTTTGTTTATAATTCCAGTCTGGCCTCACTCCCCTTCATGTGGCCTCGTTCATGGGTCACATGAACATTGTGATCTACCTGATCCAGAACAACGCGAACCCTGACTTCACCACAGTTCGAGGGGAGACGGCGCTTCATCTGGCCGCTCGCGCCAATCAGACCGATATCATTCGCATTCTTCTCCGTAATGGGGCCAGCGTGGACGCACGAGCTAGGGTAAGTAGATCCTTTTGACATCTGTCCATTCTTATTAGTCACTCTAACCTTGGTTGTGACCATGTCACCATTACCTTGGTTGTGACCATGACACCATGACCTTGGTTGTGACCATGACATCATTACCTTGGTTATGACCATGAGACCATTACATTGGTTGTGACCATGACACCATTACCTTGGTTGTGACCTTGACACCATTACATTGGTTGTGACCATGACACCATTACCTTGGTTGTGACCATGACACCATGACCTTGGTTGTGACCATGACATCATTACCTTTACCTTGGTTGTGACCATGACACCATTACCTTGGTTGTGACCATGACACCATTACCTTGGTTGTGACCATGACACCATTACCTTGGTTGTGACCATGACACCATTACCTTGGTTGTGACCATGACACCATTACCTTGGTTGTGACCATGACACCATTACCTTGGTTGTGACCAGACACATACTGGTTGTGACCATGACACCATTACCTGTGGTTGTGACCATGACACCATTACCATTACTGGTTGTGACCTTGACACCATTACCTTGGTTGTGACCATGACACCATTACCTTAGGTTGTGACCATGACACCATGACATTACCTTGTTGGTGTGACCATGACACCATTACCTTGGTTGTGACCATGACACCATACCTTGGTTTGTGACCATGACACCATTACCTTGGTTGTGACCATGACATCCATTACCTTGGTTGTGACCATGACACCATTACCTTGCTTTGCTGACCATGACATCATCACCTTGGTTTTGACCTTGACACCATTACATTGGTTGTGACCATGACACCATTATCTTGGTTGTGACCTTGACACCATTTCCTTGGTTGTGACCTTGACACCAGTACATTGGTTGTGACCATGACACCATTACAATAGTTGTGACCATGACACCATTACCTTGGTTGTGACCATGACACCATTACCTTGGTTGTGACCATGACACCATTACCTTAGTTGTGACCATGACACCATTACCTTGGTTGTGACCTTGACACCATTACCTTGGTTGTGACCATGACACCATTACCTTGGTTGTGACCTTGACACCATTACCTTGGTTGTGACCATGACACCATTACCTTGGTTGTTGCTTTGTAACACCATGATGTTGATTTTGGCCATGTAACTTCACAACCTTGGTTTGTGGCATGTAACACCATGACCTTGGTTTGTGGTCATGTGACACCATGATCATTAATTGTGGTCATGTGACACCATGACCATTAATTGTGGTCATGTGACACTATATGACCTTGGTTGTGGCCATGTGACACTATGACCTTGGTTGTGGCCATGTGACACTACAACCTTGGTTTTAGTCATGTGATACTATGACCTTGGTTGTGGCTAGTGACACTATGACCTTGAAATTGGTTGTGGCTGTGTGACACTATAATCGTGCATATTGGTTTTGGCCATGTGACACTGTGACCTTGGTTTTGGCCATGTGACACTGTGACCTTGGTTTTGGCCATATGACACTATAAACTTGGTTATACCATGGGTTACAGTGATGTGACACCATTCTTAAGTCTATAGTTAGGTGGCCTTAGTCATGGAATGTGATCATACTAACCCCTATTCTACATGTGGGCATGCGACACCCTGCTCTGGGATTTGACCATGTGACATCCATCCCTTGTTTGTGGTCATGTGACACCCTGCTCTGGGATTTGACCATGTGACATCCATCCCTTGTTTGTGGTCATGTGACACCCTGCTCTGGGATTTAATCATGTGACACCCTATTGTGGATTTTGGTCATTTGACACCCATCCCTTGTTTGTGGTCATGTGACTCTTTGCTCTTGGATTGGATCATGTGCCACCTATCCCTTGTTGTGGTCATGTGACACCCTGCTGTGGGTTTTTTGTCATCACGCTATTCCCTGCTTTGTAGTCTTGTATCTTGGTCTATAGTCAGATGACACTGTCCTATTCTTGCTTTGACCCCCACCAATGACATTTTGCATCACATTTAATGTTTGATGATGAAGTTTTACTAACTAGACGGTAGTATTGTGTCCTGCCTAGGATGAGGACAATTCTACTGTTGATGCGGGCAGGCTGACAGGCTACCAAGTGGTTCTGTATACCTCTGTATGTGATACAGTACTTGTTATTGATCCTTTGTCCCAGTCACTGGAGCAGGCCAGTTCTATTGATTTTGTGTAGCTAGTGTAGGAAATCTATTGCTACCTACATTTATACACTAAACTGTGGAAATGTATACACAGCCACTCCTGCCAACTACAATGCAATCCAATTCTACAAAAAGCTTGCATCCATCAATTTAGGTTGGCTGCAGTGTTTTCGCACCATGTTTATTGACATTTGTACCCAGTGAAGGATTTGTTGGAGAAAACATATTGTTCCAGCGGCAATATTGCTGACTCAACTGTTTTGAATCCTGTAAGTTATCGGAACAGCCTGCAGTTACTGCCGATACAATTCTGGATTGGTTTTGTTCTAAATAAAGCTTAAGTGATGAATCTACAACTCGGTAGTCTAATGGTGGAGCTTACTGCTAACATGTTCAAGTGTCCTGGTCTTCTAAATGTTTGTAGTTAACAGAAATGCTTATCAATGAAATATTTAATGGGGGAAATTATAGTGTTTAATTAATCATTATGGCAAGAAAATGATATCAATAATTTTTTTGTAAGGAGTAAGACAAAGTGATATGTTTCTTCATGTATTGGAGTAGATACTATTTTGATCATTTTGTGGTTTTCTTTTTGACAAGAAGATCAGAACCACATACTGATTGAAGTGGAAACTTCTTTTGTATACATACATAACACTTAAATTATCTTAATTAGATGATAGAGATGATGTTACCAACATAGTTACTTGGGTAAAATTATTGCCAAGACGTTGTCAACATGTTTCAACAACATCGCCCCTATTAGGAAGGCTCAGGGTTCTGTCCCCTGAGTGATACACCATAGTCTATAAAAGTGGTATAGTGTCTTTGACGACATGTTTCAGATAAATAGCACTTTAAAAAGCGCAGGAGTTTCACTATAACAAGAAGACACAACATGAATACTGCAGTCTCCCAAAACACGATATCACAGGGAGACACAACATGAATACTGCAGTCTCCCAAAACACACTATCACAGGGAGACACAATATGAGTATACTGCAGCCTCCTAAAACATACAGACATTCACACACACAATACATGGCATACAGGGGAGGCTGTCCTTAAATGACATTGGCTGTTGTTGGGACCATTAAAGATGATCCATTAACTGGCCAAGCTTTGTATGCCATTCATGGATTTCTTCTTAATTCATGATCAACCATTTTTCCAAGTTAGAAATGAAACGTTAAAAGAAGATGAACTGTACTGAAGGACACATTGAGAATAATTGATGTATTTAGTTTTTCTGCCTGCTCCAGTTGTTTGTGATGTGCTTTACATGCCTACCTGCCAATTTACGTGTGCAGTTCCCTGTCAAGTGTTATGGCTGCTGGTTGCTTAGCAACAGATAACAGATTCTCAAACAGAGGCTTGCTGTCTTACAGGACTGGACAAAACTATACATGTATGCCCATTTACATGTTCTCCCACTTGTGCAAGTCACTGTATAGATAATTTATTTAAACATGTAAACGAGCGTTTATATGCCCACACCCCAGTGCACAAACTGGACTTCAAACATAATCTGATTAAACTACTGAGACAACATTTATCTTGAAATAAACCATCACACAAAAACTTTAAAATATACAGCTATTCTCCATTCCACATCCGAGTCAGCCAGGACTTCAGACCTCTGATAAGGACGGATTATTGAGGTGTCATTTACAGCAGATGTGAGGTTTAACAGGCATTGGGGGTGGGGGTGGGGGGGGGGGGGGGTGAGAAACAAAAGGAAATCCCCAGTACAATGGTAGTGGGAGGGGGATGTGTTACCCTATTACATGTATTTCTCATTATACTATTATACTGTCATAGCTGTATAACATTAACAACAATTTCAGCGTGTCAGTTATATGAAGGGATACAGATATTTTAAATAATAAATGGAAAGCTACATTCACATAGGATGAAGGAGTCATAGTTAGAATATTTGTGTTTGGTGAATCTGGATTAATATTTGGAGTATATATGGTACAAGGCTATAACGATAAAGTAAAGACTTTGTTTTAGAATATTTACAGTACATACACCAATAGGACATCATACAGTTACTCAAAGACCATTTGTAATTCTAGATAATTTTCACATTTATAACTGACTGAACACAGATAGTTTCTGGGTGTTATTTAGAATATTGTTGCTATGGGTACTGACCTTGACAGACATTAAGTGAGGAGTCGTATTTAGATATTTACGGTACATATACGTTTTTCTGACCTCTACTTGTATATACATAGATAAGAGTGAAACTGTCTACTTACAGTCTAATTTCCAGTTCTCAAGTGATTTCTGTCAGATAAGGAAGTTTTGTTTTCTTTATTGATGGAGTTGTTTGTGTTTACTGATGGATAAATTTCGGGACCAGGTATATATGTCTTTCACAGTTTCCACCAAAATGACTTGTTAAATCACGATTATATGGTGATTGGTGAATTCGATCTGTGTGTATGACATAATCCCAGCACTATTCCTTGTGTGATACATTATATTTCAGTTGTGAGGTATCTGATTTCCCCATTATAATACCATGAGGGGCAGCCTGTTTACTCTCTATGGCAGTTCAATGGGATTACACTGTAATGTCAGATCTCAAAGGAATAAACATACGCCATGACCCTAAAACAGTCATAAACATTAACACACAAGAAAGTTAGTTGTCTTAGTTAAAAATAGCTATTTATAGTACCATTATAACATAACCATATGCTCAATTTAGGTAGAAATACATCTCAAACATTTATTATATAAACGAAAAATTAGTTTGATTTATAGAATTATTTACTTATAACTTGATGCTTTTATATTACAGGAACAACAGACCCCTTTACATATTGCGGCCAGACTAGGAAACGTTGACAATGTGACTTTACTCCTCCAACATGGCGCCTCGCCAGATGCTGTGACTAAGGATCTGTACACGCCACTCCATATCGCCTCAAAGGAGGGACACGAGGAGGTGGCTTCAGTCCTCCTGGAGCAGGGAGCTACACACAGCCTCACCACCAAGGTAGGTATCCTCATTGGGAGCCTCAATATTTTCTGGTGAAATGGGGTTTTTGTGCTTAGTATGTCTTTATCAAATGAGCTAAAGGTGTCATGTACAATAAAGGAACTTTACATTAGGAAGTATTTTGTATAACATTGTGTTGCATAAATGATTGGTCCTTTGACAAATAACTTTACATTTTCTACATATTTATAAAATCATTGAGCTATTTCCTGTAAAAGAGCTATTGTCATTTGCAATAAAGATAAAAATAGACAAAAAGTTGTCTAGTTATATTCCTAGCTGTAATTTTAAGCCACAGATTAATCGTGACATAACCTGGTTTCCACCCTTGTTTTACCATTGCTGCTTATCAATTAACAACTTTTTAATTATTGTTTTACAGAAAGGGTTCACACCCCTGCACATTGCCTCCAAATATGGCAACATCAAGGTGGCACGCCTGTTACTGCAGAAAGATGCCAACCCAGATGTTCAGGGCAAGAACGGTCTGACTCCACTCCATGTGGCCACTCACTACAACCACGTCAGTGTGGCACTTCTACTGCTCGACAACAAGGCCTCGCCACACAGCAGTGCCAAGGTAATTCATAGTAGACTTCTACTGCTCGACAACACTAATGTCATAAAAAGAAGTACTAAAAGTCACTAAAAGAAGAAGTACTAAAATAGTTTTAGAAGCAAAATTGTTCTTATTTAGAAATTAACATTTTTAGCAAATATCTGTCAGTTTGAATACATTTAGTTTTACGTAAGATTAACAATACAGTATTATGAATACCATTTTAGCTTTGGATACAGTATCAGATATTAGTGTTAAATACAGTATTATGAATACCATTTTGTTTATGTACTGATACAGTATCATGAATACCATTTTAGTGTTAAATACAGTATTATGAATACCATTTTAGCTTTGGATACAGTATCATGAATACCATTTTAGTGTTAAATACAGTATCATGAATGCCATTATCTGTTTTACAGAATGGATACACACCACTTCACATTGCTGCAAAGAAGAATCAGATGGATATCGCCACTACACTGTTGGAGTTCAGCGCGAATCCCGACGCAGAATCTAAGGTAGGTAGCCTGGTCATCTCTGGATTATAGAAGTGTGCTGTAAGATCTCAAAGTGATACAAAATATTGAGAAGATGAAGTAGGAAGTATAGATTAAATTGAGCAATGTAAAAACTACATTGTTTGAATGTTTGGAAACATTGACTAGTATCAAATAAGATTAGTTTCTGTAGGAAAATGACTATTTCCGTCTTAAATCTCTGGGAAAATTGCTGATTTGAAATGAATTGCTCTCAAAAGATAGTAAAACCGTTCTTGTTTTTCCAAAAATTGTGAACCAAATAAAAATAAAAATAGAAATAAAAATTATAATTAAATATTTTTTTTTATTTGTTTGAGAAATAGAACATAACATTCAGCATAAAACACCAGATGTTTTTAATCACCTTCAAACACTAAAGAGCTCTTCACTCTACAAAATCCATATGGTATAAATTGCACATCTGCAAAACATCACATTAAGGAGATAAATTGTTTATAAAACAAGTTAGAGCACCTGAAAATAGCTCATGCTTGATATTTTTATTGAACGGTGATGATGATTGCCTTTCAGAATGGGTTCACGCCACTCCACCTGGCATCTCAGGAAGGCCATACAGATATGGTCTCTCTACTACTGGAACACAAGGCCAAGGTCAACTCCAAGGCCCATGTAAGTAAAAGGGGTTACTTTAACAAAAGGTTAAGGTCAGCTCAAGGTCCATGTAAAAAATAGAGGTCACTTTAATACAAGGCCAAGGTCAACTCCAAGGCCCATGTAAGTAAAAGGGGTCACTTTTATGCAAGGTCTAGGTCAACCCCATGGCCCATGTAAGTAATAGAGGTCACTTTAATACAAGGCCAAGGTCAACTCCAAGGCCCATGTAAGTAAAAGGGGTCACTTTTATGCAAGGTCTAGGTCAAATCTAAGGCCCTGTAAGTAAAAGGGGTCACTTTAACACAAGGTCAGGGTCAACTCTAAGGCCCATGTAAGTCAACCCCATCACCCATGTAAGTAATAGATGTTTAATACAAGGTTAAGGGCAATTTCAAGGCCCATGTCAGTAATAGGGGTCACTTTAACATAAAGTCTAGGTCAACTCTAATGCCCATGTAAGTAACTCCCATGACCCATGTAAGCAATAGAGGTTAATTTAATACAAGGTCAAGGTCAATTTCAAGGCCCATGTCAGTAATAGGGGTCACTTTAACATAAAGTTAAGGTCAATGCTAAGGTCCATTCAAGTAAAAGAGGTCACTTTAACACAGGCCCATCTAAGCAATAGGGGTCGTTTTAAAAAGGTCAAGGTGAACTGCAAGGCCCACGTAAGTAAAAGGTGTCTGTGAGATAAGGTCAAGGTCAAGCTTGATTCCATAGCCCAGTTCTGTAATAGTGGTCACTTTAACTAAAGGTCAGCTTGATTCAAAGGAATATACCAGTAATAGTTGGTTACATCAAGACAACTCTAGCGTCTATACTAGTAAAAGGAGTCTTGGTAACAGAAGGTTGAGGTTGACTCCAAGACAAATGTCTGTAAAAGGGTTCACTTAATACAAGGTCAAGGTTGCCTCATTAACTCTTTGGCCATGTCACATGATGAGGTTGCTGAAACTTGTCAACTCAAGGCCTCAGTTCTATGATAGGGGTAAGATATACAAGGTAGTTTGCAATACAAGACCCCATATAATCTAATGCTTTCCTTACTCTATGAGCTATAGGCTTGGGTCAAAAACAAGGCCACATACTATAACAACAGATATGTTTGGTAATGATAGAGATCATTCTCCAACAATTTAAGCTTTCATAATTTTTTGTGATCTTCATCAGAACAATGTTCTTATCCTCCAAACTGTTCCTTCTTTCAGAATGGCTTGACTCCCATGCACTTGGCTGCACAAGAAGACAAAGTCAACATAGCTGAAGTGTTGGTCAAGTATGGGTCAAACACTGACCCCCAGACAAAGGTGAAGGTCATTTATTCAATCTTAGTGAAATAAATTTTAAAGTTTTGAACTTTTTAATTGAAATATCAATATCAAATACCATAATAGAGTTATGAAAAAAAAAAGCAAAAAAAAAATAAATTGATTTTCAAGATAAAAGAAATAGATTTCAGTTCTTTGAATTATAACCTTTGAACTTCTTTCAATAAAATTCTGACCTCTGGCCTTGTTTGTTTCTAGGCTGGCTATACTCCCTTACACACAGCCTGCCATTTTGGACAGATCAACATGGTTCGCTTCCTGTTGGACCAGGGTGCATCAGTCAGCGCAACCACTAAGGTAGGTAACTCTTGTCAGATTTTGTCTGAAATGTTCAAATCTTACAAAAGAGAAAATCAGGGTATTAAAAGTAATTTACAGATAGGGAATTTTACAAATTTGAAGCTTAATGATTTGACAGAAAATAAAACACCTTTGGCAACATTTATCAATACAGAAGACATAATGTAGTCTGTAATGATAAAATGATGATTTTGCGGTGATGATTTTGTCAATAAGTCACTATTTAGTCTGTATAGATAAAATGTCAATAAGTCACTATTTAGTCTGTATAGATAAAATGATGATTTTGCGGTGATGATTTTGTCAATATGTCCCTATTTCTGTTCCTAGCTCGGATACACTCCACTTCACCAGGCAGCCCAACAAGGCCATGTACAGGTTGTCAACCTACTTCTGAAAAACAAAGCCTCGCCAAACGCTGTTACCAATGTAAGTAGCATTCCAAGGTTATTTGTCGAAGTCAGCTTAAAATACACATAAGGTTATTAAGGCAAACTTTTAATTTCATTAAGTTTTCATGATGAAACTTATATAGTTACTTGTATTATTGATAAAGAAGAAGAAAGAAAAATAAATTGCTGAATGATTTCCAGGTATTAAACCCTTCATGAAAAATCAAATCACATGTGAAAATAGCAGTAGTTTTGATTTTGAATTATATTTGACAGAATTATGTATTGAATGACAACATTATCTTATTTTCTCATAATGAATATGTTGATTTACATATGGGTAACATTTAGTAAATCTGATTAAAATCTATAGATATAGGAATTCTGAAATATATTGAAATATTTATGAATATGTCGATTGTTTTTCCTTAGAATCACCAAACAGCCCTGTCCATTGCCCAACGTCTTGGATACCTGTCTGTTGTTGACACACTGAGCACGGTTACCGAGGTAACAGAGACTGTGCCAGCCTCTGAGGACAAGTACAAGGTCGTTTCCCCGGAAACCATGCAAGATACCTTGTTATCAGATTCAGAAGATGAAGGAGGTAAGTTTGAATCAGCCATTTTTGTTACAAATATTTACAATAATGTATTAGATATTTTATTGTTTTGTAGATAAACAGTTCTTCATTTAGAAAATAAATTTTGTATTGCATGTTTGTTAAGTTGAATTAATGATATCTTAAAATAATTAAATTGATTATGACAAAATAGTATGGTAGCTGTTTGTTGTAAGTTTGTTTCATGAAATATTTAGGAGATGTTAAGATATGTCCTTTACTGCAAACACAGGTTTTCACAGACTGACATGGTAAACATTTGTTGAAAATATTTTCTGTTTGTTTTTGTTCATAGATATTTTTTCTACCAAACATTTCCTTGTTTTGTTGATTGTTATTTTTCTGCAGACTATTTACCAGAAGTAGATATATACAGGAGTAATTTGATCAGATCATACATTTAAAGACCACAAATAAAACTATTTGTATGTTATACTTCTCAAAAATGTTTATTTCTTTTGCTAAAATTCTAAATGTTATCAAAATAAAATAGGCACAACCCGTTACAGTGGAAACAGTTGGTATAGCAACAGCTTTAGGTATTCACGCTGGATATCGCTCGATGAGGCCAACATACGCTTCAGCGTGCTCGGTGAGGCGTAAAAAAAGAAGTGCCATGCCTAGTGTGATGTGATTGGTTAGCTAGCCAAATTCACTGATCTGATTGGCTGTTTGAGTTTTCCTCACATTACAATTCACTGATTTCATTGGCTAGTCTGCTTGTCATGGTATTGGTATCTAATATAGGTGTAATAATATCACATTTCAAAAGCAAAGTCATAAATTAGCTCATGATTTAATGGTATATGGTGAGCTTTTTTAATAATGTAATTCATATTATTCATATACTCATTTGAAACAAATTAACAGTTATACAATTAAAATTTGATTATATACAAGAAAGCATATCCAAGGTTGTGATTGGACTGCCAAATATATTTTCAGATTGTTATTGTGTTAATATCTAATTTCTGATTGGTTGGTTACTAACATTTTGAATCCCAGTTTGCTCAGCAAGAATTCTGCACAAAGTGTGCTTAAATATTGCCATCTGTGTAAGGGGAGACAACTCAGAGTTACTTGTGTAATTCTAGATATGATATTTTTTAAATCATTGATACAGATATTCTGGGTTCTGATGGTGAGTTTAAGGTTTGTAAATATTGCATTATTTACAGATTCTATAGAATTATTTTACCTGGAATTTATAATAAATCACATTAATTATTGATTTATGTTTAATAATTAATATCTATATCTGGAGATTTTGATTTATTTATTATTCTGATTATAGTCTGGAAAAAAAATTTGATTTAAACTAACACTATTATAAATTAATGGATTCTCATCAACCATTTAAAATACAAAATAGATAATAAAGATACACTGTATTTGGAAAAAAATGGATGTACAAGTTGTATTCAAATTATATGATGCAGAAGCTAGAAATATTTAATATGCAAGAAACATGTCAGGTTTATTGAAACAAGTCGTAATTCTGTAATAATATTATTCATTTATGATGTTCGCAACATGTTTATTCAATAAAAACATAAGTGTTTTTTTAATCGTTGCTGTAAGTGGTAACGAGGTATGCGAGAAATGCAGTACAAATCTACACTCACTTGCTAGCTGCCTTGGCTGCACAAGTTAGCTAGTGTGAGTCCTCCCGGCAAACACTCTTAATTTAGAGCATGTGGCAAAAGATGGAGCAGGAAAAACAACATCTTACATGTTTCTAATGATAGCACTTCGTGTGCTCTTAAACTATAAAGTTAATTTTGTTATCAAAGGAAAATTTTGTCAAAGCTTTTTTAAATAATTTTGTCCAATGTTTCAATCTAAAGCAGTCAAATAGTATAAATAATTCAAATTTGTGCAAAATTTTTGGAACTTGCCAACTTTATCTCTAAAAATAGCAACCTAGGATCTGCAACATTTGTTGTCATATTTCAGAATTCAAATAATTTTCAGATCCATATCAAATGACGTACATTTCAGCCATCTTGTAGTCACTATAGAGTGACATACATTCCAGTCGTATTTCAGCCCATTTAAAATCCTTTATCAACTGTACTTCAGTCTTTATAGAGTATCGCATTTTCAATTATTTTCGAATTGGATATCATATTTCAGATTCCCTCAAAGAAAACCCTCAGTATAAAGAACTTTACCCAAAAGGTATTTTGGGAATTGGTACCCTTTAAAACATATTGGCCATGAAATCCTGTTTTTCTTTCTGTAACATGAGACATAAAAAATGGGGAAAATGAATCAAGTCAAAGTAGTCAATTTTGAAAAGAAAAAAAAATTAAAATTATTAATTTCATATTATTTGAAAATCTGTTACTGTCTTATTTCACCAAATGAAAATTAACAATAGAAGAGATCAAAGCTGGAAATAAAAGCACTAGATTTCATTTTAGGCCATTATTATCCTCTGGAAATGATTAAAAGATCCCCTTTACTATCTATGGTACCCTGAATTCTATTTTTAAGAAGTACATAATACTCTGAATAAATATAGTCTTACAGCTTGCATTTATATAAGGGTTCCATGGATCCGCTACTTGTATATCCTATCCACCCTCCTATGGGAATATACATCATTATGGCTCCCTCCCTTGTAAGATTTCCCAAGTTTTGTAATCATTTGTTTATAACCTTTCCCTACCAATTTTAGAATTTTTTATTACCATTTATTTTTGTTTATAAGATATTAGCCCTTACATTGTACTGTATACAGGATAAAAATACATCCAAATCGTATTTACATTAACTCTTTGCCTGCTTCTTGCAGTATACATGCAGTGTATCACTATTATACTGCAGTTTGTTAAATAAGTATATTGTTGAAACATTTTGCTAGTAATATTGTGATTTGTCACGTTTGAATTGATACATTAATGCAAGACATTTTAAAATTGAAAGACTGAACCATTATACACATGGCAGGCAACGAGTTAAAAATCAAAATTTTGTTTTTTGTTAAAAGACTTGTTTCTTTTTGTTAAGTTCATTTGTTCATTCGTCAAGGTCAGAGTTCAGTTTGGTTGACCTTGAATTGATGGGAATATGAATTGTTTTGCCTCTACACTCTGTTTCATTTGAAGGGGTACTTACAGGGTAACAAACTGCTAATAATAGCCGTCAAATTCTGTCATCTTTAAAAGTCTTCAATTTAGATGGATAGCATAGACAGCTTGACTGGATTTTCTTTTTTCTTTTTTTAAACATACACTTAACAAATATTTTCATGAACATGCATTTTGAATTTTTCTTATCGCTGCGTACCGGAACAGGAGATGACTTTTTGCCACAATCACCTTTATTTGGAAAGCCTCTCTCTGAAACTCATGTGTATCTTCCATACTATGAAGGAAACAAAATCCGTTCTCGTAAGTTTGGCAGCGTCAGGTCGATTACTAAGTGTCCGTTGGATTTGCCTGACTGCTCTAACATATTTAATCGCATGATCGGCTCCTGTTTTTGTTTCCGTAACTTCCTCGTTTGAGTTCGTTTTTAGGTCATTTTTATTTTGTCATTCCACTCATGTTTTTATTTTCTCTGTGATCACTCGGTTTTCAGTTCCACTGTTGATTTTTTTTGTTTCACCTGGCAGTTTGTGTTTCCTTAGCAACGCTTTCGTGATGAGAACATGTTTAAGTGAATGGCTTGGTAGTTTCTCACAAAATATTTTAGAACTCTAAGGTCTAGTTAGATAGTTGAAGCCACAGTCAACATTAACATAGGTCTAAGATAGAAATTTACAAAAAAAAAGGGATAAAAATGAAGAAAGAAACATTTTATCAATATTTGGGGTTATTCGATAAAAGAAAAAAAAATGTTAGGAAAATGAAAATATTTTATTCTAACAAAAAATGGATACATTATATCCTCTTTTATTAACATGACAACATGAATAACAGCTTCTTTTTTTTTGTTTTCTTCTAAATATGGTTAATTATTATTATTATAATCAAAACATTCCTATGAATAGAAATTGATTATAACATGACTTAATTTTTGAATTTTTATGGCACATAACTCCCCAGTGATGTTACAATACAAGGACAATTTCATATAAATACTGGGGAATAATGGGATAGAAGCTATGTATAGATAATTTTTAGTTGATCATTTATAACTGGTCAAGGTGAGAATAACACCAGCAGACGACACCTTACTCCACCTACACTATCTCCAACATCTCGTGTCTTACCATTACAATGCCGTGTTTATTTTCAGTGATGATGACTCACTGTCAGTGTTTTTATATCCATCATGTTTATTTCATATTCTGTTGATTTTGTTTCTGATGTATGTGTTAATGTGTACTATATTAAGCATCCCGTACCTGTGGATAATTGCCAGGAATCATCGCGGCCAGCTTTCAGGCGTATACTCACTCTAGCAATGTTGTGTTGTAAAACCCTTGTAATCGTTTTCTTTTAGGAAACCACAGTTTCATGTCAGGTAAAAACTTGTACCACCTTTATAACTGGTATGTGGCCAGTTTGATCACCGCTGTGGCCAGATTGTGGTCAATTTGACCACCGGTCATTGCCTATTTGCATGCCCCCTATATCATCTAACATGACCACAACATTTTATTTTGCATAGCACTGATCATCTTAAGTCCAAAATTATTCTTATTAAAATATCCTTCTTAAGTTAATTGAAATTATGAAATTTTTTAGAAATAAGTATGGTTTATATTGGAAATATACAAGAATGTTTTGTCAATAAAATGATAATGATATTTTTTGTGAAATGAGTTTAGCACAAAGCTTCATCCATTGACTCCAGCGTTAAGTTTCTTTTGCTTATTATAACATTTTAAAGCGGAATTACCAGAAATAAGGTATACCTAGTATCTATATGTAAAGCAACAGCATATTGGCATTAACTTGTTTTAAATAGTTTTTCATTGGCAGAATAAACACCGCAAAAGTTTTGATAAAATAAATAAAACAGTAATTTCAGTGGAGGATATAGCCAGGAGACATTTGGCACCAGATATATTTTTTCAGATGGTCAGTTAAGATAAGGCAAATTGACCTACAGAGAGCATGTACCTATTTATATCTATAATATCTACTTAACCTCCCATCATAGAATCAACTAACAGCATGGAGCTACACTGCACGGGTCTGGCGCAAAGGGAGGTAATGAAGGAGTTAGATTAAGGAAAATCAAGGTTTAGAAGGGAGGCGAAATAGGAGTCAGAAAACTAGAAGCTAAAATAGGGGTCAGAAGGGAGATAAAACAGGGTCAGAAGGGAGCAAAATAGGGTGGAAAACTAGAAGCAAAATAGGGACTAGAAGGGAGATAAAACAGGGTCAGAAGGGAGGCAAAACAGGGTCAGAAGGGAGTCCAAATAGGGGTAAGAAGAGGCAAAACAGGGGTTAGAAAGGATGCAAAATAGTGGTCAGAAGGGAGGCAAAATTGGAGTCAGGAGAAAGCTAAATATAGATCAGGGGAAAGGTAAAATGGGGATAATTGGGTCATAAAAGACAAATTTAAGGTAAAATGGGGGCAGGTGAAGGCAAGATAAGGTTCAGAGGTGGCAAAATAGGGGACGGGAAGAGCAAATTAGGGATCAGACAAAGGCAAAAATAAGGGTTAGAATATAGACAAAAACAGGTCAAAGAGAATGCCAAATAGGCACCAGAGGAATGAGAAAAAGGGGCCAAAAGACGGCAAAAATGAACTATCAGATGTAAGGCAGAGAATAGATAAATAGGGGCCATAGGATTTGGAGTAGACACGTAGTGGGAGAAGGAAAAAAAGGGGTAATGATAGTAAACTAGGGTTTTACTGTCCATTAGGGGGTAAGGGGACCATAGACAGGAATGTAAGGCTATTATATAGCAAGATTCAGGAGAGGAAACATAACTGATGGAATGAGACATGGTGAACTTGGCTTAAAGATGGAAGGAATGGGTTAAAGTTTTATTTAACAAATCCTGATTTGGAACTTCAGGTCATACTTCTTAAACATTTTCATTTTGGCATTATGTGCAACTCCAAGTGACTTTCAGAAATATAGTTTGTATACTATCTAAACTGGGGAGATACATAGTCATGTTTACATATGTTTTTCGATACCTATATTCGCTGCTGATGTTTTTATCAAGATCACCAATGCTGAGACAAATTATCCTTGTAGATTATCGCAGATCCAAGCTTAAAGACGGTAAAGATAAGATAAGAAACGTTCTTATAACTCCTAGCTTGGCTAGATCACTGGTGCTACTATATGCCTACCACATCAGTCGCTTCTCAACAGCTCTGCAAGAAATACCATTTTGCCATCCAGATCCATATCATTGACATTTTTCCGAGGAACATTTTTAAAATGTGTGCCATTGTTTCATTGCATGGAGTTCTCTCCCCTTGTTGGTTATTACTGAACAACTGATCTGATCTGCCAAAATATGCTTATACCGATAGAGCGCTGAAAACATAATCAAAATGGTGACATTTTACTGTATCTTTTCTTTTTCTTATATTTACATTTTATTGCTTCATTCAATCTATTACTTTGATTTAGGACATTTTTCTCTATCATCTGATTACGCTCCCTAATGTCCTCCCAACCTTATAAGAAAGTAAGAGAAATTTATCTGCTAAGTGTTTTCAATCTATCACATTAAGGTCGTTTACATCATGGTCCTCATGATGATTTAAATAAAATTTTGGTTGTAAGATACATGATAATTCTTGCCAATAATTTTATTTTCATTTTTATATGGAAGAAAAAAATGCAATAAAATTTGGAATATTTTGAATCATCTTTTAGTGTAATGATAAATTTTATATAGAAATTGAAAGATACTGAAGAACATTAAAATGTCAGACTGTTTATAATCAGGCAATGTGCCAGTGAAAAAAGGTACTTAACATATCAAGATGTCTTCATATAGTTTGTAGGAATTTAGAAAAAGTAACAAAAACATACTCCAACTAGGTGTAAACAAACAAAATAGTTTATGTCATAACAAGTGCCGAAACAGCTCTTCATAGTCAGAGGTAAGGCAGAGAGATGGTCCTATTTTGAGCTCGGTACGCACATTTCTCTAGCTGTACAGGTTTTTAAGACCTAAACAATAACTTTAACAGATAGCTAGCCAACGAGAAGATGATGCTACGTCCTGAAAATAAATATGGAAAACATGAAATGAGTTGTACAGAGTTAGCACTGGACTGTGGGTGTAATCGTAAAACTGCTAGTAGGGCCTCTTGGAGAGTTAGTGCTTGGAGTGGCGAGGGGTGGGGCGACAGCTCTACTAAGGAGCAAATCTACCTGAATGCTTTAACAGAAGTGCAGCAGAATCTTTTTTTCGATATTTTTGCAATTAAGTAAATGTGTATAGTTAAAGTAGGGCTTGTGTACTCTCCATTTAGCGTGTGTTGTGCGCGTGGAGAGCCTGTGTGAAGCGTTCCATGGATGGGATTTAATGAATTCTGCCGGGTGTGTTTACTTAATAGTTATATAAAAGCCAGGGAATTCTAGGAATTTACTATCTCATCATGATTTGTTGGTCGTGTACAGGAAAAAGTAGTAAACTAGCACATGAAAAACAAAAAGGTAAATATTTATTATTTAAAAAGACACTTACTGTCATTGAAACCTAAATCTTTTATTGTGAAAAACCTGGTCTTTTTCCAATGACATTTGTTTTGAAATTTTGATTTAAGTACTAAAGACATATTTTGGTAGTGAAATTTTTTATTTACATATTTTTGGGTGAAGAATTTTTTTAAATCAAGAATTGAAATGCCATCGGGTACGGTACAAAGATATTAAGCAATATTTGGACCCTTGTAGCTCAGCCTTGAAATATGTAGTTGATATTGTAGAGATCAACCATTATCCTCTTTGTACTCTTAATATGAAAAAGATTAGTAATGTTCTGCACATTTTTATATTTTGTGGATTTTCATTTTCCTTGGTTATTGTACATCGTGTTTTACTTTTTGGAGTCAAATAGCTTTCTTTTTTCAATGTTTTTTAATTAGAAAAATAACAGCGTACTTGCGCTGTTCTCGAGTGCTTTGTAAAAATATTTACATATTCGCAAAAATATGGTTACTTGTATATTATAATGTTTTAATTTTGAATTGTTTGTTTTATATTTTGTTGGTAATGTCACTTTTTTTATTACAGGGGAAAACAATATGTACTTACGTATATATAAAATCATTTGCATTAGACTTAAGATATATTCAATCTTGATTTAAGAAATATTGTATTGTAAAAATCACAAATACATAACTCTTAAGATTTTCTTTAGGTGAGATGCAATTATTTCTTCAGAGAAGAAATATATTCATTCTTTCATCTGTGCACAAAAAAACTAGTTATTAGAGATATTACATTAATATTCAGCGATTTCCTTTTTCTAAGTTTTGAGTTGTGACCTGAAGTAAATGAACATTTTACAAACAATCATTACTCTGAAGTAAAATGTGTCCGTTTTCTTTTCAAATATTATTTCAGAATAAGACATTTTCTGTATTAATTTTGTTTTCTTTTGTCCCACAGGTGAAGACAGTATCTCCCTGGAGCGCGGAGAAAGCACTTCACCACTGGACACTTCTTATGAAAAGGTAAGTCAGCCATTTATTTGTACTTTTTATGTTTCAGCAAAACTAATTAGCTGTTTATTTTCTTTTTAGGACATTTATTTCATTTGCAGTTCATGGTTATCTCCCCTTTTGTTAAGTGTGGATGGTATAGTCATCTCCCTTAAATAATAAAGTTATCTCCCTTGTCTTGACATAGGAAAAGAAACAAGTGACATTAGCTCTTCCTGAATCGGAGGTAAGAGGGAGTTATCCCCCTTTCCCATGACCTCTTCTACAGAAATGCTGCGTTGTATTTAGTGCTGATCTTTTAAGAATTGAAACTATCTATTTCCTGTGTTTGGAAGCATTGAGATTACATGTGTGTGGATGTGACTGTGCAAGTTCGTTATCATTTTTTCAGCATCATAAACTATCCCTTTCACTCATACAACAGAGCATACACTGCTTGGAAATAAATCAACAAAACAAATATATATCTTCCTTTGTACTCTTGACTTAGGAAATCCGTTCATCATTTCCTGAAATGATACTTGTAATACACAGGTTCCTCAGAGAAGTTCTGACCCAAAACAGCACCTTCATAGATATCTTGTTGACCCTTTTTAGGGATCAGTCATGATAGAGCAGATATCATGTGACCTCTTTTATTTTCATTTTAAAGCTTAAACGTGCACCCTTCATATTGTGATTGCATGGATGTAGATCAATCCCTACAGCAGTATACAGGTTCATCAGTGTCATTATTGTAATAATGTTGTAAATATCAAATAGTTTATCTTGTAGCATAGACAAAAAAAGTAATTAATTAATAGCAATTAGACAAAGGTAATCATTAATTAGCTCACATTCTATATCCATCATGGATCTTATAACTCATCAGCTTTGATTGTTTGGTAGGTTGTCATAGTTACACATCAGTCATCACTGTTATGTAGGTAGCCATGGAAACAAAACGGCCTTTACTGTTATGTAGATTGCCATGGTAACACTTCAGTCTTGTCTCTTTCGTGGGTTGTCATAGTAACACATGTTTGGTAGATTGTCATGGTAACACGTTAATCAAGGTTGTCATAGTTATTCATATTCCCTGAGTTTAACACGTTGTCATGACAACAAATATGCCATATATGACCTTTGTATGGCATTGACCTTTGCCTTGACCCTTTGTGGGTGTCGTACAGACGAAGTGGCAGCTGTTTTTCTACTGAAAGTTTTTGTATGACATTTGCTTGAAAGTGCTATAAGATTTGTATTGTGTGTATGAAATTTGTTTTGATTAAAACCTGCTTTGTGTTACCATTTGCTTTTCAGCATAAGTTTAAACTCAGAGGCATTTGGAATGTTGCAAAATTGGTTGTCATGAGGTAGAATACTCGATTGAGAATCTGGAGAGAAAAGATGATTGACATTGTGATAAAAAGAAATCTACCAGTTCAAAGAAATATAGTAATGTATAAGAAAGTGATTTTTCTTGCAATGCGAACCTGTGATGATGTATGAATAGAGCCAATTTCCGTTCAGATATAAAAAAAGCTCTAATATTCTAACATTATTATGCTTCAAAGTATTGCAGCATCTCAATAGGCAGCTGCCAAACCTGATTAGTTAATGAACTTAGTTTTTCTAAAGAATGGCTTTACATTATACCAACATGCCTTGCATAGGCAGAAACACATATACTGTTGTGTACCCCTAGGTTTTCATAATGAGATGTTCATGTACTGTGTTCAAACGTTTCTCTGAATACATCTTTGCAGTACATTTCAGTTTAGTGGTATACATTTCAGGTTAGTGGTAGATCTAAGCCAAAGTGCCTTGACTATCTCTTATTCAACTGTTAAAAAGTTCTGTATATGTGATAGAGTCATTCTTTTAATAATTCACATTCCCCTGAGTTTGAAGGGCCAAACACTTAAAATGAGCTGAATTGGCTATATGCAATGAATGGTACACATTTTATTTAACTTAACCTTGATTTAACCTTGGAATAGTTTACATTATGGTGGTTACAAACAAGTCCAGTGTCATGATGAATGGCCTAAAGTACATCTTAACGGTTTTTTGACCTATTTTGCTTCACTCTGTTAACAGCCACAGTCATTTAACAATGGGTTAAGTTATGAGATAGATAAAAGCAAGAGTACCCAGAGAAAAACCACTGACCTACAGTCAGTATTGGGCAACTGCCCTGTAGTAGGTTTGAATTTATAAACAATAAACACATTTGATTAACTGCAAAGTTGTATCATATGAGATCCAAGACAAATATGTACACTAAACCAAAAAAACAAAGACTTATGGCGGACCAGGCGAATTGAACTTACAACTTAAAGATATAGAGGTGAATGTTGATAGTGGTAATGGTTTAATATGCTAGGGTACCCAATTCACGCGTCTTGAGGTACAACGTACCTTACCAAGAAATACTAAAATTTCATTGGCTGATGGCTTTTCTCATACATTCATCTCATTGCTCTTGCATTGCTGGTCATTTTTCATCATGGATAATGTTTGCAACATTTCAAATGTGTCTGTTTTATTGAACAGTATGGCAGTATGTACATTGTGTATAGAATTGTTGTTTAATCAAAATGCTGGTTTATGTAAATTTGATATTGATTATTCATGTATTTGTATATATATTATTGCAAAGTATTTGTTGTATTTAAAATAATTTTTTTTTTTTTTTTTTTTTTTTTTTTATTATTTATTTTGTTAGCATTATTAAATCTTCACATAGCATGTGGTGTTATTTGCACATCAACTAAACACATTCTTATTCATTTAATTTTCTTAACAATAATTTGATTTTTTAAGCGAAAAGAAAGAAAGAAAAAACTCATGATTTCAATTTGGTTTTCATTTTTTTTTTTTTTTTTGTCATTTAGTTTTATATTATTGCTGCACTGTTTTGATTATCCGTTGATTTTGTTTTCTTGTCTTGTTAAATTTTGTGTGTTATATTTTGATAGTATCGTCTGCTGCAGTTTTGTGGCATGGAGTGGAGAATGTGTGTGCATGTGTATCTATAACTCTAGCAAAAAATCACCTACACATGAGAAAAAGAATTCCATCATCATGTGTTTGTCCTTTAGCAAATAACTTTACCCCTACCATATCTGTTGCTGGAACTTCATACTTAGTCTCAGGTTTACCCAAGTGAGACCAAATCAAATCACTGTGACCTTTGACTTATTTTTTGCCACTGAAATTTGGTCTAAGTCTGACTGTGAGGTCACTGTGACCAAAAATTTGGCATTTGACCTAAACAAAACTTGCTTAGAACTACATTTCCCATACTATTTATCTCTTAGTGTTCATGCAATTGGTCATTGCTTTACAACATGGAGCCTGTAAGTCATATACAAAATTAGGTCACTGTGACCAAGAATTTGGCATATGCATTAGAAAACTTTCTTAGGAATCCATTTCAAACACTGCTTATCACTAGATCTTGCCATTGGTCATTGCTTTACTTCATAGAGCTTGTAGGTCATTTACAAAAATCAGGTTACTATGACCTACATTTTATTTGAAAATCTGAATTAATATCAAATTTCAAAATCAGCAGTAACCCAATTCATTGAATGGTCTATCTAGTAAGTTATTGATATCAATGACATATTTAACTAGATTTGTTCTATCTTTGTTGTTGGTGATTTTTTGCTAGCCTGTGCCCTTTTTTTGATTTCTGATTTTCTGTGTCAATGTTTTTGGTTGATCCTCTTGTTATGCCTGTCTTTGTGGTATCTGCTTTCGTTAGGATATTCTGCGCCACCCCGTGACAGAGGACCAGAGACGGCGTATCACGAGCGAGATTAGCTCGGCCATGAGGTACCCCTCCTATTTAGAGCGAGGCCCCGATTATGAGGCTGAGATGAGATACTATAGCGGGGACACGCTCTCACCACATGGACGGGTACGTTTCCTCATCATCTTAAACAGATCAGACCCATGTCCATTTTGTCATCACACTTTCTATTACTTTAGGCAAATATTTTAAGTAAATATTAAAGTGCATATATCTGAAACACATGGAATCCTTATTTCAATACCCACACAAATGATTTAGGCCTCCCAATCACAAAACAAATACCCCCGGCATTATTTTGTATATATATCAACATTGCACAATGTATGACATTTAATGGCCTTCATCATACAAAAATCTCCCATTCTTCTACATAATCAATTCTCACCCAGAAAAAAACCTCCTGCAATATTGCACATAACTTGAATATATTAAGCTCTCCTTTCACTGTATGTCATGTTCATTATGTAAGAATATTTAATGTTTATTTCAGCAAATTATGTTTATCTTATCTTTAATACATGTTTATGGTGGAGCTTGGTGTTTTTTGTTTGGAATAAGAGTGGTCTCCCCTTATCCTAGAACACTATTGCCTTGTGATGTTAAAATGGTCCTAGGTTTCACATCACTGAACTAACCAATCAGAATCTTTGTTACTTATCATACGGAGAAGAGAATTACAAGATCACCATATTGCAGATAATAAAATGATCAAAGCTGGAATATAGTTTTGTGATGTGCTACCTAAAGAATTTGTCATTTGTCCCCTTTCCTATCTCCCTTTGTGATGTAAATGAGGGTTTGAAATTCTGAAGTGTTCTGTTGACAGCACTTGCAATAGAAGATATTTTTTGATTGAATTGATTTGAAAATAAGTTTATATGTAAAATATTTCTTAGTTTGTATGTTCTATGTCTGTGTTGTCCATTCAGTTTATCAATGTGTGTTGTAAAGTGTTTTTGTCTTTATATATATATTTATTGAAAATTATTTGTTGATTTATTTATTTATTTATTTGATTTATCACTAGCACAATAGCAATATATCATTAGATTTTGTTTGCACAAATCAGAGATGGAGAATTTTTTGAATTTTTTTTAGCAATAATAATTTCATCAAGTGAACAAAAATAATTCTGAAGAAAATTTTTAATTGATGCTCCATCTCTGACAGTTGATGTTGTTGCATGTAAATGTTTGTATATTATGATTTAATTTTTTCGCCCCTCACCAGGATGTGTCTGGGCGAGGCGACAGTGTATTTGGGGGCGAGTATTCTACACTCGACCGTTTGTCTGTGGGCAAGTCTCACGATTCATCTTTTGTCTCCCAAACTGACGGCAAGTCACGCATCAATGAAGAAAGTAGCGAACTTGAATATGGTGACGATTTCGATGATGCGATTAAAAAGGTAAAGAGTGAAACTAACATATTAATCTAAAACTAATCCTGTTTTTGTCATGGGTCGAGTTACTGCAACTGGATATTTTGGAATGAAATAGTTTCTGAAATTAAAAATGTGAAAAAATGACATAGCAGTTGCATGGATCTACTTGTCGATTCCCTGGAATGAATAAAAAAAATATATTAACATTTTATATTACTTTAGGCAAATATTTTAAGTAAATATTAAAGTGCATATATCTGAAACACATGGAATCCTTATTTCAATACCCACACAAATGATTTAGGCCTCCCAATCACAAATATCCACGGCATTATTTTGTATATATATCAACATTGCACAATGTATGACATTTAATGGCCTTCATCATACAAAAATCTCCCATTCTTCTACATAATCAATTCTCACCCAGAAAAAAACCTCCTGCAATATTGCACATAACTTGAATATATTAAGCTCTCCTTTCACTGTATGTCATGTTCATTATGTAAGAATATTTAATGTTTATTTCAGCAAATTATGTTTATCTTATCTTTAATACATGTTTATGGTGGAGCTTGGTGTTTTTTGTTTGGAATAAGAGTGGTCTCCCCTTATCCTAGAACACTATTGCCTTGTGATGTTAAAATGGTCCTAGGTTTCACATCACTGAACTAACCAATCAGAATCTTTGTTACTTATCATACGGAGAAGAGAATTACAAGATCACCATATTGCAGATAATAAAATGATCAAAGCTGGAATATAGTTTTGTGATGTGCTACCTAAAGAATTTGTCATTTGTCCCCTTTCCTATCTCCCTTTGTGATGTAAATGAGGGTTTGAAATTCTGAAGTGTTCTGTTGGCAGCACTTGCAATAGAAGATATTTTTTGATTGAATTGATTTGAAAATAAGTTTATATGTAAAATATTTCTTAGTTTGTATGTTCTATGTCTGTGTTGTCCATTCAGTGTATCAATGTGTGTTGTAAAGTGTTTTTGTCTTTATATATATATTTATTGAAAATTATTTGTTGATTTATTTATTTATTTATTTGATTTATCACTAGCACAATAGTAATATATCATTAGATTTTGTTTGCACAAATCAGAGATGGAGAATTTTTTAATTTTTTTTAGCAATAATAATTTCATCAAGTGAACAAAAATAATTCTGAAGAAAATTTTTAATTGATGCTCCATCTCTGACAGTTGATGTTGTTGCATGTAAATGTTTGTATATTATGATTTAATTTTTTCGCCCCTCACCAGGATGTGTCTGGGCGAGGCGACAGTGTATTTGGGGGCGAGTATTCTACACTCGACCGTTTGTCTGTGGGCAAGTCTCACGATTCATCTTTTGTCTCCCAAACTGACGGCAAGTCACGCATCAATGAAGAAAGTAGCGAACTTGAATATGGTGACGATTTCGATGATGCGATTAAAAAGGTAAAGAGTGAAACTAACATATTAATCTAAAACTAATCCTGTTTTTGTCATGGGTCGAGTTACTGCAACTGGATATTTTGGAATGAAATAGTTTCTGAAATTAAAAATGTGAAAAAATGACATAGCAGTTGCATGGATCTACTTGTCGATTCCCTGGAATGAATAAAAAAAATATATTAACATTTTTTCCTCATGGTTAAGAGAAAATTAATACAGTTTGTTAAAAATTTGGAATGGATACATGCACGTTAACCTGATTAATGATGTTGGAATTTTGTCAACTTGATGACGAGTTACTGGCATGAATACTAATTTTAGAATTAACAAAAATATTGAAAGATTTTGGAATTCTAATAAATGGGAAAAACTTCAGAATCATTAATGCAACATAAGATATGTGAAACAGAACCGACTTTTTTTATTTTGTAAAAAAAAATAATAATAAATAAAAAAGAAATGAAATACATTTTACCTGTAAATATAATCCTTTGCTTTGTCATTATTTTTATTCTTTGAAAAAAAAAATCTCAAAAGAACTTCAAGTTTTGTCAGAAATTTAATACATTTGTATATGATAATGATAAATACATACTTATGTTAATGTTTTCTTATCTATCTGAACAACTCAATAAAAGTCAAATTCAAAATCCTCTTTAATATCGGTCATAAACAACACACAGCACTATGATTACTTATCTAGGAGTACTGTTGTCGGAGAGAAATTTTTAAGTTCTTAAAAATTACATGATCATTTCTTCTGGTACCTACACGTAGAATCATTTCCTCTGGTACTACATGTAGGTTTAGCAAATTCAAATTAAACATTAGCATGTTCTTATTGTGTGTCTTGTTACTTTATCTATTTATTTGTTTGTTTATTTATTCATTTTTAACATTTTTTTTTTTTAATTTCTTTTGGTTCCTTTCACATTATTTTGCTATTAATGTCTCTTGTTTGATAGAGCACGAGCACAGTTCAATATGCTGAGGATTTTTATTTGCGGAAATCTGTACGTTACGGGAAAGATCAGGCTCGTAATCGCCGTGTGTACCCCGGGTCTGCATACCGCTCCCATCCCGACAGGGCGGCCGGGTATGGCGAGTCGGTCAGTATCAATAGCATTGATCTGAATGAAGAATTTAAATTCTTACCTGATGACTCGGTTGCTAGGGAAGACTCTGAGCCAGTTACGCCCCTAGAGGTATTTTTTTGATCTGGTGAAAATAGCATTCACAGTCATTTAATATCATCCTTACTAAAATCACCCAGCTTTATGTATATTAGATGTATTTCATTAACACATTTTTGTGGTGGTTAGAATGAATTAATAGACATTTTTTTTCAATCAGTTTTTTTATCTACTCATCATTTTAAAATAAACCTTTTTTAGCCAGAGATCCTAAATTGATTTTAAATAACCTCATTTTAATTTGAAATAATTCAGTTCATTATTGCCAGCTTATTCCCCCCCCACCCCCTCCCCAAAAAAAATGTTTTAGCTTTAAACTTTATAAGCTGTCATTGCTTAAAGATGCTCCACCGCCGACAGACCATAAATGATACTCATCATTTTAACAACAATTGGTGTTTAATCGTGTATATATATGTCTGATTAACACAAGCAATAATATTAAATAATTTATATTGCTTTTGGTGCATGCGCAGTCAGAACCTCATTCTATATAGAACATAGTGGAACAGAATTTTTTCGGGATGCAATTAATTATTTCTAATATTTTTATCTTAAAGAAAAATTAGAAGCTCAAACTTTCCAATGGTGGTAATGGTGTAAAGTAAGTAACTTTTTTAACTGAAGAAAAATACCAAATCGTCTGATCCTGTTTTTGATAGTGAAAAAATACCATTTGTCAGCGGTGGAGCATCTTTAATTATTTCTTCCAAATTTCACTTTAAATTGATCAAGACCACTATTGATACGGTAGCTTGATTTCTAAATTTTTGATTGAAAATTATTTAAACATTCATTACTAACTTATTTCTCCAAATTTTGACACAATAATTCCAACCGTCCTTGCTAGCTTATACTGGTATATTTCCCAGTTTTGATAGAGTCAATTCAACCCATCAATTCTAGCTTATTTTTTTTAATTCAAGTTACACATTTTTCATTTTGGTATTGCTAGCTTATTCAATATTTACCTATGATATCATACCTTTATCACTACCTAAATCCAGAAAATGTTTTCCAGTTTTATCATAGCTAGCTTTCAAACAAATAAACAGTGTAACTTATTGCAACTTGCTTGTGTATTAAAGATATAATCACAGTTTTGTTTGTGAGTGCTTGAAACACTGTGTAATCGAGTCACATTTCATGCATGTGAATGGCATACATTGTTGCATGGCTACATTACTAATACTTTCATTAAAAATTGAATATAAATCAACATTGTTCCTTTTATTCAACCAGGATTTTACCCTTACTACATAGTCATGATATCCTGGGTCAAAACAGCACAGTCAGTGAGAGCGATGATTTTAACAACCTGGGTCAAAACAGCAGTCATTGAGAGCGATGATTTTAACAACCTGGGTCAAAACAGCAGACATTGAGAGCGATGATTTTTTTTTAATAACCTGGGTCAAAACAGCAGTCATTGAGAGCGATGATTTTAATAATTTGGGATGAAGATATGAGCAGCATCCTTTTCCAAATTCTGTAGATTCTCCACCTTCAAAAACCCAGTCTTTAAACTCAACTAAGCTCTGTTTATATCGGACCACAACCTAGTGTAGGCTGAGTATATGGGTAACCTACGATGTAGATTCTCCTACTTCAGAGTAACACACTGGTCTTTGCTGTTGTTGTTATGCCCTTTGGTATAACAATTTCAATTGCTTTTTGATATGATAGACCTAAATGTATTCATATAGGAAGCTATCAGATACTACACAGAGCTGTGTCTGAAACAACATCAGGCATTCAACAATCTACAGAGATATATATATTTATCAATAATTTTTTGGCAGATATGAGAGTTATCTCCCCTACTCCATGAATCTTATTTGCTAAGTTTGCTCCACCCATCTGTTTCTGATTGGAACAGATACAACATTCCTGTAAATAGTTTTCAGGGCATGCTGCCATATTGTAGTCTCATCCCATACCTAGCACGCAGACTGCCGTTAACATTCATACCTCATCTCAAAATAACACATCCAACTTATGATTAATCGCTTTAAGCTCAATATTTTATTTCAGGTATGAATATTCATCATGTCAAATTTCATTTATCTTTTCTTTGAAAGAATTATTTTGTTTAATTTCAATCTAAATATAATTTACTTTTCACTACCTTATCAATTCAAAGTAATTTAATATCATGCAAGAAATTTTTTGATTTATTATTTTAAATATGTCAATTGAATCATCTATAATTTGTATGTAAAACATATAGTTTTACTGAAGGAGAAAAAAAATAACCTAGCACTACTTGTGTTAACTACAGTTTGCTGCATCCTTTTACTCCATAATCTCAGCAAACCTCAGTTTGCCAATAAGCCATCTTTTTAATTGACATTTAGTAAGCCCCTGTTTACCAATAAGCTTATACATTTTCTCCACATTCAGTGAGATCCTTTTCAGTAATAAGCCTTGACCCTCATCATTTTACTCAACATTAAGTAATGCCCGTTGAATAATAAGCCCCATCCCTGGACTTGGTAAGCCCTTACTTGGCATAAGCCATTCTCTGTACTTATGTTTACATGCCTTGATCTGTTTAGCATTAAGCCTCATTTCTTTACTTGACACTAAGGTAAGGCATGCCCAGAAATAAGCCCTCTCCCTATATTGAGCCTTCAGTAAGCCCTTCCATGGTCATTGTTTGACATTATTGACCTGTTGTACTCATCAGTTATTGTTATATATTTAGGACTACATGGAAGCCCAGATGATGTCACAGTCCTACTCTCAGTACTCGTCAGCACCACCCGACAACCGACTGCTCACCGGCACCTCCAAAATGGAGAGTTCCCGCTTCAGCTCGTACAGTGGATCATCATTCAATGCTAGCTATGACCCAGACAACGTCGCCATTGATCGCACTCCCACATATTCTGGGTAAGGAAGAAGCTTGTTTTATATGTAGGACTGATTGTCCAGAGTTTGAACTAGTATTTGACCAGTTGACCTGTTTTATTTGTGCTTTTGGTGTTTTGCTCCACAGATTTCACTAACCAACAAATGGGTAAATAAAAAGTTTTATTAACACCGTGATGCTAGGACCTCAGGCCGTTGGTTGAACTTTTTCTATAATAGTTCAAAATACTAAAACTATTAGTATACTATTAATTTAATCTGTTCTTCTTACTTACTTATAACTTAAGTAAAAACAGAAACAATTTTTTTTAAAAAGGTTCAGGTTTGGACTGCGATAAGGCTATTACGTTTTCTAACTCTATTACAAATGGATTACAAAAACTCTTATCAACTTCGTAAATGTACATTTTATATCTTCATCTTTGAATAATCTTTTCATAAAGGTACAAAAAGACGTAATTATGAGTTGGAATTTTTACAGAAAAAAAATTACAAGTGAATTAATTCAAATGCATATAAATATGTACTTAACCCTGATAACTTTGACAAAGCCTAACCGTGTCTCTTTAATCAGGTTATTGTGAACATATCTGGTAGTAATTAATTAAAGCTACCTGTAAAAGAATTTATAATTAATTATTGCTGTTTTGTTAATTTTTGCAAAAGTGTAATTCTAACAGCATGAATTGAACTGCATGATTATCGGTTATTAATGAAATTACCTATTTAATCAGACAACTTCAGATATTTAGAAACAAATAATATTTCCATGATAATTATATAAATCTGATAATTTTGTATCCCATCAGTATGACATTTCTAAGTGATCAATATATATAGTTCCTGTTACATGGTTTCCTATACTATACTAGATAGTTTGAAATAAGATCTGTAATGCAAAATTAAATTCAAATTAATTAAACTGATTTTATGAAGCATTCCTTAAGAGATATGAAAATAAATTCAAACATTACAGGTAACTTCCTAATAGATATTTTATCCAGAAAATGAAACATTGTCAACAGCAAATTTTATTTTGAATATTTTTGTAAGGACATTGTATTTTTTCTCAGGAGGAACTTGATATATAAAGTAATAAAACTTATGTATGACTGTATCTTTTTTTACACAGCAAGCTGAAATGGAAAAGGTAACCTTGATTCTATACATCTAGATGCTAGAATCACCTGTGTATTGTTTTAATTAACACTGTTTTTTGGGTTTTTTTTCTGTCATTTTGTTTACTATGTAACATCTGTATATGTACAAGCTACTGTTAAGGGGAGGTAATCTGCACTAATGTCAAGCATTGATTTGGTTGGAGAGAATGCTGGTTGGTCGCAGTAGCAATTATCACTGGGTGGTTTGAAATTGCTCCATGCATAAAATCAGCTTATATATAATTAGCAGAAGTAATAAGCATCCAATTATTATTTTCATAATTATCGTTCAGCAATGCTTCAAAAGTTAATAATATATGTAATTTGGTATGCAAAAAGGGCGGAGCATATACATGTAGTGACTTATTAAGTATGCAAAGATGGTGGAGCAAAATAGACTAATAAGATACCTTATTATTCAAAAATGCAAAAGTTTAATAATGACTAATTGTATGCAGGAAGGGCAATGGTTATATGCTTTAATATGATGTGCCAAATTATAATTCATTTTACTAAATCAGTAATAAATATGGTGGAAATTATTATATTAGAGGTATGATAAGCTTTATGCAATTTAGTCTCATCTTGTGTGCATTAGATAATTGATATTGCAAAATTGTTGTACATTATCAAGTTAATCTGATGTGTAAAGCATCTGTGCATGACTAAATATGGAATATATAACCTATTCTGTTGTCTATGATTTTAGGATTGACATTCTTAGTGTTGTGGACAATTTGTTTTCTGAAAGTTTTTTGAAATTTCAATTTATTGCATACTTGGTATACATATTGTTGATTTCTGTGACAAGTAGTTTTAGCAAAAAAGAAATAGTGTTTAGCAAATGTATGCAGCGTAGAATCAGTATGCAATAAGAGAAGTTCCAGCATCAAATTAGTATAATTTTGTCACATGATGTAGGTGTTTTCAGCATGATACGAGTAGGCTACTTTGTGTAGTGATCACTTCGATTTTTGGCATGTCTCAGCTTAATTTCTCTCGACTGGTTTTTATTTCAACTGAAACTTTTACTATCTTCACTCAGGGAAGTTTAAATGTCAGTATTTTCTCTGTAATTTTTGTTTGTTTGTTTGATTTGATTTTACTTTCTGTAATGACGTTAATTTCTTAAACTCCAGGTACAATTGCATGCTTATCATACATCATAAAGAAATAACTAATGTATTTTCTTTGTCTGTATGGTATATATAGTTTGACGAAGTCTCCATTCTATTAAAGTCTTACCCTTTAGAGTCATTATTTTACCCTATGTATTATACTTATATATATTGTTATTATATAGTTTTAAACCACATACTGCTTTTGAATATCTTAACAAAATTTATTAAACTTTTTTTCATCATTGATAATACATTTTCATCTTTACCATTGTAAAGATATTTAACATATCTAAAGCATGTGAACTGTGTTACGACTAAAAGTCTTTTAAACTGATACAATTTGTCAACATAAGTTGATCCCTAGGGAGTCGTGATGTCTGTACTTACAGAGTGATGTAACTAAATTTTACCAGGTGTCTGGTATATCTCTTATTTCTAATGGCTGTCCTAACTTTTAAAGAGAAATCATGTAATCTATTTAGATAAGATCAATACTTGGGTATTTAGCCAGAAGACAAATAGGTCAAGTGTTTGGAGACTCTCTCCTGTCAGCCTTAACATAAACATGGTCACCAGCCTGTAGAATGTTAGTCATTAACAAAATTTGACTTTATAATTTTACTCACTTCACTATGTCTGACCCTAAATTTTGAACTAGGGGAGATAGTCTAGTATTGTTAAACTGTAGCTAGGTGAGAGATTCTGAATCCTACATCAGACTAAACATAGACATGGTCACCAGTCTCTAGAATATAAGTGATTACTGATATCATAAAAAATTGGATTTACAACTTTGTTCGTTACAATATGTTATATCCCAAATTTGAACTATAAAGGGGAGATAATTTTGTAGTAGAGTTCAGTTGTGGAATACAGGCTAGTTTATAGAACGATTAGCTTTCTGATCTTGCATAAAACTAAGGTGTTCACAATATGGTCAATGTAATATGGTCAATGTAAAATTGACGATATCTTAAAGCATATGAAAAAAAATAAAAAATAAAATAAATATAAAATTGTACACAATCCCCTTTCTGTATTTTGACAATGAAATATAATAAATTTTGTTATCAGATTTATATGCATTAAATTTCTGATTTTGTTATATAAAGAAATTATATATATTTAAAAAACTTATGATATGGATGTCAATGCATTACAGCTATGAATCACAATGCTTTGTTCTTTGTTTTAAAGTGTAGGTATTAATTTCCAAATTAATTTTCAAGTTAAATTCTCTTTTACTGTGTTGGTATTACTTTCCAAATTAATATTTTTCAGTGAAAATTCAGTGTAAACATGAACATTTGAAGAAGAAAAAAATCAATTTGAAACTTTTCAACTGCTTAGAATATAAGTCAAGCATGGAGGACAACAGAGAAAACAGAATAGGTGTATTTATATGGTGACAAAAGATGTAAACAAAAACCTGATAAGGAAGATTTTTAAATTGGGTAACGGGAAAAAAAACCATCTTCTAAAGATTTTGTTGAAATTTGATAGTGCAACTGATACAGAAAAAAAAAGAAAGAGATTTCTATATCTGTATATGTTCTGTTTACTTTGTTGTACATTCATGTCTGCCTTTAAAGTTTTTGCTTTTTCTTTTTTATATAGAGAGAAGCATTAAGTTAAAAAATCCAACAAGGAATGAATATAATCATCAATATAAAATTGAAAAGTAACTAAAAAGAACAATATGTAGATATGGAAATGTTTTATTGATTTTGTTAGATTGAATGATAAATACATTTGTATCTATGAATTCTTCAAAATTAATAACAAGATATTAACTTACCTTTCTGAATATGAAAATGCCTTGGATACACATTATATAATTAGTTGGAAATTAGCTATTTTAAGCAATTAATGTGGTTGAAATCAATGTAGAATGTAATTTGCATAAAACATTATGACCTATGACGTCATCAGTTCTTGATTGGCGGACAGTTCCCATTAGATTCCTGACCGATGGAAAGACCTTTTGAGGCAAATTAAAAGCCATCACATCTTAAATACTGTTACTAGAATTACCTGTACAGGTGTTTCAATTTTTTTTTTCTAAATTACCTGTCTATGCATGCTTAGACGCTTAGTTAAAAATTTACGAGTAGAGAGGTCAGACTTACCTGATAAAATATAAATGTTTTCCTGTGGTTTATAAACCCTAAAGTGGTTTTGACCTTTGACCTAAATCTCTACCTGTGTGTGTGTACAGTATGTGTGTATTAAAGACTGGGAGTAATACACACATAGGTCTTGCAGATTTGATGGGAGGCCCAACAGACATTTCTGTGTCTCCAAAGTTGGTGCTTTTGCAGCACATTTGTGGAATTTTAACTAATTTCTAAATTCAACAGTTTGTATGTGATCTGCAGCGCCAGAAGACAGTATTTTGCTGAGCTGTCAGATCCTACCTGAATTGACGGAAGCTATCTGACTCACCTGTTTTATTGTGTATAGTTCACAGTTGAATTGTACTCTCATTGTGAAAAGTACTTGATCTAAAAGGAAGCTAGGCACTAGTCCATACATTGGAAGGTTTTGTTTGCATAAAACCTCTATTAGGCTTCTGTAGGCAGGCCCATGGTGCATTGTAGGAGGGGCTGATAGGGATATCTACCTCAGTGCCACTGGGAATGAGCCCCTAGGGAGCTGTGTGATTCCTGCTGGATGGATAAAGTTTACATACAGAGGTGTACACATTAGCATCTGTTGAGGCTAGTGTATGAGTGTGTGTCTGCTGTCTGCAGGCCTACTGGTTGGAGCTGTACAGGGAAGGGGGATCTCTTGATATTTTCAAATTCTTAGTGGAGATAACAGAGCCTAAAGGAATGTACACTGCTGTGGAGTTTTAGCACTGGGGTTTTAATGTGTTGGTGTGTTTTCGGAGTTCCTCTGCCTGTGAAATTCTCTGGAAGGCATATTGGACAAGTTTTAAACCAAGATTTCTAACTGGAGAAACTTGTAGCCCTGGGAAGGAAATTTGATAGCGGACATCTTCAGACATGAGGTTTGCTGATTCTAGCCCTGCATGTTCCCTCCTTGTGTTATGATAAATTCTGCCCGCCTGTTTTCACCCCACCCAAATCCTTAGATATAGTTATAAACATGCCAGTGGCCTCAACTTGATCAGGATCCACTATCTTGCCATCTGTAACAGAAGTCGTTGGAACATGAAGGCATATCAATTTACTTCAGTAATGCTTTGAATTGATATTTCCAAGGAAAAGTTTTAAGTCTTGTGTAAAGAACTATGTACTGACTGCCAATATTCCAGAAACGACTTTGAGAACTCAAGTCTATAGGTTCTCAGTGTGTTTGGATATACAAGCAGAGAAACCCATTTCTTTCCAGCATTTTGGAGCCCTGCTTCCTTAATATATTTGTTGCTTACATTATTTAACCTAATAATTACACAATGGTTCTTATTACCAACAGTTTCCTAATAAGCTTCATGGTGGACGCCCGTGGGGGCGCCATGAGGGGGCGAAGACACTCTGGGGTGAGGATCATCATTCCCCCACGTAAGGCCTCCATGCCCACCCGTGTCACCTGCCGACTGATCAAGAAGGACAAACTGATGCACCCCATCCCCCTCAATGAGGGCGAGGCCCTCGCCGCCAGGATTCTGGAGATGGGACCAGTCGCTACCAAATTCCTTGGGTAAGTATAGTTTGTAAATTATTGTTGTTTACACAAACCAATATTTATATGAATAAGTCAGATTAAACAGGTTTTCAAAAAAGTACAAGTCAGTAACATGCAGGTATCTCAAAGCTGGGTCGAAAAGTCTGTTTTAAAAGTATACATAGGTCATATTAGACAGGTCTATTGAGACAACTAGAAGAGGTCAGATCAACCAGGCCTTTATAAACAACCAGACATCAGATTAACTAGGTCTTTGGGATAAGGAAATATGAAGTTCAAAGAATGACTGGCCAGATTAGAGAATCAATTAGTAGAAGCAATCAGAAGTCATCAGATTAGAGAGGTATGTCAGATTGGAGAGGTATGTCAGACCAGGGGTCAGATAAGCCAGGTCTGTAATGACAACCAGAGGTCAGATTAGACAGGTGTTTAAGTCATTAAAGAATAAGCAGATGGAGTGTTGATACCACTTCTATCATATTTGAGGAAAGTATCAATTTTGGTTATGTTTACACAAATCCTGAGTCAGTGTAGGAATGTTTACCTTCAGAATGGAGAGAGAGGTTTGGGGGAATGAGTAAGAAAGCAGATGGTTATGATCTGTACTGGCTATAACTATTAATAACGGTAATGATTGGCAATGTAACAATGAAGGGGGTAGGGGAGGCTGAAGGGGAAATAGGAGGCCTCAATGGATAAAGGTCAGTGTTTGGAACATATATTTATCCAAGAGATACAGTAGCCGAGTGATCAAAGTGTTCCGACATATAAATTATTATCGTTAGTCCTTTTGAGATTATAGTCCTCCACTAGGTTTTGAGTTCGAATCTCATGTAGGACAGTTGCCAACTACTGGTACGGACCATAGAGCAGTGGTTTTCCTTCATGTACTCTGGTTTGCCTCTGCCTTTTTATGTCAGGTACATCTGTAATTGACCCTGGATATTGTTAATAAATAGGCACATAAAAATCTCCAAACAAACAAGTATGAAATGGGAAGATAAGAGAAATCTTGCACTATCAATGGATGGGAAAAGAAAAGGTTAACTTATCATTTATCATCACATGTATTGTGTCACAGTGAGGGATCTATACATGGTGGAGATATATAACACAGACTGTGTAGGTCACCAGTGGTGTTATAGTCTGTAGGTTATCAGGCTGGCTTGTTACACAGATGATGTAAGGGGCCCCATCAATAATAGGGGGTCATTATGCGTATCATACAACAAGTGTCTGTCAAATATACCATGTGTCAGCACTGCAGATATAGCAATACATTATCAGGAGAAAGCAGACGGGCGAAATGTTTCAATTTATAAACCTATTTTATCAAATGGAATTCATCCTGGTTTGGTTTGGGTAGTCCTACTAGCAGTCAGGATCACTTCAGGATCTGTCAGGTTTAGGAGGTTAAGGAAAGCCAGAGTACACAGAGAAAAACACTCAGATCAGCATTCGGTACAAACTCATGACTCAAAGGTGGAGGGCTTGTTGTAATATGTCAGGAAATCCTAAACACTTGGCTACCTTTAGTAACTTTGTGTGGGAAATGAATTTGCACAAGAACGTCATAGATATCTGCCCATTAGTTGATAGATTCTAACTTCTTCATTGTCTTGGTTGTGTGGATACAGTTTAAGAAATACAATAATCTATAAAAAATAAACTTCAAAAGATTTATGTAAAAATAAGAAATTAATAAATCTGTGTAATACTCTGATGGAGCTTTCAATTAAAGGTAAAAAACCTTCTAATGTTTTGAAACAAAAATTGGTGTCAGTAAATCCTGACCTTTGAAAATAAACAAGTTGTGATTCTTTTGCTATTCTCAGAGCAAATAGTATATGCCCCATAGGCCCGTTATAGTTTATTTGTGGACAATGATTTAGCCCTGTAAACAGTGAAGTAGTTTGACTGGCAGTTCACAGAGTACTTTAGGAGGTGTTAATGTATGTACGAGGTCATCATTGTGTCCTGTTTATAACCTCTGATGATGTATACCTACCTACAATGATATATTCACCTACATGTCTTACCTGTCCTAGACTTGCTAGAGTCATTTATCTCTAAGACTTTGATCCAAACCGTCACAACAAAGAGACCTAAACAAGTCCACATCATGAGGATCTAATCTCTATCTTGATTATAAATAAACAATCGGTAAATTGAAAAAAAAGAACAGCAGTTTGATTCAAAGTTTACAAAATAATTGATTGTATCTTTGCTAATTTAAATCAATGTTGGAGAGAATTAGAAAAAGTACACATGAAAAAGCAAACATAAAGCCACAGCTGCCATCGCTTGCATGGACATTTTGAACCATATTGTTTGATACACATGGCTGTTCAAAGAGACTCAACACAAAAAGAGAGCCATTGTTTTTGATGATGCATATTATTTGGCATTTAAATGACAAACAAATTAATTGTAGCACATCAAATGAACATCAGTGTGTATCTGTCTCTAAACATTGGCATTGGGTAGTTCAAGGTTATCCAAATTTTTCTAAAACTTGTAAAAAGACAAGATTCACATTCAAGTTTCTGTTCAAGTTTCATGTATAGCACAGAGATTCGGAGTTCATATTGGCTGTTTTTCCAGACAAGTCTATAGAGCAGCCATTTTGAACAGTTTGAATTCTATTCAAAGTAGACCAAGTATATATTATTGGATTTAAGAAATCATGCAGGTAGCAGGTATCAAAAGTTTGTTTTAAAATGAGAATGTTATACCTTTGATGGTTTTATATGTCAAATTCAATCCAGATCAAATTGGTATAACTTTTAACATTTGTGACACTTATCTAATAACATGTTTGAGCTATATGTAGCTGGACGTTGTACGTACATGAACACAGCCAATACCCATGAAAACACAAGGCTATATTTGTAAAACATTAAACATGTTGCCCCAGCCAGCTTTCATCAATGTTATCAAATTTTTTTATATAGTACCTTAATGAAAAAATCATCACAGAAGATAAAAGATTTTATTTAGAATCTTTCAAAAAATCTCCATAGCCCGTATCTTATTCATTGCATTTATAATAAACCACAGGTATTAGCGTCTACATCAGAGTAAGGTTTCATGATAATTACGCCATCTGAATCTAATTAGAAAATGTAAGAGCACTATTAGGTAGTAAGTCCCATCTTAAACTGCTTTATCATCAAATTATATAAATCGTAGCTATAGCTTTCACTTATGAATGAATGTGAGGCTATGTTTTAATCATATGGGCTTATTGCAGGATAAATATGGTAAAAAAATACTGCAGTTACACATCAACATTTTAGTTTATGACCTCATTTATCATAAATTTTGTGTGGAGTAAATATGTTACAAAAGCTAATACATATCACATTTTCTTTGAAGGGTAGAAATAGGTAAGAAAAGCTGTATATGACCAAATTTATCGGAGCGACTTATATTTTGTGAGGGTAAATACGGTCAAAAAAGCTCTACATAACTTATGAGAGTGACTTGGCTTTTGTGAGGAGTAAATACGGTAAAAAAATGGTACATATCAACATTTTCTGTGAGGAGTATAGGTGGTGAAAAAAAATGTGAGAAATAAATACAGTAAAAAAAGCTGTACATTACATATCAGCATTTTCTGTCAGTTAACAACCAGAAGACTTATAGTGGCTGTCAAGGACATGTTCTTCCTGTGTTATGTGTGGAGAGGAAACAAGACACTGGTGTGACATGTAGATTAACACGATCAACTGGTGTACATTTCAACATACAATTCAGCCACTATGTAGTTGGTGATTATCTCAAAATTAGGGATATTAGGATAAAATGACAAATTGTCCTTCAACCCAAATTATGCAAAGCAAGAATATTTTTTAGAATAAGTAGTAAATATTGAAAAGAAAACTGACTGGTATGTAAGTTATTTTGAAATTAGAATCGAGGTAAACTTTTCACAATACTCTATAAATGAATTTGCCTATCACACAATACACTTAATTGAATTCTCCCGATATACACACAAATTACTGTTTTGTCTGAACTTAAGTTTGTGTTACATAATTGTCTGGTGATGTCACTTTTCAAACACGTAAACTTAGTGATGTGTCATTGTAAAAGCCTGCTAACTCTGCCGCCCAACACTTGAGGTGAACAGCAGACAGAAATATTAGTGATAATTGACCTATTTAGCAATGTAGCTGGTTAATCAGTTTCCTTCATGAGAATTTACTTTTTCTGTCAAAACAGGAAGTGGGTTTGACATTTCAGATGTTGTATATATGTATTCTTATAGGACATGTGACATGGAGGCACCTGCAAAAGCATGTGTATCTAAAACCTGTCTATAATGATGCAATCAAAGACATGTGTGTGTATAAAACCTGTCTATAATGACCCTGTGAAATACATGTATCTTAAACCTGTCTATGATGATGCTGTCAAAGACATGTGTGTGTATAAAACCTGTCTATAATGACCCTGTGAAATACATGTATCTTAAACCTGTCTATGATGACCCTGTGAAATACATGTATCTTAAACCTGTCTATGATGACCCTGTGAAATACATGTATCTTAAACCTGTCTATGATGACCCTGTGAAATACATGTATCTTAAACCTGTCTATGATGACCCTGTGAAATACATTATCTTAAAACCTGTCTATAATGACCCTGTGAAATACATGTATCTTAAACCTGTCTATAATGACCCTGTGAAATACATGTATCTTAAACCTGTCTATAAACCCTGTGAAATACATGTATCTAAAACCTGTCTATGATGACCCTGTGAAATACATGTATCTAAAACCTGTCTATGATGACCCTGTGAAATACATGTATCTTAAACCTGTCTATAATGAACCTTTGAAATACATGTATCTAAAACCTGTCTATGATGACCCTGTGAAATACATGTATCTTAAACCTGTCTATAATGACCCTGTGAAATACATGTATCTTAAACCTGTCTATGATGACCCTGTGAAATACATGTATCTTAAACCTGTCTATAATGACCCTGTGAAATACATGTATCTTAAACCTGTCTATGATGACCCTGTGAAATACATGTATCTTAAACCTGTCTATAATGACCCTGTGAAATACATGTATCTTAAACCTGTCTATGATGACCTGTCAAAGATTAATAGAATCTTACATGGGTCTGTCAAGCGGCCTAAATCTGTCACGAGGTTTCAGATATTCCTGTCCACTTGACAGACCCATGTACGATTATTTTTCTTGCATATTTAAAAAAAAATCAGATTAGGTATTATTTTTATAGTGTTGACAATTAATGGCGTTCTCGACAATAATCGCCACATGTATCGTTGTCTCATTGTCAAGCGTCATGTGAGTTATCTTTTCCCTGGCAACTGCAGATTAATAGAATATCTTACATGGGTCTGTGAAATGGACAGGGATATCTCAACCTGAGTGAAAGATTTTGGACGGTCAACCCGAGGCTTTCCGAGGGTTGACGGCCAAAATCTTTCACGAGGGTTGAGTTATTCCTGTCCACTTCACAGACCCATGTTTGATTCTTTTTCTCCCATACTTAGCAGAAAAAATGATGAAATTCCAGTTGGTTTCCAGCTTTTTCATCGCGCCATTATCGAAGACACATCGTTATGCGTCAAAATTGATGATGTCAACTACAATGCGTGCCGCAGTCACGCTGCATGTATTGATGACGTAACATATTGTCTAGCGTTATGTGAGCTGTCTTACACCCCTCTGTGTAAGATAGAGATATCTTTTCCCTAGCAACCACGGGATATCCCTGAGAAGTATGGAAGAAAATCGTTTCTCTCATAATTGACAGGGTTATCCCGCGGTTGCTATTGAAAAGATAACTGTCTTTTACCGGGGTAGAGAAAAGACAGCTCACACGCGCTAGACAGTGACGTCATCAACACATGCGGCGACCATTTTTATGCTCATGGACGTTCATATCAACTGAATTTTCACCGTTTCTCGTTAAAGTATGGGAGGAAAAAAAATCTTACATGGGCCAGTCAGGTGGACAGGGATATCTCAACCCTCGTGAAAGATTTTGACCATCAACCCTTGGCAAGTCTCGGGTTGACCAGCCAAAATCTTTCACTCGGGTTGAGATATCCCTGTCCACCTGACAGGCCCATGTAAGATTATATTAGTCAAGTTTGGGAGAAGTGAGTATCTTTAATCTGTCTTTTGTGATATGTGTATCTAATATCTGTCTATAATGACACTCTCAAAGGTGTGTGTCTAAAAGTTGTCTATATATACTTAGAGTGGTCAGATTCCTGAACAATGTTGTCATGTCACATGATTTATAATTTTTCAAACTAAGGGGTTCTCCCAAGAGAAGTATGGTAGCTAATTACTTAGAGGCATGTGGTACTAAACACTTGTAGTCAAGACTTAGAGTGTGGTAATGGGTAGGGGAGTATGAGATAGGGATGGACCAGAATCATGGGGGTCATAGAAACCAGCTGGGCTCATCTGTAGGCCAATTATCTCATTGGCTAGTGAGGAGGCTCACCATGGGGGAGTCTGGAGGAAAAATTCATATTGTACTGAGGCTCACCATGGGAGAGAAAAGGGAATTAAATTTGGAAGAAAAAATATAGAAAATGAGGGATAGGGTTTAAATTAGGAGGAAAAAACATAGAAAAATTTGTTAGAATCACTATGGAGGAGGTAGGGTTTTAAATTAGGAGGAAAAAACATAGAAACAATTGTGTTAGAATCACTAGGAGGAGGAGGATAGGGTTTTAGAATCACTGTGGAGGAGGAAAAATTAGGAGGAAAAAACATAGAAACAATTGTGTTAGAATCACTGTGGAGGAGGATAGGTTTTAATTAGGAGGAAAAACATAGAAACAATTTGTTAAACATGTGGAGGAGGATAGGTTTTAAATTAGAGGAAAAAAACATAGAAACAATTGTGCTGATAGTCAACATGTGAGAGAAAAACATACTGCTACATGATACAACTTTCTAGATAAATGAGAAAAGCAACATGATAATAGTTTCTTGATGTATAAGATTGAGGCTGAATAAGAAATGGAAGATAGTTAAAGTTTGGTGATTGAGGCTGTATGAGATGTGTGTAGGGCTGAGATGTTTGGACTGGGCACAGTATGGGGGGGGGGGGAGGGCGGGTGTATGTGAACCAGCCAGATGGGGGCACATTACTATCACTACACACATGTGTACTATAAATAGACTGTACATGTAATGCACATGCAGGCATGGGGACACAGTGACCTACAGAAATAATAAATATTATTTGTATTGGGAAAACAGATTTTCATGGCCATCTTGGAAACTGCCCCATCCTTCCCTTCTTCCGTTTCAATAACTTCTAAAACATTTACCAAAAGAGATGAAACACAGAAATATCAGTCAGACTGTGCTTTGAAATTTCTGTATGAACCTGTGCCATTGTTTACAGTGAAGGACAGTATTTTGTATTTTATGATATTTATATCTGTAACATACATATTTATCTGTTATGTCTGCCAGTGTTATTCAGTCTGTGTTTTACAGGAATGTTGTAAAGATTAAAATGTCAGTTTTTACACAGAGCGTCCTTTATTCAATCCACTAATTTTAGGTCTGCATTCTTTCTAATGTTACCAACATTATTCTGTGAAATTATGTAATCAATTTCTGTCTGAGAAATATGAATCCAGACTGTCTGCTATCTTTGGGGAATGGAATTTGTTTAAGACAAATACAAGGGAGTCATTATTCTGCCTCCCAAAACAGTTTGTTTGTATACTGATTAAATAAGCATTTTATGTCTTATCAAAACAGCTAGAAATTAAACATTATTTTTTCTGTGAAAGTTTATTGATGTCATTTAAGATAAATTGAGGCTTTAAATGCCAGACAAATAAAATGCAGCATTGAGAGTGTGTAATTCAAAGAGATGTAAGCCATTTTTTATAGTATCATGCATTATTAGTTAATTAGTTACTGGTTATTGCCCAAATTGCTCCGCCTATTCCAAAATGATTGACAAACGTATGATGATGATGATGATGATGATGATGATGAATATGATGGTGCTAAGTCTTACATTTTACCACTATAGTCTTCTTGATCACAAGTTTGAGATTTATAAACATGTTTGTGGTACGGTGTACAAGTGCTGAACACAGATAAATTAATTCATCAACTAAATCTGGCTCTTCTTTAATTAATTATAAATAACTCCTCGTTAATTAAATTTCCAAGTTTCAACATCAGGACAAAAACATATGGAGCAATCAGTAGTACAAAAATCACTTGGTGCATTATTTTGTAAAGGGCTTTGAAGGACTGGCAAAATAAATACAACTCATCATTATAAATCCTTGCAGCATAAAGTTTCATAAATTAAAGCACCTAAAGGTTTTTAAATTGGTTCATTTCTGCAATTAAATTGAGTTTTATTGAAATTCAATTCAATTTACTGAAAATTTTGGGCTTGGTTAAGAGATTTTAATGAAGTTTAAACTATAAAATTAATTCAGGAATCATGGTTCATAATATAAGCTATCATGATTAACAATATCTGTATTATTTAACTAATTATACTCCATTTTTCAATTCAGGCGGATTGTGATTGAGATCCCACATTTTGCTTCCCTGAGAGGAAAGGAACGTGAAATCAAGATTTTGAGAAGTGATAACGGTGAGAAATGGGAAGAGCACCCCATCTTAGCAACAGACGACGCTGTCAACAAGGCTCTGAACGAGAGTCTGGAAGGTAAGGGAGATCACTCTGCGTGAAATGTGAGCCATTCAAGTAAATTCGGTCTATATGGCGAACCAAGGTCTTGAGTATGATGAAGATATCATTGATTTAGCTGAAACTATGGTAACTATGTATACCCTTCATGCAAGCCTTACAGTAAGGGAGATCACTCTGGTTTGTTGACGATGGTATTTTATTCAAGGGAGATAACACAGATTTGTTGTAAAATTGTCCTTCATAGCAAACAGACAAGTACTTGCTTAAAACCATATATTCTTTTTATTTGTATCAACATTTGTAAGACTGTTAAGTTAGATAGGTCAACAAGTTAGAAAAAATAATTTTGAGATCTCTGATCGCCCAATGTTGAAGTGAATTTGATAGTAATAGGAACATTGTCGGTATATATCTTTAGATATAATATTTTGTTGTGATTTGCCTGCAGATTTGGAACATGAGGATGACTTGGCAAACAAACGCATCACCCGTATCCTGACAGATGATTTCCCAAGATACTTTGCACTGGTAACCAGGGTTCGGGAGGAACGACAGAGCGTAGGAGAGGAAGGTGGCGTGATTAGCTCCACAGTCGTGCCTCAGGTTCAAGCTGTTTTCCCTGAGGGCGCTCTCACTAAGAAAATTCGTGTTGGCCTGCAGGTATGTCCCACATGTACCATTTCATGTCCCTGATGTCCCTGGTAGAAATATTCACAGACTGTGGCCATGGTCATAGTTACAGCTTTAGTCAAATTATGTTTGTTTGGTTCCCTTGGGTATCTTATATTTCTTCATCGATTAATCATTATTAATCATTTAGACCAATTGTCTTATATTTTGATATACAACTTATTACACTATTATAAAGTATGAAATATTATATGAAATATGAAACTTTATAACTGGAAATTATAACTTCACAGAAACTATGTAAAATATATTTTAAAAGATAAACTTGAGTTTCATTCATTGTCTTATTCAAGATACTGTTTTTTTCATTTTTATTTGATTCTTTATTTTAGCTTTTGTTTTCTTTTTCATTTTCTTTTTCATCACAATTTTAGTCTAGAAAAAATAAAGTGATAGGGTTGGCAAAGATGGCATTGCATTAGTGTTTTGGTAGCTAGAAGCACACCCTTATAATTTGTCATGAGAATTTTTCTATATCAATTGTAAAAATACATAAGAGATGAAAAGGTAAGGTTATTTTGTGAGCTGGTTTCATTTCTCTTCCATTTTTAGCCAGCCGGGCCTATTGTAAGGCTAGTGGAATTTCAAGCAGACATTTTTTAAAGCAACTATATATAGAATGAAGACCTACCCTTTATGCACTATATTTTCTTTGCTTCTAGTGTGTTGGTCTGCCTTGGTGTATGGTAGCGCTCCATTTAGTAACAGCGATAGCCCACAATGCCCCATAATCAGCCATTCTGATGCCACCCTATGTTGCCATTCTGTGAAGTTTCGTTTCCTTATTTGTTCAATTTACTTTGATATTTATTGTCCTGATTTGCATAACGCCACCAAGAAAACTCAATACCTTCAGTACAAATCACCAAAAATTCATCATACCTATAAATCCTCCAAAATGTCAATCAATCACCAGGCACAGCCAATCAGCCCCGACCTTGTTGCCAAGTTGCTTGGCAACCGTGTGGCCGTTAGTCCTATCGTGACCGTGGAACCAAGAAGACGTAAATTCCACAAGACTATCACCCTGACCATCCCTGTCCCGAAAGCACAGCAAAAAGGAATGATTAATCCTCACCGTGACGACCTGCCAAGTCTACGAGTACTCTACAGTATCTCCGGTAAGGATGTGTTGCTATGACGATGTCATGTACAAAGCTTAGGTCTGTAGCATACAAAGGGAGATAATCTCTTCCTTGCTTTATTTGGTTGATATTAGTTAGAGTTCTAGATTTCTATAAACACAGCTTTGGTTTGTGAGTTATTGTTCAATGATCACTTGTTTATGTTAAATCACACCCAAAAATAGTAGATATTTTGTTGTCAGTTCATGATCCCATAACCCTTATACCCCGTTCCCAAAAATCCTTTTTGTGTTTCTAGTCTCTTTGTACAGCTAATGTGCTTCATCTTTATTATGTTGGCATTGGCTTTTACTTCTTGCATGTACACATCTGTAGTGTTTGCCCATTTTCACATGAACATGTATAGCTATTTGCACAATGCTTGTGTAGAGTTGGACATTACAACCATGCTATATGAAGTCTGTTTTCATATTACATCTGAATTGTTATGTGAAACCATTTGACTGTGATGTGCACACATCATTACATGCATCTCATGCTGCATTATGTGAAACAGTTTCATATTTCAAATTCATTGTAAAGAATTCTAAAATGAGATTGTTTCATAGTGAAATGTTCAGTTGATAAGTTTCCACATAAGACTGCGACTCATTTTTTTCATGGATCATGTTAAGAAGATTTTTTTTATATATATTATTTGTCTATCAATCTAATATCAATGAAATATGATATAATGTAAATTCAACATAAAAGATATTGCCCCACTTTCGTAATACTGCAGAAAACTTTTATTGAAGATTAGGATTCTATAGTCAAATCTGTTTATAAAGACCACCCATTGGTCAAAGAAAAATAATGGTCTTTATAGCCAATAGTGTTGAAATCAACCATTTGGCACCACAATAAACTATATAAATCATGATAAACAGATGGTGTTTATAATACAGAGGTTGGTAAGACAGTTTTACTGTAATTACATCAATTAGTTACACTGCATCAAATATTATTTTCAGTTCAATTGGAACATACTATAAATCAGCTTGTTTTTGTGGGTCAATATTTTTGGTATTGCACATACAAAAAATTGATTTATGAAGTTATGACATGCAGGTACAATAGATGTTCTGTTAAGCTTGATCACAAAATTTTGATTTATTGAAGTTTTATTTTGTTAAATCAGATTAAAAATATTGAACCCCAAAATAACTGATTATACAATATTTCTTGTTTCTGATGATGTCTTGCTACAGCTCTATCCTTCAACCAAGCATAACACACATTTCTTCTTCAACTTGTATCACAGAAATTGTTTTTTTGTTACACACATATAGGACTGTAAACTATACAGAGCTACAATTCTTCCAAAGTCATTTCATTAGTTTTCATCAAGTCTTTGAAGACATCTTTAAAAAATGTGTAGTTTTGGTGAAGTAAAAGAAATACAAATCAGGATGAGTTTTAATCTACATTCTGTCTTTTTATGACGTAGAGTTACCTCCTCTTGTGTTCAGGTGATGATTATTACATCTCTGGTTTGTTTATTGCGTGTAATGTAATATAGTTGGCACTTACAAGGGCAGATAACTCTATTTTTAAAAGACTGAATAGTGCAAAAACTATTGAACAATCACTTTTTCTAAAGGTCAAATAAATCCCCTTGTCCTTATCTGATAGGAGTAAATTGATATCAAAACTTATGTAAAATTAGTTAAAAAGTCTTCTTACTGTGAAGATAAACGACTGCATCTTTAAAATGGAAAATCTTTTTATTTTTTCACACAAATTTAATACCATCACCTTTTCCAAAGTTTCTAATGGGAATAGCAAATTTGCACCAAAACTTAGATTGCATAGAGTGGCGTAGATTGCACAAATAAATTTTACTTTTTACATTCATTAGTTCATTAATCAATTTATCAAACTTTTGTTTCATTTCTTCATACATTTAGAAGTATTTGTTCAATTCAAATGTTTTGTTGTTTTCATCATATAATATATGATTTGTATCATATTTTGTACATTAATGAATGCATTCATCAAATATTTGTTTACCTAAAAAAAAAATCAATTATGAATATTGATAATAAATAAATACTTAAACAATGCCTCCAACTTTAAAATTAGATTGTGTTGCTGTTACATATTTCCTGTCTAACAAATAAAATTCTTGTGAGAATATAGACTGGCCATCAGTTTGCTTATCAAAGGGGAAGGAAAGACGGAAAAGTTGAGAAAATGAAAATCAGCTTCTAACTTTCCAGCTAAGGGGAGGTAACTAAAAATTGGAGCTGTAACACAAATATCATTGCAGCTGCTGGCCAGTCTTGAAGACTAACTGTAAATGTAATATGATAATAAATCTACATGTTAAAGAAGTCCTAATAACTGCTTGCATCCACCATGTATATTTACAACTTCACATTGTGTTCTCTCTGCTTTCACAATCTGTTTTTCTTCTCTTTATGCTTACGGTGAGTTAGGCTCCAACAACTCCCTAAACAAAGGTAAAAGGGCAAAAAACATGTTTTATTTGTCTCAGTGTTCACATATCAATGTCCCCAATATTGTTTTGTGTCTGTCTGCTACGTTGTGTCGGTGTCTTTCTTATTGAGTCTTTTCAATATGCAGAGTTGTCTACCCTTATGAGTTTAGGTAGGGATAATTGCTGTAAGCCATTGATTTACTTGAAAAATGGTATTGTTTTGTTTTTCACTCAAATTATGTGAGAAAAAGAACAAATCCCTGCTAAGAAAAAAATAGATCATTCTGCATATTGAAAAGATGGAAAATTGACATATAAATCATTTTGGATTGTTGGCTATTTTTTATAAAAATTTCTTACAGAAGTTTTATAATATATTGAGTTGTTATAGGTGTATGTTCAAATGCAAAAAATTCATTTTAAGTTTTGCATTGATGATTTTTCACTGCTTTGTTAATGTTTTTCCTGGCAGTTAGGAATAATGTGTTTGAAAAAATCTAATACTATTTGCTTGCTTATCACATGTATTGCACACTTACTGTATTGATTAAGTCATGGCGATATGTTTCTGAATTTGCTTATATCACCGTATTGATTAAGTCATGGCGATATATTTCTGAATTTGCTTATTTCAAATTATAACAATTGAACAAAAGTCATTATCTACAGATGTTTAGAGAACTTTGCTTTAATGAAGCTATTTTTATTCCCAGGATTTTTATGAATATTTGCTTCTATGATGTGTATTGATGATATTTTTATATTATAAAATATTTTTGACATCTTAATGGACATGATAATATTATGATGAATCTATATTACATAAAATTAAGAAATTAAAAAAAATTAAAATTAATATTGATTAACATATCTTTCAGGATCACTAAAAAAGGAAAAAATAATAAGATGTATTCATATAAAAGTTTTCAGTGTAATTTGACTGCTATTGTTTAGAATTAAGCTATCTTCCTTTTTAAGTTTTTTCTTCTTACTTTGGTGAAACTATTACATTGTTTCCTCTAAATTTTTCAAAAGTATATATTTGTAAACAGAACAACTGTTAGAGCCCACAAGAACATATTCTGAATTTGCATATCTGTACTTGCGAGTAGGTTATGACGTAACAATTGATACCTACCCGCAAGGGAGCTAACTCTGTAATATGAAAATATGGAATAGCATTGGTATGTACAAAACTGCTTTGGATAACATCAATAGAGTTAGTGGAGACCAATACTGTAAGGCATAAAATGCTGATTCAGAAAAGTGGCTTTAAATATACAAGTTACAATGGAGCTATTTTATATTACAGAGGGAACAGATGTGGCCATTTGGGATGATTTGACCGACCAGACACAACTCAAACTTGTCAATGACTGTGTGTCCTTCACAACTAGAGTTTCAGGAAGGTAATTTGATTCATACTTCATTTAGAAAGTACCAAATGCTTTCAATGATTTCTGTTAAACCTATACCAAACTTAATGTTAAAACACTCCACTTTGCTTTACAAGAATTTTATAATTTTATTACGGCCTCACTGACTTTTAGATAGTGAGGTGCCTTCATCAGTATCAAATTACAATACTAGCAGTAAATCTTACAATATGGCTCAAGGCGAAATAAAACACCAGCAAAAATGTTAGATTTATCCGTTTGACTTTAGAATTATTAAGAGTTAATTTAATTTCATTGAAATGTATCTTTCCGACTTAATTTAAATTAATCGTTACTATTATAGATTCTGGTTGATGGACTGCCAGAACTACACTGATGCTACTAGGATGGCTACAGAGCTGTACCGCGAAGCTGTCGTGGTTCCTTACATGGCACGATTCGTTGTGTTTGCCAAACGCACAGGTGAACAAGAAGGCAAGCTCCGAATGTTCTGCATGACTGATGACAAGATTGACAAGACTCTTGAAAAACAAGAGCATTTCGTGGAAGTAGCAAGGAGTCGAGACGTAGAGGTTAGACTTTTACTGTTTAATTCTAATAATCATAACTATTCAGGGGAGATAACTTAGGTACATTTGATTGGAGTTTTTCTGTAGAAACTAGAATATTTGTACCAAATTATTTATTCAGGTTTTGATCATCAATAATAATTAAGTTATTGATATTTTGGTTTAGGTATGCTGAATTAGTGATTTATTTTTTATCTAATCCTATTTGATTAGGTGTTAGAAGGCCGACAACAGTTTGTAGAGATGGCTGGTAATCTCATCCCGATTACCAAGTCCGGTGACCAACTCTACGTTGATTTCAAAGCTTTTCGAGAAAACCGACTCCCTTGCACTGTCCGCATCCGTGACCTTGACCAGGAGCCAGCAGCACGTGTGGCATTCATGAAGGAGCCTAAGGTGGCTCGCGGAGAAGTGCCACAGACCCCGATCTGTAACCTGAATATCTCCCTGCCTGATATGTCCACCTCCAGCTCTATGGAAATGGATGGGGACGCGGCCCTGGAGCTCCGGAAACGATCCTCACTCCTCAAAGAGTATGGTATAGGTGAGTAGTTTACTGGTCGTGAATTGGTATCAAGCTGAATACTCGTTCACTGTAAATATATTCCTATATTACATAGCAGAGTTGGAATGCTTTGTGAGAAATATTTGCAATGAAATGGATGGGAAATTGTGTTACTCATGACACTGTCTTGACATGTCTCTTTTTGTTTTGATATATGAAGGTACTTAAGTCAACTTGATGAAAATATACAAGTACAACAAATTCAAATATTACATTCATTAACTTGGAATTTGATACAATTAAGTCATCATAATGAGTAAGATCAATAACAAACCTTGTCATTACTTTTTATTGAGTATTCCACACCAAAAAAAGGGTGAGTTTAACAGAACCAAGTCTTGACTAACCTTTTATAAAATTAATGCACAAAGTAAGCAATAAATCATTTTTCAATAGAAATCAATAAAGAAATACACTGTTTTCATATTTTCAGCCTGAATTTAAATCAAGGTAATTGATATTGAGGCCTAAAAAGGGAAGAGGGGGCACTTATTCGGTCTTTGCATATTACAGAGTTGTCTCCTCTTGGGGGTAGTTATTGATTGTGACGTCATTATTAATTGACGCAAACACATGTCACAATCAATACCTACTCGCAAGGGGAGACAACTCTGTAATATGCATGGTTCTCACTGAGTTTTTTAATAGATGGTTGAAAATTGATAATAGGTGGTTGGGAGCCGCAGGCCCCCATGATGGCCATTATTTATTACCGACAAAAATAGTCGGTTGTAAACTAGGAAATAGACGGCTGTTTTTACCAGCAACCGGCTTTTAACGAGAACCCTGAATATGCAAATACAGAATAGGGATGTGGGTACTTAGCAGGTCTTATTTTATTACCACACACATATATAATTCCTGTTTATTTTGTTTACAGTAATAGAAGATACAGTGAGTCGGGCTCAAATAAAACTGACAGACGTCGCCGACACACTGAAGGGAGACTGGGTCGTCTTGGCTCAGCAGCTGGACTTCACCTCAGGGGAGATAAACCAAATAAAAAATGATTACAACACCGTCAACGACCAGGCTCTTGCCATGCTCCAACTTTGGGCAGCCAAGGACAAAGAGCAAGCAACAGGTATAAAAACTTTGTCATCATGTTTTAAAGGCCCAATATCCGTATCTCTCTTATTTTCTTTTCATGATTTAGAAGAATATTGAAAAAGAATCCTGTTGTAAATCAAGCAGAGACAGGAATAAATCGAAGTCAAGATGAGCGATTATGATTCGTTATATTTTGATAAAAATCAAATAAATATTAAACATTGCTAGGTGGGTCCCACTTAGTCAAACAAGCTGAAGTTAGCCGACATTGTAACGTTGTTGCCGAGAACGTCATGTGACTACCGTAACTACGTAACATCTGTCCAAACTCTTCCGAAAACGGGTCATGAACTTTCCGACTTCCGTTCGGCAATAATTGTAACTTCTTTGGCGACCAGTTTAAAATTAAGGCATGTTTGCATCTATCGACTTTCAACAACTGCTGAAAGTTTTGTTGATAGTTACATATAGTGTGGCTTTGAGTGCCTTCCAGGGTACTAATTACCTGGCAAATACGATATTATCTAAAAGTAGATAAAATCATTTTCTTACTTATTTTTGATACTTTTGTATTTAAATCTTATTGTGACATAAACTGCACAGAGTAACTTATTTTTGTGCAGATATTCAAATGCAATATTGTCTTGAAAGTAATATTTTGAAATAATTAATTTTCCTTTTTTGTTCAGGTAATGCATTAGAAAAAGCCTTAACAAGAATAAACAGAGAAGATGTTGTCAAAAAATGCATGTACAATGTGGAAACAGTAGAAGATGAAGTAGAGGCAGCAGCAGCTAGGGTAGCTATGGACCAATCAGGTAAGCTGTTACAAGGCACTGAATTTCTAATTCACCAATCAGATGTGGTTTTACAAACAGTGAAGATGCTCCTAATTAGCCAATCATATAACCCAATATCATACTCAAGGAAATGAAAAAATTAGCCAATCAAAAAAGGTTTTATAAGAAAAGTTGGTGTGCACAGAAAAACAAAGCAGGTAGGGCAAGTGTACCTAGAAAGTAGTTGTGTTTGTGTACAAACACTGTGAAACAGTTGAAATGAGATAAGTGACAAACATCTTTTATAGGCAAAACTACAAAGTACAACATTGTACTGTTATACATGTAATGTCAGTCAGCAAAATTTGTGGCTTTACCATAGTAACTTTGTTTACTTTAAACATTTGGGATCACATGCCAGTGTGATCATGTGCTTTGATTTCATGCATATTAAACATGTTTTAAACATTTCCTAAACAGGTTTTGACACTTTCACAGAAGAAGTTGGTATTTCTAGAGATTCTTCCATGAAAAGAGGCATGTCATTAGATGTCCAGTATGATGAACAAGACATCATCAAGGTAAAATTTTCTCTGTGTTAAAATTATAGACAATTTCTACCACATTTAGAAAAAAAATATTAGTAATATGTTTGGTGTCTAAAGGTGGAGGGCATAATTGATTTTTATTTTTAATTCATTTTAAAAGTTTAAGCTGCAATATTATGAATACCAGCAATGATGGTTGTATTGATTTTCTTCATTATCAATAATAACAATGGTCCAAAATATCTTGCAGAAATATAAAATGCATGTAAGTTTTAAAACACACATTTTTGTTATATTTTTTTTATTCAAATTAATTACAAATTTCCAGTTAAAATTACTTTTGATATTGTATGATATAAACAGCTTAATGTCCATGTTGTGTTTATCTTTCCTTTCCAAAGCACAAGTTTATGACAATCAATTTATAAACCATATTTTATTCATAATAAGTATCCTGTGTCTGAGATTGTGCTTTTAGTACCAAGTGCAATATTAAAATCATCAAGCATGTTTTTTATTATTTTTATTTCAACATCAAATTACAAAGTGGTCATTTCATTTTAACTGCAGAACATTAACTGTAAATATTAAAAAAGCAAAATTCAAAAATAACATTTAGATTACTTTTTGACCATATAATGTATACAATTAATATTTTGCAACAGGAGCGAGACGGGTCCAGTTTGTATATAACGATAAACTGCATCCAGCTCCCAACCTGTGTGTTTCAACCCAGGTTCGTAGGGTTTATGCTTGACTTTTTTCAGTGAAGGAAAACGAGACAAAGACTTGTAACACGTAACAATATTTAGTTATAAGGACATATTACAATGTACATATTAAACAATGTATTACATAAGACGTAGGGCCCAACAACAATGAGACTAACACATATATTTACAAAATATCCCCCGTCAACCCCTCCATACCCCACCTGAAACCCTACCATCCTATAACTATAAACATGCCCCCTTCCTGCTTCCTATTACCCGCCTCTAAAACCTATTTGGTTCAGGAACTCAATCCTTCAGTATACCACTCTGAAATGGACAGAACACCCCTATATATACGCGACTATAACAATACATGCACGATCGACCAATAAAAAGACGGAACACAACACAGGCGCTCGAGACAATGACATATTATACACAACAGCTACATGTGAACAAGATACACACACACTCTTACAGCTTGCATAGGACCACGACACCATATATATTCCCATAAAACACAAAGTATTTTCAAGCCCTGCTACAATTTATATGCATTCTGAACATTTTCATCACTTGTTACTGTTCAAAAGTTGATATGAAATGATCTGTAGAAATATTTTTTTCTTTTTGTTTTTAAAAGCATTTATTTACAAGTTTCCCTTCCAGGATCCAACCCATTGAATCCAATTCATTATGATTTATTGTATTAAAAATATGCATGTTTTTTTATTTAAATTATTTTATTTATTCATTTCCTTATTCCGATTCTCTCCATTTTTGCATGTGGACAACAGTTACTCCACGACCTAGAGCCTCACCAGGTGAGAACTAGGTCACTGTGACCTAGTTGTAGTGCTGCTGTACCCTCCCCTAGCACGTAACCTTATTTGTACCATTACACTGCAGTGAAACTTTGAACTGGCATCAACATTTCAAAATAGATTTAGGCCTAATTTACTCTGAACAGTCAAATTTTGCTTTTGGGGGAGGGGTATAAGATATTTTGATAACAAGAAATTAGATAATTAGATTCTTTATACAATTTATGTAATTAAAGAAACTATCAATTGAGTTTTGTTCTCAATAAAGGACAACCCTTTTGATGTATAAAAATGAATCCATTTAAGTAAAAATTACCTCTAAGATGAAATTTTAGCATATCTTGATGAAGAAGTTACTCTGCAAATCTTGGTTTGACAATCTTGGTTTGACAAACATATGTGAATGTACTACCATTTTGTGGGGAAATTTTGCACAGAGAACAAAAGAAATGTTTTGAACGTAATCTTAGAAATAGTCATTTAGAAAGAAAAGATAATTTTAGAATCTTTCAGTGTAGACATTGAAGATGTTTTTATCTAAAGTCATTCATAATGAAATCAATATCCTTCCTCCTAACCCCACACATTGTACAGCACATTACATAGATAAATTTGAATTTACTAAAATGATTTTAATGAGACATTAAGGAATTACTTTTTTAATTAATATCCAACACTGTAGTCCATTTATTTGTTTAAAAAGTCATTCCTTATATTCACTGCTACTAAAATTTTTATAAAACATGGTTCTATATTGAAAAAATTATTTTATCATTCCTGTAGTGTCCTCAATACTCTAGGTGTTCCTATCGCTGTCGTTATATCCATCCCTGAAATATCTTGTAGCAAAACTGAAGGCAACAGAAAACACAGGTAAATTGGTCTTTGATGTACATAAAAAGAATTGAATAAAGGTAGAATGAGATTGATCGTGTGGCTTTGAAATTTGGCGTCACTCTCTCTGTAATATTAAAGGGAAGTTTCTGCCTGTGATTGGTCAGTTTTTTTCTCCCGGAGTACATCCAGTTTTACTCTGAGATAGTCCGGGGGTGGATATAACATCAGTGATAGTAACCCATTGAGCATCTAGGATGTACATGTATCCCCCTCAACTTGTGTGGGAATTTAGCATTTTAAACCAAGGAAGACTAGAAATAGTTTTATTGTCAGAAGATGGCGTATATGTTTTATCTGTGTGTTATATGTTGTTTTGATCTCATAAGAGGAGAAACCATTGGATGTAACTGTTCATTAGCAGGATTCTCACTAAGTTTTTTAATAGATGGTTGAAAATAAATGATAGGTGGTTTGGGGCCGCTCGCCGTTATCATGGCCAATACCTATTTCTGACAAAAATAGCTGGTTGTAAACAAGGACATAGACGGCTGTTTTTGCCGGCAACCGGCTTTTAACGAGAACCATGATTAGTTGTCTATAGTTGGGAATCGTCATCTACACTGTATTTCGATCCAAAAGATTCCAAATGAAAATTAAAAAAAAAAAAAATTGTCTCCATCTTGAAATGGCCTGGGACATATAGTATTTATAATTACCTCATCAATCCATCATTCCTTAACACCTCTTGTTTTTGACTCTGTAAAGCACTTATATTTGTATCTCTATTTTATTATACTGATTTATTCACTTCTTGGCATGGAAATTGTTTTCTTTCAATAATTTAAACAATTGGTCTTGCTTTATAAATAAACATGCAAACCTGATCACTTTATACAAAATTAATTGTTTTACGGTTTTACAGCTGATTTTACTTAATGCCTTTCAGACTAAAAGGTCATAGGTTAAGGTCATTTCATGACATTGTGTGCATTATACATGTATTTGTGACTTTTGTTTTCATATTTACAGGCTAGTTCATATATAAACATTTAATCAAGAACAAAGAGAGTTACTGTTCTATTTTCTTGCTAGATATACATTTGTATGAAGTAGATGTTTTAAAGCATGTTTTCTTTGTTATCAAAATGGAATAATTATTAAATTTGGAACATTTCTATGGTTTGGCAATTATTTTACTTGATTGTAGAGATGAACCTGAGATTTTGTTAGTCAACAGGTCCACTTTGTTATAATATTTACAAGCATTGATTTTAAATTCTGTATAGATTAATTGTAAAAAATTTTGTAAACGTAATACTTGATGGTCACACTTATGGCACAACAACTATTCACGAATCAATTATGGCAAGTTAAAGCGTTTTTTACATGTATTAGATAGTTATTAACTTGGTTACTGTACTAATGTTAGTAGTATATCATACAGTGTTTTTGTATAACACAGATTGGCTGTTAATTAACTAATGTTGGAAGTACAGATCATATGATTGGCTATCATTATCCTGGGTTCTGATTGGTCCAAACTCGTGTATTTTTCAGGAATCGGAATCAGTAGCTGAAGAATCAGGTAGTGATGTGGGCTCAGTGGAGGAACGGTCAGCACCACAGGCGCGTGAAGAAGGTGTGTAGTAAAATGTGAAATAGTACAAATATGAGGTGTGGCCAAGAGAAATCAATTAGACTAGTCCTGTATACTTGTTTAAACAGAGACAGTAGACTCAGATGTGTGCTAAATACTTCATAGATTTAGATGTCAATCTGCACGAGTATCTTAATCACACATTTCTTTTAGTCATATTAGTCAATAAACTAAGCTGCTTCATGGATTAAATCATCGTAATCTTGAAATTAAAAAAGGAGCTTTCAAATAATGGATAGTTATGAGGTATATCTTTGTAGAATGATTTAAATGTTTGCATCCAAATCCCTTCATTTATGTAGTCATCATCATTTCATTTTCATTTACCCTGATTCCATCTTCTTTATTTATGCTTATTCCGTCTTCATGCTTATTCCATCCCATTTGCATTTAGCCTTATTTCATCTTCATTTTATCACTTGTTCTCATTTATAGTTTTGTCAAACAATAAGCATATTTCATAAGAGATATCAAGAGTCTGATATCCATGTTAAAATTTACTTTGGGAATTGGAATCTAACTGAATAGATCTATCAACAAATGGTTGATATCTTGCCAATTTCAAACTTCTGTCCTTAATTGTATAGAAAGGAGATCTGTCCTTCATACATAATTTCTTATTAATAACAAATATATGCAAGTAGTATGAGTGTCTTTAATGTACAACAAAAAATGTGGTCATCCAATTCCCCTATAAATCAAAATATAAAAAAAGGAAGAAAATTCCGTAGTATTTTGTGTCAGAGATTTCCAAAGGCTCTATGGGGAAAGAAACAAAACAACAACAAAAAAACAAATAAAACAAACAACTCCCCTCCCCTCCCCCCCCCACCCCCACCCAAAAAAAAAAAAAAAAAAAATTGACAAATTGATCAATCAATAACAAAAATATCATGCTGATCAATTATTGCACTCCATCATGTTCTTCATTCATACTTCACAAGTCTTTGTTTAATCAGACAACTGTTCTGCTTTGGGGTATGTGGGAGGGAGCAGTCATATGAGAGTCAGGGAATGTGTTGTCTCATCTGCTGTGGTCCTCTTATTGTAAATAACTACATAACACAGGTTAAGTAAGTAATGATGTATGGTGACCATTTTTTGCCGGTGTAGATACAGAACAGGGCGATGATGACCAGATAATATCGGAAGTTGACTCCCGAAGGGGTGTCGCTAAAGAAGACATCAAACATGAAAGCAACCAGGAGGATTTCTTTGATTTGATTTCACAATTGGATAAATACGCCGAAGTGAAAGATAAACGACAGACGAAAGATCAAGGTATAACGTTGTCAGCACATATAGCATGTCTTGCTGCATGACAATCCAAAGACTGTTTAACAACGACAGATAATTCACTTCACTAACTGGGAATATAAAAATGGCTTATCTTTTAGCTGTCATTGGCTGACGACCGCCATAAGCTCCTAAAATAAAACCTAAAACTTACACAGCATGGCTTATTGTTATATACTCACAGACTTCAAAAGTCTTCTCTCTCTCTTACTCTCTGTCTCGCTCTCTCTCTTTAAACCAAAATTATTTCAATGATATCACAATGGGAAAAATTACTAACATTGTAACTGATATTCTGAACTATGGGAAACCTAAAATCAGCTATAACGTATGACTGACACAAACTTAGTGTGCTTCTTATCAATGTAATACTATAACCCCCTGTCTTTCTTTATTTTTCCTCCCTTTTTGTGTGTATTTATTTATCCATTGATTATAAATGATTTGATAATCATGGTTATATTTATGTATACCTTTACTAACATAAATAATTATCAAAATCTTTATATACATATACAAATAAGATGCATGTAAAGGTTGGGGAAAATTTTTAGCTTAGGTTTTGTATTTTATGGATATCAACTTCACATTATACTTCAAAAGTAAGCTTTGTGAAATGAAGTATAATATTCAGTTAAAAAGAATTTCTGAAAAATTTGCTAAATGAAATTATAGGTTTCTCTAGAGTTCAGCCAGCTTGCTCTCTGCATTCTATGAAAATGCTATATGCTTTAGCATCAATCATTATTCATATGCTTTAGCTACTATAGATATATAGAAACATTTGTCTCAAAAATGTCAGGTTTACTTTTGATATTTTAATTGATGTTCTTGTTTTCAGATGTTAGCGGGAACTTTGTTGATAACTTTTGTGCAGATTTAGTTTACCAGATTGTATAAGTCATATGATTTTCTGTTTGTGATTGACAAACTGATTTTAGTTGGCATCATGTGACCTATTGTTATATCATGTGACCTATAATGTGATGTCATGTGACCTGTAGTTTGATATCATGTGACCTCGGCACACTTCAGATACGGAAGATAGGCAATCTATCCAAGAGGATGAGTTCACTCTAAATCGCCACGATCGTGATGTCGCTGCCTCTGAATTTATTTCTAAACTGGAGAGCGTTGGTCAGCAATCTGCCCCACAACAAATGGCCTCTCAGAGCCAAGGTATTACTGCACGGCCCGGTTGTTTATCCTGTAACCTTGGTATTGTGGTGTATTCTGTGGAATTTTACTACATCCCATAATAGTCTCTTTTCTTTAATGAATATGCATGTAATCAACACATAATTTGAACAAAAAACATCACTTACTAACAGGCATGGTTGAATTTTTTTTATTCAAATATTATAACTTGTATTATGTTACATTAAAAACCACTATAGGTTATAATTATAACTATTATTATTTTTACACTAAAAACCACTATAAGCTGTAATTATCCTACATCAATTTTTACATACCTAATCCAAAAGATAATATGTATGCATGTCTGTTAAAACAAATGTATCATTGATATATTCCTTATCTTACAGACAATAGGTTCCTCCAAAGATAATAACGCTGAATTGTAAAACTTTAAATGTGACAATACAAGGAAGATACTTTTGGAAATTTCAAATTTTCAAACGTGAGCAAATCTGATTGTTATATATATTGGTCAAAAGACAGATCACGTCTTATCTTTAGCAATACTGTATATTAAAAAAAAAACCAATTCAAAGATTTTTGAAAACATCTGAGTTCATATAAATTCTGATAATCTTTCATACATCTGTAATCATAAACATTTAACTGCTATAAACTATAATTATATATATCTTGGCAATTTATTTACTGTATACTTCTTATATTTCATACTAAATACATTAATTAAGAAAATGTGTTGATGATATGATAAATTTTAGTCTGATCAATATGACTTGTAACTGTTTAGGATATTATTCCCTGGTATATTGATAATTAATGGCTTCACATATCGTCTTTAAAGCTGATTAGTTAAATTTTGTAAATCAAAGAGAAATACCTGAAGCATTGTTGTAATGTGTACATAAATGTATGTAGACATCCTGTACATAATAATACCATACAGTAAAGGAGACACCCTTGTAAAATGACATGTTACAACCCTATAATGACACCTCCTTATAAGGTCATCTATATTTACTTACTATCATACCTACATCCTCTCTCAACACATGCATACTAGGGTCAATATCCAAGTTTGTGCATGTGTTTCCAATTCTCATCTCCAATTAGGGTCTCTAGCTATTTTCTACATCAGTGTTTTCTGTGTTGATGTTGTGAAGTTTTGGTGTCTTTTTGTGATCTTTAGTCTATTTATCTATCTAAAATCTTCTATTTTGAGTTCTTTTTTATATGTTTCTATGATTGTGTCTCACTGTCTTTTATTTTGAACTAATGGTGTTACTCTGGTAACTATCTGGTGAGACGTCGGTGTTGTATTTCCTAGGACGATAGATGTTTGTTGTTTTGAGTTCTCTGTGGTGGTAGTATGACAGTTCATTAGATGTTTGTTGTTACCGCAGTAAGGTTAAGGGGAGACAAATTGTTAATCCAAGGGAGATAATCCTCCCAACCAGGGGAGATAATCTGTCAAAACAAGTGAGACAGTTGAATATTTTTCCATTTCAGATGTAATTAATTTTATGTTATTTTGATCTGATATTCAACACTTGGATGATGAAAGTAACAGATTAAAGCTAATGCTATTTCAGATAAAAAATTTTCTCTTCGGAATTGCAACGATAAAACTGTTTCTTTTTAAGCCAAAAATGTTAATACTGTCAAACCTGTCTAAAAGACTACCCAAGGGACAAAGAGAAAACATGGCCTTAATAGCCAAGTGGCCTTTATACACAGGTCAAATTGTGTTAAAATTTACCATTTAGGACCTTTTAAATGAGGTCTTATCAAGCAGATGGTCTTTATACTTGGATGATTAAGGCAGGTTTCACTGTATTGCATTTTGCTTTGTTCTCACGTCAATTTAGTATTCTGTTTGGTGGATGAAGGTCAAATTATGGTGGTAAACTTTGGCTAATGTATTGATAAGGGGAATAAATATGACCTTGACTTTGGGATATTACAGACACGGAGGATCCCGAGGGAACTAGGACTCCCCCACCGAGTCCGGTAGAGAAAGGTTTTCCTTCAGGTACAAACTCACACGTAACAAGACATATAATCACCTAGACTTCTCTGTATCTTACACAAGTCTGTTGTACGGGGCTAGTCTGTCTGCATCTCTCTAGACTATATATACTGACTTGTGTTCTGTTTGATGATCTGTAATTACCGTAGTGTGCTGTGAAGTTGCTGATTAATCAACTTGCTTGTTGATCCTTTTTGTTGCTGTTCTGTGTGAAATGTATCTATACTATCCTATCTGTACTCTGAGCTATGGATTCTCAGACTCTCTTCTCGATATATCCTTCTCATGAAAACAAACTAGATTTTGTGTATAATATTTGTGCTTCTCAAATAATACCTGATAATGCCTTTATATCAGTAATTCTCCTCTCATACATATGTCATATATACGTGCCCAAAAGTGCTTTCCTAATGCAATTCTTTTAACAAATGTTGTAATCTCTTAATATTTTATCTTGCTAATATTAAAAACAAACTGAACAGTTGTTCCTAAATTGTCCCTAAAACTAACCCACTTAAGCCTCAAGTCTTCAAGATTAGTCCAGTTTTTCAAAGCTTATCTTTGTCATAGTTTTTGCCCTTGGATCAGTACATGTATTTGAAATAAAGGTGGAAAAAAAAATCCTCATTAAAAGTTGTTTATAAGATAAAGAAGGAAACAAAAAGTCTTTTGAGGTTACTTCACCCTTGCGTACTGGAAAAATAAACATCAACCTGCAAGATAAAAGAAAAAAATAATAAGCAAAATTTAGAAATACATCAAAGATTTTGACAGTTTTTATCTTGCCAAATGTTTGGTAAGAGGGATAACTGCATGAAGTAGATATTTTCTAATTTTGACATTGATGCACATTATAGCACTATGAATGCTAGATTAAAAGGATATAATTATTTCTGTAGTAAATTAGAAAAATAAAAGATGAGTTTTGTGTTTGGCAATCATCTTAGTAGTACAGCTTTGCCATCTTCAACGTATTCATATATATATGAACAAGAAATGCTTAGTTGGCTGACGATTGTTCTTATCCTTTCACTTGCTGCTAATCACACCTCCACAGAGGAGAGTTCCGCTCTTGCTAGTCTCACTGAGACAGCAGATGAATACGAGGAGTACACAGAGGAGATTGAGGAAATTTACCAAGAGTCAGATGACAATGGTAAAACATGGAAAACTGTCAAAAAAATAACCACCATTACGCCGTCTGGTACGACTGAACGAACCGTGGTGATGGAAGGTACCAAGACTCGCACCGCTTTGTGTACAAGGGGACTTAACTCCAAGCGTTGTTGTTCTGCACATGTGACATTGTCATTAGCACGACCTGATGATAAATCTTGATGAAAACGTTTTTTAGAACTATAGAACAAAGAGACAATACCCTTGAGAAATTTTAACATTGTGTGTATATATCTTATAGTTGTTGTAATCACTTTCTCGTTAATATATTAACATTTCTTAATGTAACCAATAATAAATTTAGTACATGTGTATGCATTTGTTTGACAAAATGATCTGCATGACTTGTTATTTGAACGATACTTTACATCATATATGTATTTGCATGTTTTGTAGGTATGATGTTGTACTGTATATAAAGTGGAAACACAATAATGTTTTGATTCTTGATATGTAGGAACCATCAAAATTCAAGTTCAGCGATATTTATTTGCATATGTTCTTACCTTGTCAACTCAAAAATTAAAACAAAATACTTCAAATTAAATAAGGCTTTTAAAGCAGAGTTGGTTTAATATCAGTAGTTTGTAGATTTTATACCTACAGAAAGTTTAAGATAAATGTAACTATAACCACTGCCTAGAAATTATGAACCAATGTAGGAATATATTTGTCCTACCATTTTATAAACTGGTAGATCCTTTCTTTAACTAATCAGTAATTTGTGTATTCATTACCTGAAGTGTTGAGAGACAATCAAGAATCTATTTTAAGGTTTCATGTAGTCACTTCTTGGTGTTTTCTTTATAAACACATTTCTTTAAAGTTTTTCTTTTGGATCTTTAACAAATGATGTTTCAAAGATAATGAATTGGTCAGTAATGATTCAAAATATTTTAACTAAAGTAAATTCAGATAGATGTTCTTTTGAAAAATTCATGAATAATTCAAAATATTTCAAAAGTATGGATGCTCTTAAATGAAATTAAATGAAGCAAAGTCAGCAATAGTGATGATGTAAATTTCCTTGTTGCTATTTTACGATTCTTTTATTTTATGTAGCTTTTTCGGTTTCAGAGAAAGGAAATCTGGTTTTATAATGAAATAATTAATAGGACTTGAGACAGATTTATCCAAGGTATTAAGCTTTTCAATTTACTAATCTTTTTTTTGTCTCACTCTTGTTACTTTCAGAGCAAGTTGCACCAGATTCTGCAGCAATTGAGGCCTTAGCTGAAAGTTTATCCTTCGGTGAGCCCCCAAAGGAAGAGGCTCCCCAACCAGAGGAAACTGGTGTGTAGACTAGGATCCATGTTTGTTTGTCATTGTTGAGGCCCATTAAAGGGGCACCTGATACGTCAGTTGTTTTATGTGTAGTGGAACCTGCCAAGCTTATTTCTGTATCCATTAACCAGCAAAATTAATCGGAAAGTATTTATTGTAGAAATATTCATATCTACAAAAATGTTTGACCTGTAAACTAGAGTTTCAACCTTGTTTGGTTTAAGAATTGGACAAATAATTCACTGCAGGCAAAGAGCAGCACATCATTCCTTAGTTACCACTATGGCAACCTTAGAAACCATATTTCACACTGCCATTTAACCTCAGGGATTTTGATCTTACCCTGTGATGATGAAAAAACGTCCAATTTGACCATAATCATTCACAAAATCATTACATTATCCTTGAAATGTAACAGGAAAGGCCTGTGCTGTTAAAATTTGTAATTAATTTGTGGTGATATGACATTCTGGCAATAGAAATTCCTTCAACTGTACACAAGTCACTTGGATACATAAATCCATGACCTTTCGCTACATTTCGTTGTGTCAGATTAAGAAGGGCCAGAAAGAAGGAAACCTATGCACCTGTATATATATTATACCAGGTATACTGTTATCCTTATCAATATTGAGGGTGCAATTCTCCACATTTATATTAAGAGTCCACAATCTTTGAATATTTTTGGCTGAAGTATTTCGGTCAAGTATATATTTGGATAATGTGGCTTATTTAGCTACCAGAACCTTAGGCAAGTCTTAGCCTTAGAAGATATGGAAGGAATATTAGATATAAATGACGCCACTGAATTGACATTAGTGAAATATACACTCAGGTAAAGCATCATCCATGACATGACCGAAAAAAAAAAAAAAAAAAAATAGAAAAAAAAAATAGATTCATCACGTACAAGGCTGAAACCTAGTTAGCGCTAAATGAAAATTTTAAAAATGATTTCAAATTTCTGAAAAAAAGGTTGGGCAGGTTCCACATTTAAACCAATATACAGTAGATAAAATACACGTATACCAAGCAATCTAGACACATGATGAGGTGAGAGGAGTGCTGCTATACAGAAATGGCATAATATTATTATCAATGTTCGTCCCGTGCATGATTCTCAGAAAAAAAACATCCTGAGCTCAATCGCATGTTGTGTTCAATAGATCCACTTTACATTACGGTAGAAGAACTTGGACACCTCACAAGTTTTTTAACTTGCAATAGTCTTCTTTTTTCCATTTTGATAAATATTTAATATTGACAATGTTATTTAAGAAGTACATGTGTTATAATTCTATATGTCTGTATTCAATATTTAATGCCTAGATTTGCCATGTAGTATATTATGGGTGTTCTGCCATTAACTAAACTGAGATATTAGAAAGCTTATGGTTAAGGGTTTTATAACGATTAATAATTATATATCTCGCTCATTGTTAAATGTGTTAGCTGTGGTGTTCTATGTTATCAAGTGCAATGTTTGTACAATTATAGAAATTTTTAGATTTTTGTATTGTTATCCGGGATCAGTAAAACTATACAGAGATATTGCTTATCCAAATAAGAACTCTGACAAGAATTCTTCATATATTTTCGCAGCAAAAAAGTATCGATAAAAATAGTGGAAAAAGGTTTAAATCGTGGCAAAATACCCTAGGGTAGACAACTCATAACTATACTCTCTCTGGTATAAACATATATATGTTCTTGGCAGCTGGTCTAGTTACAGCAGTAGTTTCTATTTTTCCATAACAAATAATTTTTAACTGACTTCAATAATTAATTTTAAAAAATTTAGAGTAGAAGAATATATCACTGACGATATATTTCATTATCTTTGAAGAAGGCTTTGTTTCTGAAATAACTAATAGATTTTTTGCAGGTATTATAAGGCGTAACACATCTAGAAGGTGCTTAGATAGGTTTATTTCTGAAATTCGTCGCTGATTTTTTTAGCAATATCAAAGGTGCAAAATAATCAGAACATGAAATCCTAGCATGTAATCCTTTCCCATAAAATCTTAAAAGAAAAATATACAGAATTTCAGGAAATTTTGATTTCAAGAACAGAGCTGTTGATTCTAAATCCACCATGAAGTTCTTTCAGAATAGACATTTACTTTGAATGGAACAGTTTTAAAATTGATTACAGTTTCAGCTGTCTAGTGATTGCAGTGTTTGTGTCTTGATAACTAACTGTTTGACTGAAGTGAACATGTACAATATATACACTACAGTTCTGTCTGATCTGTCTTATAGAACTGCATCGGAAAAAAATACTGAAAAAAAATAACAATAGTTGGGCAAGAATGATTAATTATGCATATATGCTGGGTGTTTCTTTCGTAAAAAGAGAAAAGAAATACAAAAGATTAAAAAAAAAAATCTACATGAACCTGGATTGTTGGGTTGCTAATTTGTATTAAAAGTTAAATAAGGCTGTAGTGTATGTACTAGTGTTTGTTATTTATCAATGCGTTTGTGCCTCTATTGAAACCTACTTCAGTCAAACAGTACAAAGCTGCCTTCTGGATTTGTTATGACTGTTGACCTAGAGAATTTGAAATATATTAAATAATACCTGCAAATTTCATATATTATCTAGATATAAATTCTTATGATTAAATTACTTGTGTAAATGAAATTCTAACAAATTATTTATTTAAATAAATTGTATATTGATTACTCAGAAAAATATATAATCTAATAATTGATTATTATAGGCATGTAAGAAATGTTGCAAAAATAGATTTTAACATCTGAGAATTTTACCTAGATTTGACGCAATATGATTAGAGCTTATATTTATACATATTACAACAAACAAAATCTTGTCTAATGAAGTAGCAAGGTTTCACATTTACTATGAAACCTTATTATCTTGATTTGTTTCTGTCATAAACCTCTAACCGCTTTTAATGCACTGTTGTCATGGTAACCATTTCCAATAAAATTGGATATAGCAAATTTCAAAATTCATTGCATTGTTTTCCTCTTTTTGTTTTTCTTTACTTTTTCATTTATTTCTGCCCCATGAGAAACATTTGGTGATCTGCTTTTAATGTTGATTGAACGAATCTTAATCTCTCGTGCAATGAGTGCATTGAGGAAGTGCCGAAAGTCGAGTCTGCTGATGAAATTTGAGGAACAGTTACTTAGTCACAATTTTTGAGATTCATGACACCAGAAAAACAATTCGGAAAAAGGAATCTAGAAAGAAAACTCATGAAAAATAAGGAGATTATGTCTAAACATTACTTTTAATTCATGTTTGGCTCTTTAACGTCGAAAAATAATTTATTTTTGTAATTGTAAACCAAAGAAAATTTTGTAATTATAGACAAAAGGAAATTTTGAAATGTAACAAAATATTGAAACTTAGAATCCAAAGGAAATTTCTGTATAATATTTTAAGTTTAAAGTTGCCATTGAATATACTTTGAAAAATTTTTCGACCAAATTTTCTTTTTTTGAGTAAATGCTTGTTTTTTTTCCATGCTTTAGCAAATATCTATGACACTGCATGTTCGGTTGCTTTGAGCCATCCATTGTTAGAGGTTTTGTTGCACATGATTTCCTTGAGAATGATATACATGCTCACAGCAAGAGGGTCACACTTCGCAGGAAAGCAACAAAATCGAGAACGAGAAAGCATTGAAAAAATGCTATAAAGACGTTAAAACTTTTGAAAGTGACAAGTTAATGTTTTTCAACAGAGTAGTATCAATTATAAATCACAAGGCATTTTTATTAGAAAATATGATAAAAAAAAATTAAGAAGAGATTAAAATAAGAGAGAAAAAAACCAAAGAATATATTTCATTAGCAAAATATGTCATCTTCATTGAAAGAAGACTTAATTTAGCCAAATTTTTATTAAATTTAAAATAAAGTAATCTTGATTATCTAATGAGAACCTTGTAGCTCGTGTTAAGAAGAATGATATATGGCCAAGCTTATGTTTAATATTGCACAATATTGCACCATAGTGTTTGTTGTTAACATTTTCACATATTGTTCTTTCTTATCCCTCCCCAGAAAAAGAAACTTGAACGTTAAATTTGGTTATTGTTTCATATTTTATTATATATTATTTTATTTACAATTCTGATTTTTATCTGCATATTTTATTTGAAAATCTAGTTTCTTTTTCCCATAGATATTTTACCTATAAATCTTTTTTTTCGTTAGTAAACATTTTTGACACTGGAACCTTTTAGTAGATTCTATAGTTGTTTTTCTACTCTTTGTAGATTTCATGAAAGACCTGCTTGTTGTTTAATTTCTTACAATCCTTTCAAATATACTTTAAAAAATATTATTCAATCTTGGGAAAAAATAATTCCTTAAGTTGAATTCACAAAATTAATCACCAAAATTTTTTGTAATTAAAGGTGATATTCAATCTGTTTTATTTAATTAATATAAAATATTTTTTAAATCTTTACCCCACCTGTTTATTTCATACCTGGTAATGGATGTTGACCAATCAAATAATTTTCCAATTAAGCATGATATATTACCATTGTACTGGTGTCGTGCCCTAGCTGTTAGCATGTCAATATCTATATATGGTTAGCGGTGGAACGTTTTACCCTTATTTCATCAGCTTGACAAGAAATACTCGCACGAAAAAAAATGGAAATAAGAAGGGTCTCCGAATTAATGGTATATTACTTGGAAGCAGTGTAATCAAAACATTAAAAGCAGAATTCTCCAACTTTATTTTGTTTTTTTTTCAAACGTCCTCAATCTGTTGTGGCACAGTTTGTAGTTTTATTTATGTTTTTTTTTTTTTTTTTTTTTTCATTTATGTAATGTTCATGCTAGTAGTGTTCAATTTCAGTTTGTATGCTTGCAAATGGCGTGTAGTCTAGTATCTCATAAATCCAGATAGACAAACTTCACATACCTTATCCAATATGTCGCATCCAGTAACATCACAAGGATAATAGACTTATATCACAATAATTTAATCACAACCATAGAAGCATGTTTTAGTATGAATTGCTGCATTATCAGTATAAAACAGATACAAAAATAATAAGAGCATTTTGCGTAAATTTAACCATACAGAAATTATGTCCATTTTAGATAACAATGCATGAGTGCTTCCCCCTTTTCCAATCCTGATATTCCATATTTTTAGAAGCTAAATCCCGAAACTTGCTTTCAAAAACCTGTAGAGATATGTTAGTTTCTGTATAAAATATGATGCGCTTTGTGTAATATTTGCATGAGTTTGGCCATGTTAGTTTTCCCAAAGTGTGAAGAGTTTTAGAATGCACAAGAGTGATTCAGAAAAAAAATAAATCAGAAAGCGAGGCAATAATGATGAAATGTAGTGATGGTGAATTTAATTAAAGGGAAGTAACCACTTTCTACTTAAGGTATATTGTAAGAAATATAATATACTGCGTCAATTGAAAATTGAAAAAATGTGATAATTAAGAAGTACATGTACAAAGTCACACTCACTTACATACATAGGAGTAAGAAAGAAGAAATGTATGTCTGCTACACTCATATATACATTGATAATTAGTTGATAAGGCAAAGTCTAGAAATAGGCAGAGCCATGTAGGCGCTAAACTATTAACTATATGTTAAATAACTGTATGTCAATTAGTACTTGAGATGATTTATCAATTTTAGCTACTGAGTTTCTTAAGATGATACAAACAATCAAACTTAGGACTAAATGTAATATTTATGAAAGATGATCTATGGTGGAAGGTAATACACATTCAAGGTCAAAAGGTCAACTTATTTAAAATATCTGTAAAAGGAAGCATGTATAGACCTATAGGACATCATGTCTGCAGAGAAACATGGACTCTTGTCTCAAAATATCTCTGCAAGAAATGGAGTTTGAAAAAATACTTTTGCAATAAAACTGCCTAAACCATTGATCTGCAAGAAAATCAACATGAGGAAATGAATATGAGGGGTTGGACAGGGTATGTATTTACACTTTTAGATAAATTTACTAAAACCAGCACTTTTGTGTACAGTATAAAATCATCCAACCTTTTATCACAAATATTTAACACATAAAAAGAGCGAAGCTTAAAAATTGAATGGTAAATACTTTTAAACAGATCAATGTATATACCTTTCAATACTTGACAATGTGTTGTTCCGTTTGTATGGTGGTCTACTATGATATACCTGTATTACGTAAATGATAGTGAGTGAGTGATGTGGTCCTGTGATGTTTTTTTATTCTTTATCTTTTATGTCTTGTAGTGTTTTATAAGTTATCTATACTAGCTAATTAGCTTTCGTAAAACACATATAACTATATATTCAACACAATAATTAACACTACTATACAAATATATCTCTTCATCATCATTGCCATCATCCACAATTATCAAGTCATTGCCATATTAACCCAGGGGGAAATGGTAGCATCATCTCGCCATCTTGGGTGATTTTTTTTTTGCCTACCCAAGAGTGCTTGCTATCCATCGACTACTACTACTCTCAGCTAGTGATCAACTGCGATACTCACAGCATCTGAGCATGCTTTTGGGCCAATCTGGCTGTGCTTGACCTTCTAACTAGCGGAAAGCGTGGAAAAAAATTCATTGATACGATATTTCATATTTTATCTTGGCACTTTCTCGCAAATTTCAGTGTCTCCATATTCGGAAAGCGTTAGCCACCAAATGGTTACTGAGGCAGTGCAAGCAGATGTGGCTTCAGAGCAAGAGGTCATGCCAGTGACCCAGGGGTCAGAGTTCACAGCTCCTCCCTTGGATGAGGATGTTGTCGACGATCAGTTTGAATTCTTAGAGGAAGAAATTAATAAATCAAGTATTGAAACTGAACAGTATGTTGCAGGAAATTTAGGTACTGATATACCTGCAGTGCAGTCTGATCTTTCTTCAAGTGTTGATCCTGAACCAGATATGGGAAGAGTTGTTGAGTGTTTGAAGAAAGATTTAGTGAAGGAAGCCTCTCCACCAGAGCCTAAAAGAAGTCGATCCTCAAGTCTGTCTTCTTCCTCATTTTCATCATCTTCCCATTCTTTGCCTGATCATCATGTTGAGGAAGATGTTCCATCAGAACCATCACAGTACAAAGAGGTACCATCTGGAGAAGACAGATTTGTACAGGACAGTCCAAAGGAAACTGCTGTAGAAGAATCTGAATTGAAATCTGGTGTCATGGAGCTGGTTACAGAGGGAGAGAAAGAAACTTCTCCAATGGAGTCTAATATGGATTCATTTGATGATGCTGGTGGTGTTATTGGTACTGTTCCTGCCCAAGAAACTGTTCAAGAAACAAATATTGATGATAGTGTTCCTGAGACAACACCAGTGCAAGAAACATGCATTGATGATGTTGTTGAAACAAAACCAGTACAAGAATCATATGTTGACAATGTTGTTGAAACAACACCTGTGCAAGAATCATATGTTGACAATGTTGTTGAAACAACACCTGTGCAAGAATCATCTGTTGACGATGTTGTTGAAACAACACCTGTGCAAGAATCATCTGTTGACGATGTTGTTGAAACAACACCTGTGCAAGATTCATCTGTTGACGATGTTGTTGAAACAACACCTGTACAAGAATCATCTGTTGACGATTTTATTGAAACAAAACCAGTACAAGAAACATCAATTGACACAGTTCCAGGACCAGAGCCTGTGACACAAGAAACGACTATCGACGATTGCTTTGATTCTCTCACTAGTGCATCCTCTGCTGACCAACAAATTTACTCCTCAAAGGAGTCAGATTTAGATGACATTTTAGAACAAAATATTGGACATTTGCATCCAACTGAAATAGCAAGTGGAATCAAGGAACCTGAGGGTGTTGAGAAATACGAAAGTGGTGAGGAAGATGATAAACTTTCCTCATCTAGTTCTTCATCATCACATTCATCCAGTTCAGGCGAACATGACTTGCAACAGCCATCTGATGTGAGAGTTCAGTCACCCTTAGCTGATATTGAAGAGCATGTTGAAGAGTCAGTGAAGGAAGAACCAGTTGTTACCCCTGGTTCAGGTTCAGATTCTGCAGAACTTGTTTCTGCCCAACAGAAAGATGCTGAACCTGATCATGAGGAAGCAATAGAGGAGTTTGAAAGTCAGAGCAGTTCAAGTCACACCACTTACTCAAGTGGGGATGATTTGTCTTTACCTTCTGATTCTGAGGATTTCAAGGCTATGGGAGAAGATTATGTGGACAGAGGAGAACAGTATGAAGTGATGGAAGATCGAGCATCAATGGAGAGGACTCTTTCTGGCGAGGTTCAGACTGGGACACAGGAACCTATCGTGGAGGATGTGACAACGAAAGATAAAACTCCACATGAGGAATGTCAGCCTGGTAGTGATGACTTGGACATTGACGAACAAGCACTTGCAGTAGAGGTTTTGAGCAAGAAAGTGGAATCTTCTGTTACTGAATGTCAACCTGCTATAGAGGACCTAGAGGAAGATGAACAGGGAAAAGTATCTGTGGAGAAAATAACGACCAAGATTGAATCTACCGTCCAGGAATGTCAGCCTGCTATTGAGGACCTGGAACATGACACTGAACCAATGGTGGAATCTTTTGTAGACAGAGAGGAACAATATGAGGCTTCAGGTGACAGGGCATCTGTGGAGAGAGTCATCACTGAGACACAGTCAGAAGTTGAGGGCGAGCCAAAGCACACAAAACATGTAGCATTCGAGGAATCAACAACAACTGAGACCACAACCACGTGGGAGAGCCAGGAGTCTGCAGCTGAGGGGAAAGAGGAGTTAACTAAGGGTGAGTCTGGGGTGGTGGTACAAGAAAGGGAATCAGTGGAGGAAAGTTGTCCTCCCACAGAGGAAGGGGCAGCAAACAAGAAAGAAGGAAGTCCTCTAGAGTGGCGTTACCCAGGTGACTCTGAGGAAGGAGAGGCGGAGGGAGAAGGTATCTGTTTGGCCTGACATGAGTTTGACCCAGGCTTTTAGTGCTCCCAATACTATCAAACAAAACTGGTTCAATTCTCCCCAACACAAGACTTCCCCTGTAGGGTAATGATAGCCTGTCCTCTACAGACCGATAGCCCTCCATACACAGACCTACTAATTTAATTTTACCTTGGTTATAAATGTTAAAGTATGTTGGCTGAAAAAAAAAGCTTTTGATTTCAAGAGATCTGGCATGTGATCTTGAATGATAAATTCCCTTTGTTGTAACACTATATTCTCCACTCCAAAGCATGTTACATGTCCACATGCTGTTGCTTCCCCTTTATGAAAATCTCAAACAGCATGAGTGATTTGAAAATCAATGCAGCCAACTTTATCCCACATTACAGTGATGTATGTGGATCAAATTTTTGTTTAGAGAGAGTAAGGGGGAAAAAAAACAAGAGAAAAAAAACTCTTGACAAACCCAAAACCTGTCTTATATATACCACCATAATATTAAATATGAAGTCCCAAGAACACCCTTAGAACCTTTGATTAACAATTTAATGGAATTGATTATGGACCGAAAATGGTTTTTAAATCCATCAATATTTGAATATATCCCTCATTATTTATTGTTTCTGGTCTGATATATATTATTCCATTAATCTTGGTGCTAATAAAAAAAACACAACCAAAACTTAGAACAACTACTAGAATAAAAATAAAAAATGAAAGAGTCATTCTTTTACAATAGGACAAACCTAGAAACTGGCACTAAGACCAATCTATTTATACCACACTAGGATAAAATTCTCCTCAAACTCAACTTGTTTTCTCAAATAAGATTTCTAAACTATACCAAATGTCGCTCATTACTGGCTCTATGTGTCTGTTATCAAAATATGATAATCACTAAGATTGTGATTTAATCTTAATTTGTCCAATGTTTGATCGGAATTGATGAGGATGCTTACCCCCCAGAACACCTGGTTCTTTACACCCTATACTGATTAAGAAGTATCTATACACACTGAATTTATACATTATCCTATTGAAAGGTCAAATCCATTAGTCTACTGTGAGTGTTGACCACAATATCACACTCTACCATATAGATATATTCCTTCATTGGTTCTATTCCAATGATAGCATTGACTAACTTTTAGCTAAAAAGTACTGGTAATTAGATAATAAATCCCAGTGGTCAAATGACATCAATTTCAAAAAATATTTTTCCTTAAGTCTGTTACCATAATCTGTCTTGTGTGTAAAATATAATTCCTGAAACTGCACCCCACCACCAATCCAGCCACCCATGAATCTCCAACCCCCACCCCTATCTCATTTTGCCATGTAAAACATGTCAACTGCTAGTTCCGTGGCATTGAAGATTTTTGTTGTTATTGCTGTCAGTTTGTATGGTTTACATTTACATATACAAAGTGAATTTGATGTTTTGTTTGCCTGTGTGGGTTTGTTTGGTGAATGAAAGCACGTAGTGGTTTGTATGCCAGGTGGTTGGTTGTAATTATCTTCAAGTCAAGGTATTCTTAACTTGACAAACACATATAACCGTCTTGTAATATTTTCAAACGAATATTGAAAATATTTATAAACGCATACCAATATATACTTTATTTCCATATGTATCCATGTAACGGTACATAGAATAATGAATAATGCTTCATTACAAACGACAAAGTAAGACGGTGAAGTTGCATTTCTGAAAAATCACTACAAGTTATTATAGAAGGTGTCAGTGATATATCGTATCCAATATGGGAGAAATCATTGTCAAAAATCTTTAAAAACACTTAAAATTACAACACATGCAAAAAAAAAGAAAGATAATGCATTCAGAAGTCTCAGAAAAGAATGTTATAAATGGATTCTTTGCATGATATAATAATATTCATAAAAACAGTGTGTTGTACATATACAGCTGCAAAAAGATACGATTGGTATAGTAGTTGGTGACATGATCATGACATTTGTAGGCTATAAACACAGTTATGTCATGGCTGTTGCTCATTGCACATAGACAATTAAAAAAAAGGTTTCTTGTCTTCTTATCCAAATACATGAATCTTTTCTATGTCTTTTTGTCTCGTACATGGCTGAATATGGACATAATGTTCTCAGAATATTCATGAAAACATTCCTTTAAAATAAGATATACTTCCATCCATTACTGTAATCTCGCAATACAAATGGACATTTGATATGATAGGTAGGACATGTACACCTACATGTATAACTTGTACAACCTATTAGGCCCTGTATCTACTGTGTATCACTTATACAAACCTATATAGTGGATTGTAGTTGGTTGTGGTTATCTATAGTGTTTAGTCTACAATGGTGTGGTGCTATTCTGAATGCTCTTCATATTCATCCCCCATTTTATTTTCAAAAATAGCAATAATGCAAGAATTGATTGTATGCTAGATCTTTTCTTTCTAAAGTTCAAGATCAAGTTTGATTATGAAATATTTTTGATTTTTTTTTTAAAGATTTTTTTTAAGACAGTTAAAAAAAGAAAGTATGAAAATATGAACTATAAAGTATTCTTTTTGTCAGCAAAATGCCATGCTTAAAGCCAATTATTTGATAAGGATAACTTGCTGCATAAACAATTTTACCACTTTCGTAACATTTAAAGAAAACAGAAGCATCCTTGGAACCAATATTTGCTTCATTTTCAATGAAAACATACAACAAAAGAACATCATTTTAGAGTATCAGTATTCTGGACTATTGAATTGTAAACAGATATTCTTAAATCAATGAGCCAAATTATCATAACGATATTTTCTTTTCTGTGTCACAACAGTTATTCCCCTCGTGCCCTACCCCAGACAACACTCCATTTAATCATTCATTAATTATATCATTATTTTTATTTGTTTTGAACCGTAACCATTTTTGAAATAATTTTTCAGTTCAAGTTTGATTTGAATTTAAACTAACGATTACTTACAAAAAACCTTGCTTTTTATACCTAAATGACTAACTAACTAATTTTTCCCTGTTGGGAAATCAAGGTATAGCTAATATGATAGGTTTGGTGGTGGTCAGGGATGTTATCGTTGGTACAGCGATGAGGTTTATTGTATGTGCCATGCTTGCTTATTGAGAAGTGTTCCTGAGAGCAGATGTTTGCTTTACAGTGTTTGATTCAGATATACCAGCCGAGGAGACAAGATACGAGGAAGTTCTGCCCGATGGTACCATTGTCAAACACAAAAAGATCCGCAAGTTTACACGCCAGCCTACCTTAGACGCGGAAGATGAAGTGAAGTGTGTGGAAGTTACTGAATCAGAAGGTCCGATTAGGGAGGAAATTGATGTGCAGGAATCAGAAGAAATCCTTCCTGATGGTACAATTCACTCGTACCAGAAAGTAAGAAAACATTCCATCAAACATGTCCGTAAAAGTCTGAAGTCAGAGACAGGAGACGAGGAGGACATTTTCGAGGGCGATATAGCAATACCTGGTACAGATAGAGAGGACATCATCGAAACGTTTGAAGAACCAGCACGACAGGTTCAGGATGTAGAAACCATTGAGGATGTACTGCCCGATGGTACAAAAATTAAAAAGCAGATAGTCTCCAATCGGATGGTACATCGCGTCCTCACCCATCACCAGTCAGTAGACGAAGGAGGCGAAAAAAGAGAAGAAAAATATGAAATTGATGAAATCATTCCAGGCACTGAATCTTGCTTCATCGAAGGTGATGAATCTTCATCATCATCCTCTGGGTCCTACACTGACGATGAAGATGATGAGGAACTTGGTGCCGAGATTGAAGCTAGCCTTGGTGAGGTAGAAGAAGTCCTCGCAGATGGTTCTATCATTCGTAAGCGTAAGATAGAAAGTCATGAAACAGTCAGAGTCAAATCGCCATTCGGTAACATTGACGAAGCTGAAGTTTCTAAGACTATCACTGAAGAAAGATACATCCCGAGCCCACGATCGACATCTCCAGTGACCGTGCAAGATCAGGAAGACTTCCGTGATATGGCTAAGGATGTCGTTCAGAGGACAGTCAGATCTGCCCATATTGAAGCAGTGCAGAAAGGTGATGAGATAGAAACAACCTTTGATAAAACAGAGGATGAAATGAAGGCACCATTTGGGCATTCACTTCCGGAGGCAGCAGAAACAGGTAACAATTAAAGCTTAGGGTGGAGGTACAGTGGGCTTGGGCTCGAGTTGTCGGTACTGTAGTCGGCAGTTGTGGTCTGTTAGTCATCAGTGTTGTTGTTTTCAGGTCATTATCATGAGCTTTATCTACATAATAGTCTTTTTGCAGTGAGGTGGCTCCAATTTGCAAAAGAAATGAATTTGAAAAAGAGATAAAACAGAAAAAGAAATCAGGAAAATTGTTATGAAAAAAAAAAAGATATTGCAAAATTTTCAAAATAACAATAAAATGTTGATTACATTAGAGCATCAGTTAACAGCAAAACGCTAGTATTGTACACTTACCAGTCAATTATTTTGATGGAAACTAATTAAAAAATTTTTTTTTAGTTATACAAAAGTCATGCATATGATTTTTGACACTTTGGAATGACAGATTTGGAGACCATGCAAATAAGCTGCACTAGAGGGTTAAGGAATATTATCACTTCTATACTCAAAATTAACCATGGCGTCACATATATAGTTATGCAGATAAAATCAATGCCTCATTAGGCACAATGAAATGTATTGGAAGATATATATTCATGGATAGTTTTCCAGGGATTATATTTTGTGTTCCATACAGATTAATTGCCATAGTAAATGTAATTGTTGGGATAGTGACAGCTTGGTGAAATATTCAGGTTTGGATTTTCCTGTTAGAAAGTCTGCAGGTGGTTTCTGTAGCAAGGTCAAGGTCATGTATGTTTTGTAGTCATCAAAGTCAAACATGTGTTACCTAATATGGTGATAGTGTGGGCTTCATTTGTTATTTAATGTGTTATAAAATTGTTATTGCCAGTGTAGAGATATGTAGCTATGCATAGGTCATGGCCACCTAGACATTTTGAGATTGATTAAAAATATCTCGTAACATATTTTCAAGGTTGTGTTTTGGAAGTTTAATTTGTTTTGAAAGTATTTCTATGTGATTCTTATGTCGTCGACATGTTTGTTGATGTTTGCTCAAGGTTTTTACAGGGTTGTTGAATCTTAATTCATCAGAGGTAGAATCTTTAAGGATGGGTAGACTGCATTTCTTGCTGGATTTATAGATGATTAGAAATGATATTGCATGTATTCTTATTTTTATTTTGAATAACTTATTCTAATAGAGATCTAAAACAGCTAAAGAATACTTAAATTGTCCCTATCATTCATATAACCGGTACCTGATGTTCAATTCAGGTACAAAATTATTACTCAATCAACTCCCATCCAAGTCTTGAGACAATGTGGTCTGTCTTAAGAAATCATTGTGGAGATTTAAATATCATACAACAGCCAGATTAACAATTAAGATCTTAATTAATTATTTAATTTGTGAATACCAACAGTGAGCATATTAATATCTGTACTAAACATTTAAAACAAAATGACAGACACAGAACCCTCCATTAGTTCCTTACACTGAAAACCTCCCTATAATCTTGTCTTATCTTTCTGTTCTTTTGCCTGTCTTTCCAAATGTCTTACAACTTAACGTGAACAGGTGAGAGATAGATTCATGCATTGAAAGTTACAAGTTGTCATTGTAAGATTGATATATGCATGGTTAAGAAATATATGTTCTGTCAATACAGATCAGAACTTTACAAAAGAAAACAAAAGCAAAAAGTTAGGGAATGAAAAGATAGAATGTATACTTTGACTTTTATAAGAAAATTTTTGATAGAAAGAAGACGGGGGAAAAAATTTGAATGATAGTGTCTTAAGTTTAAAAGTTTATGATTGTCAATATTTCAGACAATATGTATTGTTAAGCATAATAGCAATGCCAAACAGACAACTATTATTTTGAAATGTTCTCTAAAAAACCCAACACATCACTGGGTCATAAAAATGTTTGATGTATATGTACAACAGAGTGGAAGGAGCTGGAAGAGAGTGGCTTCACTAAGCGGAAGGTTAAAAAGGTCACGTACGATCCCCACCAGCCCACCGTCTTCGGTGAATCAGATTTCCGAGGTAGTCTTATTACGTTTCTATTGCCTCAAGCGTGCAACATTCTGGAGTGGTGTTTGCTAGAGTCTTTCATAATTTCCCAAGTTAACTAATCTATATTAATTAGAAGAATGAGTGTAACGAGCCTGCTGTTGATGACATGAGGATAATCAGCATGTAGTCGAATGTCCTCCGTAAAAGTCTATATAGAATTAAATATATAAATTATATTATAAATTCAATAGCCTACATCGAAGAATTTGAGCAAATGAATCAAGCATGTTTATTGAAATGTATAATGGCGATGTACTGCATTTGTAAGCAGGTTTATTTTATAGATATTAATAGAAGATTTATGCAGGTTTCCTGTTAATTCCAATAATTAAATGATAATTGCTTGATTTTTGATACCCTAGTGAAGAAACCACATGATTTTGTGGTTGGTATTTTATGAGTACATATGCGCCGTATTTCATGGAAACAAACTTTTTGCTATGCAGACGCTTAATGATGCTCCATCGCTGACAAATCGTATTTTTCTCTATCAAAAACAGGAGCAGACAAATTAGTATTTTTCTGCAATTACAAATTTGAAATGTTACTCACTTTACATCATTACCAACATTGAAAAGTTTGAACTTCTAATTTTACTTCAAGATAAAATATCAAAAATAATTAATTGCATGCCAAAAAAATTCTGTGGCACTTTGTCCTATATGAAATAAAGTACTAATTGCGCATGCGCCAAAAGCAAAATAGATTATTTTGTATTATTTATTATGTTAATTAGACATACAAATACACAATTAAACATCAATTATTTTTCAAATGATGTGTATTGATTATGCTCTGTCAGCGATGGAGCAAATTTGAAAATTGTACGTGCATATTTCGGATTTTTGATATATCCAGAAAACATATTCATTGATATATATATTGCTTCAAATATTGCGAACATAATACTATTAAAAGTAAACAGAATTCCTTAGTACTTTGGCTGAAATAAATTTTAACAGATATTGATTGCTCACCCTTCTATAATAGATAAAATACTTGCCAAAAGACTTGAAATATGCTAATCAGACCTCTAAATTCTTCCCTGTTACACAGTTATGCCCCTTTGTAAATCATGCTGATGATCGACATGTATGAAATATATAGAATTATATCCCGTAGTTATTTAGCCAATCTGCATGCCGTTGTTTTTATATCGATAATTTCTGTTATGCTTTAGTTGCATATTTTAACATGGATTGTGTGAAATAATATTTGTTATGATACATATTTTTTGGTTTATTCTGTAATATTGTGATGTTAGATATGAAGGATGTTTCCTTCTAGTATACAGCATGTATTTTAACAACTTATTGAAACCTTCTACTTTGTTATGGTAGACATTAAAAAGATAATAAGCAATAAAACCTTTTGGGATCTTATCCCCAAAACACATTTGAAAAGATTCCTCTGAAAGAATTATCATAGACACTTGCTACTGGTAAAAAAAAGTTTTTGAGACATTCCCCTAAAGTGCACAAGATCTGCCATTTTGAATATTTCAGTGAGCTCAGAGCAGACGTCCTCTGATACACCAACTATAACTATCACAGAGGACCATAGTGTTCCTACAGATGAGGACGATTACGTTTCCTATTTTGGGATTAAAACAAGTGAAACAGGTTAGATCACTCTTGACACCATCTTGTGTCTGTGTTCTGTAGTTCCTCTTTATGGGCACTGCCTCTGAACTGTTGTGCTGGTGTGTATATCCATTGATATTGTCTGTCCTAGATCTTCTGTTCAAAACTGTGCAGATATTGTATGTCTATGGCCCACATCTTTTTAGATGCTGCAATCTTGGATGATAGTTTTCCGTTGTGACATTCTTTTAGATTCAGTGTTTGTCTATTGTCAGTATAATTCGACTGGGTGATGTGTACTGTGATTTGCTAGTCTTAATGATTTGATTTGCGACATGCTTCAGCTAGAGTTTTGACCAAATGATACTGGATGATGCTCTCTTCATTGGCCCGAAAACAGGCTATTTAGTTCTGAGTATGACACAACTGTTATGTCCTCTTGAAAGTGTCATTGCATCATAGTACGTAGTTCTGACAGTGTGTTCTGGAAATTGCTATGTTATTCCCCATGAATTAGTCTTAATCTTAATCCCAGTTATATGGTTTTGGTACCTTGCCCTAATTTGCAATTGGTAATTTTCACTGACCCAATATATCTGTCCCTGGTCCAATATCAAAAGCCATAGAAACACAGGGTATTGGTTACTCTCACTGTCCCAATATATGTCTCCTTGGTCCAAAATCTAAAGCCATAGAAACACAGGGTATTGGTAACTCTCACTGTCCCAATATATGTCTCATTGGTCCAAAATCTAAAGCCATAAAAACACAGGGTATTGATATTTCTCACTGGTCGAATATATCTCTCCCTGATCCAAAATCAGAAGCCATTGAAACACAGGGTATTGGTAACTCTCAATGGTCGAATAAATCTCTCCCTGGTCCATTATCAAAACCATAGTAACACAGGGTCTTTGTAACTCTCACTGAAACTATATATTTTCCTAGTATCTTTAACCATAGAAACACAGGGTATTGGTAACTCTCACTGTTAGAATATATCTCTTCCTAGTCCAAATTCTAAATTCATAGAAACACAGGGTATTGGTAAATCTCACTGGTCGAACATATCTCTTCCCATTATCTAAATCCATAGAAACACAGGGTCTTGTAACTCTCACTGAAACTATATATCTTCTCAGAATCTATAACCATAGAAACACAGGGTATTGGTAACTCTTACTGAAACTATATATCTTCTCAGTATCTTTAACCATAGAAACACAGGGTATTGGTAACTCTCAATGGTCGAATATATCTCTCCCTGGTCCATTATCAAAACCATAGAAACACAGGGTCTTGTAACTCTCACTGAAACTATATATCTTCTCAGTATCTATAACCATAGAAACACAGGATATTGGTAAGTCTCACTGGTCGAACATAGCTCTTCCTGGTCCATTATCTAAATCAATAGAAACACAGGGTCTTGTAACTCCCAATATATGTCTCCCTGTATGTACAGTCATTACAGCACAGGGTCATAGTAACTCTCCCTAGACCAATATATAGTCTAATTACAAGCACCGGATTTGCATAAAGTGTTGTCCATGTCCATGCCGTCTTCTCCCCTCCCGTCATGTCATGTCCTTTACGGTATCATACGAAGGCAGGGGACTTTATGTTTACACACATTTCTAGTTTTAAGTTAAGGTCTGTCACATTACACAAGGTTTCTATTATTCGATAGGAGGGGATGGTATTTGTGCTTATCATTTCTATTCCTGTCTTTCCGTGGTGTAGACCCTCTGGTCTTGGGATCACTTGAGGTGTTTTCAGGAATATCACAGATTTGTTCTGAGTTAGATTTCACTGTTTATTTTCTGCTTCACAGGGAGTTCTAGTCATCTCCTCATTGTCTATATATCTGACAACTTGTGTGTGTATATATATATAGTGTGTGGACCAGTGGTACTGTATTGATGGACCTCATATATACGATATATATATCTAACCCTCATGATTCCACAAGTTTTGTATTGTATTGGTGAAGTTGATTCAGTGTCGTAATTCAGATGGATTCATGTTTCCTTACGAGGAAAATATTTATACGATTTTATAAAGAGCGAGAAAGGTACATGAACTAAAGGGACAAATAGCAGGAAAAGAATTATTTTTTATTAAAGGATAATGAATTTGTATCTGCCAACATAAATTAAAACCAGCATACTTTGGAGAAAAAACCTGATGAAAAATGATTAAAATTGGTTATCAAAAATCCTCCGCAACATTGTATTCTAGAGGGATAACTTGAGATATTATCTTTGATTTTTTTTATATTAAAAAGGTTATGCTAGCTGAATTGACGAATATTAATTCACCTGGATGAAATTCTAGTTTCATTGGTGATAAAAATTTCCTGAAAAATTAACAATTTTAGGTAACCTGGATATTGACATATTTTAATATGATAAAAGCATTGCACGAGTTTGAAAAATTAAGTTTGTACTAGAAGATGTACTTATTTGCAATACGGCATTATTGAGTTCGTAATAGCTAGCATAAGCATGCTACAATTTCATAAATATTTTCCTTTCAAATTGTTTGTAAAGCATGTATTTATCATGTAATGACCACAATGTGAATTTAGTTTTGGTAGCTTTCTGTGATAGAATATAAATATTGTACATCTGTTTAACGTATAGTTAAAAGTTGATTTTGAAGAAACTAAAAATATACATAGTCTGTTATATGTCTTGATGGTTTCATTTGTCTAGTCATAGTTAATTGTAACATACAAGAACTGTTCTTAGCTAGCTATAAGCTTCATTTGTTGAGGAACAAATTGAGAATTTAAGATATTTTCATTCACAGAAATCCTCATCATTTAGATAAAAATGTTTCATTGCATTTCTTAATTTCAGCAATCACCTGCATTGATTTCTCACTTTTTTTGCCATATTATATATGTAATACTCTCTTTCTGTATAGAAGAAGATTCAGCGTTCCAAGACAGTGCCTACCCTGAAGACGATACAGGTAGCCATCTTGTTTATAAGCCCGCAGCAGGAACATTACTTCGGCACTCTAGTTAAAACATGTTACCCTAGCCACTCACTCTGTTTCAGCGCCTGTTATAGCGTGTATCCCAGTGTTCCCCGGCATGTCCTGTAACATACACTCAACACTGCCATAGTCGCCGCCATTTCACAAAGTCCACGCCTAAATGCTAATTATTCTTTTGTGATCTAGAGTTACCTCCCTTGGACGTTGGTATTTAGATGTTACCTCATCTTTTTCAAGGAGAAAATTGTTTATTTTTCACACAATTTTGATGATGAGGTTACTAAATAATCAGTGCCAGCTTACTATAGAAGATAATTCTAAGAAAACGACACTGATGGAAAATGTTTCACGATTATTCCACAATCTTTTTTAAAATATGCTGGAAATCTAACAAAGGTGAAAGATATGGTACAGTTGAAAAGTTCAAGGTCATTATTGTTCGATAAATTCAAAAAAGAAAATGAAATGGACTTTATTAGATGGTGGAGACCATATGACAGGAAGTTGATTTGTGCGTTTTTCATTTACTAAACAAGGTGTTAGGTTCTGAGTACAGTGTGATAAAGGGTGTACAATATTATGTAGAGGATTTCTCCGTGGCTTTTTGTAGCTTTGAAAGTTTGATCCTCTGGAGGTAGGGAACATATTGGACAGGATTGACCAGGGAGAGGTCTGGCTGAAGTCTTGACCGCTAGCCTTCTTATCTCACCGGAAAACAGCTGCAGATCTGTCGCTAAAGTATCTCATATGGTGGAACACTTTTATTACCATATATAACACCTTGTTTAGTCCTAATACTCATGATTAATATAGCGGAGATTATAACATGATGTTTGTTTTGCATTTTAAGGGGAGGAATGAAGCACCCGTATGAATGAAGTTTAAAATATATAACTTTGTATCATTTAAAATTGTTTATTAGTTTAACAGCCCAGCGTCTCCATATGTAGCCCGATGTCTGTGTTGTGTTTCATATTGGATGTGTAACAGAAGTATACCTGTATTTTGAATTCAGTGTAGATAAGTGTAATGCCAGCATATTTTCAGTGTAGTTAGTGATAACACCAATGTTTAAGTGTAATACCAGTGTTACCAGTGTAATATAAACAATGTATGTTGATGTAACACAGGTGTATTAAGTTACTACACAATGTCAATGTCAATGTCAATAGTGTAGCTGAAATATTAGTACTGTAGAGTAAGATCAATGTTACACCAGTATACAGTGTTTATGCCAATGACAGTAGAATATCTACCAGAATTACACAAAGAAATACAGCTGAATCTTGTAATATCTTGAACACAAAGATAGATCCAATATAATTGAAGTATTTTGTTGGTCTTGGTTCAGACTGATTATTTGAACTTGCTAGGCAGTAACACTAAGATAAGTTGAGGTTTCTTCAAAATGACAAGGTTCAGCTGTATTTGGTTTTTCACCTTGTATTAATTAAACAGCATTTTAGTGTAACTTTACTGTAAATATCAGTTAAGGTGCATCTATATATTGTGTGACTTCATTAGTGTAACACTATAGCGTTCAAAACTAACATTTTAGTATTAAAATACTCACTGACGTTCTGTTTCAGTCATGCCATTCGTAATCTAATACTTAAAACTGTTTTGCATGTACTTGTCTTGAGTTTCAGAAGTTACATAGTTTGCAGTGAAAATATGAAATATTAACATTGTTTGATTTTTAGCTGAGTTGTATCCCAGTCCAGAAATAATAGGTCTTTTCGTTAGCCCTACCTATTTTTCAGTTTCCAGTAATCACTATTAATCAAAGACTTTTTACAAGCTAACAGGAAGGCCAGACCAGCTTGTGTAAGGTAACTGGCTTTTTCAGAAAGAAAAGACAACTCTCTTTTAGTTTTCTATTACTAGGGGAGATAACTATCACTTCCATAGGTTTACTAATTCACTAACATGTGTTACCTCCCTTGTCTTTTAATGCTGCATTGTGGGGAACTTTGGTGGATGGTTAATCAGCTCGTAGTGTAGATGTAGATGTAGAGTCATCTGACAAGCGTCGCAGTGTGGCTGAAATTGTTCAAAAATTTGAACCTGGATCCAAGGAATCAACAACGGTCACCACTGAGAGGTTCACAGAGAGTACTGCGTCCGCCGAGGAGATTTCATTAAAAGAGGAAGTTGCAACTAGTTATGCTGAAGAGACAAGTGTAATGGCACAATCTTTGGAAGAAGTTGTATCTATGGAAACGGTTTCAAGGGAGAAAGTTTCGACCAAGACTTTTGAATCTTCCAAAGAACGAACATCTTCAGCATCAACTTTCGTGGAGACAGTTATGGAACCCGAGTTCAAAACTGTCCAAGAGAGTGGTGAATGCCTACAAAGGTCTTATGAACCATTTGAAGCTATAGAAATTAAGAGACAACAGACCTTAGATGGATCATGTTCATCTGAGGAAGAGGATCTTCCTCCTCCAATTATGCGTAGCATTAAACCAGTGGCAAACATCGTTCATAAAATGGAAACGAAAATTGAAAAAATTCGTCAGGAAGTCCGTAGGGATAGTGTTTCAGATAATGGTTCAGTGACAGATACAAAACCATCAGAAGATGAATTCATTTATGAACAGAAAGAAACTGAAAACTTTAGAACCCAAGAGGCTGGGCCAAATGCTGCTGTTGCTGCAGAAGAGGAGGAAGAAGATGAGGATGATTGGGAAGTTGTTGACAAGGATGAAATAGAAGAATATGAGGAAGAAGCTGTCCCATTTAGTCTTCCATCTCCTCATGAACAGGACGCATCACTGACGGAAGAATCCTTGGAAGAACCACACTTTCAGAAAGTAATAAAAACAGAAGAACATATCATTGAAAGAACAACTGAAGACAACCAAACCCAACATAGTGTTGAGCAAATACATGAGGAAACCCATGAAAAGTCCCAAACTTTTCAAACGGAACAAAAGTCTTATCAAGATTTCTCATTTACAAAAACTGATAGTGTCGAGACTAAACAAAATGGACATATCATACAGGAGAGTTATAAAGAACATTTATATAGGACACCTGATCAGCCAATGGATGTGGATGACCACAAAGAAATGGTTTCCCCATTGCAGGAAGAGAGAATTGGCCTCCAGGACGAGGAGGAGGATGAACTAGCTGATCTAAGCGATTCTTCAGCTGGAGATACGATAGAAATCGCCGACAATGGCTCAGACAGAAGTGAAATTGAAAGTCCTATTGAATTCAAGCAAGACAGGCTTGAACAGAGTCTGAAGGCAGAGGAAAGGGAACAGACACTTCAGACAGCTAGTGAAATCACTAAAGATGTCGAACAAGAATATGTTTCGGTTGAGCAACAACAGTCGGCAACTCAAAAAACGGAACTTTTCCAGGTGCAAGAGTCAGATCTTGTTATGGGTTCCGAATCTTTTACAGTCATCCCTGATGAACAACTTGAGGAAATTAGGGAAAGTAACATAGATAAAGAAACTGATCAGGAAGTCCCAAAACTTCCACAGGAATATGCCTCGTTTTTCGAACAGGAAGTTGTCGTCAAAGCTTCAACAGAGGAGATGTCATTCGCGGCGGAGGATAAAATTGACGAGGAAAAGGTAGAAACCATACAAACAGATGAAATGATGTCCGAACAAATCCAAAATAATGTAAACAAAGAAATTGCATCGTTCTTAGAACAGGAAATAGTTGTGGAGGCTACAAAAAGTACTGAAGTAACAACAAAAGTTGAGGAAATACAGGAGGAGGACGACGAGGAGGAATATGAGTCTGAATGCGTGATGTCATGGGAGGAATATCAATCCCAAGATTTTGCTCAGACTAAATCTGATCACGAGGAAGAACCTGAAGCTGTAACAGTTCAGGTTATTCAACAGGAACAGGATGTCAAACAGGAGAGTATCGAGCACACGGAACTCTTTACTACAGTAAAACAGGAGGCTTTTACCTTTGAGGAGACCACTGAAATCAAACCAATTATGTCGGAAAGTAGAGAATCTGTAGATAGTTTAAAAGACGATTTAGAGGATAAAGAGAATGTAGAACCCGTTAAGGAAATTCATGTAGCTACCAGAGAGGAAACAACTGTGTACAGTAATGTAGGTTTAATTGAACATGTAGAAACTGTTTCTGAACATCCCACAGCGGAAACACTTGAAGATGAAGATAAAGAAAACAAGAAACCAGACCAGGATTTATTTTTGGAAGCAAAAGAGATAAAAACCATTCATGATCAAGTAGAGGCTGTCTCTCCTCTTGAAATCATTACAGATGATGTTCATGAGACACAGTTTATCCCTGCTGAAAAAGCTGCGGAGCTGGAACATATCTCTGAAAATCTTGATGAAGTACCCCAAATCCATACTGATGAACTTCAAACTTCTCCTGATCAAGAAATTGAAGTGGAAGAAATGATTGTGTCAACAGATTTAAAGCGTGACGAGGCAGTGCCCGCCAGTATTTTTACTGCCCCTCCTCCACCTCCACTATACGACGACCATGAATTCTCCTCGGAGTCGGAGGGAGATGAAGAATGTGCACAGGATTCTGAGGAAGAAAGCGAGGATGAAATACAGGTTGTTGTCTCTACAAGACAAGTGGATATGCAGGATTTCGCAGGTAGTAATATTTATGATGAACAGCTTTCTGAAGAAACCCACGAGCAATCAGTAACGGTTGACAAAAGTGAACAACTTGATGAAGTTCATGAGAGTGAAGATAAACAACCGGAGCAAATTCAGGATGACAAACATGATAACAAATATGAACAGGATGAGCAAATTCAGGATGATAAACATGAACAACCTGAACATGTTCAGGATGACAAATATGAACAAGATGAACAAGTTCTGGACGACAATTATGAACAGGATGAGCAAATTCAGGATGATAAACATGAACAACCCGAACATGTTCAGGATGACAAATATGAACAAGATGAACAAGTTCTGGACGACAATTATGAACAGGATGAGAAAATTCAGGATTACAAATCGGAACAACCTGAACAAATTCAGGATGACAAATATGATCAGGACGACAAATATGAACAGGATGAACAAATTCAAGATGACAAACACGAACAACCTGAACAAATTCAAAATTTCAAATCTGAACAGAATGAAAAGGTTCTGGACGACAAATATGAACAAACTGAACAAATTCAGGGAGACAAATATGAACAGGACGACAAATATGAACTGGCTGAACAAATTCAGGACGACAAAAATGAATTGGCTGAACAAATCCAGGATTACAAATATGAACAACCTGAACAAATTCAGGGTGACAAATATGAACAGGACGACAAATATGAACAGGCTGCACAAATTCAGGATGAACAATATGAACAGAATAAACAAATTCAGGATGACAAACACGAACAACCTGAGCAAATTCAGGATTTCAAATCTGAACAGAATGAACAGGTTCTGGACGACAAATATGAACAACCTGAGCAAATTCAGGATTACAAATATGAACAGGATGAACAAATTCAGGATGACAAATACGAACAACCTGAGCAAATTCAGGACATCAATTATGTACAGGATGAACAAGTTCTGGACGTCAAATATGAACAACCTGAACAAATTCAGGATGACAAATATGAACAGGATGAGCAAATTCAGGATGACACATTCCAACAACCTGAACAAATTCAGGATGAACAAGTTCTGGACGATAAATATGAACAACCTGAACAAATTCAGGATTACAAATATGAACAGGATGAGCAAATTCAGGATGACACATTCCAACAACCTGAACAAAACCAGGATGAACAAGTTCTGGACGATAAATATGATCAACCTGAACAAATTCAGGATTACAAACATGAACAAGATGAGCAAATTCAGGATGACACATTCCAACAACCTGAACATATTCAGGATGACAGATATGAACAACTTGATCAAGTTCATGATGACAAATTTGAACAGCCGGAACAAACGACTATGTTTGGAGCCCAAGAAAAAAATGCATTGCAAGAATCAGGAGTTCAAGATTTGGATCATGTCCCTGCTGGAAAGTTTGACGGAGAAGCTTTAAGAGATGAAGAAGAGGAAGAAAAAGATGATTTAGATGAATTTATAGCAGAGACAAAACAGGGCGAGGATGACGCCGATTTATCAGACCATGAACAAAAGGAATTTGAAAGTCTTGAAATTGAAATTGCGAAAGAAGAAAAGGCACTGAAAGAGGAGAGTGCGGCTCTCATTGAATCTCTAGAGGAAATCAAGGATGATATTATGGACTCGGATGATGAAGGGGAAGAACTAAAAGATGATATGGATTCAGAGGAGGAGTTCGTATCTGACGAGGACATTCCCGATCATGACGAAAAAGACGCTACAGATGAACCCTATGTTGAGGATAGGAGATCACCCCAAGCAGAACACATGCCAGAGAAAACAGATGATGAGCTTTATAAGCCTGCCCAACAGGTGATGCCTGATGTGTGTTCCTCATTGTCTGATGAAGACCTGGTAGAAAAACCTGTTAGAATATCTGTATCACAGGATTCTTTTGATAAAGATCGTCGCGAAAGTTACGATAAAGATGCCGATGTTTTCAAAGAAAGTGAACGATCGCCAGTAAAGGAGACATCTGCAGCCTTTTATGATGATGATGAAGACAAACAGGAAATAGAATCATCTAAAGATGATTTTCGACCAATCTCTGACATACAAGAACCAGAGCCGCAAAAACCAACGTCATACCAGGAATTCACACCTCAGGAAACAGATGATGATGATGAACAACATGATCAACATCTTTACCACGAGGACCGGCATTATGAGCAACATCCTTATATGGAAGATGACGAAGACACACTCACATCTATAAGGACGTAGAGGAAATACAGGAGGTTAAGCAAGAAGAGAAGCCATTCTTTCCGCATCATCAAGTGGAAATAAGAAAACAATCTCCATCAGATGAGGAATACCCAGACATTGATGAGGTCGAAGGTCATGAGGATAAATCTCAGTATACAGGAGGTCACTGCTGAAGTCATTGAGGTGATTGAGGGGGATGATGAGGTAGACGATGGGGTTGTAGAAACCACGACAACCACTGTATACACTGAGGAAAAGCAAGAAGGTGACTTGCATACGGAGATTATCCGTGAACACACCACGACAGAACGCACATACACAATTACAGAAATCCTTGATAAGGATGGCCAGCCAATAGCAGAGCTAAAAGATGAAGACATTTTAAGGATCACAAAGGAGAAACAATATATAGATGATATTTCGAAAGAAACTGACGATAAACAGACTGATGATTTAGATGATATGGATGAAATGCAAGTAGATCGAAAGGAATTCCGCGAGGAAAAAGTAAGGGAGATAATCAAACAAGATTCAAAAGAGATATCAAAACAGGAGGAAACGCATGAGCTACTGCAACAGGAGGAACCAGTAAAGACAACAACACAAGAGGAGGAATTTGATGCATTTCTCCAGGAAGAACAGGCAATAGATCGATCAGAATCAAAAGTAGAGAAAATGTCCGACTCCATTGAATATAAACAGCCAATAGATGACGAAAAATCCGTACATGTCTCTGATTTTGAGCCTCCAGATTCAAAAGACACCGAGCAGCTAGTAGACACGGAAATAGAAAAAGTAACTCAAAGGGACAGGTCTCCCTCAGAATCTGATTCTGATGCCGGGCTTGGCATCGAGGAAGGATTCATAGATAGAACGGAGGAATTCATCTGCATCACACGTACTGGTGATTTGTTCGAAAAGGAACATAAAAGTGGAGACCGTTCTCTTCAACATGAAACTCAATTCCCTGATCACATTTTTGATCCCACCACTGGATTCTCACAGGGATCATCACAACCAGATGACCTTCTCAATGGTCCTCATGAAGATGCAATGGCTCAAGACGAAATGGGGGCTGAGCCAGCAGAGGATGAAACAGAGGACCATGCACAGGAATCGTCAGAAAGCACAGACGATCTTGTTATTTCCCGAAAGCTCTCAACAGCACAAGTTGATGAATTTGAACATGAAATTAGGCGTGAACAAGAGGAATTAGATGAAATCATTAGGTCAGAATCAAAAGTAGAACAGGTTACTAAATCGGAACACACTTCAGAACAAATCATCCAATCAAGTCACGAGGAGTCTACAGTGAAATCCTCATCATTTCTGATGGAATCAAAAGCATTTACATCCACAATAGCTTCAAGCGAGCATGGTACAGATACACCTAAGAGTACAGATGAGCGACCTCTTTCACCAAGCTCGTATACTCTTGAAACTGATACTGATATCGACGAGAATACCCATGTTGAGGAAATCGCTATGGATATGGAGGAAAGGGAAGAGCCTGAGGGTAGAATGTCAACTGACATATCTCAACAGATTTTCATTGAACAAACAATTATGTCTCATAGTCGCGAGGAAACATTTCAGGAGGAGGAAAATGTAGATGATTATCATGTCAACGCAAATATGCAGGAGGAAGCAGGGATTAACACTCAACAGGTGTTTGTGGATGATCAAGTGAGAGGGGAGGTCACTGTTGGTCAGGACCACGATGATGATATGTCCAGTTGTGACGAGGAAGAGGATGCTTTAAACTCATTGGAGTCCAAACCACTGGAATATCCACCATCTCCATCGGAATTTACACTTATCACTTCCCAGGATCAGGACACACTTAACCGAGTTCTTGGCCTAGTAGACCAAGACGAGGTTTTGCAGGTGGAGATGGATATCACAGAGGACCAACAAGGGAAGCAACTGCATGACCAAGGTAGATAACTCACAATGTACACGTAAATCTGTTTTAAGTTTTTTTTTTTTTATTTTGCATTTTATCATTATGTTTCCATTCATCACTCTTTTTGCATATTCAGTTTCTGAGAATCAAGTTCCTTACACTAAAATGGGAATGGAATGAATTGGGATAGTACTTGAACTCAGTGAGTAGATAGATCTAACCATGGAATATAAATAGTGCATGTCGTTGAAGCACATCTAGATTTGTGACCAATGCTAGTTGAGTGCGTTATATACACACGGAATGAAATTTGCCATAGTAGCTAACATGCCATCTCAAGGAAATTGATACTTGAAAAATATATTTCTAAATATATACATAAATTATTGTTTCAATGTAAGTTTATCTTATTTCATTATTTTAACTTAATAAAACGAATAACAATATTGTATACACTTCCTAATGTAACAAATAATGTATGAAATCCGTATAAAAATATTTATTTATACATGTATGTAAAATAATGGAATTCATCCCTAATGTAAAATCAAAGATTTTCATATTTGGATATTGATTTTAGGGTCTATCATTTTGAGATTAATCTTCAAACATTTCTAACAATTTCTGGAGTTAGGTTGGAAATTATCATTTATAAAAGTCGTGTAACTTGAGGGTTATTTAGATGAATCCCTTGGTGATCCGTATAGGTACGGCTGAAGATGAGGAAATCGATGAAAACGAACTTCGCATTACGGAGGATTTGCCAGAGGGATATACCGCATCTAGTGACATGAGGGATTCAGAACTAACTGCAGATAATAAAGCTATATCTGAAATGGCTCCTATGGCAATGCAAGTCCAGAAATTAGCTTCATCTCAAAACCGTTATATATCATCAAGCTATGAAAATGTCTATGACGCTGTACCGTTGGACCCGGAGAAAAATCGTCTGTCCATGGATGCAAGCGAATTAGAAATAGGCGACCGTTTTGACACACGAAACAATCCCCATCGCATTTACAATCAACTGAACTTGCTTCTAGTTATGAACAACTTTATGCTAAAGAAGAAGGAAAATCAGAGGAAGATTTAGGTGAGTTACCTCCCCCTACCCCAGATTTAGATTCGTCGGCATTTGTAGATCGCGTAGAAAGTATTGTTCCTCACAGTGTATCTAGCTTAGTTACTGGCGAGATGCCTTCATTTACGTCTCGTCCTTGTCCTATATATATCACTGTTGAGGAGGGTCTCGACAAGCTAGTCTGCGACAAAGACATCCCTGCATCGCCTCTACTGCATCCCAAAGAGTTCAAAGAACGTTCTCTATCGTATGAGCTGTCCTTGGATCCCAATCCACTGGACGGTCGGATGAGACATAATTCCTCGCCGGACATGTCAGCCTTCCAAAACGTCTGTGATAGCACTAACGTCAGAGGTACTAGGATTCGAACAACTAGTATTTTTTTACAGTTTCTAGTTTTTTCTCAATTAAGTCGTTTACCTCCATTATTTAAACCACCAATTAGGGCACCTACTTCTCATTTCTTCTCACTATTTCCATTTTCAGATTTTGTTGCATTCCACAAGCTTTATTTTCATGGCTTTTTCATGTGAATTATTGTTTGCATGCTTGAGTTTTGTTTTAACAAAATGTCTTATTCCTTTCCAGGTATTCTGATACGCTTTGGTTTATTTTAAAAACAAGACGCTAAAAGTACATGTTTTCTTTAGTTTGTTTTAATTCATTCAAATATTGTTTACATGTAATGTATGTATATGTTCTTGAAATCTCCACTGATGATAATTATTGCATGAAAGTAACTAAGTTATCGTAAGTTATTGATTCAGAGTATATTATATTTACAATACCCCCTCCCAAGGAATTGACCTTCGTGCTTACTCATTTCGGGATTTTTCAACATTCTGATTTTTGTCGTGATTGATAATTTTTCCAAGACATTTTCTTTGTGTATTATAATATTGAAAGTAATGAGAAAGCTTATTTTTTCTGGAAATATTCATCAGCTTTGGAAATCATTGACATATTTTGTTATTTCATTTGGAGATAAACAATTTTGCTAAAATACCATTATTTTCGATAAGAAATTAATTGATCACTTACTTTAAGCACAGAGGTCGATTCTTTCCCATTTTAATGTAATGTCAATAAAAGTTTCACAGAAAATACATTTTTACCCATTTGCATGCATTTTTCTTCTAATCAGAACAGTTTTATATCAGAAATTGTTTTAATTAGTCCAGTGTTAACCCTTTTGATTGTGTCACAATGTTGAAGGTCATTTAGGGTCAATTATGACGTACCATGTCATATTTAAGTGGCCAAAGAAGGTCAAAGGCTACCTTCAAAGTGACAAGGTCTAGATACCATATTTACCGCAGTATTTTAAAGTATTTCAAAAAATATAACTACTATATTTATTTATACAAATAATTCTGTAAATGCAATTACTGTATACCAGTGTAACAAATTTATGCAAGGGGTATTGTGTACACGCTATACTTTTTTTAAATCTCCTTCTACTAATCCCGATGTAATGATAATGTAGTAAAACTGTTTCTGATTGCATGTATTCTCACTGGAATGCTATTTTTATTAACATGTAAGTGACCTCAAGTCTATCTCTGAATTAATGCTAAGTCGATACAAAGGAGGAGGAGGAGGAGGAGAAACGGAAAGATGATAGGGTAGAAGAAACGTTAGATGAAAGCTCTTCAAGCTCTGAAGATGCACAACTTGACGACTTTGATGAAAATGAAGAAGGTATTTAACTCCACATTTTGCTATTCATAGTATTGTCGGCGAACTATTGATTCTTAATTGGTTTCCTTTTTTCCAGTTTTATGCTGAATTTATTTTCTTGGTATTTTTATCTATACAATATGTTAATCGTACTGCCACACAAATTGTTAAAAATGGCTAAGGAAAATTCTTCTTTCCATAAATTATACATGCAATGGAAGAAGATTCAAAAATTTAATTGTTGTGAAATCCTTTAACCAAAACAAACAAGTAATAATACATTAAAGAAAATGTAGCCCTATGCCTTGTGTGGCAGTCATTTCAATTCACCCTTATATTTGTAGCATGGAAAACAGTTCTCGGTATCAATTCTTAAATGCATATTTTCACAATTTTTTAATCAAATGTTGCAGATGAGTTCTGCTCAAATTTTGTTTGATTCAGAAAACATTTCAATTTTGATGAGTTTATTATGGCTATATCTAATTTCTTGATTAATTTCGGTTTATGCAAAGAAATCGGTAAAAAGTCTCCCGTACTCTTTTTTTCAATGAGGGGCTCAAACATCACTGCATATTTATTCAATGTGAAAATATGTGTATTTCTCAGCTTTCGATGATGACAAGAATGAATCTAATTTTGTGCTATTAAAAAATGAGAATCATAAGTTATCTGATTACATTCGCTGTCAAAATATCAAAAAGCTAAATGCATGTAGTACAAAATTAGATACTTTGATTTTTTCATATTTTGGTAAATTCTATTCTTTTGTATATTTTTCTACAAATTTTTGACGCCAACAAAACTTTCTTTGTGTACCTGCCGAGTTCTGTGATCTTTTGTAATTGGTTGATATTACTTCTTGATTTTAAATTGCTTCATATAATAAGTTGAAACTTTTTGCCAAACTTACGGATTATATTTACTGATATGTAGAGTAGAAATAATATAAAATATCAAATACTTGGTGTATGTTTAAGAGTTTTGCGGAGTTTTTCAAATATATCTAAAAAATGATCGAGGAAAGCTGTTGTTTGAATGCAAAAAAATCTATTATTATTAACAGATATAACATTAATTAGTTAATAATATTCAACAATTTTTAACTAACATTGGTTTTACAAAAACTGCAAAAATAGTTTAATATCACGTTTGGATTCTAACTAACCCTTCCATGTTTGTAACTCAATTTCTGCAGAGATTCGTGATAGCAGTGAGGGCAAAACCGAGGAAACCGACGTTGAAGAGCAGTTTTCCCCCCTTCCTAGACATTCTCCAGTTCCATCCCCTAGACCTTCCCCCAAACATTCACCAAAACCAAAATTAGACCTTGAATTCAGTCTACCAAACACAGCTTTCTCATTCGCGGATACCCCACCTGAAAATGTGTCTCCAAGCTTGGCTGATGATGAGGTATCGCCTGTCCATAAAGAAGCACTTGAAGTGTCCAACATGGCAGCCATAATGGTAGGTGTGTCTCCATCTGAATTTATTCACGAACACCCATGCGAAGAGGAATATGAGGAGGAGGATGACGATGGAGGGCATCAGAAAAGTTTCTTTGATAACGATTTCATGAAAAACATCCCATCACCTTTTGCGTATTCAGCAAAGAAAGAGGAAGAGAAGGAAACGAAACAAAAGGAGAGTGAGGAACAGGCAGTTTCTTCAACTGAAAAGAAAGCATCAGAGTCTTCTGAATCTGGAGGTGACATTTCTCCAGCAGATTTGGAAGAAAAACTAAGGTCATTTTCTCTAACAGAACTGGAGGCGGAAGAATTGGAATTAGCGCGCCAGACTGCTGCCCTATCTGAAATAGATATGCAAAGCGACGAACAAGTTTTTCAATCAGAAAAAGCAGAAGATGTAAAAGAAATTACTAAAAATCAGTTAAAGGAGGAATCTGTTCCAAAGCCTTGGCAGGAGACACCAAAGGAGGAAGAGAGTTATAAGCCTACAGAGCGAAAATCTCATGAACAGTCAACAACAGAACAAGGAACGGTCAATCAAGTTGCTGATCAACACTTGATGCCCCCGCCAATGGATTTACCTGGTGACACCTCCTCGGAAACAAGCTCCGATGGTAACAATGAAGTATTTGATGAAACAATTGGTCAGTACGTCCGTCTTCCTTGGGAAGTTGCTCATCAGTATAAGCGACAGTTCTCTGATTCTCTACTGGAACAGGAAAAGAAAACAACCTTTACAAGTGCCCAGTCCATCGATTTAGGAACATTTTATCTTCGTGATCGTGATGAAGAAACCCAATACGAAAATGTGACATGTATCAATGACTCAGAGGAATCAACGCCTGTACACCAGCCTCGAGCACAACGAGTACGATTTGCTCTTTCACTGGAGGAGGATACACATTACTACCAACAGGAACAAATAGACGATAATGAGATCACACTCACGGAAATTGACCAAGATCAATCGCCTGTACAGTTTGAACCTCACGATAACATCACAGATACCCATCAACAACTTGTAATTGCAAGCATTTTGGAAACCCGTCGGAAAGACCAAGAGAACCTGAAAGCTAAGGATGCAGAAGCAATGGCATATCCGGAGATATCTCATGAAGCATACAGTCTCAATGAGAGAACGTATCTATCACAGGGAACCAGTACTTTCACAGATCAGTCCACAAAAGAGGAAAAACGTTTATCGGGTATTTCTGAGACTTCCGATACTATGACATCCTCCTATATGACAGCGCAAACATCTTTAGACACCTCAATAACTCGTTCTGTCATCGAATCTTCTCACTTTTCTGAAGCACTTACGGGAGAAGAACTGTTTGCCCGTGATGATGTTACCACAGAAATGTCTCTTACACCTGTGAAGGAATCCAAGGGAATGGACACAGAGGTTGTAAGTCGGGCCTCGCGTCTCGCGCAGCAGGAAATGCTACAAGAGTTTGATGAAGGTGATCGTTCACATTCCCCGTCTCGAGATATCACAGCAGCATACGAATCAATGAGAGAGGTGCAGGAAGAAGATACCCAAGAATACTCTCAATCTTCTCTTAAATTCCCTATGGCTTTACCATGTGTAGGTAAGGCTCTTGCTGACAATGAAATATATGAGTCTTCCGAAACTGGAGGCGACACCACAGAGGAAAAGTTATCTCCCATAGAGGAGACGCCACAAGATGATTTTCCGGAGGAACAGGTCGATACAGATGCAAAACAGAATGTTGAAAAGCGAGTTACATTCCAAACGGATGTCAATAATCTCCCTTCAGTATCTAGTGATGATCTGGTTAAAACTTCCACATCATCCTCGGAAATGGAACCAACAATTCTAGCAGCATCTTATGACTTAGATTCTGGACGCGTTTCTCGTGTGGTCGCATCATACGACGTGTCACCAGATAGCGTCGAAAAACAGTTCCTACCAGTACAAAGTACTACTAAAGCAATACTATCGAGTCCCGAGGATGACGTATTTGAAGCTGTAGCTGACGAAGAAGGCTCCAAGAATGTATTAATGGTATCAGATGCCGCAGGCAATCGCGGAAGACTACTGGACAAGAGTTCCGGCTCTGTCGAGTCCTGTCCTTCACCACCAGCACCTACACCAAAGGACATGTCAACTGTCCATGAAACCCGACCAGATCTAGAAGGAGCAGCTATAAAGCTTCAAGGTGAGGCAGAGAAAGATGAGCAGCTACTCATACAGTCTGAAGAATTACAGCAAGAACTTCTAGTCACAATAAGTACTCCGACAGATCAATATGAGGCTGTTGGTGCAGAGGCTTTAGTCCAACCACATGTCGTCCCAGATGATTTTACAGATCAAGGTTCGCCATTTGAAGTCATGTCTCCCAGTGAGCTACAAGGCTACGATCAGTACATGGATGAGATGAAGACAGTAGAAATGATGAAGTCTTTTGAATCAATGACAACCAGTACCAGTAGTTTCTCAGAGTTAAAATCTGCAGATTTCTATGCAGAGTTTGAACAAAAACAAGATATGGCTATGACATTTGATATGTCTCCTCTTGAACCTACAGCTCCTCCCATGCCAGAAATGAAAAGCGAATCTTCATTTGAGCATTCATCTCCCGTTAGTAGTGAACCCAGTGAAAAGGGACTTGGATCGCCATTCGATCATGTGTCATCAGAACTTCTCCCAGACCTTATTCAAGACTCTGCTGTAGTTGGGGACTTACACGAAGTCACAGAGAAGGATCAAGCGGTTAGTCTTCCAAATGGGCCAACCGAGGTAGAATACAACCCCGAAATTGATTTTGACTTCACAGAGTCAGTTGATCGTACACTACCTGAACCTGAACAGCAGCCACCAGAAATGGTTCAATCCATAGAGAGTCAGCCAGATTTGATTCAGTCGATGTCCTCTGTATCATCTGCCCCAAGCTCAGCAGCTGCTGTTGAAAGTGATTTTCTGGAACACACTGATCAAGACAGCGGATTCAAAGTTGAGGAGACACCTGAGAAACAATTGGAGGAACAACCACAGCAAAATTCTGATGAGGCCAAGCAAGGTGAATCTAAAGATGTCATGTACGGATCACAGTCACAGGTTACCGAAAGTATAATGGAAGAAATTGCTCTGCCTCCCGGAGACCAACTGTTGTCTTCAGACCAGACATTGTATGGCTTAGACATGCCATCTGAAGAAACTGGTGCGTTCTCTCTCTCAATATCACAGATGGAAGGATCAGGACGATTTGACACTGAACCAGAATCAGATTCATTTGTCGGTCTTACATCTCAGATAGATGATGACGCATCTGAACAGAGCGAATCAAAGAATGTTGCCTTCTATACAGAGGACCAAAATGACTCGGGTCTCTCTCACACTCAATATGATGCTAGTGACGACATCGCGGAAACATCATCTGATGATAAACTTTTTGGACTAGAACAACAAGCATCCCCCAAGGACGAGAAACCACAGGAATTGAAAAAGGATGGTATTTATCACGGAAAAAGAGCTCTTGAAATGGTTGATATTGCAATGGTCGTGAAAGATGAGCTTTTGGATAAAGAATCGTCGTCAGGTGCCACAGAGCAGGCAGCAGCTAGCTCGATGGGCTTAGATAATACTGCATTTTCTATGCCTGACAGTTTGGAATTCACAGGCGAGGTATATCTCACTGAGGAACTTCAGCAGGAGAAATATCTGCGGGAGGAGTTCATTGAAGAAGATATCTACAAACCAGATGAACCATTTACACAACAGGGTATCGATGACGAACCAGATGAAAAAGACGACGAAAATTTGCTACTTGACTTTAATAAAGACACAAGTGATCAGGAATCTTCAGGCAGGCAGTCAAAAGATCTGGAATTAATATGTGGCAGTAAAGATATTGAAGACGATCCCTCTGATTCCAATTTTGAATTTGAAGTGGATCTTGTGGATTTAGAACGGCCAACAACGCCAACACCTGTAGACACAAAACAAGACATATTTCAGTTTGACAATGATGTTCCCAGAGAAGGCGAGGAAGGTGAAGAGGGAGAGGAAATAGCAGTAACCGCATCTGACTTTGTAGAATCAGTAATAACAGAGGCACAAGCTAAAGTAACAACGGACGATACTAGCATAGAAACTGAAGAAAGGGAAAAGGAAGATGAAGATACATTTATCATGACGGACGATATCGAAATAAGACATGAAGACAAACTGAAAGAAATTGAGGATGAAAATAAACAAACAATGACTGAGGAAACAACAACCAAAGTAGAAGAAAAAATATCTACATCAGAAAGCGTCGAGTATAAGAAAGAGGAAGTTTCAGTGGTATCGAAATCCAGTGAGTTTACATCTAGCGTTGAAACAACCGAGAGTTTCACTGTTATATCTTCATCAAAGATTTCTTCTGCAACTTTTTCTTCGTCGACTAGAGAACTAAAAAAGCAAATTTCTGAGGACATTCCTTCTATCACAATAACACAACATCTTCATGAAGAAGAGGATGACGAAGAAGAAAGCAATTACCCAGAATGTTACCAGGACAAAACAGTGGATAAGGAAGATGATGTAGAAGAATTTGTAACTCCAGAGTCCTCATCATTTTCTGAGACGATACCATCTGAACACCAGAAACCAGTCATCACAACAAAGTGCATTCCAGAAGAGGAGGAAGAAGATGATTTGATTATTGAAGAAAAGTTGGAAAAGGCTGCGATAGGAACATCTATGGCTGTCGCATCTGAACGAGGTGACTTGGTAGATTCTGGCAAAACATGTATCCCTGAGGAAGAGGATGAAGTTGACGATAATGGGCACGAGGAAGAACTGGTGATCAGGTCTTCCTCACGTCCTCTCACCTTCACAGTCCCAGCACACACAGATAGCACTGACTCTGGTAAGGATGCTACAACTTCAGATGCTGACCTTTTCCATGACTCACTCGATAAGGAGGATGAGCAACCTCAGCCGCAGTTGCACTCCCCAGCCATGGCCGACATGATTAGTCTTGAAACTGAGATAAATAAGGAGGATAAAGGAAAACACCATGACAGTGACCAAGATGAGGATTCACTGGATGGATATGAAGAACCAGAGGAGGGAGATGTTCCAACACAAGAACAATCAACAGATGCAACAACAAATGTCACCGATCATTTTTTAGATGATACCGACTCAGTGACAGCCGCTGTAATTCCAAAGCCTATTTCAGCGTTGTCCCGAATGGTGGAGAGTCTCTCTTCCTCCTCAGGAAAGACAGAGGCTGGTGCTGAGTCGAGATCAGAAAAAGAAACAGAACGTCATGACATTAAATATGAAACATCCGAACATTTCGGAGCTCCAATTCTTAAACCTGCTGAAATAAAACTTGACCACTTTGGAACAACAACCACTTCAGTCAAAACTTACAAACATGAAGAACAGAAACCAATGGAAATCAAACACGATCATTTTAAGTCTGAACCTCTTCATCATGACGATCACAAAGAGGAAGAACATGGAAGAGCTAGAACGGAAAGTGACTGTGAGTCCCTGTGTCATGATGACAACTCCAGTCTCGATAGTTTCACGACAGTTGTTCCTGCAAACGAGGAGGGTCATGAAGATGGTGACAGGATGGACGATTTTGCATCAATGACTTCCTCATTTCATTCGGACATCATGGGAATGAATCTTGACGACGATATTGCGAAGGACCTAGAGGGTCCATTAATAGACTGGGGACCAGAGGATGTGTATGGTGGTAAAGGTCAGGAATCCGAGAAAACCACGCCTCTTGTTGAACTTTCACCTGATAGCATGCTTCCATCTGGCGACAAAGAGTATAAACCACCAACCACAAGTTCGTCTGCTACTTCCTGTCCGATTTCGATACAAACTGGTAAAAAGATCAAAGCAAATGACCCAGACATGGCAGATTGGGCAGATAAAGTCCGATCTAAACATGACTGGGAACACCGACACTCAGACTTCCAGCGATACAAAGGAGAAAAAGAGGAGGAGGATTTGGATGGACCACTTATAGATTGGAGAAATCAGGAAGAAGATTTGAGTTCATCAGAGAATGAAAGATATGAGTTCATCGATAAAAATGCACTTTCTGTAATCACAGAGCTTTCAGAGGAAGATCGCTTTGAGATATTAGAAAAGACAGATTTGGAGTCTGAAACATCTGATAGACATTACAGTTCACCTGACATGCCAATGCCTAGTCCAGGTATGGGAGGATTCAAATTACTTAGTCGCAGTGCAGATCGGGATGATATATCGGTCACATCCTCACTACTAGAATTCGAAAAACTGGAAAGACAAATTGGACAATCAGGATCTGCAAGTTCATTGGAAGGCAAGGAAAGTCTGTCAAGTTCAATGGATGATAAACAATTTATGTACAACAAAAGTACAGAACGGGATGACATATCTGTAACTTCATCGCTTGCTGAATTTGAACGATTAGAACATGATATCGGTCAGTCGAGTTCTGCAGGATCAGTAGATAAAATCACCCCACCTGATAGTAAAAGCAGTGACATATCTGGATCGAAATCATCATTAGGTGGACTTGAACGGCTGGAAAAAGATTTCCAAGATGATCGCAGAGGGTCAACAGATAGTTTTACACGTCGTAGCGAAACCTCATCATTGGCTTCACTAAATGATTTTGAAAGACTTGAGCAAGAAATGGCTATGGCACAAGAACTAGAGGCAGAGGCACAAAAGATTGTGTCCATTTTAGAATCTGGTACTTTACCACAGCAAAATGCCTCTCAGGCCTTCATACCTAAGCAGTCACCAACTACAGCTGTTAAAAAAGACATGGACGTGGATTCGGTTGATGGTCGGGATGACTTGGAGGACTCGCTGAGTGATGATACAAAGAAACGAACATCTAAAGAGGATGAAATTGAGGCTGCGGAGGTTGACTCTCTTGACGGAGATTTGTCTGAGTTGACCTCCATGACATCAAGTGTAATATTCGCTCACAAAGAGCCTGATGCAGATTCTCTCCATGAAACAGATGGAGTCATGAAAATTTCCTCAGACTCTCTAGGTGAACAATTAGGTGTAAAACCAAAAGAATTTGACTCTGACTCACTTCAAGATCAAGAAGGAATTATGGAACGTTCCAGCGACTCTCTTGAACTCAATAAGTCGTCTGACAATAAATCTGATTCCTTGTTCATTCCTGATGACATAATGCAAACTTCAGCTGACTCTCTTCATCTCCCTGATGATGTCATGCAAACATCTATCACATCTGTGGATTCTTTACATGGTGTACCAGACATCATGCAAACATCCATTGACTCACTCGGAGGAATTGATGAAATGCAGACATCAACTGATTCTGTACCAGGACGAGAGGATGTCATGCAAACTTCAGCAGATTCCCTCGAATCCATGGACATGCACTATGGCGGGAAGGATAGTGGATTAGAATGCTCAATGTGGAGCGTGAACAGTTCAAATTTCTCTCGGTCATCTGCTGAGACGATGAGGTCTGTTGGTTCTTCGCGTAGCGAATCAGGCAACATAGATATAATGCAAGTATCAAATGAATCATGGGAAAACAAAGGCAAAAAATACATCATGGATAATTACCATAGTTACCGAACCACTGGCGCAGGAGCTAGCCCCTTTATAGACTATCAAAATAATCTACATTCCGAATTGACAAGTTTCCACATTGAAGATAATTTTCAGTATTCCAATATTGAGGATTTCGAACAGGAGGAAAAATCAAAACCCTACTTAGCAGCTGGTCCATATGAGGAAAAGAAGAAGATATTCACAATGGCGGAATGGGAAGCTATGAAAAAGAAGAAGAAATCGCCAACTAGTGAGGAAGAAGACAGCGAGGAGAAATCTCCTACAGAAGACAGTAAAAATAATCCCAATATAGAGCACAGCCAGCCTGTGCCAATCCAGCAGTCCTCAAAATCAACCCACCAGTTCTCAGAGCACAGCAGCAGCCAGTTCTCGTCCTCGTCATCAGTCGAAACGATAATGAGTCGGTCCTTTCTGTCCCAAACTCCCACCCAATCAGGTCTGACCTTCAGCTCCCACCAAGCCTCAAGGTCAATGTCATCTGCATCCTCAAGCATGGAAACAACTACTACTACTACTACTAACAGAGGTATAACTCCAAAGTTAACATCATGTAACAGTGTTTCTCATTGGTCAATTCCTTTCACCACAGCATGACCTCACCAATCCTGTTTTAGTTTATTTTCATTATTTGCTATGTCAATGTCTTTATTTTTGAATGTTTAATCCTGTTTTATTTTGTTTTAATCCAGCATCATCACCCAAACCTATTAGATGTATGTATACGCAGTTCTCATTGTCTGTGTTGTCTTCATATTTTGTTCAATTGTTCTATATTTTGTTTTGAATAAGGTATTATGCTTTTTCATGTCTAATCATCATTTCTCTTCAAAATTTTCAGCTTTACACACTTTATTTCCAGCTTACACTTTCAATTCAGTCATTCAGGCTTGTAATTTAAGTAATCATTTTGAAATGGTCTTAAAACTGCAAAATCAGATTTGGAATTCTCTCTATGAGCACATGTTGAAATTATTCTCATCAAAACATCTTCTTCAAGTTTACATATCAAGTGCAATGTTGTATTATTTTCATTTTGAATAATGAAATAATATATCAATTCGACCTTGAACATTTGTTTTCCTAACATAAGAAGCCATGAAATAGACATCTTATATTTTCATCCTTGTTTCTATGTAAAATTAAAAGAAATCCATAAAATTCCCCATTGATTTTGCAGTTTCTTTAGTAATTCTGGTAGCACTGGTGTTCACTGGTTTAGTCTTTGTTAAAAATCTTTTGATATTGTGGTACTTTGTATTTGTTTACTTTGATATTTTCAGCAACTTCAGTCATGAAACCATTTCCACATTTTATCATTAGATCCCTGAGATAATGTTACTAAGTACTTTGCGTTGCTCAGTATACTCCGAGATAATTTTTGTGACTGTGGCCTCGTGGTTAAGGTGCCTGAAATTATAATGTTAGCCCTCCACCTCTGGCTACAAATCTGACAACCATACTGCTTAGATACGAGGTAATGACAATGAGGAGAAATTTTTTCCCAGGGGCCCTCAATATTTCCTTCTTCCACCAAATTTTGGCAAATCCTTAAATGGGATGAAAAATGGGAAAAACCAAAACAATTGTTTTGAGAGTGTTATTGGTGAGAGAGAACATTCTCTTACTACCTTACAAAGATCGAACCAAGTTCAATTTCAATAAGATTCACTGCTGATATTGAGGATGGAAATGGTTACATACACTCTTTAAGCCTAGCTATTGTTGTGACAAATATGGTGTACATGTTTCCTTTTTTCAGAATCCGATTTTTTAACCATTCAAATGTCATTATTTTGTTACAGCTGTTTTTATTTTTTTGCATGTCATGTACTTGGTAAATATGTTCACATAAGGTCATATTTCACTCAAACTTTGTATTTCCTATACAACTCTCACAAATCATTGTTTGCATAAGGTTTTGAGGGTTTAATTTCTAACACTTTCAAAAACAATATAGATGGAGCAAAGCTACTAGTCTATCAGAAAATTTTTTAGAGGTTTTAATAGTCTTGTGTGTTGTCATGAAATATTGGTGTCTGTTAAAAAGTTATATTTTCATATGGTCTGAGTGAGATAGGATTTTGTGTGTTTGATTTTAAACAGAATTTCTCTTTTTCTTTTTCCCTTTTCATTTTTTTCAGATTGCTTTCATCAGTTTCTCATTGTGAGCATGGCATGATCTGTATATGTTACATTTTGTCTGTATGATGAGTTATGTCATCTACATCATTACAATACCAAATATTATCCGGTAAAGTAGATTTGTAAATACTCTTTATCACATTATAATGAATAACAGTTAGTATCTTTTGAACTTTATGAATAGCTATTCAGAGTCTTATCATATTTAATTGTTAACATTCAAGAGAGAAAATCTAAGGAAACAATTTAAGGAATTGCTTGATTTGCCTACATTTCTCAAAGCAATTTTAAATGCTTTTGTACATTATATATCCATTATTTGTTAAAAGCATTGTAGTGTCATTTTTCTAGTATCTTATAGATGGTGTTTATTCATAAATGGTTAATGTAGGATATTTCTGATGAATTTTATGAAGAAGTGTTTTTGATATGTAAAACAAGGTCAAGGATGTCTTTATATTTTTCGAACAAGTACCTGGTAGTTGTCTCGCATGATTCTGTATGGCATATGTAAAAACTATCAAATGTTCCATGTATCTGAATCCTCGACAGTTGTATCTTATTACAATTCCTGACTCATTGTATCGTTACAATGCACACAATCCTACAGGTATTCTGTTGAATTCAATTCATAAATTGTATACCTAGGGCAGATTAATAGTAAGGTTTCTTGCGGTGTATCAGACTAATTAAGGTAATATTGATTAAAACAAATTCCAGTAGAGGTTTCTGTGTCGGAGCGGAAGTCTTGTCCCTAGACGGGAAACATTGCAAAGCTTTGCCACATCACCTTCATTGATTTCATACACACGTTAGTCATCTTCATGGAAAAGCTTGATCAATTCGGTGTGAAAACACATTGTGTATGTTACCACGGCGGCTGGTGCAATGCAGTATCAGCTATTGGCCATATAAATCCCATGAGACCCTAGCACTACGCGTGCCGATCTAGTTAATTTAATAGACTCCTGTGGCATAGAAACGGTTAATCACGCTGCATCACAAGTACAGGTGCTATGATATATTGTTGATGTAGTCCGTGCTAGGCTTGAACGGTTTCGGTCTGACCAAGCATGAACCAATCCATTTGAAAACCAGTGTATAAGGAAGGTATATATATGGTAGAATAGTGTGATTACACGATGAGGGAGAAAAGTGAGTATATCCGTTTTCTGATGGTTTTGATTCTGCTAATTTTCCAAATGGCTTTCGTCAACTTACAGCTTATCTTATGACATGCAATTGCTTTACAGTTAGAGTATATATTAGTTCGCTTTTGTAATTAACTTGAAATATGATACTTTTTTAAAGTTATGATCGTGTAATATTAAAAAGTAATCAATAAATTAGCTTTGTTTAACAAAAGTTACAGATTAAATTGTATTTACTACTATCAGTTACTATTGCTGAGCTGCATAAAGGAGATATATTGAAGTGTCTTAATAATGTAGAAGACTTGAGTACCCAAAGTAGTTGCATGGCCAAGTGACCCCATATCTGTTCAGATTCAACTGGTGAATCTAATCTAAATAAGGGCTTGTCTTGGTGAAAAATAGGTTATTAACCTTACCACAAAAATATTAATTAAACAATAAATAGTATTATAATATCCAGGGTCTGTGATGGGAAGTAATTTTAAATTAAAAACTCAAATAGATTAAACATAATGTGAAAGTCTTTAATGTCAATCAAATGAGAGTAACTATTTATTGAATTAGTGATTATTATTTACATTTATATTATTATTTCGGCTGTGGTAGCCAAGTGGTTAAGATGTCTTGACACATTACCACAAGCCCTCCACTCTCATGATAGCAAGTACCACTGTACTGTTTGTTACAAATAAATGAAAACTGCCAGCCTTGTTCTGCCATTTTAACTCTGATCAAACTCTCCAAGTATGAGGGTTCTGAAAATGACCTTCACCTTCCGTATAAAATCTATTTTTAGCATACTCGAGTAAGAACCCTGGGCATTTGACTGCCTGAGTAATAACTCTGTCAACCCGAGAGTTGCCAGTCGAAGGCAGCCATGTAGGGCAGTTGCCATGTACTGACCACTGGTTGGTGGTTTTTCTCTGGGTACTCTCACTTTCCTCCACCATTTTAATCTGACATGTCCATGGCTCTGGTTGTTAGTGTAGTGTTAAATCAATCACACCAATCCAAACCCATTAGCTCATACACTAGAACAGAGGAAAGTTGAGATTGTTTGCTGTTTAAGGATTGTCTAAAAAGACACTGTCAGGTCTCTGATTATCCTGATCGAATCAATGAGTCTTCCGGACTCCTATCAACATTTCCTGGAGATTAACTCAAATTTGTCGGTGAATGTTGTTTGGTACTGCCCCCACCAAGCTCCAATGCCATTCACTTGACTACCCAGATCTGGGGAAACACTAGTGGCTCATACCCTCTAAGGCCACATCATCTCGCTGCTCAAGAGACATTACGTTCTAAGGCCACACGATTTCACCGATTTCACCGCTCTCGAGATCAATGCCCACAATCAATAGTGTGTCTTGTTACTTGATTAGGCCATGGTTAGTCAGCCAGCTGTGCTTTCAATGACACTGTTGTTTGGTCAGAGGGTTAGCTATGGCCACAAATGTCGTAAATGTGGTGCCATTCATATCGATACAGTGGCAGCAGTATTGTGTTAATTATACAGCTCTAAAGCATTCTTCTGTTCCTGACTTCTGAATTGCGAAGGGATTGTACCTTGTTTTGGAACACATGCTTCAGAAACATGTGCTAGGGAATTTTGTTTTTTTTAAAGTCTGGTGTTTTTTCTACAAAATTCTGCTTGGGAATACCTTTATCTTTAGAAATAGGGTTGAGAAGTCTGTTTGACAGTGTCTCCAGTACTGTTTGTTCACCAGATCACTGAATTTCTGTGCGGAATGAGATTAGGAATGCTAAACTGGATTCTATGTGTTAATTAAGCCAAACAACTTAATCTATATAGACGGTGGAAGTAGTTTGTCTCAACAAGAATTGCTGTAGATGTATTAGGAGCTTTTCTCTCAGGTTGTGTATGTATGTATGTATGTGGTGTTTAAGAACTTACTTAATGGTTTTGGATATCATTTTGCTGACCTTTCAAAGGTTTTGATTATTTTAAGTACATTGATAGTCCTGCAATTCCAAACTTGAACATTGTCAATTTTTTATGAAAGTTTGTGTTTGCAAATATATTACATTACGCAATAATACATGTAGATTGTTTAATTAATTAAGTCAATTATTGTTTAGTTTAAACATGCCATATTTTGTTTGGTAATCAAGGTACCGATAACCGATATTAATGCAATTTTCTGTAGTTTACAAAATTAATAACATTTAAAGATGAGCACACTTTTCCTAATGCTATTTTTCTTCGGAAAGATGTGTCATAACATGGAAATACGTAGTATCTAAAAAATACAACCATTAGAAGAAGAACTTTTAAGGCATTTAACTGGGACAAAATGTCTCTTGATCTGGTTGTGAATAGGTGGGATGAACATTCAGCTATAGACTGGGCTTTAGTAACAGTATAGAAGAACCTGTATACTGATTATTTGGGAGTACTTGGGCAGTTGTTAAATCCACTAATGTACTAAAGCATTTAAGTACCCTCATAGGGTATACTTGATGACCAAAGGTTGTTTTTATCGGTCAAAAGGCCTGTTTGAAGTTTGCCCTGAGCATGACTCTTTTGATACATTACAGTCGAAGGTCAGCCTGAGACTATCTCATCCCACATCCAAGTTATGTTTGTGGGCCAGTAGCATATAAATACAAAATGTAGATACTGTACTGTATATATAAGAAGTCATGATGTGAAGTGTTATAGTAATACAGTATTCAGATGAAATGTGTTTTTTTTGACTCTGAAGTTAATAGAATTTCATAAACAGTCTTTTGAGTCATACCACATGTATATCCCTTCGCTCTGTTTATGTACACAAGATTTCATTCAACTGCGCGTAGCGTTCTTGAAAAAAATAATTTTCAGATTTCATTTGGGTCAGCAGTCAAATTTTATCTTCCTTTTAAAGCATAAAAGCTTGAAAGTGTTTTATTGATTAAAGTTTACTAGAGCCTAGAATGTTAGCATACGGTGAACATTAAGAAAATGTCAGATTCGGTTTGAAATATTCACTGGCGAATCTCCCATCACAAAAGTGTATGCAATAGTTTTATATGAGTCTAATTTGGTATGGAAGGCCTCCCAATAAAATATCTCCTCATTGATTTTTATATTGCAGGGTTTGAGACTAGTTTGATCTAGCTAGGGACTATCGGTCTCTTTCATTAGTTAGAGTACATTGGGATACAGCACGCAATACTATTAGATTTTTTTTCGGGGAATTACACTTTTGTTGGAAAGGCTATAGGAAAAGGAAGATAGAGAGGAAACCTAATTTGATGATTTTTACAACCACAAATCTTGGCATTAATGAAAAATGCATGTGCTTTCATTGATTATGATGTTCAAATACCTATTATGGTTAGAAATTTATAGGGATAATTTTTCAGTATGAAGTCACTAGTAAATTTGCAGTAGTGAGACATATTTTTAAAATAAGTCTATAAATGTTTCCAGGTATAGAGAGACGTGAAGATATGGCATTTGCTGCCACAGCCGCTTCAGAAAGAGGTTAATTTATATACGATTATATTTCTATCAGTGTCGTGTAATGAATTATTTTGATTATCATTCATTTTCCAATTTTTCTGTAAAATTTTACGTTTTATGTTGTCATTTATCCTAGCTATGTATCGACAATTAGTTATGTCTCCAATTTATTTGGAAAATGTATTTGTGGACTGAATAGAATTTAAATTTTTCAGTTATTCAAATATGGTTATCTTTATTTAGAATAAAATATTTCAACATTGCTGCCAAAAATAAAGTCAATTTGTGAAAATACAACAAAATAAAATGTTCAAGATGAATATTGGTGTATTTGGACACATCATTCAGATTTCAGGATTCTTTTTGAAAAAAAAAATAGAGTTTTGATTTAAATTAGACCTGAGTCATTTTTTAATAGGTATAAACATGGAGACATGACTAAATTGTATAAATTTATTTTTTAAATATTTTTATTGACTTTTTTTTACTATCTGTGGTCAGTGTATATAATTGTGAACTTTTCATTTTGAGATGATGGTGTATATGGCCCCATTATATATGGACCTATACTAGATTTCGGAGGTAAGACATCCCCCTGGTGTGATCCCCTTTCCCAATCTAATGAAAATTAGACTTGTAATTCCGTTCTACTACGATGCTCTTTGTTACGCTCCAATACAAGTTCTAACAACACTCTGTTTGGGGGCACCTCATAATGACCTCTAGCCTAGAATCAGAACATCTCTGGATGTACCGTTAGCCATTTACACTTATGCTAACCATAGGGGTCATGCTGAGATGACTCCGAACAGAGTGGTGTTAGATCTTGTTTGGAAGCATAACATAGAGCATCATAGTGGAGCGGAATTATAAGTCTTATTTTAATTAGATTGCCTCATTCCTGTAGTGAATCCTATACGAGCCTAGGAAATACTCCGAAACTCCAATATACACCTGTATAAAGGTGTATCCTCTGTATACAGATATACAAGCAGGATTTTCAAAACTTCAATTGGAAATTTTTCAGATACATGTACATTAATTGGTAGAAATATACATGTATTACATTTCATTTAAAAATCTGATCAAAATAGTCAGGAAGTATTATTTAGCTGAAATTGTACCACATTCCAGTGTGTTTCTCCTATAAGTGAAACAAATTTTCTCTTAATCTTGTTGTTTTTGATAAGTTAAATTATTTTCATTTTTTTTTCAAATGAGTCCTATTCTATTATAAGCAGTCATTGATAGTTAAATTGTTACATTTTGAGAAGAATGCCGTCGACAAAACAGTATAAATTTTCTCCAGCAAATTAACGCTGTAACAACAATCATAGCTGCCCCAAGAGCAGATAACCCTGGTATTATGAAGAAATTATCTCCATAGTGAATGTCAAGGACACACCTTGTTGCATTCTGATCTATCAGACTTACTCCCCTTTTTTCACTCAGAGTGAAACAAAGGGGAGTAACTCTGATAGATCAGAATGAACCTTGTTGTTGTATCAGCTGTTTGGATTTTTTTCTAGAATCATTATGCTATGTTGTTTTAACTGCTGTGGTTTTCATTTATTGTGAAGTAGATTATTTCTTCCCTTTTGAATATTATTTTCTTTACCTTCATTTTTAAATGCCAGATATACTGTGTATTATATGAAGATTTGTTTTATGTTTATTTATATCATTTTTTCAGTGCCTAAGATTTTAACAGGACTTAAATATATGTTTATATATGGTATAAATAAAGCATATCAATAGAATGTGATATATATTAATGTTTGCTCACATGCTCAATTTTTATAACATTTTGTTTGTAATTTGGTAAGATGAACTTTTTCCTTCTGTCTGTTGTTCCGTACAAACAATTTTCACTATATTTTCAAATTTAATATTTTTTTATCAGAGTATCCTATCAATAGTATCATATTTATAGCCTGTGTTAATTAATTATCTTAATTAACTTAACTAATTAGTTTTTATTCTGTTCATAATTGTATAACCATAAACTCCAAGATAGCTTACATGGGAAATCAAGGATATTATCAATTCAGACATTCTTATTGCAATATCATATACCATATTTATTAATGTTATATTTCCATGTTCGGACAGAATACAGGCGCTATTCAGATAATTGAATGATAATGTCGTTATTGTGATAAAATGACTTCAAAGTCCCCTGTACTGTGTATATGAATATGTAATTACTTATCTCAAAGCTTAATTATACTAGTCATTAATAACCTTATTATTATCATATATCAATTTTAAAATCTCATTATTCCAGGCTTTAGTTTCCTAGGCAACGAAGACTCCTCTTGCTTGTCGTAATAGTTATCACCATATCAGACCCATGGCTCATTGTTATAAATTAGTTTGGGGTTAACTACTGGTAAAGGAAATGATGTTTGTTAGCATTAATCATGTGTTAATATAATTACACACTGGGGAATTACATAGCATCCCAACTATACCCTTGTTACGTATATACCTTATTCCAGTAATCAGCAGGTCTTTGATCAGACGTTCTCTCGGCTAATGATGTCTCTCCCTGCCACAGGAAAACATTGACATAACCCATACTTTCACTGTCATCATAAGGTTAATTCGTTTTCACTACAGTTGATCCGCGACGTGTAGCATCTATTGATGATGATGACTTTGCGGAATATGATGTCACAGAACACAAGGAATTGTCTCTAGGGATACCTGAGCGTTTCGGTAGGATTCTGGTCCTATATTGTTTGTGTCGGTTAGAGTAGCCGTCGGTATCATGCATGCTTTAACGTCACATTTTATGGTTAGATAGTAGACCTTTTTTTCTATGTTTGACTATATTTTTTTTTTTTATTAATATTTCCATTTTACTGTGGTTCATGGAATATCATTGTTTCAACCTATTTCTGTGACCTCTATCCAACCTTGACCTTTGACCTGTTTTCCCTTTACTTCTCGATAGTTCCTTTGCTGGTCCTGCGGTCAAAAAACCATCACATTCTTTCAGGCTGTTTGGATTATTTAGTTTTCCTATTATCAGTGAAAAGTTTCATCTCCAATCCGTTCCCTTCTTTAAATCTATTCGTTCGAAATTTTCCTTTCCAACCCGTCTTATGCCTTCCTCCATCAAATATTGTACAATAGTAATAAGGTGTCTATAATGTACTGGTCTCCATACATTATTGATAGACAAAATCATAGGGACAGTGACATGAAATTCTGTATACAGATATTGACTTATACATAAGTGCAGTTATAAGTGCATTTTGGTAGTGGCTTAGTGACTCGCCATATGTTGACAGTAACTCATTTGAAATTAACATTAACTCGCATAACATTGACAGTGACTTGTTTCATATTGACAGTGACTCGATCACTTTATATTGGCATTGACTCACATATTGACAGTGGCTTAATTCATATTGAGAGTGGCTCACATATTGACAGTTACGTCATTCATATTGACAGTCTTATTTAATTTTGACAGTAACTTCATTTATATTGACAGTGACTTCATTCATATTGACAGTGACTTCATTCATATTGACAGTGACTTCATTCATATTGACAGTGACTTCATTCATATTGACAGTGACTTCATTCATATTGACAGTGACTTCATCCATATTGACAGTGACTTTATTAAGGATTGATTGTCAATTTTGTTGCTTGCATTGACTGATGAAGAAAGTTAATCTCGTGCAAATGAAGTGAACTGCGAAGCAGTTCATGTAACATTTGCACGAGATTAACTTTCTTCATCAGTCAATGCAAGCAACAAAATTGATAATCAATCCTTATATTTACGTTAACCAATTTAAATATCCCGCTTTTGAAAAAAGTCAAATTATATGTATTCGGTATAAGATTATTATACAATTTGCAACATTGTACCAGTTATCGTACATGTATGTACAGCTACGGAACAGCCGCCAGTCAGTTCTTTTCGTCACCAAGGCAACATAAAATGTAGTTCCGAAAATAACTTCATTCTTTGCGCGTTGTTACAATTAAAAACGGCGATTTTGAAATATTGTTTTTATGTACAAGAATTAATGGCTTAAATTTTATCATAAAAACATGATCATGTAGCTTCAAATAAAAAAATACTGCGCAGTACTAGCAGTGCAGTCAACGTGTAATCCGGTTGCTCGATTTAGCAGGGGTCCGGTTTTGAAGAAAATGACGATTGTGGTGAAAATGCTGAATAGTTGGTATCTAAACATAATCAAATCTTTTAAAAATCAATTGCGATTGTTGTGGAATGTACCTGAATGTTGTATTTCCGTCTGGTAATTGTTTGTAGCTGGCAGTTAAATGTTTATTAACTAAACCTGTTGTGAAATCCAACCCCTGTGTCTATGGTATGCGATGCAGTCCAAGAACCATGCTTCAGGGGCTCAATAAAACGTGTTAAAATGTGGGATTTAGTCGCAGATCACTGGAAGACTTGTGTGTTATTCTTAAAATGTGATAACTTCTCTGTCAACTGGAGTTTTAGGATTAAAATTCTGTATAAAGTAAGTAGAGAAACATTGATTTGAAATGTTTGTGGTTTCCAACGACCCTCGAATGCCGTGGGTTTTTACACTCGCAGAATCGTTTCGTTAGGCTTATGTCACTGAAATCAGCCTGTTTGGTATTTGAGCGTATTTTTATGGAATCTATCGTTTCTAAGCTTACATGTATGTCACCGTTTCACATATAGATCTATATATTGTACACATTATCCTAACTATTTGCGTTCGATTATGCCTACTTCGATGAGTGATGAACATCGCTGCGCTCAGTAGCCTATGTTCAGCATTTTCCGGGGCTTGAGCCTAAGTCATCGTTTCTTCAAAATACGTGTAAAATATCTGTAATATCATATTACTAACAATTTCTAATATCACTTTATCAAATATTTCTGTCTGTGTTTCTAAATGTACAGCGATAGGCCACATCCCAGAAAGTAAAACTAGGTTAAAATGTAAACAATGTCAAAATGTATTCTCACGCCGGTCAGAGGTCAGCGCGTGACCAAGCATCTTCATTGGGAAATGAAGTGATCGGAGTTTACTAGTTTCATTGAGGCGGAGCGAAGTGAAAATGTAAATATTTCATATTGACAGTGACTTCATTCATATTGACAGTGACTTCATTCATATTGACAGTAACTTCATTCATATTGAAAGTGACTTCATTCATATTGATAGTGACTTCATTCATATTGATAGTGACTTCATTTATATTGACAGTGACTCCATCTATATTGACAGTCATTCCTTTTATTTTGACAATCACTTTACATATCCCCAAGCTAAGTTTATAGATGAACACTAGATATAACCCCAGATATCATTTGTGTACAATGTTGTCATTTCATGTCTTCATGTAAATGTGTAAACTGCACAACTGAAGCACTAGTTTGTCCTTTGTCGCACAACATTTTCTACTAAGAACATGGTAGAACAGGGTTGATTGGGTATGTTAAGTACAGGGTGAGTTGGTAATCAGATCCACTGTATTTTAGTTTATAAATCACAGCAGTTTATCACTGTCTCCAGTTACTAATCTAATGTGACAATGTTCTGCCTGATAAAAATATGTAATCTGATGATAATCTCAATTGTATAAAATTACTAAAAACAATCTGGCTGACATCCTGGAAACTAAAAATATAAAACAGGTGCACATGAAGAATGTTCTCATTATATTCTGTCATTTAAGTGAAAAACCGGGAAAACAAATTATATCCTTACCTATGCATTTTAGACCAAATTGATTTTTGAGGAAAAATTGTATAAACTTTTTTCTTCCTTTAAATTTGTGTTTATGTTCATAATTGCTGAAACAGCATTGGAAAATCTGTGTTGGGGTTGGGAGCACTTTTTAAACTTTAATGTCCGAGTGGGGTATTGATTTATTAGATGTTAAGTGTTGTAAATTGTTTGTATAATTACCACTTTCTCTTACGGTTTAAATTACAGCTGCTAATACTAGAAAACTACTGATAGGTTTAAGCTTAGCAGCATTTTACATGGCGAGTTTTAATATAATAGAGTTATAAAAAAAAAATCATGATCAGATTTTGTGGATACTATTGTAGATCATAGCACTTTAATAATAATTTATTACCTTATTTCAAGTTTGAATATGAAAGATTTTTTTGTTTTCAATTTTGAATTTGTTTTTTATTCTTAGAAATTATGTTACTTGACAAGGTGGACTTTTGAAATTATAATACTGTATAATTTGAAATGTCCGTTATGTAGAAATACTCATTGTTTTTGTGGCTGCCATATAACCACAAACATGAAAAAAAAATTATTTGATATTTTATTTGAAGCACCAGGTCATCAGCTTCTAAGCCATGAATATTTCTACACATGAAATAATTTGAAGGCTCCAGGAAAGTACTATAGCTACGAATTTTCACATTATACAGTATTTAAGAAATTGATTAATCCAAAACAGCTGTTAAAGGAAGAATCTGAAGGTTTAACAGGTGTTGATGTGAGTGTTATATTGTGTTTAGTGCCTGTAGCTCAGAGAAGTGGTCCGATTTATTACGAACCCGGAGACGAAGACCAAGACTCTGATGAAGATGAAGTTCTCGACTTCACAACACCTAAACATCTTGGTCAGACAGGTCAGAAAGATGTTTGCATGGCAGGAGACGCATCGTTGTATCGGCTTTTGTTGTGATTTCCTTCACCTCTCCATCCTTACATTTATTTACGACAAATTTCAGTCGTGCTTTTGTTTCTTTTTGTTTTTAATGCACTGCTTTTCTCACCAGAGAATGTGTAAATTGCATTAGCCTGCCCGACCTGTGGGTGTGAGACACCAACAAAGGTGCGGGTGAGATGGTGTAGGTTGTGGGTGTAACTGAGCTAATTCCCCCAGCAACTTTTACAACCATCCTCCAGACTGTCATTGTTGATCAATGATCTGGCAGGTTATTGTTTTTATTGATTCAGGCTGAAAGGTCAAGGTCAGTTGAATGCCCATTATCAATTGTACAGCAATAACAATTTTGTTATGGATAGCATGAAGACGTTACGAGCTATATTGATTTAACTGTATCAGAGCGGATACAGTTATGGTCTATTGATGTACCAGGGAATCTATATAACAGAATCAGTAGTGAACAATTCAGGCTTTCTTGCTCTAAAGATCACAATGAAATTATTCAATATCATTGTAGACTATCAGAAAATTAATTCTCAAATCACAAATTTTCATTTCAAAATTTTTTTTATCCTAACAATATATTGTAAACATATTCTCAGCTTTAAGGCATTTGAGCTATTTTTTCTGTTTGGATTTCTTGAATATTTCATGATTAGAAATATCTATAAGCTCAACATCATGATAGGAAGACTTGGTTTAGTCAAAATCATGAATCAATTCTCTGAATATTTGTCTGTTAAAAAACTTTTAAAATTCTTGCTACAATCCACATAACATGATAACAGTTTCCATTGATCTTTTTCTGTTCTGTAGATTTTATACTTATAGATTTCAGATGAGTTTTATGTTGATTAATTCGAGATAGATTTTATGTTTACTGATTTTATTAGGATGGATTTTGTCACTAACTACCATTTAATAGCTGTAGTATTGATATTATGATTAGTTTGTAGTTTCACTATCGTGAATGTGCTGATCAAGTTTTGGTTTCCTAACTGAACACTACAAATCACTTAGATATTACTTGTGTTAATAAAGTCCAACCAAGGAACTGGGTTTATGAATGGGGTTTAAATGTTCTTTAAGAATGCATGTCGTGTACATTTTGACTTTGCCCTTGGAATGTTGATTTTTTTGATTTTTTTTTTTGAGAGGTGGGGGGTGGGAGAGAAATCTGTTTATTTTCTTTCTTTTGAAGATGAAATCTTTTGAGAACAAACATAAAATAATACTAAGATAAAATATCTTGGGTGTAAATATTCATTTGTCTAAATGTCTAAGTCTGGTGTGAGGGTCAGAGTAAGCTCAGGCTACTCTGGGGTGTGATATATGTCTACCATCCATAGTGATACAGACAAATAAATATGTGTTATACTTAAGCTTACTCAGGTGTGTAATACCATACTTGGTAATAACGTTTCAGAGTGTATAAAATTATCCATTAAAATAAAGTTCTGGTACTATGACACAATGATTAATTTGTGTACCCTGGAATATTATATCGTAGTGAACAGTCTCAGTTTAAGTAGAGGTTAATGGGTATTCACGTGTGAATGAGTTCATTTCCAATTAAAAGGTCAAGGTTGTGGAGCATTTATCTGCCGTGAACTTTGGTTTTTGATTACACATTTATATTATTTTCACGATTTTTTTTCTGTACATATGTGTTGTACTGTGTGTGACCTTGAGTTGTGTCCCCTTGTATGGTACGTGTCCTTGAGTTGTGTCCCTTTGTATAGTACGTGATCTGGAGTTGTGTATCTTGTATGGTGTTTCCGCATGGCCTATCATATTGATACGGTTGATAAGGTCATACCTAATAGTTTGGCTTGTTTTCTTGGATATAAACTGAGTTATTTGACACTGCACATGGTCTCTAAGTTACCATCTGAATTAGATTTCCGTGGTATTGAACAATTGTTTATTGTCAAAAATCCAGGCTGGTTTGATATGCGTAACCGTTGAAAATACTACCCATTCCTTTGATATTATACTCTAATGCTATCAAATTTTCAAGTTTTGACTGGAAGTAGATGCCAGTTATATTTTTGAAAAAAGCTATTTATATTTCCTAAACAAAACCAATGTCTGTACAATGTATTTGTATAATACATGGTGATAGGTTCTTGATAATGAAGGTTGATGAAGGGTTTAATAACCTTCAAAAGTTACAGCGATAACAAAAATCAATGAGAGTCAGTATTGGAAATACTTATTGATATAGATATGTATCCCATTGGTACATATATATGAAAAAAAATCAAAATGTAAAATTACTTGGTAAGTATAGGGCTGTATAATGTGATTTACAGTGCTGTAATTGCCTGATTTATTATACCTGGTTTTCATAAGAGTGGTATTTTATACAACAAATACATGTCTCTTATAATGAAAATATTATACGTTCCGTAATTGATGAATCAATTAAATAAATAATTAGACAAAATTTCATTTACTGCATCACATTGATGCTCATAAAGAATTTTTATTTATTTGGATCTTGTGATATTTTTAGATACACTCTAGATTTTATTCTCATGCCGGCCATGTTGATTTTATTGTAGAAGGCACAGATTCCCAGGGAGCTGAGGGAACAGATGAGGGTTCAGCCAGGTAGGGACTTTGTTTTAAAGATTAAAATAACCAGGTAAATTAATTTCAAGTTCATTTCTTAAATTTTCATATTCATATACAATGAGAACAAGAATTTTAGTTCATTGTGAAATGTATCATATTGATGCCTAAGTTGGCAATTGGAAAAAAATATATAGAACATCATATTTGACCCAATAAGAACCGTGTTCCTGTAGTCGTCCCCCCCCCCCCTTACAGTTTTAAGTACCTTGGGTACTTATTGGGTTGTATACATTATACTTTATCATATTGTTTATCTCAATAAAAATAACATTATGCTACATCAATAGAAACACAATACACCTCATTGTTATCCCTCGTGTAGAGGAAAATTACAATGGGCAGTCAAAATTGTTAATAAAGACCATCCAAGGAACCAGGAAAAAATAGTCATTATAGTCAAGTGGTCTTTATGCACAGGGCAAATTGTGTTAAAAATGACTATTTGGGATTCAGTGAAAGTGGTCTTACTGAACAGGTGGTCTTTATACAGAGGTGGTCGCTAAGGCAGGTTTGACTGTATACATACCAAATATCATCTCCACTTGATCTGAAAAGAGGGCAGGAAATGTCAATATAACATTCTAGCTTTAGGGAGTTATGCTGTGATTGTAACTGAATGATTGTTTTAAATGTTGTAGAGTTTACATGAAGAAACAGATCCACACTAAAACGGTAGTGAAGGATGGACAGGAACAAACGCTCATCACGGAGGAGTCTCGTATCCAACAGGACAACGAACCCCCAGAAGAACTCCGCGACAGCATGCGACAGATTATAGACCAGTTTATGGAACACGGAGGTGAAAAGGAACCGACCTCCCAACCCCTCGAACACGATGTGTAATGTCAAAAAAGTCATCAGAGTTCCATTATATCATATGGCTAATTAACTTTTCGCAAAATGACATTGACGCCTGATTTGCATTTTCGCACATGATTTTTGTTACTGCTTACCTTACCAGTTCATATAAAATTGAGCAGGTTCATTGTTAAAACATTTAACTTATGTACAAAACATAATTTTAAGAATTTGCATGAATTTGTTTTTTTGTCATTTAAGGACTTAATCAACTGTTGATAGTATTAGTTGTGAAGTCCATCATTGATGATGTTGAGCCTTAGCCCTGTGCTTGATTGCATACAGAATCGGAATGCAATGAAATAAAAACAAAAAACGTTTTATTTCCCATTTTGTAAATGTAGGAAATCAATTAGCAAAAACTTCACCCATCTATGTCCAAATTAATAAGTTGTCAATGTGCTTGTGCCCTCAGTGATTTGGTATGGCATCTAGGAGAAGGTTAACATAGATCTGTATATTTTCTATTTCATTAATTCACCATGCTTTCAAAACCTGTATAACTATAGAATACTAGTGTTCGCTTGACTTTTTTGAGGTACTTAAGTACTTGTATCATATTTACGGTTTTGAGAGTTTTGGAGCCTTGCTGTCCATGTTATTAGCTCCTTTCTAATTAATGTTTGTTAATTAAGGTTTACATATTTTGTCAACAATGAATGCTAAGCTTCATTGATAAATTATATCAACATTTTATGTACAGGTCTTCATTCGTTCTTGTTTCAAATCTTGTTTTATGTTAATTATGAATTTTTCATCTTTTTTTTTTTTTTATTTTTTAATGTATTCTAAAAATGGAAAAGATACTTTATACCCAGATTAACATTAACGACATCACCATTTATTACATTTGATTGATCAGAGTACTGAAGGAATGAAATGAAGGGAAGTAACTCTGGTAGATTCGAATGTATTTATAAGAACCCCAATCAAATAAACCATATGTGCTTTCATTGGAAACATATGAACAGCTATTTTGTGGTTCTTCCATAAACTCATACAGATTTTATCCAAGAATGGATTCCTTGACACTGACTAAATATTATATATATGGGATAGTAAATGTTGGCATGTTCCAATACTGCTAACCAAATTGACTTATAAGACTTATTCACCCCTGTAGACACATATGAACTCTTCCTAATCAAAGACTGGAATAGTTCATTATGAACTTTCAGGGGTAATTGAGTTAAGCAAACTTGATTTAGTTCATTGAACTAGAACTGGCCCTTTAGTTCAAATGAACAAATCTAGCAGACACTGGAGTGATCAAACTTTAAAATTTATGTGATTATATATAAATTGATGAGTAATTTAACTTTGAAAATTTTTTGAATGTGTATGTGTTTCAAGAGGAGACAACTTGATCATGAAGGGAGACAACTTAGTAAGATCAAAGGTGAAATGTGCATGGATTATTTCGAATGAGAAAATTTTCAAAATGAATAGTAACTGTCGATGATTAAATAATGAATTATGATTGAATGTTTTTCTTCGTGTGGCATGCTCACATTGTACTTAGATAACATTTGACTTATACTACGATGTACTTATATTAATGATTAATATGTTGTGAAACAATAATGTGATTTTCTTCGGACAAATGTTTGATCTAAATTATTGAAAATAATCATTGTATTTTCAAGATGCAAAGTCTGCAATTCTGATGTTCAGATAAGTAATTTCCAATTGAAAACATGAACAAATGAATTCAAATGAAAATTTTATACAGGACAATTACATTCTGCAGATTTTTAGCTGTAACTCCAATTCCACACTTTGCATCCTTTTAAACTACATGAGAATTTTGAAATTAGGATGAAATGCTGAAATTAGAATAATTTTATGATTGGTTGTTCCTGATGAGATAGATACCTATATATTTGTGCATCTCCTGACTTCCCTCTGTAGGTCTATGTTTGTACCCTTGTATAGCCGCATATTTGAAATAAAAAGCTTCATTACACATATTCATTTGTTTTGTTGGTTTTTACAGGAGATATTGGACCTCCATTCTCCACAAAATCTGCCATAATGATATGTAATTGCTTCTTACCAAATAAGCTTTTATCGCATTTAATTACTCCAATTTTTTACATAATTTATAATAATTGAAGTTGCTGATCTTTAAATACTACATGTAAATCTTTGCTTTGTTTTATTGATATACAAGTTCTACATGTACAATATGAAGTTGATTCATTTTTTATGTGCAGATTTTTTTCGGAAATGGGAAAAGGTCTTTTGTCTGTTGAGATAAAAAAAAACTATGAAAAATACAAAAACAAATTTTGAAACTCATGAGGTAATATATAACGCCATAAATATATATTCTAATGATAAAGTATATACTTGCTTCAACCTTTGGATGCCAAAAGACATTGTCCTCTTGATAACTGTGTATGGTAATCTTAATCCCTTGATACCATAGATAAACAATTTGACCTTGACATTGGTTATCTGTGACATTATTTCCCCCTACCCTTGGACAGGGATATTAAGTCATTTTACAAGTACTGTATGCTATTTCTTATCTCACCCTAAAGTAAAGACATGCTATACAGATCTTTGTCCTTCCTTGATAATGTCATGATACTACAATGACATTAATGACAAGTGACCAATCACCAGGCAGTATATGACCACCCGTCGTGCTAGCAAACACATGTGTATCTATTCAATGTCGTAGCAAATATTACATAGCATACATAATGTAAAGTCACATGCAGTACCTGTATGCTTTAATTGACAGCTATCGATCCGTCAATTTCAAATAACTTCTTGTCAACATTGAGGTTGCTGACACCTCAATATTAGGTACACAATAGTCAGATACCAATAACCATTCACTGAGTTAAGCAAATCTCTGGCTTTGGGTACGATTTTGTTTAAAGGCTTTCTCCTTAGGTTGCAATTCACCTGTCTCACCCCCATGGGAATGAAATATCTACTATACTTGCAACCGTTACTGGAATCCTATAGTCCTCAAAGTTTCAAAACAATGAAAGGCTTAGCTATTGTTCAAACAGGTTGTATTGTCAACAGTAAATCATTCAGTAAGAAAAGCTTGACTTGTGATGTCAGAGGAAAAGGCAACTTAGAATATATAACTACTATGAGAACAGAGAAAAGAGTCTAGTGTCTTATTAACCAACTAACTGATATTATTCATGGTAAACCTTACTGTTATATGTACATGTACAACCACAACACGTGTAGAAGCCACCAGATAGGTGCTTAGCCTAATGTAAAAAGAAGGTCTCGTGGATAAAAATGCAGTTCACACCACAGAAATCACGGTTCATGGTTCGTGAAGAAGTGGAGACTACGTAAAAAAATTTCACACTGAATGTACAAGAAGAGATTTCTTCAATCATTAGCAGTCCCTTAGAATGCCTAGGCAAATGGTTTGATGATTCAGTTGGAACCAGAGGTATACTAGAGATATTATTGTTCAGATGGAAGCGGGCTGAGTTGAAGAGGACGGATAAAGGCACATATCTGGAGCTGCTCAAGCAAGGTGCATGGGCCAAATGGAATCCCCCTTGAGAGGAAACTATCATGGACAGGTGACCCAAGCTATAAATTGTACAAACTGGGCCCAGTTTCACGAACATTCCTTATCATTAAGAAATTCATTAACTTAAAGTGTCTCGAAGAAAAGCATTACAGAAGTTAAGGGGAGATCTGAAGCTAAGGAGTCATCCTTAAAATCTGTGACGCTTTAATTTCCTATGGAGAATTTCAAGTTTAATGATCCCTAAATTTAAGGAATGGTCTTGAAACTGGGCACAATGCGCAATGCCCCACATCTTGTAATGATGTAGGAAAGCTCTACAGTAAGAGAGATACAGATCAAGGCATGACGGTGCACTGAAAGTGACAGCTGATATAGTGGTGGGAAAATCACAAATGATGAAGACAAGTCAGCCTGTTGAACAGTCTTCTTTTCAGTTTGTGAAACAGTGGAAATCGAAAGGTCAGTTGAAAAGCAGCTCTCCCGTCCTAGACAGAACTCAGCCATGAGAGATACAAAGTAAATCTGGACAGGAAGGAACTGGACTTTCTCCTCAGAGTCGTTTTTCAACATGTTTTGTCTAAATTAAATAAAAGAAAAAAAATTTTGTCCAAAAAAGCCGAACCAATTATAATGAATCGTGCATGGCATGTGTTGTGGAATTGAAATGTCCAGTGTAACATGGATTAGAGACACCATTGACGTATTTTCCATTTTACTTCGTGTAAATGACTGAAGTTGCGTGCCGGTAAAATTAGCATTTTAGAAATTTTCATTTGGTTAATTTCCTTTTAAAATTATGCATATATACTCTGTCTTATATAGTGGCTTCACAAGAGTATAATTATTACATGGAGCATCTTTTATTGAAGTCACCATCATGAACTTACATAATGCGACGTCAAGAAATAAAAAAAAAATGAAAAAACACGACTAATATGTACATGTAGGTCTATAAATGGCGTTTTGTCTACAGTAGAGCATGTGTTGGAAGTTACATGGGATTTTATTAAAGTTTTATCTAACTTTGTTAAGACCTGTAAAAACACCCAAAAACATTCATTTCATAAAATTTCATACTAAAATGAACAGACTTTTAGATCAGAAACATATATTAGAGATATTGGCAACTCCGCCACTTTACGATCGCCAGATGTACCTCTATATGTGATGAGGGACGGTTTTAGAAATACTCTTTAAAAATAGCTAAATACAGCAGAATAACTTATATGTTATAAAAATTAACTAATTTTCAGATGGTTTGGGTACGATTTTGGAATGAAAAAAATAACATTTTAACTAATATATATTAATAAAACACGGTTTTGAATGTCTGATTTTCGAAAAAAAGAGGTATTTAAATAGCTTATTTTCATGCTATCAAAATCATATTAAATAACATCGGGAAAACTGGTCACATCAAACCATGATATAATGTTTAAACTTTTTGTTGATGAAATATATCATGTTTAAAAGAATTAATGTGGTAAACAATGTATATGTTTCTGTTTAGATCAATTCACACAATACTCTGAACACATTTCACTTCAAAACCACCTTGATCTTGCTTTTATATAGGCTACATTAAATCACAGGGATATCTCAGAATTAGTTACAGATTATATAATTATGCCCCACATGCAGAGTACTTTAAGACCATAGTTTTAGGCGTTCTAGGGGTCTAGATCAAAAATCGGTAAAAATCATATTCTACATATGGTACTATATACAAGAGTTTGATTTTTACCGTTTTATTATCTAGACCTCTAAAACGTCTAAAAATGGTCCATGATCTAGCCTAATCTGTAACTACTGCATATGCGTTAGGTTATGAAACTGTAAAAAACCTATCTATATATATCTGTATTATGAAACATGTTTTTATTACATATTTTCATTGGCTTAAACTTTAATTTATCTGTCCATAAAGAAAAAGTAGTTTTTCGCCTCTTGTAACGTCGCTTCTCATTTGCTGAAATGGGTAAAACCCTCTGTATGTGAATCCTTGTAATGTTAGCAGGCACATCAGAGATCACGAACTTGTGCAAGTCTAGCTAGCGAGGTTGTGGTAGGAAATCATAATACGTTGTATATCAAAAGTATTTGTTCGATAAATTTCTATTTTAATGTACATAATTATTGTAAACCATCAGTTCATGTATGCATCTGTATCAAATTAAAGATAAACAGTAATATAAAAGAAATAAATGATATTGAATTTCGACCAATCAGATTATCAGAAAATCTCAAAGGGTTGAAGAAGGGAATGACACACTCAGGCACTTCCGACTTTCATCAAAACAAGTGGATGGGAGCTTCTATTGTTGTCGGCCCAAGGCGATGAAGATGGTGACAAACAGACGATAAGTATGTCTGTCCGAATCCATGATAGTGTTTCAAGTTAGCATGATCATTCTCGTCTGCAGTGAATGTTTATCATTTTGCATAAACACCAGACGGTCACAAATATCGTGTCTGATTCACTCACATTATGATTCTTGGATTTTAACTTTATGATGTCTTCTGAAACCATAACCAGTGTCATTTCAGTTGAGGGTCAAAATCAGACAAATTGTCAATTTTAACGATTTGAATATATAAATGTAGGTCTTTAAATAAACTGAAGTATAAGATTAAATGATATTCATTAAGATTTTTTGTCTTTTATTCGATATAAATCTCTAAAATTCTGAATTAGGGACTTTGTTCAATTTTCTATGTTATGTATTATTTTTCTATTATAACGTTAGATCTATTGTATAAACATGGACGTATTGTATCTATATAGAAAGCCATGCTTTGAAAATAAATACTGTTCCAAAAGGTAGACTAATGTTTTACAAGTGGAGATTTAATGTTTAGTCATAATTTAATAAAATGACCTATCATTTTGTCCCATACAACCATTTTCAGTGATTTGATATTTGTTCCAGTGTATACAGAGGTTGTGAAGAGATTCTGATCATCACTATGGCTGGAACACTAGATCAAATTACCCAGGAGATGGGGAGACAACTAGAGTCTCTCGAGTAAGTTTCAATTTTAATAATGTTTACAAATGTAAATAAAAACATGGGAACAGTAATAGTACATTTGGTGTGATCGTAGTTAACATTGTTTGTGTAACAGGAAAGGAGAAAATGTATCTGGCAGACTGGTTTCAAATCTTGGACCTCTAGATCTGCTGAACACTAGTCGGATGCTTGACTGATGATGTGGCTATGCCCTTACTCCCTATAAATTTTACTGCTCTCTATGGTTTTATAGTGCATCAGTAATTGGCCATGGCTATAACTAATAATATATATATAGGATCTTACATGAGTGTTCATTACATATGAGGTTTTATGAAACAAGTCAAAGAAGTTTTTATTTTTGCAAGCCTTGGCAAGCTAAAATTAAAACTTCGAGATGAGTTTCATAAAATCTCATGTGAAATGAACACAAATTTTTTATGACGTATCTACAAATGTCATATTTTTACACGTATAGTGTGCAACCGTGTTTAGTGCGCAGGTACGTTTTTGAGTTCTTTTTTGGAGAAAAAAAAATTTACAAAAAAATCTCAGTTTTTGTATCTTCGTTCAAAACATTTTGCATTGCCTTCAAACACTCTTAAAGAACAAAATCAACCGGTTCCTATTGTTAATCAGTGCTTACTACATTATCATAACAAAGAATTTAATGTCAAGATGTAGTTCGAAAATCCAGTAGAGACCGCCATTTTGTCCCGCCGTCCTTGTAATCCTGATGTTATTTTATTTTTTCTCTCTGAGGTCACAATGAATTTTCAGTCATATTTCATTAGTGACATATGCAAAAATTTTACATGGGCGAAATCACAGGATATCAGGCAGACTATGTGATAAATATCCATCTGCAGATGCTTGCATGTACATGACATCAACAAGACTGCATGGTCAGATACTGTAGTGGGTAATTAATTATAGAATATAATTTACGGCAATTATTTATAGTCCCAATTAACTTCTGGAGATTTCCATATCGCATTACAAAAAAAATGGAACTAATTAAAGGTAAATAGTACTAACTACTTAAATCCAACATTGTTTTAGTATCTCATACATACATGACCATATGCTGTTAATAGGACGTTAATAAATCAAACAAACAAACTCAAAATCAACATTATTGTATTGCCTGTGATACCATATGCATCCTAATGTATGGGTACAACATTTTGGAAAATAATCTGTCTCTGCTATTAGTGCCAAGAGGTCTTCTTCAGATACATGTTGGACTATACCACAAGGAAGGCATTGTGTCAGAGTTAATAGATTCTACCACCATTCACTGATTTGTCACCGGTTTTAGGCTTGGGAGATTTTTCTGTCAAACCCTAGGGTATGAAAGATTGCGCACGCTAAGCTTTTGAACCTGAAGACAATAGCGTGACATCATGACTTCATGTGGTGTGACGTTAGCGTGCATTATTGATGACGTCATCAATATTGATGTGCAGACGATGGAACCATGTTCATGTCGCGTTGAAAATGCTTCTTTTTAGGCTATTATATCTATTTTCTTTTGTATATGGGAGAAAAAGAATCATTCCCTACCTATGAGGGTGTGACAACAAAATCACAACCCTCGGGAAGGTTTTGGGTGTCACAACAGAGGATACAGGTAGCTTGGTCCTATAGTAAACATAACTATGACTATACCCACTGATGTTTTACCTTTATTTGTAGATGGTTTCACCCTGGGGTAGATAGACACACAGCAGAGAGTTTGTTACTACAGAATGGAGTGGATGGAACATACATGCTCCGACCGAGCTCCAAAGCTGGGGAGTATGCTTTGTCAGTAAGGTTGGTATACTTATCAAGGAAGATAATCAGATGATTTAAATTTACTCTCAATACAATTTTGTTATAAAGTTAAAAGAATCCAAACGTCATCTTTTTCTGTTGTCTGTTGATCATATTGTCGGACATTCAGAGATAAGCTACATTCTTATCTCAAGAAAAGTAGGCATGAGGAGTATTAACATAATTCATATGAAATCTATGCTTGAAGAAGCAATATAAAGAATTTACTTTCTTATATTTCTTCACCTTCAATTAAATAATAAAAGGCAAGTCTGGAAAGTAATCCATTCTTAATAACCATTCTTCATATGATTCCTATAAAATAATTAATGAAAAGGGATATTTTGAATATTTCTAATATGAGAAATAGGACAGCATTACTCTAGCAGGAAAAGAGAATAATTCTCAAATTTCCCATCCTTGATTTCATAAAAAGATCATTTACATCCTTATGACGAAGAACATAAATAAAAGATGTGGTACAGTCAACATCCTAATTAGTACCTTTTTGCTTCCGTTAAAGGTGTACGTGTGTGACTGAGTGATAAGCCTCGCTATAGGCATATACATGCTAACATCTTTAAACACTCCCATTACTATGTTCGTAATAGTAAACTGATTGGCTTTCACCTATTAACACTATTTTACACTCCCTCTATAGCTGTGTAATGGGCTGTATAATATACCTGTTAATTACTTTTTATTCTCTCACAGGTGTGACAAATCAGTGAAGCATTTCAACCTGTCTGTTGAGGGTACTGACTTTAAATTCGGACATGGCGAATTTCACAGTATGAGCGAACTCATCAACCATTTTGCTAATAAACCTTTGATAGGTGCTGATTCAGGTAAGAATGTTTGTTACAATGCACTCTAATGAATAAAATGTTTTGTTCCTAGAATTAATATTTTTGCTATATTTTGTAGTAGTCTGCTGTCATTTTGTAATTAATAGGTATACCATTTAACAACAGTACTATAAATTTTAGAGGAACTTTTTAAAAAAAAAAGAGGCTGAGATTGAACTTTTTCAATCATTTGTTGAGAAAGCACCAGAAAAATATGGTAGATATAGATATTTTCTTACAATTTAATTATGTCTTACAATCATGCAATTGGGATATATAAGCAGATAAAATCACTCTACCAGCAGAGCATCCATTCTATAGCAACAGGGCCCAGTTTTACAAACATTCCTTACATTTAAGGAATTCCTTAAGAGAGCATAGCATATTTTTGAAAGGCTCCTTAAATTCAGGGGTTTCCTTAACTCAAGTAATGCTTTCCTATAGAGAATTTCAAGTTAAGGAATGTTCATGAAACTGAAAGGGGATGAGCTTGAGGTTGCTAAGAAGTTAGGTGACAGTCTTCCATAAGACCTTCATTTCTGAGTCACAGGGTTGAGGTCCATAAATGACCATAGCTGTTATGAGGATGGGGAACAGAAACAAACCTAATTGAATCTTTTGACTTTACAGGCCAACTGACACTGTTGAATTACCCCTACCCACGTAACATTGAGGAGCCCAACATGTACGACACAATAAGGGTCCATGCAGAGTTTAGTACAGCAGATGACTTTTCTAGAGGTCCAGAATTTGCGGTATGTTTTATTCTGAGCACACAGTGTGTTAACCGAAAATCATTCTCAGAGTACAAATATTAAAAGCAACATAATTAAGACACAAAACACTATTGGATACAAAATATATTTCTGATTTCTGTAGCATAATATTTTGATATCTTGTTATTGCTACATCACAAAATGAAATTCAAATGAAAAAATCTTCTGCACTTTTTTTGTTTCACTAATTGATGTTGTAGGTATGGTGATTTTGAAAATTCAATGTATTTTCAGATTAACTCAAAGGAAGGTTTTCTAACCAAACTTGGAGCTCGGTTCAAGGTAAATAAGTTGACCCCAAGGTGCCCCAGCCCTGGCAGTTCCGATCAGAATACAGTTGTATACTAGACTAGTATAAATAGTATATTTGTTGTGAGACCACCAAAATGTATAAATGTATACATCTTTAATGCACTTTTACAAGCTGGGAGAATAAAATATTTGTACTGTGAAAAAAAAAAAATTTGTGCTTGTCAAGTGTTAATTAACCAGATGTACACATCTACACTCAGTTCAACTATTGTTCGAAGATTAAGGATTGAAACCTTTAAAATGGAAAACCTGTGTACATAAACAAAAAAAAATGTGATAACAATACAGGGTTTGGATGCCAAAGGATATCTGTGATTTATACTGGCAGACTTAGCATACCAGATGGTTTATGTATCTAATTAATCTTTGCAGACTTGGCATACCAGATGGTTTGTGCTACAGAAATATGAACTTCGGTACTACAAAAAGAAAGAAGACACCAGGGCCATCCGAGCTATGGACCTCCGGGAATGTGAGGAATGCAAACGAGATTACACTAACAAAGGCAAATTTAATGTTTTCAGGTAAGGCAGGTAAAACGGAAGACTGAAGCAGTAGTTATAATGTTTTACTTCAGGAAATATTCAACACACTGCTCATGTAGTGTTTCATTTGAAGAAAACTGAGAATTTGTGTCATGATTTAACATTAATTTATCTGATAAATGTTAAATATATATCATAATAAAGAGAAATCAATTTAAAAAAAAAAAAATTATATTTACTTCCAAATGAAAATTGATGTGTTTGCATCAAGTAACAGATTATCGAAGCATTTAGTAGTTAAAATGTCAAGCTGTGAATAGTATTACATGTATATCCGATATAAGCTGCAAAATTCTTATAAAATACAGTATATAACAAGATTAAAACAATGAAATTTTGCGTTGCAGGGTTGTTTTTAAGTGGAGGACATTTTTCATGTATTCCACCACAGAACAAGAGTGCAATGACTGGATCAAACTCATCAACTGGAAATTGGTATGTTATGTTCGCTACTCTGTCCTCTTATGGTAGCATTGTGAACCCTGTAGTGGGTCAAGTCAGTTAAAATCTGAAAAAGACAGAGACCCAGTGTTCAATCTACGATTATTTTTCCTGGGTCCTTTTCAATGGTTTTTGTGAAAACAATGTGTCCCACAGTGTTATAGATACCCATTTCCAGAAATTTCATGGGTCCTTTTAAAATTCTGTGAGTCCAGGACTCGGGATGCGCATGTAGATTGATCACTGGAGACCTATAATAATCTGTTGTGATTTTTCTTTGAGGAGAAATATCTGAGTTCTATGTGTAGTACTTTGCAGGTATACAATTATGAGTAATGTTCAAGATTAAAGTAGTTGGATGTTTCTAGGATGAATTTAGTCTTGATTGATTTTACAGAAATAATATCAACTTATCTACTTAAAGCCTTTCACTGCAGAAAATAGCTATTCATAACCTGATAGAGGTAGAGGGGATTCTGTGATTAAAATGGCGTCTTTCCATTACACGCCAATTCAGCTTCTAGTGTTAGATGGGGTTCACATTGGTGTCCTATGCTATCCTCTACAAGGGTGACCGGGTTTATTAAAAAAGTTTATTGTCCCTAAATATTTTGAAAAAAGTTGACCACCATAATTTGGTAGCTTGTTGTTCAAATCTACTCCAAGTCTTGAAAATTCATCCATTCTGTTACTATTTCAGAAAAATACTCCAAGACGGCCATGATTATTGCTGAACTTGTGTCAGAGAATTACTGTGTGTTCTAGTAAGTGGTATATGAGTGCAATCAAAAGAGAGAAAGACTTCTGTGTAAGGAAGCGTGACACAGTTTGGAGGATTCCAAACATTTTGGTCTGCTTGATGTGTGTCATATTATCTTCCTTCGTCACTGCCAATCATTTGTCTATAGGCATCAGACCACAGTTAATGCAGTGATTGGCGTCATACACTTGAAATCTTTCTCATGGTGAATCAATTTTATTGCCAATAATTTTTTTCGCAAGTTGCAAAATTGGTGACCCCGATGTGAATGTTGGTGTTCTCATTCAACTAAATGAGATTTAAAGGATTTGAGGACGTTTCTGAACTGCCGTCTCAAGAACCTGCTTTAATTGAATGACACGTTACTAGAGCAAGATCACCGGATGGCTTGCTTCATGCCACAGTCACACATCAAGCTATGTTTTTCAAAAAATTCCATGTCAGCAAAATGTAATCATTTAGTGTTCATTTAGGCTAAATTGATGCAAAAGTTGTGTTCCAGATAGGCATTGGCATGATTCACACATTATGTTTTCATCAAATTCTGCATTTGTTATGCAAGATCGGTGATGTTCATGAAGGTAAAGTCATTGATATGTTGTACCAAAATGCTGCAGACATTTATTATATTGATTATAGTTGCTATTGACAACGTTTACTACTGTGTTGTTGTGTGGGACAATATTAATGTCCAGTAAAAATGTATTTCAATTGAAAGTGCAATTGCTTCAGCTCTGAAAATAAGTTTGTGTCCACTTAATACTTACACTGCATGCATTCTAATACTTATTCCCCATGTAATTTCAAATATTCTCCATTTTGAAGAAAGATTTTGATATTTACAATCATTTATGATTGACAGTATGACAGTACAATGTATTTGAATTGGCAAATTGAGTTTAATTTATTGGTTTGTGGATTAGCCATTTTTCTACTATCTTCATGTGGATAACTCCACGGAATTAAGCATTGTCACAATTGAAAAATATTTACTAAATATCTAATTAATTCTTCAACTTTTGTACAGTATACTGGTAACATTTTAAAAATAGCTAACACAAGAGAAAGAAATGTACAACAACTGTTTTTCATCTTTGTTTAATCAAAACATTGGCCCAACGTATTTAGTATTATATATATATAGACTTCACATCAGCATTATTTGTTATGATAGAAACACTTTTGTTTTGCTATGAAATTATTGTTTTTGATTTATATAGATGTATACATCTTTATTTAGCTGTATACTTTGAAAATGAGCACATCATACATTACTGCTAGCACTTCAGAAAAAAAACCCATTGTTTATCGATAGACTCTCATAATTAAATGAGATTTTAAAGTGATATTCCAATCAAATTTCTAACTGAAAAGAATTTTTCTTTTTATTTTGTTTGCAATTGTGTCTTATTTGCTATTGTAATTCATTATTATCTAATTATGAAGTAGAAATATATTTGATAATTATTTTTTAGCAAACTAGAGAATATTTTTTGTTGGAGTATTAGAAGATTTTATTTTGTTTCCGTGAACTTTTATTCATTCCCCTTGTCCTTTGATGATCTTGAGAAGATTTCCTTTGCTCAATATTTTTTTTGAAGTCTCACACATGTATACATGTGTAAAATGTTTATATACTAGGCATACCTATAGGTTAATAAGTTATTTCAATGTTAATTACTAAGATCAAGAGCTCAGTTTTTGAAAGCATGTATTTCACAATGTTTTCTATTGAAAAGAAATTAAACTGTAAACTTGCATTCTTTTTAGTGAATAATTTACAGTACAATGTTTGAATATAACCAATCATAAAGCAATTATAATCCATCTGCTCGTATGAGTTTGTATATTACGATGGATACAGTATTTCATATTTATATATAAAATATATATATTGCTTATATCTAGTGGAATGAATTTTCTAAAATATCATCTTTCCAATTTATATTTCTTTTTAAAGTTTATTTTTTATCAAAGTGTCATCAAAATTCTTACCAACAGAAAAATGGAAATATTTTTTTTCTGAATCTAGACCAAAGCTTGCTCGTTGTTATGGACAATAAACACAGCTGATTAATATATACATAGTTTGGGACCTGTATTGTTTTACTTTTTAATGTATTGGACCATTCGCAGTGTGTATTTTAGCTTTAGAAATGTATTCATCTTTTTTTGTTTCATATTGATGTGACTTTTACACTGATATATAATTAGAAATTATATACAGTCTACTAGGTTTGTATTTTGTGTTTTAAATAATCTGTTTTCTCCACTGGTTTTGATTTGTGCCAAAAACTGTACAACTTGTCCAAGTGTAGATCATAACTACATTTATCAATCATTCACATTTTTACTAATTTATTAATTTCACTTACATATTTTAATTCATTTTGTTGTAATCTGTACCAAACATAAACACAGAATGGACGTCATTTATACAACAGTATAATATTACACACCGGTATGTGTGGTGGCATCATGGATACAATGGTTTTGAAAGGGAAGCTTAGAAGCTCTAGAAAAGGTCATTTGGTTCAAAGTTACACTTACTAGTACAGTTTGTATTCAAATGAACAAAAAAAGTAAATGGCTTGTTTGATCTCAACATATATAGGTACAGTCTGTTTACATACCTGGTTGTTTTGTCTTAAAGTATTCATATTTTGCCTAAATTTGAAAAAATAATTAAAAATATGAATAAAAGTATTATTAATTTTTCTGTATTGAAAAACAGGGAATAGGATATAATTTAGCCTTTACCATGATGGATATATTAGACTCTGTGCAGTCTCAGTTTTTACTCCATTTCAAATTCCCAGCTGAAAAATAGCTTTGTGAACAATGCATAATGATATTGTTTGTGTTTAGCTTTGACTTGTATTGACTATGCATGTGCCTTTTGTACCAGATCTGCAGTGCTTGTGAAATGCATTTAACTTGTTTAAACAATTATTGATTAGATTTCATAACTGAAGGCAAAACAAGAATTAAAAAAGTAGATCAAAATTATTACTCAATCGTAAATATTTCAGCACAAACTAATTACTTGGTTTATAAAATGGTTCTATTTTAGGAAGATTTTAATTTTGAAATATTGGTTGATATTTTGATATGGACAATTTCATATTTATTATCTGTGTATACACACTACATGTAATTCTATTATTTACTGTATAAAGTTGATTGGAAGTGTGGATGAATAAGAAGATACACTGAACAGTACCGGTATATATTATTTTTTGTTTGCCAGTAATAGAAATAATGGACTCCTTTATTTTCTTAATCATATTTCTTGTACATCATGTATCAAGATACATTTAGATTTTCATTATCAGTGGAATAATCATTTCTCTTTGTGTCGAAGAGGAAATAATAAAGATTTTTTGTGTGTTTGCAATTATGTGTTTCGATTTTCAGACATAATTGCATTTAATACATGTAGAAAGAAATCACATCATATATAAAGTTTTTATCGCTTTCCCATTTCCAGTTTCATGGCAATAGAAATCATTGCCTGTAGCAACAGTACACATAAATGTTCATGTACACATAAGATCATAGTGCTATTTAAGGGATTCTATTCTAAGTCCTGGTGATATATTAAAATGATATTATAAGACCTTCTCGTACCAACCTCTAGTGGTATGTAAATAGAAGGACCAAGACGTTCTGTGTAAAATCCTAGTTCAGATTCAAAACATTCCTAGTGTCATGTAGATTTCTTTCTGATTTCTGTTTGTTATGTGACAAATCTAGTCTTAATTTCATATCTGTTAGAGTGGATAATTGTGATTATCTCCCCTTCTGTTGTGTTGAGGTATTTTCTGAAGTAAATTTTCTACTGCTGTTAAATGTATATCTCAAATGATTTTAAAAGTTTTGATTGATAATAAACAGATTGAGGATTTAGGTTTCAGTTCGACGATACTCTGTTTGGATTTTTTTTTATGTTGATGGATAATCATACTTTCAGAAATACATCTTTTTGATTGTGATATGCAATATTGCATGTACTCTGCCCTTGGTGTTTTCTCAGAAGGTTGAGTTGATTTATTGTTTATGATTGTAAGGTGAGTGTTTTGAATGGTGATTCAAATATAAAATAAGGTTGTTCTATTTCTTTTTGGTTTCCTATCGCATAGTATGATCAAGTATGGTTTGTAATTTTCTCGATAGTCCAGAGTTAGAACTAAAAAGCATGCATCCCAAAATTCTTTTGGTTGATCAGTTGGTCAGGTTACTGTTTTCATTTGACAATCTGACCATGTGATGGTGATACGAGGGAACAAAGAGCTGAATGCCAGTGAAGGAGTGTCTTAAGCTCTGCTTTGAAAATGTTTACCCACCAAGATTAGTCACTTAGGAGGGATCGTCAGCTAATTGTGCATAATTGCCCCCTCATATCTAGCATTACTAAATTTATATATATCGTTTATAAGGAGAAAATCTATCTCTAATTTTCTTTCCTAGCATTTAATTTTGTTTCTTGGCATCTCTACTGAAACAATGATTATGAGCTTATCACTAGTAATAGACTTATTGCTGAATTAATTTGGAAAATAACACTGCCTATTAATGTTGTTCGTTAACAATTTGTAGCTATTGTCACACTATAAACTAAGCATAATTTTACTTAATACTGTATACATAATTGTATATTTATCATACATATTATGTGCATGCTATTCCTATATCTGAAATCTTAGAAATATACCCAGTAATAGCAAACTACATATAACAAACTATATAGTTAAACATAAATTAAGTATGAATTTATAATCTGACATTCGACAAACTTAAACATAGAAGGTAAATGACGATGCCTTTCATTGGTAAATTAAAAGTTTAATTAACCTGTTGTTCTATACTGTAACAGTAGCTTACTACTATAATCTGAAGGTAATACCAGTAAATGATATATGCCGATTATACTCCTGTACAGATTTGGTGTTGTATTGTGGGCCCTGTGATCTGTAAACGTTAGTGCCTTTTTACTGCTTTATATGCATACATTTTGTCATTTACTGCACTCTACATTGATCAGGTCAAGTTATTGTTTAGCTCGCTTGTTAGTTTAAGGAGCCAGGGTCATTTAAGGATGTACCAGGTTTGAATGTCGGAGGAAAGTCGGAATACTGTAGAAAAAACACCGATAAGTGATCAGTCTGGCAACTACCCCACATGGGATTCAAACTTGCAGTGAACATGTGGGGCTCCAAGAGCTGACTTTAGGTGGATGGTTTTTCTATGAAAATTCCAACTTTTTTCCACCAATGAAGCATGACACAACTTTGCACATTAAAGAGTTATGGAACACCATATGTTTTGTTAGCAAAATATAATATTTTTCAAAATATAATATTTTTCAAAGAAAGTAATGTTCATTTCTCTCACATAGCAGCGACGTCACAATTGATAACTGCTCACAAAATAATGACCTTACAATCAATACCTTTCGGCAATAGAGTTATAAGACGGAATAAGGTTGAAAAAGCTGGAGTACCTTGGGGGAAAACCACCAACTTGCATATGGTCAGTACCTGGCAACTGCCCCACTTGGATTTCAAACTTTCAACCCAAAGGTGGAGAGCTAAAGAATTCACCCCAAAATGAAGTTGATATATATTTGAGTTAGGTTCAATATTCAATGGTCTTATCCTATGTAAAGTGCAGTATAGAATTAGTATTTACATGTAATATGTACTGGTACACTTTACTGACTTTTACAAATTGTATCTTAATATACACACATTGTACTATTTATGTTTGTTTTACCCTTGAAATCCAGCTTGACCTATACCATTTTACTAAATTTGATTGAAACTATTTACAACTGCTTTGCTTAAAGTTGAAATATTTTTAAATACTAAATATGTGCAATTACCTATCTTGAGGTGTAAAAACACCTTTGCAATTTTACTAGGAATGGTTGTAAAATTGTCTTGATGTGAACTTTTGTCACATTCTTGAAATATATTTTAAATGAAGGAGATACAGCGAGTTATTTTTAAATTCAGAATCAATAATGTTTTGAATTAAAACATTTGGGAAACAAGATATATGTTTTATTGGTGAAAGGCAAATATTTTTGGGTCCTCTATATTTGACACCACAATACCAGGAAATAAATTTAACAAAATAAAATCTTATATTCTAGATGTTTCGAAGTACAGTATAATGCATTGATTTTACTGTAAAATATGTGTTTAAAGCTACTGGGATATTTTCTGAGAAGTGAAATGGCTAGTGACTTTGATGTTTACCCTAAATAACTTACAGAATGATATTATACATCAGTATCGTTTAAATGCTTGCTGTTATTCCCAGTGTTCAGTATCAGACTGTGTGGTCTCCATCCATGATTCACCCCATTGTATGTTTGTAGTATCCATTTGTCCCAGTTCATTTGTGATTATGATCTTAAGTTGCTATCTTACATTGAATTGATAATAAAACATAAAACAATACACTATTGTCTTACTCCTTTGTACAAGTACAGTTGAACCTTATAATGGTAATTCATCTTTTATGAGTTTGTATGTTTAGTCCAGCGAAACATTAAAACATGTGTTTTTACATTGTACATTTTATAAAAGATGGGTCATCCAATCTTTATGAAGTCCAACTGTATTTGAACGACATGTCAAATTTTGAACGACGATGATTGCCATCCCAGAAGATGAGAAGTGTTGCTTTGACCTAGGGTATTCAGCCAATGACCCCATGACCTTGACCTTGTCGGAGGCAGAGACACTGACAGTAATATGTTTTGGTCTCTAGATGATGACCGTGCAACATTAACCCGTAAAACAAGTCCTCATCATTACAGCAGTCCTGATAGGCGGATTTGATAATAAACCTGGTATGTGAAGCAAATGTTTCAGATAAATCTGTACATATTTTTATACAGAAGAGAAACAAACAGTTATCTTTGAGACTTGTAAAACTTAATCTTCATGATAATGATAACATAAAAACAAAATATATACTTTCATAAATTTTATTTTGATAAAAATTCTTAGTTCACATAAAGTACATAATTTATATACTTATGAAAATCTTGCTTAGATGGACGGATATTTTAAATCACAGACAGACTAATCACAAATAACATTACTTCCGAGTATCACAAGGACCAAAGAAGCAGTTTGTCAGCATATTGTCAGTGTTGATATCAAAGAAATGTAAGAGAAATGCAGAGATATTTATAGGGCTGGTTAGCCAAGTGGATAAGATGCTAGATTTGTGATGGGAAGGTTGTGAGATCTAATCCTGCATAGGCAACTTTTCTTTTTAATTTTGATATGTATCTATGAAAACACAGTTTTATAGAATACATATGAAGTAAAGGGGATATACCCCACCCTTCCACATACCCTGCAAATTCTTCTATTTGACTTATAATAGGGAGAAAACTTCTTCTCTGTGCTAATGACTGATTTGCATATTTGACACACACACATTGGAGATAACTCTATTCTAAATGGGAGATAACTCTTCCTACCTCTCACAGACAATCACCTGCTGCGACAGTTTACTGCACAAATAATCACTTCTTGGCCATTATCATGATTATGAAATGGACTAGACATATGTGTACAGTGGACTATGACAGATATACAACAAAGGGGAGATAATATTAAACAAAAGGGAAGACTATTGAAGAAAAGAGGAGAAAAAAAAAGTTAATTGTAGTTCATACAGTAGAACAGGATTGATTTCATTGATACATTACCTACCCGAAGACCATCAGGTAATTGTTGGATTACATTAGGTAGATATAATATATAAACTTTATTTATTTTATATCGATTGAGAAACAAGTTATACAACTTATGTAAATCACTCTCGATGGCCCGGATGTAAGCGCGCGAGGGGTCTTAGTGTGGGAGGAAACCGGAGTGCCCGGAGAAAACCCACGTGATCGGGCAGGTGACCCCTGACCTTTTCACGTCCGTGTCGGGGATCAAACCCCGGCCGGCTAGGTGAAAGGCAAGCGGCTTAACCACTACACCACCCGATCACCCAACCCTAATTACATTAGGTAGATACTACCTTATTCACCCCTAAAGTTGCATTTAAACTCTTCCAATACAAAGGAGAGAACAGTCCATTATGATTTTTTTGAGAATGATACTTAACATTTCAATCACACCCATACATGTTATCAACACACATTCATTCTTTTCAAATGTTTTATGTTCAGAATCAATTTATTAAAGTGAACAGTCGGGCAAGGATGGCTAAATTCGGTAAAAATGGTGTGAATGTATCCAGTATAATTTCTTATGAAATGGAAAAATAAAATCTCTCGTCAAAATCTGTCTGCGTACGAAGAAATTAATTTAAAGTATGGAAATTCTAAAACGTCCTCCCGGCTCACTATGTCCGTGGTTACATTTCCACGCAGCCTCGCTTTCAATGCTTTCAACTTTTCTTTACTTTAATGGTCAGAACTGGGAAACTAAGCAGAACTTGACCGTCGTATTAATATGTGAGAACTTTTGGAAGGCCAATGAACGCATTTAGACTGGTTTTCTTTGCCCGACTATTCACTTTAAAAAAAAATTGACAGATCATGATTTTAATAAAAACACAAATACAACATACATTATACAAAAGCCATATACTTTATAATATTTTCTTTGTTTTAAGTATATGTATACTATTGCAACAGTAATATTGATAATAAAGGAAGACTATGTTTTATCATACTCTTTAACATAAATGTTTGGCCAAAGTTAAAATAAGTGTGGCCATAAAAAACTTTAACATAGAAATATATACATTATTGTAAGCAGTCCCTCTGCATGTTGAGTTCTCAATCTTAAACACAGATTGATACTTGTGATATTGCAATGTCCATGTGCCCACTTGTATAAAACAAATTTCTTCAATCCTTAGTCTTTTTTTCCCATAGACTTGCCGGAAATTTCCTTGCTTCATTTGCATACAAGAAGACCCAGGTTCTATGACGAAGATGTCGGGTACAATAGGAAGAGCAATGAAGAAAAAGTTGAAGGTCAAAATTTATCATGAGGTTGTAATGTATAATGTAGTCTCCATTTTTGTCCAATGAACACTGATATGAGATATACAAATAGGTGGAATGGTGTACAGATAAAAACAAACTCAAGTATGGAAATGCCATCCAATTTAACTCTCTATATAATGGAATGAGCTGGTGTAATTATATAAAGATGAATGCCATTTAGACATACAGTATGCAATAGTCCCAATATCTATAGAGATTCAACATTGAATTACCGATAATGTTGTCTTCATCCTGATTTTGTGATAATGTATAATTATAGTACATGTACCATATTAAGGCTTGCTCAGTGTTTGTTTTAATTAGGATATTAGGCGGTAGAATTATAGCACAGAGGCTACTTTTGTCCTTAAATCGAAATAACGTAAATTATAGCATTAATGCATATGCTGCCTCTGTCATGCCAGAGTCTTTCAGAGCGCTCTCTAGAACACTTGTATAAGCTTGAGCAGCCTCTCTCTCCTTCCACATCCTCAGCATGGTGAACGCCTAAGTGGAACAAAGTAGATACATTTAATACATGTATACAAGGCAATTTATCCTTGGAGGTTTACTGATACTTGCATATCCACCTAATGGTTGGTTTTATCAGTTTAATGTCCTATTAACAGCCAGGGTCATGTAAGGAGGAGCCGGGTTTGTTCGTTGAGGAAAGCCGGAGTACCAGCAGAAAAACCACCAACCAGCAGTCAGTACCTGGCAATCCCATATGGGATTCGAACTCCTACCCAGAAGTGGAGGGCTCGTGGTAATATGACTGGACATCTTAACCACTTGGCCACCTAATGTAACCACAACTCAATCCCTAACCACTAAGCAGAATGTCATTATGTTTACATAAATTGAATACTCTATTCTGTGTTGTTTTTGTCAGAAGTGAAAAAGCCCCTTATTTTACAAAAAACTTGGTACCTTTGATGTCTCCTTATTATGACCATGGCAACTGAATGGCATTTAGATTCCATTAAGGAAAATAACACTATTGTCTCCTAATCTTAACTTTTAAACCAGTCTGTTTGATAATAACATCTTAACAATCTCTTTAGAGAATACAATACAAGGGTTTGGAGATATGTACATAAACAATATAGGTGAAGTTTGATTCACTGTAGTTAGTCTCACCTTCCTGTGATAGCGACATCAGAAAAATAACTTCACAATTACCGGAAGTTGGGACTAACTGACGGTAAATCGTACTTCACCCATTGTCTAAAAATTGGCATATTGTAATAATTTTGTTTTATTATTTTAGGAGACAATCCTTTAAGAGAATAACAGTTATTCACCTGTTGTTTGGAGTCCGATATCCTGGATTTGATATCGCTCACATCCTCATTGGTCAGTCCTAGCTTATTGGCCGTCCTCAGCCAATCACGTCTGTAGATTTTTTCAGCCACCTGTCTCAGTGTTGAATCTGAAGGTATGGTCCTGTCCCCTGGTTCTGGTGTGGGTCCCTCACTGTTAAACTGTAATCAGAGTGATACTTAACTTAGAGAAGACGTGGCTCCAGCACCACAAAACAAGTTTTAGGCACTATCAAACAAAATAGTCACCTGTATTGTGTCACCTTTTATAAGCTTAAGGTCAACTGTGATTGGTTATTTCAAAGACATTAGAGGTTTTTTCACTTTACAATGAACATAAAATTTTGTAACCCTGGTTACACAGGTTTTGTTCTATCCTCTTTAATACAAAAAGTTCACTTTGAGATGTTTTAATGTTCTGATTGTAGTTCACCATACATAACTACAATTGGTGTATGATTTTCTTTTGGGCATTACTCTGTTAAAGATTTGTTTATCGTAAATGAGAAAGAAAGGACTGGTACAATTTGAGTCAATATTCGAATACATTTTAATAAACCTGAAATCAATATTTTTTGAGAAGATATCCTACTGTTATGCTGTAAAACACACAAATATGTTAGTTTTTCTAATGACTATCACACACAGCTATCAGCTAAGATATATATTCACTGTAATTCTTTAGTCATGCAGCTTATTGTGACCATCTCAATAATCATCAGATACTGTATGGCTGCTGCAGTGTCACCAAGGTATCAAATAACATATTGTTGAACTACAGCGAAAATAGTTATAGCTCAGCATTTTCTATTTACGTAAATTGATACATGTAGTAAGTACATGTACATTGTGTATTAGTTTTTCAGAAATCAAAATTTTGCAATCTGGAATTAAGAGTACATATGATTTGCCCATCATTTCTTTTTGGGAGGTATTTTGTGGATTAACTTTTTGTGACCTCAATAATATCCTGAGAAATAATGAAAATACATGTATTGTATCATCATTACAAAGATTAAACTACATGGTACACTAGTTCTATGACTGCCTCAGCCATAATAGTGCTACAAAGAATATATGTCATACAATGTCTCCATGAAAATACAATAATTATACTTACCAAAGTAAGGATCAGTGTGTATATACACTTAAACTATTCTTACGCAATACTTATACTTATACATACTTATATTAACTTAATGTAGACTGGCATTTGTTGTTGAAAAATCACAACTTATCTCCCTTTTATACCTGTAAGATCATGAAATAGCTAGTTGTCAAATTCAAACAACAAAGGGCAAAAAGTGAGTTTACACACCAAATAATCTAATCATATTCTAACACACTAAATTATCTTATTGCATTCTAAAAACATTGTCAACTTCAACTTTTCACAAAATTATCATTCAAATTAATTCAAAACACACACACTTCATTTTTTTTCACTTTTAAGAGTAAATGTTCACAATCACCATAACCACACAGCACGAGTCTACCTGTCCATGTGGTCACTTGTGGGCAGTGATGGTCACTTACAGACTCCGTGTGGATGTTCGCTAAAGCAGGGATATATATGATTTAACAGAAACTGATAGTTCTAACCATTCATACATACAAACTGTTATAAACGTATAATGGGTTGAAATATCTAAGAAAATCTATGTAAGAGGTGTGATAAAAGAATCACTGTAAAGAATCAAGAACTGGTACTGATCAATTTTACTGGAAGCTACAGTATGTAATTGCTGTATGAAAAGAAGGTAATTCTTTAGGTTCTTCATTGCAAAACTTACAACTCTTTAGAAAATTAATTCATTCACAAACTCTAAAGAAGCAAAAGATTTGTTCTCTAAAATCTTAGTGGGATACCTGTAGTAGAATACAACGCTGAGTTACAGCTACTTTGATGATATCAAGGATTTTGGGTTCTGAGATAGGTTGAACTGGTTGAAAAGTTTAATTAAATGCAATTTTTCTGACGTACAGCAAAAACGGTTTCATCTAGTGTAAATGCAGTATTTTTTGTGATTTTGTATTAGTTTAAAGTATTGTGATCATTTTTTCAGAGACAGATGCGTTGCTTACAATGACACATGTGAGAGCACATGTGTACAAACCAATAAACTCTCAATGCACACATGATCATTTAGTGCATTGAAAACATTTCCAACAAGGGGGGGTTAACTAGTAATTCTGCCAAAGAAGATGACATCAGCAAACATTTACATTTAGTGCAAGTATTTCTATATATCAAGGGGAGATAACAAACCTTCTGAAATCGTCCTTATGCTTCAAACTGTGAAAAGTATAACTTTTATGTTCATGGGATAAATAGAAACTTTACAGACTGACAAACAATACATTTACCGGTAATGATAATTTGTCTGAAACACCTCATTCACAATGATGATTTTCAAAATGTGGCAAGACAAAAATAAAAGACAAAATCATCACTATGATAAAAAAATTTGTAAACTGATAAATATAATTAGTAAACTTTTAGATACATGTAAGTAGTAAACCTTTAGATATATGTAATTAGAAATTCTCTGTAGGGATAAATTCTTGATATATCCTACTTACATCTAAGGATTGCGATAGTTTTATACACTATCAGAGAAAATAAATCAGGAACACTATATTACAAATAAAATCATCGGCTTTTTCTTCTTTCAGGGTCGGGGACATCTTTCACAGTATACTGAACTTAAGCAACAAATTAACATGTAAATGAAATCAAATTAAGAAACTCTATTATTTATATTTTTAATTGAAATTAATTAAGTAAGAGTTTGAGTTCACAAAAAGGGAAGTGGTGCTTTTGGGTAAAATACAGTACCGTACATTTTTCCATACACACTTATGGAGACTATGGCTGCTGATAATACGTTTGTATGCTTGGAAAAAGACAAATTTGTTGAACACTTCAATCAGATTATATACCTCTGGGAGTTGGCTGTGGAGACGTTCCTTCATATAGGATGGTAGGACTTCAAATAATAGAAGGTCCTGTAGTGTATCATTGGGTATCACACTGCGGACACCTGTCACAAACTGATCCTCATTCATCTGACCTACATATACAGAAATAATACATTATAAAACTAGGAATAAACTGTACATAACTCAAAGTATATTTTGTTGGCTTGGAATGGAAAGGAGAGAAGGACTTGATTGTAGATGGAAACTAAAGTTCCAGAGAAAAAAAAACCCCGGTGACCATGCAGGTGAACTAATCCTTTTTCATATTCATTCAGAGTATGGAATCCTGCATGGTCATCTACGTGAAAACAAGTATGTTAGTTTGTAACTTTGGCACTAACATATTTGGAAAGAAAATACCCTTCATTCATTAAATAATTACAATAATGTTACCACTGCTTTATGACATGTATATGAACAGTCTTTGATAAATCTTATCACAATTTTAAAAGCAATCATAAAAAGCATGGAATCAAGAAGTTCACATTTTACTGCAACATCTTTACCCCTGATTTAAGAATTCAAATTGGACTATCATATCATGCTTTACCTGTATTCTTCTTATCTATGTGTTTATACACAACATCTGCCACTTTCTGAATACCCTAGAAAAAATGAAAGTTATCTTAAGTGAAATTACTTGAAATAGGAGTTATATGGTCTAGCTAAATCTTGAAGTTACCTTGTAAACAAAATAAATTTAGTTATCTTATATATACTGACCATCTGTATAATAACAAGGTTTGTTTCACTTATGCTTGAGTAAGAGATCCTTTGGCATGTGAATGTTGGAGCATACCGGTATTTATTTACAGAAACAAACATACAATGTAGTTCTTACTGCAAACAAACCTTTTTGTCGTTTGGATTGGTGTACACACGTTCTAAAATTTTCACAAAGGTTGCCTTTTGGACTGGATTACCATTATTTAACAGTCTAAAAACACCTGTGATAAAAGGTTCAAATTACTTTTACTATAAATTCTCTAAGAACAATCAAGATTCAAAATGACTCAATATGTATAAAATTATGATAGGAGATTGAATTATTGTCTCCTTTTGTTCCCAATCAAACTGATTACCTACTACAGTAAAATAATGTTTATAACGAATTCATGGTTACAACATAGTGATTTTTGTTCCCCAACAATGTTCCTATAATATGTCTGTACATTTACATTAAGCTTTAATAGTTATCTGGGTTTTTTTTTGGTAGGTATTAGTCGTTATGTTACATGTTTGCCCTTCAAACATTACGGAGTTATCCATGGGTTACATATACATGACTTAAGTTGGGAGTTTGTTGGATGAAAAACTTACCCCTGAGTTTCTCATTCAGATCTGCCGTCTCACACCACTTTAAACCACGAAGAAAATTCTCAAATGTAACATTCTTGGTTTGATTTAGAGTGAATTTTTTCATAATCTGAAGCAAAAAAATAATAAAATAAAACAACTAGAGTAAAGTGAATTTCTTCATAATCTGAAACAAAGAAAAACAACTGAAATATAACAAGAGGCCCATGGGCCTTAACGGTCACCTGAGTTAGAATATATAATGAAACAAATAATGAAACAAATTAAAGACATATAAACACTATATGCTGGGCCTTGAAGTTGGTCAGTGATTTATAAATTTGACTTTTAAGACTATGAAGAGTATTTGCTTCCATCAAACCTGTGAACTTAGAGGTATTTTTGAAATTTTAATCATTTTGACCCTGTTTGGTCCTGCCCCTCTGGTCCCCCAGGGGGTCATCGAGAACGGATATGGATGTTAAAATGCTCTATCTTAGGCTTATAATTCTAATCAAGTTTGACTAATTTCCTATGAAAATTGGGCAAATAATGTTCACAAATATGTTTTTCCTATATAAACTAAAGTAAACTTGACCCCTCCCCAGGGGGTAATGTGAGATCCCAAGGTCATATAATTCACAATTTTTATAAAACACCTTAAGACCTTTCCATCTATAATTATTTGATTCTACTATATCCTGAATTTTAGAAGATTTTTGAAGTTTTAGCCTATTTGACCCTTTTTTTGCCTCGCCCCTCTGCCCCCAGGGGGTCGGCCAGGACCAATGTGGATATGATATTAAAATGCTATCTCAGGCTAATAATTCTAACCAAGTTTGACTCGTTTCCAATGAAAATTGAGCAAAACATGCTCATAAATGTGTTTTCCCTATATAAACTAAAGTAAACTTGACCCCTCCCCAGGGGGTAACGTGAGACCCCAAGGTCATATAATTCACAATTTTTATAAAACACCTTAAGACCTTTCCATCTATAATTATTTGATTCTACTATATCCAGAATTTTAGAAGATTTTTGAAGTTTTAGCCTATTTGACCCTTTTTTTGCCCCGCCCATCTGCCCCCAGGGGGTCGGCCAGGACCAATGTGGATATGATATTAAAATGCTATCTCAGGCTAATAATTCTAACCAAGTTTGACTCATTTCCTATGAAAATTGAGCAAAAAATGCTCATTAATGTGTTTTTCCTATATAAACTATAGTAAACTTGACCCCCTCCCCAAGGGGAAACAGGACACCCCAGGGTCATATAATTTACAATTTTTATAAACAAACTTTAAGACCTTTTCATCTATAAAGTGTATTTGATTATACCATTTCCAGAATTTTAAAAGAATATTTTTGAAGTTTTAGCCTATCTGACCATTTTTGGCCCCACCCCCTCTGCCCCCAGGGGGTCGGCCTGGACCAATATGGATATGATATTAAAATGCTATCTCAGGCTAATAATTCTAACCAAGTTTGACTCGTTTCCAATGAAAATTGAGCAAAACATGCTCATAAATGTGTTTTCCCTATATAAACTATAGTAAACTTGACCCCCTCCCCAGGGGGAAACGTGAGACCCCAGGGTCATATAATTCACAATTTTTGTAAAGGACCTTAAAACCTTTCTATTTATGAAAAGTATTTGATTCTACCATTTCCAGAATTTCAGAAGAAGATTTTTGAACTTTTAGCCTATTTGACCCCTTTTGACCCCGCCCCTAAGGCCCCTGGGGGTCAGTCATAGAAAATTTGTCAATAGGATTAAATGGCCATCTCATACTGATAATTCTGACAACATTTGACTCATTTCCTATCACAAATGACCAAATAGTGCACAAAAATGTGTTTTCCCAATATAAACTATAGTAAACTTAACCCCCTCCCCAGGGGAAAACTAGAGACCCCAGGGTCATATAATTCACAATTTTTGTAAAGGACCTTAATACCTTTCTATCTATGAATAGTATTTGATTCTACCACATCTGTGAGTAGAGAAGAAGATTTTTGAAATTTTACTCAATTTTACCCCTTTTGGCCCCTCCCACAGCCCCCTGGGGGTGGGGACCATATAATTCACAATTTTGATTGGCCTTATGCCTTAGAAGGTTTGTGCAAAATTTCATTGAAATTGCTTCAGCAGTTTTGGAGAAGAAGACGAAAATGTAAATTGTTTACGGACATACGACGGACGACGGATGACGACGGACAAAAGGCGATTAGAATAGGTCACTTGAGCCTTCGTCTCAGGTGACCTTAAAAGGCTGAAAGTTCTGATTTCTGATATACCCCCTGGTACATGTACATATATTAAAAACAAATGACTTATAAAAAGGCTCAGTTTTGATTTCTGATATACCCCCTGGTACATGTATTAAAAAAGGATTGGGTCCTAATTGAAAAATGATCGTTAATTTCAACAGAATGGCATACAGCATATCATTTGGGCCATACTCTCGTATAATGTAAGTTCCAAATTTAAATTAATCTGTTAAAAGACATTTTTGGATACATAAGACTTCACTCCAGCTTTTATCAAAATCTCCTTTTATTTTCTCAAGTTATATGGTTCATAAGATCTATATTATGGACATACAAAGAGTGCAATTTCTCTGTGAATACCTTAATCATTTAATCAACACCAATTTCAATCACATTAAAATAGCTTATTGAAATAAATTTAAGAAAAGCAAATTTCCTTAAAATCTGTACTTATTTATTGTTTATAAGAAAAAAATATTTACTACAATAAAAAAACCTATAATTTAAAAGACAACAAAACCCAGGAAAATAAACAGTCCATTGACTTACATTTCTTGAAAATGCATCAGATGATAAGACTGGGTTGTTGGTTGCTATTTCTTCTGTTATAACTCCATCTTTGTTGCAGCCTAGTTGCTGAAACCTGAGCCATAAACGCTCTGTCTCAGCAATACTCACTGTTATTACAAACACATAAATTAGATTAGAATATTATTACAAGTAAATGCAATTAACCAAAAGATTTTAATTACAGGCAATCGAAACTACTGCCCAGGTAACATTGTCAATCATTTTTAGGAACTGGTCTGGTCACATTTGTTATGCTCACTATATTGTTGTAATTGTAAAAGAACAGTGAAAATACACATTCCTGTCGAGTGCCCCGACCAGGAATCGAACCCAGGTCTCCAGCGTGGAAATCTACGGCTCTACCGACTGAGCCAAAGAAGCATGCTCCGTCAGCTAAGTGACAGAGACCGTATTTAACACTATGTACAAGTCACAAAGACCCGCTCCTTTTACATAATAATGTTTAACTAAGTGTCTATCTGGATGTGTAACTAAGGATTACCATTGCATGATTGTAAATGGCGACTAAAATTTAAGGTCTTATTTTTATCTGCTTCCTATTTGACTTTCTTCTTTCTATTCTTCTTCCCAAGTCTCCATGCATTGACACGCTCATGGTGACAAAGGCTCTGGGTTCTGTCTCCTGGCTGAGACACACATGATAATGATACTTTCTGCTCCTGCTTTGTAAGCACTCAGCATAAAAGGAGTGGCAAAACATGAATATACTGTTATCCAATAATATTAGATCTCGACATTGAGAAACTTCTGATGGGCAATATCAAGACTGATTACTGTTAGACATGACATAATTGATAATGATTAAAAGTGTCTTGTCGTGCCTCTAACATTGTTGGAGTAGAATATACCACAGCCTCCCATGACATTTTCTAATACTGTCTGCTTCATATTTTAAAACTAATGTTTACATTGTACATTTGTAAATGTTAATTTGGTGTATAATCTACAATAACTCACACTCAGCGGTGATGGCGTGTACTGTGATCCAGTTTGCTTTACTAGGATGTGTGTGTTGAGAAACCTCGTCCCCGACAGGTGTCATAAACTGGCTGGCATACGACCCCATATTTAGAATCTGGTCTAAAAATTACTCGCGGGCAGGCTTCGTTTGACTGAAAAACAAGCAAAACATATTTGCAAACAATGACCTAATAATTTCGTAAAAAAACATTAGGTATATCGTGTATTATTAGCATACGTTTCTGAACTTTTACAGAAAACGCCGTGTCACGATATACAACGGTAACCGGTTATCCGAATTTTGACAGTCCTCATTGTTTTCACTTACCTGAAATATTGGCGCGTTGATATTATTTACAAATGTGCGCACACGGTTAAGTTTGTGAATATGATTCCATTAGTCTATACTCTGTATGATAAATATGTTACATTTTATATAGATCCTAACCACTAAGAAAAATGTATGGACACTTTTAACATGTCGATGTTGCTCAGGCATTCATTTGTAAACAGTGGACCGTCTTTGGTTTCTATGACTAAAGAGTTCCGAAACGAAACACAGGGGTATGGGAACTCAAGCCTAGTTCTTGCCAGATACAAAAGTAAATTTTATTCCATTGTTTAAGGTGCTATTGACAGCAATAAAACACACACACCAGAATTCTCTCATTCTTGTTAGCCTATTTTCACCAAAAAATCTTGTTGCTAAATAATTATGAAATTTATTCACCAAGTTCAATAATTTAATTGGTATCCTATATGACATAAGGATCTAGATTTATTAAAAATATTTGGTTGTAGCGGTTGGATTTTATTTAAAACTCTCAATGTTCCATATATTATGTGATAAAGTCATTTCTGCCAATTTTGGACCGCAGTGGTCGAGTGGTTAAAGATGTCTGGACATATTACTACAAGCCCTCCACCTTTGGGTTGCGCGTTTGAATCCCATGTTGGGCAGTTGTCAGGCTCTGACTGCTGGTCGGTAGTTTTTCTCGGGGTACCCGGCTTTCCGCCACCAACAAACCTGGCACGCCCTTACATGACCCTAGACTGTTACTAGGACGTTAAACTAATAAAACCCAACTCTGCTAATTCATTTTCAATTTGAATTACCATTGCTACTCAAAGTCAAACATGGCAACAAAATTAAGAGGTCAAATATAAAATAAATCAGTTTTCAAAATTTTGCAGGTAAAATTTTATAATCGTAGTAAAATGTCCCACAAAATTGTGAAAATATCCCTGCGAAATCAACTGCCTACCTATATAGTAATTTCCTTCATTCAATCAGCTAGTTCAATACCGTAACGACGTGGCATTGGCTTTAATTAATTAAATTAATAAATCAACACAATATCAACAGATACATATTTTATTTCATAAATAAATGATATTCATTCTAAGCCACATCAAATCAAGCTCTAATACAACAAAGGTTTTATTTCCAAAAGTTCAGGAGAAGAAGTCCAAAATATATTGCAAAGACCTTCTGGTTCAAGCAGCACTTATGTGAAGTATTAGTATTCAGCATTCCATTTTCAGTTTTGGCTCTGATCAAATGAACATCAATATATCACTATCTTTACCAGAGAAGAGGACAACTTTAACAAATGATCCAGTTGGGTATCATTCTCAGGTAACACTGACCTGACATGATAACTGTGTTACTACCAATATTTTTAACGTGGAACACTGCAGATACTAATATACAATTATGGCCCTCTGTGGAGGGATACATCTAGAATTGTCTCCCTGGAAAGAGTTATTTTCTCGAGGGCAAAGCCCGAGAGAAAATAACTCTTTTCAGGGAGACAATTCTAGATGTATCCCGACACATAGGGACATAATTATTTTATTATACCGAACAAAATTAAAAGAAATATCTGTTAAAAGAACCCATGAAGATATTTCCCAACAACAACGTTGTTAAATTCGTTGGGCTACAAAAAAATAAACAACACCGTTGCCATTGTTGGTTGACGTTGCAGATGACGTCAACTTCCGGTCACGTGCGGAGCTTCCAAGGGGTTATTTCCCTGGGGTTATTTCCCTCAGGGGTTATTTCCCTGGGTTATTTCCCTCGGGGGTTATTTCCCTGGGGTTATTTCCCTCGCCTTCCAATTCCGGGGGAAACATCTAACTTATTCAATGTCATGTGATCAAGTTTAATCCAATCAGAACATTCTAAATGAAAGTGAGGTATAATAATATACAATTATGGCCCTCTGTGGAGGGATACATCTAGAATTGTCTCCCTGGAAAGAGTTATTTTCTCGAGGGCGAAGCCCGAGAGAAAATAACTCTTTTCAGGGAGACAATTCTAGATGTATCCCGACACATAGGGACATAATTATTTTATTATACCGAACAAAATTAAAAGAAATCTCTGTTAAAATAAACAACACCGTTGCCATTGTTGGTTGACGTTGCAGATGACGTCAACTTCCGGTCACGTGCGGAGCTTCCAACGGGTTATTTCCCTGGGGTTATTTCCCTCGGGGGTTATTTCCCTGGGGTTATTTCCCTCGGGGGTTATTTCCCTGGGGTTATTTCCCTCGCCTTCCAATTCCGGGGGAAACATCTAACTTATTCAATGTCATGTGATCAAGTTTAATCCAATCAGAACATTCTAAATGAAAGTGAGGTATAATAATAATGGATATCCATATGGACATATCTTAATATTTTACTTAAGTAATATCGATCACCAAAGGACGAACACATTCAATAGTAAATAAGAGATTGAAAGTATATATAGTTTCTCCATCATTGAAATTGTAACCCTGATCGAAGCTCTGAGCTGCAGTAAAGAAGTAAAATATTTACATACAAATGTATATAAAGAGGAGGCAGTGTAATCTATACACAATTATCTTAGAATGTATTGCCATAAACACAACTGTACTGACTCTCTAATGTAGTTGTTGAAAATATATTAGACATACAATGTATACAGGTATCCTATTGCAAAAACTAAAATCAAGTGAATTCAGAGATTTGTTTGTAGTCATGCACTTGCAAACTCTAAAGTCACCAGAAGTATTTTGAAATTGTGTTTATACATAAAGTAAGAGCCAATTCTTAAAGAATTGTTGGTAAATTACTTCAAAATTTATAAAAAATAATTATGATATTAATTTTGTTTTGCCTTCATCATTTTTTTAATCAAGTAGGGCAACTGTCTTACAAAATATGCACAGATAAAAACAAACAACGAAATATAAAGGAAACAAAATAATATACTATATTGTACTGGTCTTACATTATGTTTTCAGTAATTTTGGCCCATTTTCACCTGCTAGGAGTTTATAAAGCAAAGTGTGGACAACATTCCAATGGAATTTACAGTAACAATACTCATCATTATACATTCACACAAACTAAAGAGCTGAATAAGCTACTATAGTAATAATGTACAACAATTATTTTACATAGTGCAAGTTCTTAAATCATATATAAAAAGCAGGGAATAAATATATACCGTATATATTGACATAAAATTAATATGATTGACTGCAAATGAAACAAAAATTCCAGTAAAACGGTGAGTGAAATGAACATCTTAACTTGATCATTATATAACATGAATGTAGGAGAGAAAAATATAACAAGAACAACTAACTTAGTCATATTCAAATACATATCTGTATTCTATATTTAACATGTTCAGAGTTGTCTGCTCTTGACAAGCAGTATAAAGACCTCCTTCACCCCTATCATTCAATAATGAACTATTCCAGCATGAGAAGTAAAAGAGGTCCCTTGTGTTTTAAGGGGTGATTGTGATTTAAGTTTATGATGTAGGCTAGCAATAAAGTGATTACCAGCTTACAAGGGCAGATAACTCTGTGTAATGCAGAGACTGGAAGCATCTCAATTTCGACTTTCCTCAACAGATTTGACTAGTACCAATAAAGAACATCACTTGTGTATCTATTCTCCGGTGTATATAGCCATAATTGATTATTAGATCTATTTTTATCACATACAAACTCAGCTGGAGCTATATGCTAGTGGATAGGTGCAAAGGCCATTGAACTGCATACTTTTCCTCGGACAAAATATTCGGTAATACATTGTTCCTGTATTTGTGAAGAAACATCAATGATATAAATAACCCAAATTACTGATTACCAATCAAATCATGACCTGAACCTATATATAATGCCATAATCATTTTATTTTTTAGAGCATACATGTTTTGTTAAAATCAAACAATTAGAAAAGGTAGAAAAAATCCAAACAATATGAATAGGCTTATGTGACATTATTTACTAATGTTGAGGTAATCATTTAATTAGAACATTTGTTGAAATATTTCACTTAAGAAAATGTGAAATAAAAGACCAACACAAAGAGATATTCATTTCATAAACATGAACAAGAAAACATCAACAAAATAGAGACAAATACATGTATGTACAGTGTACACTGACAATATTTACCTTCATGAAATATTTTAACAACCTAATTTTCTGAAGAAGAAAAAAAATATAATTAGCCATCCTCAGAATCCTCTTTTACATCTTTATTATACACACCAATAAAACTTCAATTTAATCATGACTTTTTGCAATTTTTAAAACAAATCTGAGAAATGAGTATGAAATTTGAAAATTGAAAATACTCATTACACAAGGAAGAGTAATTCATATTCCAATATGTTAACTTTCTAATTAAAGCCAGGAAGTTTTCTATATGATTAGTTTGCCATAATATGTAGAAATTTGGTGAATTAGCAAATAATGAAATACAGACAAATGAAAGGTCATAAGACTTTGTAATATCAAGCAATGTTTCTGGTACATGTATATAAAATGAAAAAAGTAATAAAATAGAGATAATAAAGAAAACAAAAACCAAAACATATCAAAAGGCTGAAGATATATTTAACAGCTAAAATAGTAAAGAAAGGGGGTGTGTGTTCTTGTTTGTTCCGTACATACTGATGAATGTTACTACCATCTTTGACATTCCAGGGGTTAATTTTTACGATCAATGTAATAATGTAAAGGATACTAACAATTAATTAACAGAGGTAATCGTTAGTTCTAATCTCATTAATATTGTTAATGTATTCAATCATATTGACTTAATCAGCTTGTTATCATATTTAAAAAACTTATTTAGAAAAGATATTCACATCTCATTTATTAGACGGTATGATATATATTTATTATATAGATTTTGAAAATCTTTAGATTGTCACTCATAAGGCTATATATCTATAAACCAAGTAGCATGAATTTCTCACATTTTTTTTTTCAATCTTCCTTAACAGATAACTTTTCGTCTTTATACTATCATGTGACCATCAACATAGTATCTGACAGCATACTAACAAATATCTAAAACAGATGCATATGTTTTCTATAAAATATGTTGTTATCAGCAAGGGAATATGAGCCTTAACAAATATACCACATTTGAAAATTAAAACAATATTCAATATATATAACATAGGAAAAGTGTATTTATACTACCTTTCCATGGTGATTTTCCAAAAACATAACCTAACAGTTCATTTCCATACATATTTATCTCTCAATTTCTATTCTTTATCATGTAGCCATCCTTATCAATGCTTATTAGAGCAGAGCCGTTTTCCTGCTCATTTCATTTAAAACTAAACTTAAACAGAGAGTTACTTGGGAGTAAAATATATCTCCTTGGTGAGCATTGAGGTTATACAAGGAATTTGTTTTTTAAATGCCATACGAGGGTCAGATGTCTGTGACTGGAATTGGTAGGCAACTTTGCGGTTAACTACGGTGAGCAGACGTAAGAAATCTAGGTCTTGTAACTTCTTATCCTCCAAGGCACTTGATAAAGCTTGAATAAACCATGATCCGTTGGTGGAGTTCCGCCATGAATAATATCCTGTCAAACAAAAATTTACTGAATAAATACCATTAAAAAAGTTCAATCTTTGTTAAATGCATGAATCAACCAACTGAATCTCAATCATGTTCCTTTTTAAATCAACAAAAGCGATCACAAAAACATGTTAGGAGAGAAATTAGAATCCACAAACTGACAAATTATTACTGGGTACCAACTTCTGAACTAGATTAACAACAAATTGACCACCAGACTTCCTGGAAATAATTAACTAGACAGAACACACACACAAGACTTATACAAACAACAGACTGACCACAAGGCAGACCAACAGGCTGACCACCAGTCAGACCACTAAACTAACCACAAACAACGTTAATTAACAGATCCACTAAACTGACTGACCACAAGACAGACCACTTAACTGACTGCATGACCACAAGACTGACCACTTAACTGACTGACAACCAGACAGACCCCTAAACTGACTGACAACCAGACAGACATCTGAACTAACCACAAACAACAGATCCACTAAACTGACTGACCACAAGACAGACCACTAAACTGACTGACCACAAGACTGACAACTAAACTAACCACAAACAACAGATCCACTAAACTGACTGACCACAAGACTGACCACTTAACTGACTGACAATCAGACAGACCATTAAACTGACTGACCACAAGACTGACAACTAAACTAATCAAAAACAACAGTTCCACTAAACTGACTGACCACAAGACAGACCACTAAACTGACTGACCACAAGACTGACCACTTAACTGACTGACAATCAGACAGACCATTAAACTGACTGACCACAAGACTGACAACTAAACTAATCAAAAACAACAGTTCCACTAAACTGACTGACCACAAGACAGACCACTAAACTGACTGACAACCAAACAGACCACTAAACTGACTGACAACCAGACAGACCACTAAACTGACTGACAACCAGATAGACCACTTAACTGACCACAAACAACAGACTGACCACCAGACAGACCACTTAACTGAACACAAACAACAGATCCACAAAATTGACTGACAACCAGACAGACCACTAAACTGACCACAAGCAACAGATCCACTAAACTGACTGACAACCAGACAGACCACTAAACTGACTGACAACCAGATAGACCACTTAACTGACCACAAACAACAGACTGACCACAAGACAGACCACTAAACTGACCACAAGCAACAGATCCACTAAACTGACTGAACACAAGACAGACCACTACTGACCACAAACAGACTGACCACAAAACAGACCACTAAACTGACCACAAACAACAGATCCACTAAACTGACTGACCACAAGACAGACCACTAAACTGACTGACAACCAGACAGACCAATAAACTGACCACAAACAACAGATTGATCGTCAGATAGACAAACAGACTGACCACAAACAACAGATTGACTACAAGACTTAAAACTATTGACTACAAATAAAGACTGAAATATAGACTGAACACAAACAACAAACTGAACACCACATTGAACACAAACTATAGACTGAATTCACACAGCACTGGCCACTAGGCTGAACACAAACAACAGATTAAACACCAAACTGAACACAAAAAATGGACTGAATGCACACAGCACTAACCACTAGACTGAACACAAAAAACAGACTGAATACCAAACTTACCAGGAACAACAGAGTAGGCTACAAGGAAATCGGCCTCAGCAGGGATGGACTGTGTTCTAACAGGACGGTCAACTTCCATCACTCCTTCTGCATCAGTGACTGTTAGATTCTCACCATCATCAAACTGGGAACCTCTACACGCCTACAAAGATGAATCACAAGTATTCAATCAATCATCAGTCTTTCTCCTGTAAAGTCTGAGGTTAAGGTAAGTTGATTATCACTAAAATTTTGTAATCTGAACAAGCTATCTTCCAATAATACAAACCATTCTACCATAAGTATTCTTGTATATATGTAACCTGGTCAATACTAGCCACAATATATCGCTCGGCTAGAGAGAACTTCTCTTTAGCTCGATCGGTTGAGCGTCAGACTAGTAATCCAGAGGTCCCGAGTTCGATCCCTGGCAGAGGCAGGTATTAAATTTATTGTAAATCCTGCACCCTGCTACATATACATTCACACAAATGGATACAACAGAACCACCATAAGTGCATTTACTCATTTCACAACAACATCTGCTAAATTAATTAATATGAAGTTGATTTCATATGCAATTTCAAAAGTTTATGATATATGAACACGTATATGAATTGACAATTTTTTTTATAGATTAGCAGTAAAATCAATAACCTTATTCATATATCTCCTGATCAGATTTACATATCACAAATAACTCACCTGTATAGCAAATATTTTTGGCTTGCCTGCCAGACTAGGGCATTTGTTTCCCTTGAAAGGTTCAAACAATTTTTTGACCTCCACTGACCCCTCGGTCCCAAACACCACTCCATCCTCACCGTGACTCAGAACAACCACAAACAGACAGTCGCAGTCATTGTGATCTTCTAGCGACACTGGTAAAATAAAATATTTACAATCAACAATTTAAATCATGATTTAATTAGTTCTAAATGATCTGTGTTGTAATATCCATACATTCCGTTAGGGTTGGAAGTGTATTTCTCATGTAACTGGCATGTTCAGCCATGTCATACGACCATGTCATAAATATCTAAGATACACATATAGTAACACTATTGTGACATTACGGGTAATAATGACATCATAATCAAAACATGACGTCGTATTATTGTTTCAGTATAGATAGAAATATCAAATGCAAACCTGTTTCAGCCACTCTTATACAGAAACAAAATTGAAAGTTTTGTCTATATTTCCATAAATACTAGTTGTATGATAACTAGAATCTTACACTTGTGGTTTTTAAATACATTATTAAACTTGTTTCATAATTTGATATGTCACTTGTGTAAGATCCTCTACTGGGGGTATATACAATATACAATATACACTGTCCTTCAAAAGTTCTGTTAGTAATTTAAAGAAAACTCCCGAAAAACAATTAATGGGTTTGAGAACGTAAATAAGTTGATAAATAATATATACTGATGCCTGTATTAAAAAGGTTTACATATTTATGTACTATATGTATACTTGTAAAACTGCATGTGTAACAGAGCTTTTGGAGGGTAGTGTATATAGGATCACCATTGTACAAACCTTCTGGTATCTTATGAACACCTGAATATTTACACCATAGCAACACATCATTGCATTCTTCACATTATGAGATTATGACATCTATAGGTGTCAAAGTCAATAGTCAAGCTGATTTATTTTGAAACAGAAACTTCTGTACAAGATATCTCTTGAACCCTTTAGCAGAATTACCAGGTACTTATTTATATATATACACACATCTGTGATAGAATATCAAAATATTCTAATTACCAGGTACTTCATGTACAATTTGCCGTACGATAGATCAAGAGTGGGATACGTAGCTATATGCATACATAGTACACAATTAACAATTGCTTTAGGTTTCGTATTTTGAAGAAGAAATATGTTTATTCAATATTTTTAACGTAATGATATAAAAATACCTATAAATCATAACAAACGAAGTATTAATTATGATACACGTATATTACATAAAAGCCTATCATCGATTACAAGGTCAAGGGGAGTAACTCGTACGTGCCAATTTAATTGACTAAGAACACGGAATTCGGCAGTCCGGAAAACTCGTAATCCGGACGGTTTAGGCTGGGAACGAAGGCGTCCGGATTATCGAGGGTCCACTGTACATACATCTATGGAAAACATATTGAGATTTTCAATGTCCAATTAGTATTGGGTTATCATCAGCCACAGCAATAGTTTAGAATTTTTTCTTACTTTATCTCTTCCTCCAAGCTGGATACATAGAAGGTAAACTAAGTTCAATAACCTTTTCCTAGGTAATTATAAACACCTAAACTTGGCATATCCTCAAATGACCTTAGCTATTAATAGAATGTTTATAAAACAAACCAATAAGCACTTAAGCCATGATAACAACTAACTCCAACTTACAATTAGTTAAAATATCTTGCATCTTTTTAGCTGTTAAATTGTGTTCGAGTGTCACATCGAAGTCAAGTTCTTGGAGTTTTTGGTACATGACTGATGCATCCACATCTGTCCCCTTCCTGTCGCCGAGTCCCATGTTGCCTCTGAATTCCTTGTTATTGATGATGACAGCTTTTCCACGTCTAGCGTGGTCCATTTTGTAGTAAGGACTATTGAGTTCTGCCTCTGTTAATATGGTCGTTCTAGCGACAGGACTACCATTGAAACATAGAATAAATAAATAAATAGATTAAATTATGAATGTTTGATCATTTAACAAATAAGTGATAATGGATTTTAAAGTGGACATATACTGAGTTTCTGTACAAGCATTCCATTAGCCTATAAGCTTGTAACATGTCATAATATTAATGTGTCCTTAAATAATTGCTTTTTTAAACCTATGGAAAACATTTATGCTTGTGCCAGAAATATTTCATTGTGATTATGATTTATCAATAATTTAAATACAACTAATGGTAAAAAAAACCCACTAGATCACAAGGATGGTAAATAATACTATAGACTTACGTTCTAAATTTTTCCTTTGACGATATTCCTCCATAACCAGTTCCATACCTAGCATCTGTGTCTGACACAGGATTAGGATTCGCATCTGTCACATCTGAAGAAATTCAAGCATTAAAAGCTTTGACATTTGATAACTGAACAAAGGAAATTGAGGTCTGAAAAAAGGGAGGGGGCGCTTATAGGGATGGGGGCACTTATCGGATCAAATACAGTATATTGATTGAATATTTGCTTGTACCCCAGTATGTAACCAGGCAATGTCTGAATTAAAAAGCAATGATAATAATTAAAACAAGTAGCATAAACAAAACAAGACCCTATAATTATAATCCCCAATCAATTATTGTTAAAAACGAAGTACAATATGGTAGGAAAGTGATATCACAAAACAGTAAACATATCTCAAATCAGGGGGATTACTTTGTACTCAGGGCTTTAATTACTCCTGTCCATTGTACTTATAAAAAGGTTTGAAATTCACGAGCCCCATCTGAAATCAATAATTTTGTCTACATTTGATAGCCAAAGACATCAAAAACCTGCGTCTACAAAAACCTAATATACAAGCTAAGTTTTATGATATGTATACAACTAAAATGAGTGAACAATTAAAGTACATGTACTACATACACAACCATATTTTCAATATTTTCATGGCTGATCATGACCAGAAGCGTGTTTGTTCAGGAATCATTAGAAACGAAAGCGTTTTCTAAGGCTTGTATGGAATTTTGATAGTGCAAAATAATTTAACAAACCCACAATGTTAAATGTTTAACCAGTCGTTGCATATATACTAGTTTCTTAGTCATACAATGTATTTCTTCGTTGCTAAAGATATCTACTTTCGTTTCATTTACCGTAAATTATATATTAACCAGTGTGAGTGAACATGTGTGTGAGAGCCGTAAACGGAGTGTGTAGTCTGCTTACGGCAGGTGAAAACTATTGTTTATTTTGCTATGTTATTATTTTGAAATACCATTAAATTCTGAAATAGGAAAGATGTTGTTTTTATTTGTTCAGCTACTATATTCCGTATAAGTTTGTTGTATGAACCACTGAAGTCAGTATATACCATCTACGGGAAATCAGGGTGCATATTATCGTGACGATTATATTATCGTAATTCAAGTTTTTTTTAATTATTTTTAAAAAAAAAATCCAAAACATCTGAAAACATAAAACCAAAATGATTTGATACAAACCTTATTAGTTGGAAAATCATGATAATAGGCATGTACTTGATTGTAATAGTCATTAGATAAGGACCGTTAAAAACCACGTTCTGATCAAACCTAATGACATTACGTTTGAGTCAAATTCCAGATGAGACAAATTATTTTCGTTGGTCCGTTGAATTTCAAGATAACGAGTTTCAACTGTATATTAATTAAAGTAGTGTCATAGGAGACCAAGGTACATGTTCATAAGATTTTCAAAAATATATCCTTTATTTATACAAAGAGCATGGTTCTCGTTAAAAGCTGTTTGCCGGCAAAAACAGCCGTCTATTTCCTTGTCTACGACCAGCTATTTTTTGTCAGAAATAGGTATTGGCAACAGGTGGGCCTGCAGCCCCCAACCACCTATTATTAATTTTCAACCTTCTGTTAAAAAAATTAGAGAGAACCCTGAAGAATGTCAAAAATGTTTAATTGATAACATATCTTTATTCAGGAAGTACAAAGCTGTCCTAGTTTAATATCATTATCTGTAACTTTTATCTCATACATTTTTTCAACTGACATTACAATTGCATCTTTCCCTCTTTGTACTTCAGCTAGCTAGAAAATTTTGTTTCAATTGGTTTTATTTGGTTTTCAAACATCAGTAATAAGATGGTTATTGAAGTAGTACAAATTTGATCATGGGATTTTTGTATTTTCTTAATATCATAATTTATGAAAAATATTTACATACGCTCTAAGCTAGGTATCATGTACAAAAAACAGAAACTGAGAATGTATTGTGTGGAAAGAATATGTGGTATCAATTACCTACATTACATAAAGGTAGTCCATTTTTACTCGTAAATCTAATAAACAGATACATGTTTAACATAATACTGATACACGTAGATGTATATCTAGCCTGGGGTTAAATTGGGTCAAAGTAAGGATTACTAAACAAAGAAAACAAGAAAATATCCTGACAAGTGTGTCTAACAAAAAGTATCCACTTTACAACTATCGGATCAATTACAAAGATACAAATGAGATATAAACAGGTAGACACTACCAAGCTACATACATGTACAACTGAAGTACAGATTCTCTATGTGTGTACAGTGTACACGTATATAAAAAGTTTAGCTGAATGAACAATGATGGCTACATGCCAAACTGAAACTACTGGATAGTAAATGCGTTATTTTCTGAGTTCTATTGATGTTTGATAAGACTTAAATATTAAATATATTAATTAAAATAAATGTGTTGACATAATAATATTATTCATATTACATTAGTAGTTTAACAAAGAACAAAAAAATGTAATTTATGTACCCGATACCCTTAATCAATTAGTAATATTCATGCCTTATCACATAATAGATTAGCCAGAACATATATTTTTTTCTAAATTATACTTTAAAACTTATTTTTAGAAAATTGCATCACGGATCAAATTCTATCATGTTAAAAATAAACTTGTGTCACGGTAGAGTAGCGTTAACCTACATGTCTTTTGTAGCAACAAAAATGGTTAATTAGCTTTTTCATTTCAATTCAAACATATTGCATAATCGCATACTGGAAATAAAGACGTAGTTGGTGAAAATACACAGGATGTAACATGGAATTCACTGATGATTTCATCGATGACATTTGTTTAATTTAAGCCAAATCAACTTTTCATAAACGTGACTTTCAAAATATCACATTTACATTTTATTTCTCATTTATGAAGTACATTCAACTAGTAATAAGTAACGCATTACCTTTCTTCGCATCTCCTTTGTTGCTCATTGTGCTGCTTCTGTGAAACTGTACTGAAAGAACTTCTGGAGCTCGATAGTAACAGCTTTTACGCTAGGTTTCTATTTTCGTTTTGATGAGTAAACTTCCGGTGAGTGAAAACTACTCACAGAGTAGGAAAAATATTCCGGAATGCATTGTGAAACGGACAGATAAAAGTTGATTTTATGTATGTTTTACTAGCTCATATATTATTAAAAATAAACTTGTGTCAAAAATATTTTCAGATCAAATACAATTTAATTTTAAGCCAAATCGATACATAAACGTGAAACTTTCAAAATATCACATTTACATTTTATTTCTCATTTATGAAGTACATTCAACTAGTAATAAGTAACGCATTACCTTTCTTCGCATCTCCTTTGTTGCTCATTGTGCTGCTTCTGTGAAACTGTACTGAAAGAACTTCTGGAGCTCGATAGTAACAGCTTTTACGCTAGGTTTCTATTTTCGTTTTGATGAGTAAACTTCCGGTGAGTGAAAACTACTCACAGAGTAGGAAAAATATTCCGGAATGCATTGTGAAACGGACAGATAAAAGTTGATTTTATGTATGTTTTACTAGCTCATATATTATTAAAATATTTTCAGATCAAATACAATTTAATTTTAGAAATCGATACAACCAATAAAGGATAACCATTTTCGCATTTGCCAGGAATGTTTTTCTCCCACAAGGGAGGTAACTGCGTCATCCTAGCTCAACAAGAAAGTAGGCGCCATAATATTTGAGACAGAAAGAAATTATAACAAAACAGTATTGCATGAATTATCATAACAATCGGTAAGGTATATACGAGGCATTACTTCTCTTTAATTATTCGAAAAATTAAAATCCCTGAAATCGATATTGCACAACAGCTCTAAAAGTTCCACTGCTCACTGTTGTTAGACTTACTGTAGTATTACATGTATTTCCATACAGCTAGTTAAATCTTTCCCAAAGGTTCAGGTATACTAATAACATGCAAGGTACAAACCAAACTGTCCTAATGCAAATGTAATGGTCTAGCATCAGATAACAAAGGATGAGGTGAACACAATGACATCCTAATCCTAAAGGTGATATTAGCAGTAGACCTACTGTAACTGACTTAAAGTCCTAATAGGCAGGTGAACACAAAACCATCCAGACCTATGGAACTATTTCATATATTATCCTAAGAGATTATATAACATTAAAGCTGCTATTAATTAGCGCTTTCAGTCCCAATGACTCAAAGGTGACAGCTTGATAATCCTAAAGGACACAGTTAAGCAGACTAACAGGATCCTGTCCTAAGGAACTATCTGGTATCCTGTCCTAAAAGACTTGGTTGCAAAATAACATCCTGTCCTATGGAAATGTCTGATATCCTGTCCTAAAAGACAAATTGGTAGAATACTAACACCCTGTCTTAACTGACATTCTGTTCTAAAGGAATGAGTATTTAACTAGCAACCTGTCCTGACTGAGGTAGCAGCCTGACATCCTATCCTAAAGAACATGGTAGCTAGACTAACACCCTGTCCTAAGGAACTATCTGACATCCTATACTAAAGGACTTGGTAGCATACTAAACATTCTATCCTAAGGAACTTTCTGATATCCTTTCTTAAAGGACTTAATTACAATTATTTATTACTAACATCCTGTCCTAAAGATTCATCTGATATTCTATCCTAAAGGATATAGTGGCAAACTTTAACGTTCTGTCATACTGACATCCTAACATAAATGATTGGGTAACTATAGCAATCTGTCTAAAGATTGAGGTGAACAGCAACATCCCTGTAAAGGTACTTGGAAGCAGCCTGTACAAAGGTAAAAGTATAATGATAAAGGTCTAACAGCATAGGACATTCTATCAGTGTACTGACTCCCTAATCACAAGATAATCTAGATATTTTACTGTGAGCCTGTACAAAGGTAAGGGTATAGTGATACTAACAGCATAGGACATTCTATCAGTGTACTGACTCCCTAATCACAAGATAATCTAGATATTTTACTGTGAGCCTGTACAAAGGTAAGGGTATAGTGATACTAACAGCATAGGACATTCTATCAGTGTACTGACTCCCTAATCACAAGATAATCTAGATATTTTACTGTGAGCCTGTACAAAGGTAAGGGTATAGTGATACTAACAGCATAGGACATTCTATCAGTGTACTGACTCCCTAATCACAAGATAATCTAGATATTTTACTGTGAGCCTGTACAAAGGTAAGGGTATAGTGATACTAACAGCATAGGACATTCTATCAGTGTACTGACTCCCTAATCACAAGATAATCTAGATATTTTACTGTGAGCCTGTACAAAGGTAAGGGTATAGTGATACTAACAGCATAGGACATTCTATCAGTGTACTGACTCCCTAATCACAAGATAATCTAGATATTTTACTGTGAGCCTGTACAAAGGTAAGGGTATAGTGATACTAACAGCATAGGACATCTATCAGTGTACTGACTCCCTAATCACAAGATAATCTAGATATTTTACTGTGAGCCTGTACAAAGGTAAAGGTATAGTGATTACTAACAGCATAGGACATTCTATCAGTGTACTGACTCCCTAATCACAAGATAATCTAGATATTTTACTGTGAGCCTGTACAAAGGTAAAGGTATAGTGATACTAACAGCATAGGACATTCTATCAGTGTACTGACTCCCTAATCACAAGATAATCTAGATATTTTACTGTGAGCCTGTACAAAGGAAAAGGTATAGTGATACTAACAGCATAGGACATTCTATCAGTGTACTGACTCCCTAATCACAAGATAATCTAGATATTTTACTGTGAGCCTGTACAAAGGTAAATAGGTATAGTGATACTAAACAGCATAGGACATTCTATCAGTGTACTGACTCCCTAATCACAAGATAATCTAGATATTTTACTGTGAGCCTGTACAAAGGTAAGGGTATAGTGATACTAACAGCATAGGACATTCTATCAGTGTACTGACTCCCTAATCACAAGATAATCTAGATATTTTACTGTGAGCCTGTACAAAGGTAAAGGTATAGTGATACTAACAGCATAGGACATTCTATCAGTGTACTGACTCCCTAATCACAAGATAATCTAGATATTTTACTGTGAGCCTGTACAAAGGTAAGGGTATAGTGATACTAACAGCATAGGACATTCTATCAGTGTACTGACTCCCTAATCACAAGATAATCTAGATATTTTACTGTGAGCCTGTACAAAGGTAAGGGTATAGTGATACTAACAGCATAGGACATTCTATCAGTGTACTGACTCCCTAATCACAAGATAATCTAGATATTTTACTGTGAGCCTGTACAAAGGTAAATAGTGTAAAGGGTATAGTGATACTAACAGCATAGGACATTCTATCAGTGTACTGACTCCCTAATCACAAGATAATCTAGATATTTTACTGTGAGCCTGTACAAAGGTAAAGGGTATAGTGATACTAACAGCATAGGACATTCTATCAGTGTACTGACTCCCCTAATCACAAGATAATCTAGATATTTTACTGTGAGCCTGTACAAAGGTAAGGGTATAGTGATACTAACAGCATAGGACATTCTATCAGTGTACTGACTCCCTAATCACAAGATAATCTAGATATTTTACTGTGAGCCTGTACAAAGGTAAGGGTATAGTGATACTAACAGCATAGGACATTCTATCAGTGTACTGACTCCCTAATCACAAGATACTCCTTTATTTTCTTAATCATATTTCTTGTACATCATGTATCAAGATACATTTAGATTTTCATTATCAGTGGAATAATCATTTCTCTTTGTGTCGAAGAGGAAATAATAAAGATTTTTTGTGTGTTTGCAATTATGTGTTTCGATTTTCAGACATAATTGCATTTAATACATGTAGAAAGAAATCACATCATATATAAAGTTTTTATCGCTTTCCCATTTCCAGTTTCATGGCAATAGAAATCATTGCCTGTAGCAACAGTACACATAAATGTTCATGTACACATAAGATCATAGTGCTATTTAAGGGATTCTATTTTAAGTCCTGGTGATATATTAAAATGATATTATAAGACCTTCTCGTACCAACCTCTAGTGGTATGTAAATAGAAGGACCAAGACGTTCTGTGTAAAATCCTAGTTCAGATTCAAAACATTCCTAGTGTCATGTAGATTTCTTTCTGATTTCTGTTTGTTATGTGACAAATCTAGTCTTAATTTCATATCTGTTAGAGTGGATAATTGTGATTATCTCCCCTTCTGTTGTGTTGAGGTATTTTCTGAAGTAAATTTTCTACTGCTGTTAAATGTATGTCTCAAATGATTTTAAAAGTTTTGATTGATAATAAACAGATTGAGGATTTAGGTTTCAGTTCGACGATACTCTGTTTGGATTTTTTTTTATGTTGATGGATAATCATACTTTCAGAAATACATCTTTTTGATTGTGATATGCAATATTGCATGTACTCTGCCCTTGGTGTTTTCTCAGAAGGTTGAGTTGATTTATTGTTTATGATTGTAAGGTGAGTGTTTTGAATGGTGATTCAAATATAAAATAAGGTTGTTCTATTTCTTTTTGGTTTCCTATCGCATAGTATGATCAAGTATGGTTTATAATTTTCTCGATAGTCCAGAGTTAGAACTAAAAAGCATGCATCCCAAAATTCTTTTGGTTGATCAGTTGGTCAGGTTACTGTTTTCATTTGACAATCTGACCATGTGATGGTGATACGAGGGAACAAAGAGCTGAGTGCCAGTCAAGGAGTGTCTTAAGCTCTGCTTTGAAAATGTTTACCCACCAAGATTAGTCACTTAGGAGGGATCGTCAGCTAATTGTGCATAATTGCCCCCTCATATCTAGCATTACTAAATTTATATATATCGTTTATAAGGAGAAAATCTATCTCTAATTTTTAGCTCACCTGGCCCAAAGGGCCGGTAAGCTTATGTCATGGCTCGGCGTCCGTCCGTCCGTCCGTCTGTCCGTCCGTCCGTCCGTCCGTCCGTCAACATTTCCGTTAAATCGCTACTAGTCATAGAGTTCTGCATGGATTGTAACCAAATTTGGCCACAAACATCCTTGGGGGAGGGGGAACAGAACTTGTATAAATTTTGGCTCTGACCCCCCGGGGGCAGGAGGGGCGGGGCCCAATAGGGGAAATAGAGGTAAATCCTTTAAAACACTACTTGTCCTAGAGTTCTGCATGAATTGTAACCAAAATTAGCCACAAACATCCTTGGGGGAGGGGGAACAGAACTTGTATAAATTTTGGCTCTGGTTCCCCGGGGGCAGGAGGGGCGGGGCCCAATAGGGGAAATAGAGGTAAATCCTTTAAATCGCTACTAGTCATAGAGTTGTACATGAATTGTAACCAAATTTGGCCACAAACATCCTTGGGGGAAGGGGAACAGAACTTGTATAAATTTTGGCTCTTGTCCCCCGGGGGCAGGAGGGGCGGGGCCCAATAGGGGTAATAGAGGTAAATCCTTTAAATCGCTACTAGTCATAGAGTTCTGAATGGAATGTAACCAAATTTGGCCACAAACATCCTTGGGGGAAGGGGAACAGAATTTGTATAAATTTTGGCTCTGACCCCCCGGGGGCAGGAGGGGTGGGCCCCTATAGGGGAAATAGAGGTAAATCCTATAAATCGCTACTAGTCATAGAGTTCTACATGAATTGTAACCAAATTTGGCCACAAACATCCTTGGGGGAAGGGGAACAGAACTTGTATAAATTTTGGCTCTGGTCCCCCGGGGGCAGGAGGGGAGGGGCCCAATAGGGGAAATAGAGGTAAATCCTTTAAATCGCTACTAGTCATAGAGTTCTGCATGGAATGTAACCAAATTTGGCCACAAAAATCCTTTTTGGAAGGGGAACAGAACTTGTATAAATTTTGGCTCTTGCCCCCCGGGGGCAGGACGGGTGGGGCCCAATAGGGGAAATAGAGGTAAATCCTATAAATCGCTACTTGTCCTAGAGTTTTGCTTGGATTGTGACCAAATTTGGCCATAAACATCCTTGGGGGAAGGGGAACAGAACTTGTATAAATTTTGGCTCTGACCCCCTGGGGGCAGGAGGGGTGGGGCCCAATAGGGGATTTAGAGGTTAATATTAAAATTCCTTCAGAAAAGAAACAATGAACCTGTATTCAGAACATTACTTGGCATTACAAACCAGGTGAGCGATACAGGCCCTCTGGGCCTCTTGTCTTTCCTAGCATTTAATTTTGTTTCTTGACATCTCAACTGAAACAATGATTTTGAGCTTATCACTAGTAATAGACTTATTGCTGAATTTATTTGGAAAATAACACTGCCTATTAATGTTGTTCGTTCACAATTTGTAGCTATCGTTACACTATAAACTAAGCATAATTTTACTTAATACTGTATTACATAATTGTATATTTATCATACATATTATGTGCATGCTATTCCTATATCTGAAATCTTAGAAATATACCCAGTAATAGCAAACTACATATAACAAACTATATAGTTAAACATAAATTAAGTATGAATTTATAATCTGACATTGGACAAACTAAAACATAGAAGGTAAATGACGATGCCTTTCATTGGTAAATTAAAAGTTTAATCAATCTGTTATTCTATATTGTACTTACCACTATAATCTGAAGGTTATACCAGTTAATGATATATGCCGATTATACTCCTGTACAGATTTGGTGTTGTATTGTGGGCCCTGTGATCTGTAAACGTTAGTGCCTTTTTACTGCTTTATATGCATACATTTTGTCATTTACTGCACTCTACATATGATCAGGTCAAGTTATTGTTTAGCTCACTTATTAGTTTAAGGAGCCAGGATCATTTAAGGATGTACATCAATGTACCAGGTTTGAATGTCGGAGGAAAGTCGGAATACCGTAGAAAAAACACTGATAAGTGATCAGTCTGGCAACTACCCCACATGGGATTCAAACTTGCAGTGAACATGTGGGGCTCCAAGAGCTGACTTTCGGTGGATAGTTTTTTTATGAAAATTCCAACTTTTTTCCACCAACGAAGCATGACACAACTTGCACATTAAAGAGTTATGGAACACCATATGTTTTGTTAGCAAAATATGTTTTGTTAGCAAAATATAATATTTTTCAAAGAAAGTAATGTTCATTTCTCTCACAAAGCAGTGATGTCACAATTGATAACTGCTCACAAAATAATGACCTTAAAATCAATACCTTTCGGCAATAGAGTTATAAGACGGAATAAGGTTGAAGAAAGCTGGAGTACCTTGGGGGGAAAACCGCCAACTTGCATATGGTCAGTACCTGGCAACTGCCCCACTTGGATTTCAAACTTTCAACCCAAAGGTGGAGAGCGAAAGAATTCACCCCAAAATTAAGTTGATAAATTTTTGAGTTATGTTCAATATTCAATGGTCTTATCCTATGTAAAGTGCAGTATAGAATTAGTATTTACATGTAATATGTACTGGTACACTTTACTGACTTTTACAAATTGTATCTTAATAAACATACATTGTACTATTTACGTTTGTTTTACCCTTGAAATCCAGCTTAACCTATACCATTTTACTAAATTTGATTGAAACTATTTACAACTGCTTTGCTTAAAATTGAAATATTTTTAAATACTAAACATGTGCAATTACCTATCTTGAGGTGTAAAAACACCTTTGCAATTTTACTAGGAATGGTTGTAAAATTGTCTTGATGTGAACTTTTGTCACATTCTTGAAATATATTTTAAATGAAGGAGATACAGCGAGTTATTTTTAAATTCAGAATCAATAATGTTTTGAATTAAAACATTTGGGAAACAAGATATATGTTTTATTGGTGAAAGGCAAATATTTTTGGGTCCTCTATATTTGACACCACAATACCAGGAAATAAATTTAACAAAATAAAATCTTATATTCTAGATGTTTCGAAGTACAGTATAATGCATTGATTTTACTGTAAAATATGTGTTTAAAGCTACTGGGATATTTTCTGAGAAGTGAAATGGCTAGTGACTTTGATGTTTACCCTAAATAACTTACAGAATGATATTATACATCAGTATCGTTTAAATGCTTGCTGTTATTCCCAGTGTTCAGTATCAGACTGTGTGGTCTCCATCCATGATTCACCCCATTGTATGTTTGTAGTATCCATTTGTCCCAGTTCATTTGTGATTATGATCTTAAGTTGCTATCTTACATTGAATTGATAATAAAACATAAAACAATACACTATTGTCTTACTCCTTTGTACAAGTACAGTTGAACCTTATAATGGTAATTCATCTTTTATGAGTTTGTATGTTTAGTCCAGCGAAACATTAAAACATGTGTGTTACATTGTACATTTTATAATAGATGAGTCATCCAATCTTTATGAAGTCCAACTGTATTTGAACGACATGTCAAATTTTGACCTGATGATTGCCATCCCAGAAGATGAGAAGTGTTGCTTTGACCTAGGGTGTTCAGCCAATGACCCCATGACCTTGACCTTGTCGGAGGCAGAGACACTGACAGTAATATGTTTTGGTCTCTAGATGATGACCGTGCAACATTAACCCGTAAAACAAGTCCTCATCATTACAGCAGTCCTGATGGACGGATTTGATAATAAACCTGGTATGTGAAGCAAATGTTTCAGATAAATCTGTACATATTTTAATACAGAAGAGAAACAAACAGTTATCTTTGAGACTTGTAAAACTTAATGATTATGATAACATAAAAACAAAATAATATACTTTCATAAATTTTATTTTGATAAAAATTCTTAGTTCACATAAAGTACATAATTTATATACTTATGAAAATCTTGCTTAGATGGACGGATATTTTAAATCACAGACAGACTAATCACAAATAACATTACTTCCGAGTATCACAAGGACCAAAGAAGCAGTTTGTCAGCATATTGTCAGTGTTGATATCAAAGAAATGTAAGAGAAATGCAGAGATATTTATAGGGCTGGTTAGCCAAGTGGATAAGATGCTAGATTTGTGATGGGAAGGTTGTGAGATCTAATCCTGCATAGGCAACTTTTTTTTTTAATTTTTAAATGTATCTATGAAAACACAGTTTTATAGAATACATATGAAGTAAAGGGGATATACCCCACCCTTCCACATACCCTGCAAATTCTTCTATTTGACTTATAATAGGGAGAAAACTTCTTCTCTGTGCTAATGACTGATTTGCATATTTGACACACACACATTGGAGATAACTCTTTATTCTAAATGGGAGATAACTCTTCCTACCTCTCACAGACAATCAAATAATCACTTCTTGGCCATTATCATGATTATGAAATGGACTAGACATATGTGTACAGTGGACTATGACAGATATGCAACAAAGGGGAGATAATATTAAACAAAAGGAAAGACTATTGAAGAGAAGGAGAAAAAAAAAGTTAATAGTAGTTCATACAGTAGAACAGGATTGATTTCATCAATACATTACCTACCCGAAGACCATCAGGTAATTGTTGGATTACATTAGGTAGATATAATATATAAACTTTATTTATTTTATATCGATTGAGGAACAAGTTATACAACTTATGTAAATCACTCTCGATGGCCCGGATGTAAGCGCGCGAGGGGTCTTAGTGTGGGAGGAAACCAGAGTGCCCGGAGAAAACCCACGTGATCGGGCAGGTGACCCCTGACCTTTTCACGTCCGTGTCGGGGATCAAACCCCGGCCGGCTAGGTGAAAGGTGAGCGGCTTAACCACTACACCACTCGATCACCCACCCCTAATTACATTAGGTAGATACTACCTTATTCACCCCTAAAGTTGCATTTAAACTCTTCCAATACAAAGGAGAGAACAGTCCAATATGATTTTTTTGAGAATGATACTTAACATTTCAATCACACCCATACATGTTATCAACACACATTCATTCTTTTCAAATGTTTTATGTTCAGAATCAATTTATTAAAAAAAAATTGACAGATCATGATTTTAATAAAAACACAAATACAACATACATTATACAAAAGCCATATACTTTATAATATTTTCTTTGTTTTAAGTACATGTATACTATTGCAACAGTAATATTGATAATAAAGGAAGACTATGTTTTATCACACTCTTTAACATAAATGTTTGGCCAAAGTTAAAATAAGTGTGTCCATAAAAAACTTTAACAAAGAAATATATATACATTATTGTAAGCAGTCCCTCTGCATGTTGAGTTCTCAATCTTAAACACAGATTGATACTTGTGATATTGCCATGTCCATGTGCCCACTTGTATAAAACAAATTTCTTCAATCCTTAGTCTTTTTTTCCCATAGACTTGCCGGAAATTTCCTTGCTTCATTTGCATACAAGAAGACCCAGGTTCTATGACGAAGATGTCGGGTACAATAGGAAGAGCAATGAAGTAAAAGTTGAAGGTCAAAATTTATCATGAGGTTGTAATGTATAATGTAGTCTCCATTTTTGTCCAATGAACACTGATATGAGATATACAAATAGGTGGAATGGTGTACAGATAAAAACATCTCCATTTTTGTCCAATGAACACTGATATGAGATATACAAATAGGTGGAATGGTGTACAGATAAAAACAAACTCAAGTATGGAAATGCCATCCAATTTAACTCTCTATATAATGGAATGAGCTGGTGTAATTATATAAAAATGAATGCCATTTAGACATACAGTATGCTATAGTCCCAATATCTATAGAGATTCAACATTGAATTACCGATAATGTTGTCTTCATCCTGATTTTGTGATAATGTATAATTATAGTACATGTACCATATTAAGGCTTGCTCAGTGTTTGTTTTAATTAGGATATTAGGCGGTAGATTTATAGCTCAGAGGCTACTTTTGTCCTTAAATCGAAATAACGTAAATTATAGCATTAATGCATATGCTGCCTCTGTCATGCCAGAGTCTTTCAGAGCGCTCTCTAGAACACTTGTATAAGCTTGAGCAGCCTCTCTCTCCTTCCACATCCTCAGCATGGTGAACGCCTAAGTGGAACAAAGTAGATACATTTAATACATGTATACAAGGCAATTTTATCCTTGGAGGTTTACTGATACTTGCATATCCACCTAATGGTTGGTTTTATTAGTTTAATGTCCTATTAACAGCCAGGGTCATGTAAGGAGAAGCCGGGTTTGTTCGTTGAGGAAAGCCGGAGTACCAGCAGAAAAACCACCGACCAGCAGTCAGTACCTGGCAATCCCACATGGGATTCGAACTCCTACCCAGAAGTGGAGGGCTTGTGGTAATATGACTGGACATCTTAACCACTCGGCCACCTAATGTAACCACAACTCAATCCCTAACCACTAAGCAGAAAGTCATTATGTTTACATAAATTGAATACTCTATTCTGTATTGTTTTTGTCAGAAGTGAAAAAAGCCCCTTATTTTACAAAAAACTTGGTACCTTTGATGTCTCCTAATTATGACCATAGCAACTGAATGGCATTTAGATTCCATTAAGGAAAATAACACTATTGTCTCCTAATCTTAACTTTTAAACCAGTCTGTTTGATAATAACATCTTAACAATCCCTTTAGAGAATACAATACAAGGGTTTGGAGATAAGTACATAAACAATATAGGTGAAGTATGATTCACTGTAGTTAGTCTCACCTTCTTATGATAGCGACATCAGAAAAATAACTTCACAATTACCGGAAGTTGGGACTAACTGACGGTAAATCGTACTTCACCCATTGTCTCAAAATTGGCATATTGTAATAATTTTGTTTTATTATTTTAGGAGACAATCCTTTAAGAGAATAACAGTTATTCACCTGTTGTTTGGAGTCCGATATCCTGGATTTGATATCGCTCACATCCTCATTGGTCAGTCCTAGCTTATTGGCCGTCCTCAGCCAATCACGTCTGTAGATTTTTTCAGCCACCTGTCTCAGTGTTGAATCTGAAGGTATGGTCCTGTCCCCTGGTTCTGGTGTGGGTCCCTCACTGTTAAACTGTAATCAGAGTGATACTTAACTTAGAGAAGACATGGCTCCAGCACCACAAAACAAGTTTTAGGCACTATCAAACAAAATAGTCACCTGTATTGTGTCACCTTTTATAAGCTTAAGGTCAACTGTGATTGGTTATTTCAAAGACATTAGAGGTTTTTTCACTTTACAATGAACATAAAATTTTGTAACCCTGGTTACACAGGTTTTCTTCTATCCACTTTAATACAAAAAGTTCACTTTGAGATTTTTTAAATGTTCTGATTGTAGTTCACCATACATAACTACAATTGGTGTAAGATTTTCTTTTGGGCATTACTCTGTTAAAGATTTGTTTATCGTAAATGAGAAAGAAAGGACTGGTACAATTTGAGTCAATATTCGAATACATTTTAATAAACCTGAAATCGATATTTTTTGAGAAGATATCCTACTGTTATGCTGTAAAACACACAAATATGTTAGTTTTTCTAATGACTATCACACACAGCTATCAGCTAAGGTATATATTCACTGTAATTCTTTAGTCATGCAGCTTATTGTGACCATCTCAATAATCATCAGATACTGTATGGCTGCTGCAGTGTCACCAAGGTATCAAATAACATATTGTTGAACTACAGCGAAAATAGTTATAGCTCAGCATTTTCTATTTACGTAAATTGATACATGTAGTAAGTACATGTACATTGTGTATTAGTTTTTCAGAAATCAAAATTTTGCAATCTGGAATTAAGAGTACATATGATTTGCCCATCATTTCTTTTTGGGAGGTATTTTGTGGATTAACTTTTTGTGACCTCAATAATATCCTGAGAAATAATGAAAATACATGTATTGTATCATCATTACAAAGATTAAACTACATGGTACACTAGTTCTATGACTGCCTCAGCCATAATAGTGCTACAAAGAATATATGTCATACAATGTCTCCATGAAAATACAATAATTATACTTACCAAAGTAAGGATCAGTGTGTATATACACTTAAACTATTTTTACGCAATACTTATACTTATACATACTTATATTAACTTAATGTAGACTGGCATTTGTTGTTGAAAAATCACAACTTATCTCCCTTTTATACCTGTTAGATCATGAAATAGCTAGTTGTCAAATTCAAACAACAAAGGGCAAAAAGTGAGTTTACACACCAAATAATCTAATTATATTCTAACACACTAAATTATCTTATTGCATTCTAAAAACATCGTCAACTTCAACTTTTCACAAAATTATCATTCAAATTAATTCAAAACACACACACTTCATTTTTTTTTCACTTTTAAGAGTAAATGTTCACAATCACCATAACCACACAGCATGAGTCTACCTGTCCATGTGGTCACTTGTGGGCAGTGATGGTCACTTACAGACTCCGTGTGGATGTTCGCTAAAGCAGGGATATATATGATATAACAGAAACTGATAGTTCTAACCATTCATACATACAAACTGTTATAAACGTATAATGGGTTGAAATATCTAAGAAAATCTATGTAAGAGGTGTGATAAAAGAATCACTGTAAAGAATCAAGAACTGGTACTGAACAATTTTTACTGCAAGCTACAGTATGTAATTGCTGTATGAAAAGAAGGTAATTCTTTAGGTTCTTCATTGCAAAACTTACAACTCTTTAGAAAATTAATTCATTCACAAAACTCTAAAGAAGCAAAAGATTTGTTCTCTAAAATCTTAGTGGGATTACCTGTAGTAGAATACAACGCTGAGTTCCAGCTACTTTGATTATATCAAAGATTTTGGGTTCTGAGATAGGTTGAACTGGTAGAAAAGTTTAATCAAATGTGATTTTTCTGACGTACAGCAAAAACGGTTTCATCTAGTGTAAATGCAGTACTTTTTTGTGATTTTGTATTAGTTTTAAGTATTGTGATCATTTTTTCAGAGACAGATGCGTTGCTTACAATGACACATGTGAGTGCACATTGTACAAATCAATAAACTCTAAATGCACACATGATCATTTAGTGCATTGAAAACATTTCCAACAAGGGGGAGTTAACTAGTAATTCTGCCAAAGACGTTGACATCAGCAAACATTTACATTTAGTGCAAGTATTTCTATATATCAAGGGGAGATAACAAACCTTCTGAAATCGTCCTTATGCTTCAAACTGTGAAAAGTATAACTTTTATGTTCATGGGACAAATAGAAACTTTACAGACTGACAAACAATACATTTACCAGTTATGATAATTTGTCTGAAACACCTCATTCACAATGATGATTTTCAAATGTGGCAAGACAAAAATAAAAGACAAAATCATCACTATGATAAAAACATTTGTAAACTTTTAGATACATGTAATTAGTAAACCTTTAGATACATGTACGTAGTAAACTTTTAGATACATATAATTAGTAAATCTTTAGATACATGTAAGTAGTAAACCTTTAGAAATATGTAATTAGAAATTCTCTGTAGGGATAAATTCTTGATATATCCTACTTACATCTAAGGATTGCGATAGTTTTATACACTATCAGAGAAAATAAATCAGGAGCACAATATTACAAATAAAATCATCGGCTTTTTCTTCTTTCAGGGACGGGGGACGTCTTTCACAGTATGCTGAATTCAAGCCACAAATTAACATGTAAATGAAATCAAATTAAGAAACTCTATTATTTATATTTTTAATTGAAATTAATTAGGTAAGGGAGTTTGAGTTCACAAAAAGGGAAGTGGTGCTTTTGGGTAAAATACAGTACCGTACATTTTTCCATACACACTTATGGAGACTATGGCTGCTGCCTGATAATACGTTTGTATCTTGGAAAAAGACAAATTTGTTGAACACTTCAATCAGATTATATACCTCTGGGAGTTGGCTGTGGAGACGTTCCTTCATATAGGATGGTAGGACTTCAAATAATAGGAGGTCCTGTAGTGTATCATTGGGTATCACACTGCGGACACCTGTCACAAACTGATCCTCATTCATCTGACCTACATATACAGAAATAATACATTATAAAACTAGGAATACACTGTACATAACTTAAAGTAACATACTTTTGTTTAGCTTGGAATGGAAAGGAGAGAAGGACTTGATTGTAGATGGAAACTAGAGTTCTAAAAAAAAAAAACGGTGAACAAATCATTTTTCTTATTCATTCATAGTATGGAATCCTGCATGGTCATCTACATGAAAACAAGTATGTTAGTTTGTAACTTTGGCACTAACATATTTGGAGAGAAAATACCCTTCATTCATTAAATAATTAAAATAATGTTACCACTGATTTATGATATGCATAACTGAATAGTCTTTGATAAATCTTATCAAAATTTTAAAAGCAATCATAAAAAGCCAAGGAATCAAAAAGTTCACATTTTACTGCACATCATTTTACCCCTGATTTAAGAATTCAAATTGGACTATCATATCATGCTTTACCTGTATTCTTCTTGTCTATGTGTTTATACACAACATCTGCCACTTTCTGAATACCCTAGAAAAAATGAAAGTTATCTTAAGTGAAATTACTTGAGAATAGGAGTTATAGCCCCATGGTCTAGCTAAATCTTGAAGTTACCTTGTAAACAAAATAAATTTAGTTATCTTATATATTACTGACCATCTGTATAATAACAAGGTTTGATTCACTTATGCTTGAGTAAGAGATACTTTGGCATGTGAGAGTTGGAGTATATTTATTTACAGAAACAAACATACAATGTAGTTTCTTACTGCAAACAAACCTTTTTGTCGTTTGGATTGGTGTACACACGTTCTAAAATTTTCACAAAGGTTGCCTTTTGGACTGGATTACCATTATTTAACAGTCTAAAAACACCTGTGTAAAAGGTTCAAATTACTTTTACTATAAATTCTCTAAGAACAATCAAGATTCAAAATGACTCAATATGTATAAAATTATGATAGGAGATTGAATAATTGTCTCCTTTTGTTCCCAATCCAAACTGATTACCTACTACAGTAAAATAATGTTTATAACGAATTCATGGTTACAACATAGTGATTTTTGTTCCCCAACAATGTTCCTATAATATGTCTGTACATTTACATTAAGCTTTATAGTAAGTTTTTTTTTTTTTGTAGGTATTAGTCGTTATGTTACATGGGTACATTTACATTAATTTAATAGTTATCTGGGTTTTTTTGTAGTATTAGTCGTTATGTTACATGTTTGCCCTTCAAACATTACGGAGTTATCCATGGGTTACATATACATGATTGGTGAGTTTGTTGGATGAAAAACTTACCCCTGAGTTTCTCATTCAGATCTGCCGTCTCACACCCACTTTAAACCACGAAGAAAATTCTCAAATGTAACATTCTTGGTTTGATTTAGAGTGAATTTCTTCATAATCTGAAGCAAAAAAATAATGAAATAAAACAACTAGAGTAAAGTGAATTTCTTCATAATCTGAAACAAAGAAAAACAACTGAAATATAACAAGAGGCCCATGGGCCTTAACGGTCACCTGAGTTAGAATATATAATGAAACAAATAATGAAACAAATTAAAGACATATAAACACTATATGCTGGGCCTTGAAGTTGGTCAGTGATTTATAAATTTGACTTTTAAGACTATGAAGAGTATTTGCTTCCATCAAACCTGTGAACTTAGAGGTATTTTTGAAATTTTAATCATTTTGACCCTGTTTGGTCCTGCCCCTCTGGTCCCCCCAGGGGTCATCGAGGACGGATATGGATGTTAAAATGCTATATCTTAGGCTTATAATTCTAATCAAGTTTGACTATTTTCCTATGAAAATTGGGCAAATAATGTTCACAAATATGTTTTTCCTATATAAACTAAAGTAAACTTGACCCCTCTCCCCAGGGGGTAATGTGAGATCCCAAGGTCATATAATTCACAATTTTTATAAAAACACCTTAAGACCTTTCCATCTATAATTATTTGATTCTACTATATCCTGAATTTTAGAAGATTTTGAAGTTTTAGCCTATTTGACCCTTTTTTTGCCTCGCCCCTCTGCCCCAGGGGGTCGGCCAGGACCAATGTGGATATGATATTAAAATGCTATCTCAGGCTAATAATTCTAACCAAGTTTGACTCGTTTCCAATGAAAATTGAGCAAAACATGCTCATAAATGTGTTTTCCCTATATAAACTAAAGTAAACTTGACCCCCTCCCCAGGGGGTAACGTGAGACCCCAAGGTCATATAATTCACAATTTTTATAAAACACCTTAAGACCTTTCCATCTATAATTATTTGATTCTACTATATCCAGAATTTTAGAAGAATTTTTGAAGTTTTAGCCTATTTGACCCTTTTTTTGCCCCGCCCCTCTGCCCCCAGGGGGTCGGCCAGGACCAATGTGGATATGATATTAAAATGCTATCTCAGGCTTATAATTCTAACCAAGTTTGACTCATTTCCTATGAAAATTGAGCAAAAAATGCTCATTAATGTGTTTTTCCTATATAAACTATAGTAAACTTGACCCCCTCCCCAAGGGGAAACAGGAGACCCCAGGGTCATATAATTTACAATTTTTATAAACAAACTTTAAGACCTTTTCATCTATAAAGTGTATTTGAGTATACCATTTCCAGAATTTTAAAAGAAAATTTTTGAAGTTTTAGCTTATCTGACCATTTTTTGGCCCCGCCCCCTCTGCCCCCAGGGGGTCGGCCTGGACCAATATGGAAATGATATTAAAATGCTATCTCAGGCTAATAATTCTAACCAAGTTTGACTCGTTTCCAATGAAAATTGAGCAAAACATGCTCATAAATGTGTTTTCCCTATATAAACTATAGTAAACTTGACCCCCTCCCCAGGGGGAAACGTGAGACCCCAGGGTCATATAATTCACAATTTTTGTAAAGGACCTTAAAACCTTTCTATTTATGAAAAGTATTTGATTCTACCATTTCCAGAATTTCAGAAGAAGATTTTTGAAGTTTTAGCCTATTTGACCCCTTTTGACCCCGCCCCTAAGGCCCCTGGGGGTCAGTCATAGAAAATTTGTCAATAGGATTAAATGGCCATCTCATACTGATAATTCTGACAACATTTGACTCATTTCCTATCACAAATGACCAAATAATGCACAAAAATGTGTTTTCCCAATATAAACTATAGTAAACTTAACCCCCTCCCCAGGGGGAAACTAGAGACCCCAGGGTCATATAATTCACAATTTTTGTAAAGGACCTTAATACCTTTCTATCTATGAATAGTATTTGATTCTACCACATCTGTAAGTAGAGAAAAAGATTTTTGAAATTTTATAAACTCAATTTTACCCCTTTTGGCCCCTCTCACAGCCCCCTGGGGGGTGGGGACCATATAATTCACAATTTTGATTGGCCTTATGCCTTAGAAGGTTTGTGCAAAATTTCATTGAAATTGCTTCAGCAGTTTTGGAGAAGAAGACGAAAATGTAAATTGTTTACGGACATACGACGGACGACGCACGACTACGGACAAAAGGCGATTAGAATAGGTCACTTGAGACTTCGTCTCAGGTGACCTAAAAAGGCTGAAAGTTCTGATTTCTGATATACCCCCTGGTACATGTACATATATTAACAAAGAGCCCATGGGCCTTAACGGTCACCTGTGTTCAGATACAGAATGAAAACAAAGACATGCATATAAACAATCTATATATTTGCCCATCAGGCCCTTGGAAGTCAGTCAGTGATTTTATAAATTTGACTTTTTAATCTATGAAGATTATTTGGTTCCATCAAATCTGTGAAATCAGAAAGAAAGATTTTTGAAAATGTTATCCATTTTGACCCCTTTTGGCCCCACCCCTCTGGCCCCTGGGGGTCGGCCAGGACCAATATGGATATGATGTTAAAAATGCTATCTCAGACTAATAATTCTAAACCCAGTTTGACTAATTTCCTATGAAAAATAGGCAAATAATGTTCATAAATGTGTTTTTCCTATATAAACTAAAGTAAACTTGACCCCCTCCCCAGAGGGAAACATGGGACCCCAGGGCCATGAAATTCACAATTTTTGTAAAGGACTTTAAGACCTTTCAATCTATGCAGAGTATTTGATTCTACCAGTTCCAGAATTTCAGAAGAAGATTTTTGAAGTTTTAGCCTATTTGACCCGTTTTGGCCCCGCCCCTAAGGCCCCTTGGGATCAGTCATAGAAAATTTGGTAATAAGATTCAATGGTCATCACATAGGGATAATTCTGACTACAATTGACTAATTTCCTATTATAATGACTAAATAATGCCCAAAAATGTCTTTTCCCTTTATAAACTACAGTAAACTTACCCCCCTCCCCAGGGGGAAACCTGAGACCCAAGGGTCATATAATTCACAATTTTCATAAAACACCTTAAGACCTGCCTTTTTTATGACGAGTATTTGATTCTACCATTTCCAGTATTTAAGAAGAAGATTTTTAAAGTTTTAGCCTATTTGCCCCTTTTGGCCCCGCCCCTGTGCCCTGAGGGGGTTGACCAGGACCAATATAGATATAATATTTAAATGTTATCTTAGGCTAATAATTCTAAACAGGTTTGACTCATTTCCTATGAAAATTGAGCAAAAAATGCTCATAAATGTGTTTTCCCTATATAAACTATAGTAAACTTGACCCCCTCCCCAGGGGGAAAACGTGATGGGTCATATAATTCACAATTTTCATAAAACAACCTTAAGACCTGTCCATCTAAGAAGAGTATTTGGTTCTACCATTTCCAGTATTTAAGAAGAAAAATTTTTAAAGTTTTAGCCTATTTGCCCCTTTTGGCCCCGCCCCTCTGCCCGAGGGGGTTGACCAGGACCAATATAGATATGATATTAAAATGTTATCTCAGGCTAATAATTCTAAACAAGTTCGACTCATTTCCTATGAAAATTGAGCAAAAAATGCTCATAAATGTGTTTTCCCTAGTAAACTTGACCCCCTCCCCAGGGGGAAACGTGAGACCCCAGGGTCATATAATTCACAATTTTTGTAAAGGACCTCAAGACCTTTCCATCTATGAGTATGTGATTCTACCATTTCCAGGATTTCAGAAGAAGATTTTTGTAGTTATAGCCTATTTGACCCCTTTTGACCCCACCCCTAAGGCCCCTGGGGGTCAGTTATGGGAAAATTGGTTAATAGGATTCAATGGCCATCTCATACGGATAATTCTGACAATATTTGACTCATTTCCTATTACAAATGATCAAATAATACTCAAAAATGTGTTTTCCCTATATAAACTATAGTAAACTTAACCCCCCTCCCCAGGGGAAAACCTGAGACCCCAGGGTCATATAATTCACAATTTTTGTAAAGGACCTCAAGACCTTTCCATCTACGAAGAAGAGTATGTGATTCTACCATTTCCAGGATTTCAGAAGAAGATTTTTGTAGTTATAGCCTATTTGACCCCTTTTGACCCCACCCCTAAGGCCCCTGGGGGTCAGTTATGGAAAATTGGTTAATAGGATTCAATGGCCATCTCATACGGATAATTCTGACAATATTTGACTCATTTCCTATTACAAATGATCAAATAATACTCAAAAATGTGTTTTCCCTATATAAACTATAGTAAACTTAACCCCCTCCCCAGGGGGAAACCTGAGACCCCAGGGTCATATAATTCACAATTTTTGTAAAGGACCTCAAGACCTTTCCATCTACGAAGAGTATGTGATTCTACCATTTCCAGGATTTCAGAAGAAGATTTTTGAAGTTATAGCCTATTTGACCCCTTTTGACCCCGCCCCTAAGGCCCCTGGGGGTCAGTTATGGAAAATTGGTTAATAGGATTCAATGGCCATCTCATACGGATAATTCTGACAATATTTGACTCATTTTCCTATTACAAATGATCAAATAATACTCAAAAATGTGTTTTCCCTATATAAACTATAGTAAACTTAACCCCCTCCCCAGGGGGAAACCTGAGACCCCAGGTCATATAATTCACAATTTTTGTAAAGGACCTCAAGACCTTTCCATCTACGAAGAGTATGTGATTCTACCATTTCCAGGATTTCAGAAGAAGATTTTTGAAGTTATAGCCTATTTGACCCCTTTTGACCCCGCCCCTAAGGCCACTGGGGGTCAGTTATGGAAAATTGGTTAATAGGATTCAATGGCCATCTCATACGGATAATTCTGACAATATTTGACTCATTTCCTATTACAAATGATCAAATAATACTCAAAAATGTGTTTTCCCTATATAAACTATAGTAAACTTAACCCCCTCCCCAGGGGGAAACCTGAGACCCCAGGGTCATATAATTCACAATTTTTGTAAAGGACCTTAGGACCTTTCTATCTATGAAGAGTATTTAATTCCATCACATCTGTGAGTGGAGAAGAAGATTTTTGAAATTTTAGTCAATTTTACCCCTTTTAGCCCCTCCCATAGCTCCCTGGGGGGTGGGGACCATATAATTCACAATTTTGATTGGCCTTATGCCTTAGAAGGTTTGTGCAAAATTTCATTGAAATTGCTTCAGCAGTTTTGGAGAAGAAGTTGAAAATGTAAATTGTTTACGGACATACGACGGACGACGCACGACGCACGAGGCACGACGCACGACGGACGACGCACGACGACGGACAAAAGGCGATTAGAATAGGTCACTTGAGACTTCGTCTCAGGTGACCTAAAAACAAATGACTTATAAAAAGGCTCAGTTTTGATTTGTGATATACCCCCTGGTACATGTATCAAAAAAGGATTGGGTCCTAATTGAAAAATGATCGTTAATTTCAACAGAATGGCATACAGCATATCATTTGGGCCATACTCTCGTATAATGTAATGTTCCAAATTTAAATTAATCTGTTAAAAGACATTTTTGGATACATAAGACTTCACTCCAGCTTTTATCAAAATCTCCTTTTATTTTCTCAAGTTATATGGTTCATAAGATCTGTAGTATGGACATACAAAGAGTGCAATTTCTCTGTGAATACCTTAATCATTTAATCAACACCAATTTCAATCACATTAAAATAGCTTATTGAAATAAATTTAAGAAAAGCAAATTTCCTTAAAATCTGTACTTATTTATTGTTTATAAGAAAAAAATATTTACTACAATAAAAAAACCTATAATTTAAAAGACAACAAAACCCAGGAAAATAAACAGTCCATTGACTTACATTTCTTGAAAATGCATCAGATGATAAGACTGGGTTGTTGGTTGCTATTTCTTCTGTTATAACTCCATCTTTGTTGCAGCCTAGTTGCTGAAACCTGAGCCATAAACGCTCTGTCTCGGCAATACTCACTGTTATTACAAACACATAAATTAGATTAGAAAATTATTACAAGTAAATGCAATTAACCAAAAGATTTTAATTACAGGCAATCAAAACTATTGCCCAGGTAACATTGTCAATCATTTTTAGGAACTGGTCAGGTCACATTTGTTTATCCTCACTATATTGTTGTAATTGTAAAAGAACAGTGAAAATACACATTCCTGTCGAGTGCCCTGACAAGGAATCGAACCCAGGTCTCCGGCGTGGAAATCTACGGCTCTACCAACTGAGCCAAAGAAGAATGCTCCATCAGCTGAGTGACAGAGACCGTATTTAACACTATGTACAAGTCACACCGACCCGCTCCTTTTACACTACTCCCCCTGTTTTTCTTGAGATTTCCTAAATCTTAACCCCGGACTCTTTAACCACCTTCCATGGGTTATTTAGTTGGGCGCCAATGTAGAAGAACAGTGAAAATACACATTCCTGTCGAGTGCCCCGACCAGGAATCGAACCCGGGTCTCCAGCGTGGAAATCTACGGCTCTACCGACTGAGCCAAAGAAGCATGCTCCGTCAGCTGAGTGACAGAGACCGTATTTAACACTATGTACAAGTCACAAAGACCCGCTCCTTTTTACATAATAATGTTTAACTAAGTGTCTATCTGGAGTTGTAACTAAGGATTACCATTGCATGATTGTAAAGGGCGACTAAATTTGAGGTCTTATTTTTATCTGCCTCCTATTTGACTTTCTTCTTTCTATTCTTCTTCCCAAGTCTCCATGCAAAGGCGACAAAGGCTCTGGGTTCTGTCTCCTGGCCGAGACACACATGAAAATGATACTTTCTGCTCCTGCTTTGTAAGCACTCAATATAAAAGGAGTGGCAAAACATGAATATACCGTTATCCAATAATATTAGATCTCGACATTGAGAAACTTCTGATGGGCAATATCAAGACTGATTACTGTTAGACATGACATAATTGATAATGATTAAAAGTGTCTTGTCGTGCCTCTAACATTGTTGGAGTAGAATATACCACAGCCTCCCATGACATTTAAATTTCTTACTGTCTGCTTCATATTTTAAAACTAATGTTTACATTGTACATTTGTAAATGTTAATTTGGTATATAATCTACAATAACTCACACTCAGCGGTGATGGCGTGTACTGTGATCCAGTTTGCTTTACTAGGATGTGTGTGTTGAGAAACCTCGTCCCCGACAGGTGTCATAAACTGGCTGGCAAACGACCCCATATTTAGAATCTGGTCTAAAAATTACTCGCGAGCAGGCTTCGTTTGACTGAAAAACAAGCAAAACATATTTGCAAACAATGACCTAATAATTTCGTAAAAACATTAGGTATATCGTGTATTATTAGCATACCTTTTACAGAAAACGCCGTGTCACGATATACAACGGTAACCGGTTATCCGAATTTTGACAGTCCTCATTGTTTTCACTCACCTGAAATATTGGCGCGTTGATATTATTTACAAATGTGCGCACACGGTTAAGTTTGTGAATATGATTCCATTAGTCTATACTCTGTATGATAAATATGTTACATTTTATATAGATCCTAACCACTAAAAAAATGTATGGACACTTTTAACATGTCGATGTTGCTCAGGCATTCATTTGTAAACAGTGGACCGTCTTTGGTTTCTATGACTAAAGAGTTCCGAAACGAAACACAGGGGTATGGGAACTCAAGCCTAGTTCTTGCCAGATACAAAAGTAAATTTTATTCCATTGTTTAAGGTGCTATTGACAGCAATAAAACACACACACCAGAATTCTCTCTTTCTTGTTAGCCTATTTTCACCAAAAAAATCTTGTTGCTAAATAATTATGAAATTTATTCACTAAGTTTAATAATTTAATTGGTATCCTATATGACATAAGGATCTAGATTTATTAAAAATATTTGGTTGTAGCGGTTGGATTTTATTTAAAACTCTCAATGTTCCATATATTATGTGATAAAGTCATTTCTGCCAATTTTGGACCGCAGTGGTCGAGTGGTTAAAGATGTCTGGACATATTTCTGCAAGCCCTGGAGCTCCACCTTTGGGTTGCGTGTTTGAATCCCATGTTGGGCAGTTGTCAGGCACTGACTGCTGGTCGGTAGTTTTTCTCGGGGTACACGGCTTTACGCCACCAACAAACCTGGCACACCATTACATGACCCTAGACTGTTAATAGGACGTTAAACTAATAAAACCCAACTCTGCTAATTTATTTTTCAATTTGAATTACCATTGCTACTCAAAGTCAAACATGGCAACAAAATTAAGAGGTCAAATATAAAATAAATCAGTTTTCAAAATTTTGCAGATAAAATTCCTAAAATCGTAGTAAAATGTCCCACAAAATTGTGAAAATATTCCTGCGAAATCAACTGCCTACCTATATAGTAATTTCCTTCATTCAATCAGCTAGTTCAATACCGGTAACAACGTGGCATTGGCTTTAATTAATTATCAATTATTAAAAATCAATAAATCAACACAATATCAACAGATACATATTTTATTTCATAAATAAATGATATTCATTCTAAGCCACATCAAATCAAGCTCTAATACAACAAAGGTTTTATTTCCAAAAGTTCAGGAGAAGAAGTCCAAAATATATTGCAAAGACCTTCTGGTTCAAGCAGCACTTATGTGAAGTATTAGTATTCAGCATTCCATTTTCAGTTTTGGCTCTGATCAAATGAACATCAATATATCACTATCTTTACCAGAGAAGTGGACAACTTTAACAAATGATCCAGTTGGGTATCATTCTCAGGTAACACTGACCTGACATGATAACTGTGTTACTACCAATATTTTTAACGTGGAACACTGCAGATACTAATAATGGATATCCATATGGACATATCTTAATATTTTACTTAAGTAATATCGATCACCAAAGGACGAACACATTCAATAGTAAATAAGAGATTGAAAGTATATATAGTTTCTCTCATCATTGAAATTGTAACCCTGATCAAAGCTCTGAGCTGCAGTAAAGAAGTAAAATATTTACATACAAATGTATATAAAGAGGAGGCAGTGTAATCTATACACAATTATCTTAGAATATATTGTCATGAACACAACTGTACTGACTCTCTAATGTAGTTGTTGAAAATATATTAGACATACAATGTATACAGGTATCCTATTGCAAAAACTAAAATCAAGTGAATTCAGAGATTTGTTTGTAGTCATGCATTTGCAAACTCTAAAGTCACCAGAAGTATTTTGAAATTGTGTTTATACATAAAGTAAGAGCCAATTCTTAAAGAATTGTTGGTAAATTACTTCAAAATTTATAGAAAATAATTATGATATTAATTTTGTTTTGCCTTCATCATTTTTTTAATCAAGTAGGGCAACTGTCTTACAAAAATATGCACAGATAAAAACAAACAACGAAATATAAAGGAAACAAAATAATATACTATATCGTACTGGTCTTATATTATGTTTTCAGTAATTTTTGGCCCATTTTCATCTGCTAGGAGTTTATAAAGCAAAGTGTGGACAACATTCCAATGGAATTTACAGTAACAATACTCATCATTATACATTCACACAAACTAAAGAGCTGAATAAGCTACTATAGTAATAATGTACAACAATTATTTTACATAGTGCAAGTTCTTAAATCATATATAAAAAGCAGGGAATAAATATATACCGTATATATTGACATAAAATTAATATGATTGACTGCAAATGAAACAAAAATGCCAGTAAAACGGTGAGTGAAATGAACATCTTAACTTGATCATTATATAACATGAATGTAGGAGAGAGAAAAATATAACAAGAACAACTAACTTAGTCATATTCAAATACATATATGTATTCTATATTTAACATGTTCAGAGTTGTCTGCTCTTGACAAGCAGTATAAAGACCTCCTTCACCCCCATCATTCAATAATGAACTATTCCAGAATGAGAAGTAAAAGAGGTCCCTTGAGTTTTAAGGGGTGATTGTGATTTAAGTTTATGATGTAGGCTAGCAATAAAGTGATTACCCAGCTTACAAGGGCAGATAACTCTGTGTAATGCAGAGACTGGAAGCATCTCACTTTCGACTTTCCTCAACAGATTTGACTAGTACCAATAAAGAACATCACTTGTGTATCTATTCTCCGGTGTATATAGCCATAATTGATTATTAGATCTATTTTTATCACATACAAACTCAGCTGGAGCTATATGCTAGTGGATAGGTGCAAAGGCCATTGAACTGCATACTTTTCCTCTGACAAAATATTCGGTAATACATTGTTCCTGTATTTGTGAAGAAATATCAATGATATAAATAACCCAAATTACTGATTACCAATCAAATCATGACCTGAACCTATATATAATGCCGTAATCATTTTATTTTTTAGAGCATACATGTTTTGTTAAAATCAAACAATTAGAAAAGGAAGAAAAAATCCAAGCAATATGAATAGGCTTATGTGACATTATTTACTAATGTTGAGGTAATCATTTAATTAGAACATTTGTTGAAATATTTCACTTAAGAAAATGTGAAATAAAAGATCAACACAAAGAGATATTCATTTCATAAACATGAACAAGAAAACATCAACAAAATAGAGACAAATACATGTATGTACAGTGTGCACTGACAATATTTACCTTCATGAAATATTTTTACAACCTAATTTTCTGAAGAAGAGAAAAAATCTAATTAGCCATCCTCAGAATCCTCTTTTACATCTTTATTATACACACCAATAAAACTTCAATTTAATCATGACTTTTTGCAATTTAAATCTGAGAAATGAGTATGAAATTTGAAAATTGAAAATACTCATTACACAAGGAAGAGTAATTCATATTTCAATATGTTATCTTTCTAATTAAAGCCAGGAAGTTTTCTATATGATTAGTTTGCCATAATATGTAGAAATTTGGTGAATTAGCAAATAATGAAATACAGACAAATGAAAGGTCATAAGACTTTGTAATATCAAGCAATGTTTCTGGTACATGTATATAAAATGAAAAAAGTAATAAAATAGAGATAATAAAGAAAACAAAAACCAAAACATATCAAAAGGCTGAAGATATATTTAACAGCAAAAATAGTAAAGAAAGGGGGTGTGTGTTCTTGTTTGTTCCGTACATACTGATGAATGCTACTACCAACATTCCAGGGGTTAATTTTTACGATCAATGTAATAATGTAAAGGATACTAACAATTAATTAACAGAGGTAATCGTTAGTTCTAATCTCATTAATATTGTTAATGTATTCAATCATATTGACTTAATCAGCTTGTTATCATATTTAAAAAACTTATTTAGAAAAGATATTCACATCTCATTTATTAGACGGTATGATATATATTTATTATATAGATTTTGAAAATCTTTAGATTGTCACTCATAAGGCTATATATCTATAAACCAAGTAGCATGAATTTCTCACATTTTTTTTTTCAATCTTCCTTAACAGATAACTTTTCGTCTTTATACTATCATGTGACCATCAACATAGTATCTGACAGCATACTAACAAATATCTAAAACAGATGCATATGTTTTCTATAAAATATGTTGTTATCAGCAAGGGAATATGAGCCTTAACAAATATACCACATTTGAAAATTAAAACAATATTCAATATATATAACATAGGAAAAGTGTATTTATACTACCTTTCCATGGTGATTTTCCAAAAACATAACATAACAGTTCATTTCCATACATATTTATCTCTCTCTCAATTTCTATCCTTTATCATATAGCCATCCTTATCAATGCTTATTAGAGCAGAGCCGTTTTCCTGCTCAATTCATTTAAAACTAAACTTAAACAGAGAGTTACTTGGGAGTAAAATATATCTCCTTGGTAAGCATTGAGGTTATACAAGGAATTTGTTTTTTTAAATGCCATACGAGGGTCGGATGTCTGTGACTGGAATTGGTAGGCAACTTTGCGGTTAACTACGGTGAGCAGACGTAAGAAATCTAGGTCTTGTAACTTCTTATCCTCCAAGGCACTTGATAAAGCTTGAATAAACCATGATCCGTTGGTTGAGTTCCGCCATGAATAATATCCTGTCAAACAAAAATTTTACTGAATAAATACCATTAAACAAGAGGCCCATGGGCCTTAATGGTCACCTGAGTTAGAATATATAATGAAACAAATAATGAAACAATTTAAAGACATATAAACTCTATATGCTGGGTCTTGAAGTTGGTCAGTGATTTTATAAATTTGACCTTTTTAGACTATGAAGAGTATATTTTGCTTACATCAAACCTGTGAACTTAGAGGTATTTTTTTTTTAAATTTTAATCAATTTGACCCTGTTAAATTTGGTCCTGCCCCTCTGGTCCCCCAGGGGATCATCAAGGACAGATATGGATGTTAAAATGCTATATCTTAGGCTAATAATTTCCAATCAAGTGTTGACTAATTCCTACGAAAATTGGGCAAATAAATGTTCACAAATATGTTTTTCTCCTATATAAACTAAAGTAAACTTGACCCCTCCCCCAGGGGGTAACGTGAGACCCCAAGGTCATATAATTCACAGTTTTTATAAAAATCCCTGAAGACCTTTCCATCTATAATTATTTGATTCTACTATATCCAGAATTTTAGAAGATTTTTGAAGTTTTAGCCTATTTAACCCTTTTTTTTTAGCCCCGCCCCTCTGCCCCAGGGGGTCGGCCAGGACCAATGTGGATATAATATTCAAAATGTTATCTCAGGCTAATAATTCTAACCAAGTTTGACTCGTTTCCAATGAAAATTGAGCAAAAAATGTTCATAAATGTGTTTTCCCCTATATAAACTATAGTTAACTTGACCCCCTCCCCAGGGGGAAATGTGAGACCCCAGGGTCATAATAATTCACAATTTTTGTAAAGGACCTTAAGACCTTTTTATTTATGAAAAGTATTTGTTTCTACCATTTCCAGAATTTCAGAAGAAGATTTTTGAAGTTTTAGCCTATTTGACCCATTTTTAGCCCCGCCCCTCTGCCCCCAGGGGATCGGCCAGAATCAATGTGGATATGATATTAAAATGCTATCTCAGGCTAATAATTCTAACCAAGTTTGACTCGTTTCCAATGAAAATTGAGCAAAAAATGCTCATAAATGTGTTTTCCCTATATAAACTATAGTAAACTTGACTCCCTCCCCAGGGGAAAACGTGAGACCCCAGGGTCATATAATTCACAATTTTTGTAAAGGACCTTAAGACCTTTCTATTTATGAAAAGTATTTGATTCTACCATTTCCAGAATTTCAGAAGAAGATTTTTGAAGTTTTAGCCTATTTGATCCCTTTTGACCCCGCCCCTAAGGCCCCTGGAGGTCAGTCATAGAAAATTTGTTAGTAGGATTAAATGGCCATCTCATACTGATAATTCTGACAACATTTGACTCATTTCCTATTACAAATGACCAAATAATGCGCAAAAAATGTGTTTTCTCAATATAAAGTATAGTAAACTTAACCCCCTCCCCAGGGGGAAACTAGAGACCCCAGGGTCATATAATTCACAATTTTTGTAAAAGGACCTTAAGACCTTTCTATCTATGAAGAGTATTTGATTCTACCACATCTGTGAGTGGAGAGAAGAAGATTTTTGAAATTTTACTCAATTTTACCCCTTTTGGCCCCTCCCACAGTCCCCTGGGGGGTGGGGACCATATAATTCACAATTTTGATTGGCCTTATGCCTTAGAAGGTTTGTGCAAAATTTCATTGAAATTGCTTCAGCAGTTTTGGAGAAGAAGTCGAAAATGTAAATTGTTTACGGACATACGACGGACGACGCACGACGACGGACAAAAGGTGATTAGAATAGGTCACTTGAGACTTCGTCTCAGGTGACCTAAAAAGTTCAATCTTTGTTAAATGCATGAATCAACCAACTGAATCTCAATCATGTTCCTTTTTAAATCAACAAAAGCGATCACAAAAACATGTTAGGAGAGAAATTAGAATCCACAAACTGACAAATTATTACTGGGTACCAAATTCTGACCTAGATTAACAACAGATTGACCACCAGACTTCCTGGAAATAATTAACTAGACAGAACACACACACAAGACTTATACAAACAACAGACTGACCACAAGGCAGACCAACAGGCTGACCACCAGTCAGACCACTAAACTAACCACAAACAACATTAATTAACAGATCCACTAAACTGACTGACCACAAGACAGACCACTTAACTGACTGACCACAAGACTGACCACTTAACTGACTGACAACCAGACAGACCCCTAAACTGACTGACAACCAGATATAGACCACTTAACTGACTGACAACCAGATAGACCACTTAACTGACTGACAACCAGACAGACCCCTAAACTGACTGACAACCAGATAGACCACTTAACTGACTGACAACCAGATAGACCACTTAACTGACTGACAACCAGACAGACATCTAAACTAACCACAAACAACAGATCCACTAAACTGACTGACCACAAGACAGACCACTAAACTGACTGACCACAAGACTTACCACTTAACTGACTGACAACCAGACAGACATCTAAACAATCTGATTAAAATACAGATCCTTATAACCACTCCGTTCAACATAGGATCTGACAATACCCGATATGGGGTCACGTTCGGATGACCTTTTATCACGTGTATTCCAGATCAAATACATTTTCTACACATTTCTACGTGAATTGTTAACGCCATTTCGTCCCAGTAAGCATATACATTTAGAAGTGTAGTGCCCTTTGGGCGAGATGACTACGCACACGAAAATTATTCGGACAGTTTTTTCGAACTAGTTCGTCCCCAGTCAAGATTCTGGCAGTGCAAATTTGATTGGCCATTTCCAAAGGTCATCCTGACGTGACCCCTAATGGGATGTTCTCAGATCCTCATATCAAACGTAGTGATAATAAGGATCTGTATTTTAATCAGATTGACATCTAAACTAACCACAAACAACAGATCCACTAAACTGACTGACCACAAGACTGACCACTTAACTGACTGACAATCAGACAGACCATTAAACTGACTGACCACAAGACTGACAACTAAACTAATCAAAAACAACAGTTCCACTAAACTGACTGACCACAAGACAGACCACTAAACTGACTGACAACCAGACAGACCACTAAACTGACTGACAACCAGACAGACCACTAAACTGACTGACAACTAGATAGACCACTTAACTGACCACAAACAACAGACTGACCACCAGACAGACCACTTAACTGAACACAAACAACAGATCCACAAAATTGACTGACAACCAGACAGACCACTAAACTGACTGACAACCAGATAGACCACTTAAACTGACTGACAACCAGATAGACCACTAAACTGACTGACAACCAGATAGACCACTTAACTGACTGACAACCAGATAGACCACTTAACTGACTGACAACCAGATAGACCACTTAACTGACTGACAACCAGATAGACCACTAAACTGACTGACAACCAGATAGACCACTTAACTGACCACAAACAACAGACTGACCACAAGACAGACCACTAAACTGACCACAAACAACAGATCCACTAAACTGACTGAACACAAGACAGACCACTACTGACCACAAACAGACTGACCACACAAAAACAGACCACTAAACTGACCACAAACAACATATCCACTAAACTGATTGACCACAAGACAGACCACTAAACTGACTGACAACCAGACAGACCAATAAACTGACCACAAACAACAGATTGATCGTCAGATAGACAAACAGACTGACCACAAACAACAGATTGACTACAAGACTTAAAACTATTGACTACAAATAAAGACTGAAATATAGACTGAACACAAACAACAAACTGAAACACCACATTGAACACAAACTATAGACTGAATTCACACAGCACTGACCACTAGACTGAACATAAACAACAGATTGAACACTAAACTGAACATAAACAACAGACTGAATTCACACAGCACTGACGACTAGACTGAACACAAACTACAGATTAAACACCAAACTGAACACAAAAAATGGACTGAATGCACACAGCAATGACCACTAGACTGAACACAAAAAACAGACTGAATACCAAACTTACCAGGAACAACAGAGTAGGCTACAAGGAAATCGGCCTCAGCAGGGATGGACTGTGTTCTAACAGGACGGTCAACTTCCATCACTCCTTCTGCATCAGTGACTGTTAGATTCTCACCATCATCAAACTGGGAACCTCTACACGCCTAAAAAGATGAATCACAAGTATTCAATCAATCATCAGTCTTTCTCCTGTAAAGTCTGAGGTTAAGGTAAGTTGATTATCACTAAAATTTTGTAATCTGAACAAGCTATCTTCCAATAATACAAACCATTCTACCATAAGTATTCTTGTATATATGTAACCTGGTCAATACTAGCCGCAATATATCGCTCGGCTAGAGAGAACTTCTCTTTAGCTCGATCGGTTGAGCGTCAGACTAGTAATCCAGAGGTCCCGAGTTCGATCCCTGGCAGAGGCAGGTATTAAATTTATTGTAAATCCTGCACCCTGCTACATATACATTCACACAAATGGATACAACAGAACCACCATAAGTGCATTTACTCATTTGACAACAACATCTGCTAAATTAATTAATGAATATGAAGTTGATTTCATTTGCAATTTCAAAAGTTTATGATATATGAACACGTATATGAATTGACAATTTTTTTTATAGATTAGCAGTAAAATCAATAACCTTATTCATATATCTCCTGATCAGATTTACATATCACAAATAACTCACCTGTATAGCAAATATTTTTGGCTTGCCTGCCAGACTAGGGCATTTGTTTCCCTTGAAAGGTTCAAACAATTTTTTGACCTCGACTGACCCCTCGGTCCCGAACACCACTCCATCCTCACCATGACTCAGAACGACCACAAACAGACAGTCGCAGTCATTGTGATCTTCTAATGACACTGGTAAAATAAAATATTTACAATCAACAATTTAAATCATGGTTTAATTAGTTCTAAATGATCTGTGTTGTAATCCATACATTCCGTTAGGGTTGGAAGTGTATTTCTCATGCAACTGGCATGTTCAGCCACGTCATACGACCATGTCATAAATATCTAAGACACACATAGTAACACTATTGTGACATTACAGGTAATAATGCCCTCATAATCAAAACATGACTTCGTATTATTGTTTCAGTAGATAGAAATATCAAATGCAAACCTGTTTCAGCCACTCTTATACAGAAACAAAATTGAAAGTTTTGTCTATATTTCCATAAATACTAGTTGTATGATAACTAGAATCTTACACTTGTGGTTTTTAAATATATTATTAAACTTGTTTAATAATTTGATATGTAACTTGTGTAAGATCCTCTACTGGGGGTATATAAAATATAAACTGTCCTTCAAAAGTTCTGTTACATACCTGGTATGTTAAAATTTGCTAGCAATTTATCTCAAGAAAACTCCCGAAAAACAATTAATGGGTTTGAGAACGTAAATAAGTTGATAAATAATATATACTGATGCCTGTATTAAAAAGGTTTACGTATTTATGTACTATATGTACAACTGCATGTGTAACAGAGCTTTTGGAGGGTAGTGTATATAGGATCACCATTGTACAAACCTTCTGGTATCTTATGAACACCTGAATATTTACACCATAGCAACACATCATTGCATTCTTCACATTATGAGATTATGACATCTATAGGTGTCAAAGTCAATAGTCAAGCTGATTTATTTTGAAACAGAAACTTCTGTACAAGATATCTCTTAAACCCTTTAGCAAGAATTACCAGGTACTTATTTATATATATACACACATCTGTGATAGAATATCAAAATATTCTAATTACCAGGTACTTATTTATATATATACACACATCTGTGATAGAATATCAAAATATTCTAATTACCAGGTACTTATTTATATATATACACACATCTGTGATAGAATATCAAAATATTCTAATTACCAGGTACTTATGTACACACATCTGTGACAAAATATCAAGATACATATGTTTTCTAATTACCAGGTACTTTATGTACATACATCTATGGAAAACATATTGAGATTTTAAATGTTCAATTAGTATTGGGTTATCATCAGCCACAGCAATAGTTTAGAATTTTTTCTTACTTTATCTCTTCCTACAAGCTGGATACATAGAAGGTAAACTAAGTTCAATCACCTTTTCCTAGGTAATTATAAACACCTAAACTTGGCACATCCTCAAATGACCTTAGCTATTAATAGAATTTTATAAACAAACCAATAAACACTTAGGCCATGATAACAACTAACCCCAACTTACAATTAGTTAAAATATCTTGCATCTTTTTAGCTGTTAAATTGTGTTCGAGTGTCACATCGAAGTCAAGTTCTTGGAGTCTTTGGTACATGACTGATGCATCCACATCTGTCCCCTTCCTGTCGCCAAGTCCCATGTTGCCTCTGAATTCCTTGTTATTGATGATGACAGCTTTTCCACGTCTAGCGTGGTCCATTTTGTAGTAAGGACTATTGAGTTCTGCCTCTGTTAATATGGTCGTTCTAGCGACAGGCCTACCATTGAAACATAGAATAAATAAATAAATAGATTAAATTATAAATGTTTGATCATTTTATAAATAAGTGATAATGAATTTTAAAGTGAACATATACTGAGTTTAAGCTTGTGATGTATCATAATATTAATGTGTTCCTTTAATCATTGCTTTTTTCGATCCTTTGGAAGACATTAATACTTTTGCCAGAAATATTTCACTGTGATTATGATTAATCAATTATTTAAATACAACTAATGTCAAATTCGCTAGCCAAGGGTATTTAGTCCGATTCTCTTCCTACTACCCTTGGCTTCACTTTACTTTCACTTCAGAACTGGTGTTCCCGCACTGCGCCAACTGCTGGAACACCGCAGTTGCGCCCCTTCCATTAACGTAATAAGCAACCAATTAAAAAGCTTGTATCATTGTTGTATGGTTGAAAAAAATGGCAGCACCCTATAAAACACTCATGTTGTTTGCAAAAGATTCAAAATACCAAAGATTAATATGTGCGTGAGTCATTTAAATTGTTTATTAGGAAGTTCGGACACTAGTTTTGTGTTTCATGCTTAAGTTCCGCAGTGTCCAATTTTGTTACAAGATCACAGTATATCTTTGAATTGTTTACTTTGTGAAACATAAACCATGCACATACTTTCCAATCTGTTTGGAGAGCAACGTCTCCAAGATGTTTATTTAGCTGGTCTAAAACATCTAATTGATTAAATAGACAGTAATATAACGTTGCTAGGAGTTGCTGTTGACAGGCATGACATGCCTGATGCCTGAATATACAAATGTAGGTCACTATACTATCGCTTCAGTTCAGTTTTGTTGACATATCAAAGCCGCGTTTTCATTGGTCGCCTAAACCTAGCCGCATCTAATCAGAATTTAAAAGCAAAAACACCTATTCTGAAGTGAGATGTGCCAAGAGTAGTTGGAAGAGAATCAGACTAAATACCCTTGGCTAGCGAAGTTGAACTAATGTTAGAAAAAAAACCACCAGATCACAAGGATGGTAAATGATATAATAGACTTACGTTCTGAATTTTTCCTTTGAGGATATTCCTCCATAACCAGTTCCATACCTAGCATCTGTGTCTGACACAGGGTTAGGGTTTGCATCTGTCACATCTGAAGAAATTAAAGTAAGCTTTGACATTTGATAATTTAACAAAGCGTCAAGGTGACCGAAATATGAATACCACACAGGTAACAGATAATCAAAGACACATATGCTATATACACTGCATGGTTATGTAACAAGTGTGTTCACTCCACTTTAAATGGGTCAATTTATGATATTGTATTTTGAACATCTACATATTCGACCCAATAAGCACCCAAGGGTGCTTGAAAAAATTGAAATAAATAAGAGGGCAATTAGTAGAACAAAATTTTGGAGTAGTCATTCATAAAATCATAGCACAAAGTAGGTAAGCAATTAATCATTTTGAAAAAGAAATCAATAATGAAATCCACACTTTAATATTTCATGTCTGAATTTAATTCAAGGCCTAAACAGGGGAAAGGGTGCTTATAGGGATGGGGGCACTTATTGGATCGAAAACAGTATATTGATTGAATATTTGCTTGTACCCCAATATGTAACCAGGCAATGCCTGAATTAAAAATCAATGATAATAATTAAAACAAATAACATAAACAAAACAAGACACAGTCCCCAATCGTTTATTGTTAAAAACAAAGTACAATATGGTAGGAAATTGATATCACAAAACAGTAAACAAATCAGGGGGGTTACTTTGTACACAGGGTTTTAAATACTCCTGTCCTTTGTACTTCTAAAAGGTTTGAAATTCAGGAGTCCCATCTAAAATCAATAATTATGCCTGCATTTGATAGCCAAAGACATCAAAAACCTGCATCTACAAAAACTTAATACACAAGCTAAGTATCATGATATGTATACAACTAAATTGAGTAAACAATTAAAGTACATATACTACATAATTACCATATACCGTATTCAAGCCAATAAGAAATCATTAATATATCACTTGAAGTATTAGAGTGTTTAATTTTAATATTAATATAATAATTCAATATACTCATTTTTTCATCATTGAAAACAATGGAAGCAGTAGGTTCAACAAGTGAATACAAATAAATGCAGGTACAGTATAATATATATATTTGAAAGATAGCTAACTTCTTCCATAAAAGTTTATCTTCAATAAAATACTAAATGAGTGTGATAGGTAGTGGGGTACATAAAATAGTTGTATGATTTAATCAGTAAATCAATTATGTATATTAATTTAAGATGTATGTGTCATAGGAAATCAAGGTACATACATGTACATTACGATTTTCTAAAATTATATCCTGTCTTTATATATACAGAGAATGTCAAAAATGTTTAATTGATAATATATCTTTATTCGGGAAGTACAAAGCTGTCCTAGTTTAATATCATTATCTGTAACTTTTTATTACATGCATTTTTTTTCAACTGACAATACAATATTGCATCTTTCTCTCTTTGCACTTCAGCTAGCTAGAAAATTTTTGTTTCAATTGGTTTTCAAATATCAGTAATAAGATGGTAATTAAATTTGATCCTGAGATTTGTGTATTTTCTTAATACCATAGTTTATGAAAAATATGTACAGTAGAGAAAACAGATACTGAGAAAGTATTTTATGTAGAAAATATGTGGTATCAATTACCTACATTATATAAAGGTAGTCCATTTTACACCTAAATCTTATAAACAGATTCAAGTTTAACATAAAACTGATACACATAGATGTATATCTAGCCTGGGGTTAAATTGGGTCAAAGTAAGGATTACTAAACAAAGAAAACAAGAAAATATCCTGACAAGTGTGTTGAACAAAAAGTATCCACTTTACAACTGTCGGATCAATTACATCTATAGATACAAATGAGATATAAACAGGTAGACACTACCAAGCTACATACGTACAACTGAAGTATAGATTCTCTATGTGTGTACATGTATATAAAAAGTTGAGCTTGATAAATTTGATACATCCATGGAGTGAATAAACAATGATGGCTACATGCCAAACTGAAACTACTGGATAGTAAATGAGTTGTTTCTGAGTTCCTATTAATATTAAGTTTAATCATACTTAAATGTTAACTATATCAATTAAAATAAATGTGTTGACAATGACATAGTTAAAATTATATTACAGTAAGTAGTAGTTTAACAAAGAACAAAAAAAAAAATGTAAGTTATATACCCGAAAGGCCGAAACCCTTTATCAATTAGTAATATATGCATGCCTTATCACAAAATAGATTAGCCAGAACATATATTTTTACTAAATTAAACCTTAAGACTTATTTTTAGAAAATTGCATCACGGATCAAATTCTATCATGTTAAAAATAAACTTGTAATGTATCACGGTAGAGTAGCGTTAACCTACATTTCTTTTGTAGCAACAAAAATGGTTAATTAGCTTTTTCATTTCAATTCAAACATATTGCATAATCGCATACTGGAAATAAAGACGTAGTTGGTGAAAATACACAGGATGTAACATGGAATTCACTGATGATTTCATCGATGACATTTAATTTAAGCCAAATCAACTTTTCATAAACGTGACTTTCACAATATCACATTAACATTCTATTTATCATTTATGAAGTACATTCAACTATTAATAAGTAATGCATTACCTTTCTTCGCATCTCCTTTGTTGCTCATTGTGCTACTTCTGTGTACTGAAAGAACTTCTGGACCTCGATAGTAACAGCTTACGCTAAGTTTCTATTTTCGTTTTGATGAGTAAACTTCCGGTGAGTGTAAACTACTCACAGAGTAGGAAAGATATTCCGGAATGCATTGTGAAACGGACAGATAAAAGTTGACTTTATGTATGTTTAACTAGCTCACATATTAAAAATTATTTTCAAATCAAATGCAAATTAATTTTAGAAATTGATACGATCAGTAAAGGTAACCATTGTCGTATTTGCTAGGATTTTTTTTCTCTCACAAGGGAGGTAACTGCGTCATCCTAGCTTAACAAGAAAGTAGGCGCCATAATATTTGAGACAGAAAGAAATTACAACAAATCAGTATTGCATGAATTATTATTACAATCGGTAAGGTATATACAAGGCATTTCTTCTCATTATTTATTAGAAAAATTAGAATCCATGAAAATAACTGGGGAAATCGATATTGCACAACAGCTCTAATGTTCCAATGCCACATGTTAACTGTCAGTCTAATATTAACTAACGGTTAGCCTAGTGTTATTCAGTAGCTAGTTAAATCTTTCCAAAAGGTTCAGGTATACTAATAACACGCAAGGTACAAACCAAACTGTCCTAATGCAAATGTAATGGACTAGCATCAGATAATGAAGGGTCAGAGGTGAACACAATGACATCCTAATCCTAAAGGTGATATTAGCAGTAGACCTACTGTAACTGACTTAAAGTCCTAATAGGTAGGTGAACACAAAACCATCCAGACCTATGGATAGACTATATCATATATTATCCTCAGAGATTATATAATGTTAAAACTGATATTAATCTAAGCACTTTCAGTCCCAATGACTCAGAGGTGACAGCCTGATGATACATGTAATCCTAAAGGACACAGTATCAGACTAATAGGATCCTGTCTCAACGAACTATCTGATATCCTGTCCTAAAAGACAAATTGGTAGAATACTAACACCCTGTCCTAACTGACATTCTGTTCTAAAGGAATGAGTAGTTAACTAGCAATCTGTCCTGACTGAGATGGCAGCCTGACATCCTATCCTTAAAGAACATGGTAGCAGACTAACACCCTGTCCTAAGAAACTATCTGACATCCTATACTAAAGGACTTGGTAGCATACTAAAATTCTATCCTAAGGAACTTTCTGATATCCTTTCTTAAAGGACAATTGGTAGCAGAACAACTAAGGAAAAAATTGATATCCTATCCTAAATGACTTGGGTAGGTAACTAACAGTCTGTGAGGTGATCAATGTCATAGTCTGATATCCCAGCTGTAATTAAAGCATTGCAGGGTAGCTGAGATGATTTGTCCTTGTAGGAATGCCACATGATTTTTTAAAAAATAAGTGCTGTTTATTTTTTAGTATATAATGAAAGTGTACATTGAACCGAGCAGCGTATGTTAAAATTTTCAACATATCTTTAATAGATCAAAAGTAAAATATCAGTATTTGTGGTTCGGATAATATGATAATTTTTAAGACTAACTGTTATAACAGTCTAACATCCTGTGCTGAAGGATGAGGTATCAGACTTCTGAAAATCCTTAATGTTGGGCTGATAGTATGACATACTAACTAAAGGGTTGAGATAGGTAAATCAGGATCTAAAATGTCTCCAAAAGTTATGATAACAAATCCTGTCCTAAATGTAAGGTTACTGTTTCACATCTGTCCTATATGATAAAGACAGTTTGAATCCCAGTCTTAAACTAGATGTCTGAAACTAATATACTGTATTTGCCATAATTAGCGCCCCTCCCCCTAAAAGCGCCCTTCCCCTATAAGTGACCCTCCCCCTATAAGCAACCTTCCCCTTTTACAACATGTGATGTCTCTATTAATAGCATTGTATCCCATATTCCCATATTACATTTGTGAGTCTTTTAAATGTGAATCACAACATAATGCATTTCAAAGGATAAAAGAAATGTGAATATTTACTGTAATAGATCAATGTAGCATGATTATTTAATTAAAACATTGCTGATTTTGATGTCCACAACTTACATTTTAGTTCATTAATAAGCGCGCCTCCCCCTTTGTTACAATTATTTAAGCGCCCTAGGCCTGAGTGCTAATTACAGCGAATACAGTATATACAGGATCATAAATGAGTGTTCATTTCATATTAGGTTTTATGAAACGATTCTATGAAGTTTTTACATTTGCGACCCTTGGCAAGCAAAAATTAAATTTTGAGTTTCATAAAATCTCTTTTGAAATGAACATAAATTTAAGATAATTTTTATCACATAGCTACATTACAAAAATATATTATACAATTATGGAATTCTGTGCTGGTGATTATGATGTGATATGAACTGGAAAAAGAAATATTGACCAAGGAGGAGCTGAGGTCAATATCTCTTTTTCCAGTTCATATATCACATCATATTTGCCAGCACAAAAGTCCATAACAGTTTTATTACATGGTCAGAAAAGTAAAACAATACAAAGCCTAATATTTTGAATTAATATTTCTCAAAACAAAAATTTGGAGAAATATTTCAATGATGTTTCGTCTTGACTATGAACAGTATGTGTTGTTTACAATGCCAACATGTTGAACAACTGAACCACTGTAATCATAAAGGATACGAAATAGTATTTTTGGCAAGTAATTTCTATTTTACTGAATAAAATCATGTGAACAATGCATTTACTAAAATGATTTGTACTATACCTTTCAAAATCTATGTTATCTTTTCTCTTTAAATGTGCATGGTCGGTAGGAGTTTGTGTTTACGTTATCATGACCAGTGTATATTGGATTTTGAGAACTGGTCTTGTGTATCGGATCAAATCAATGGGAATGCTGGAAATTTGTAATCATATAACAATTCAATGAATCTCATGTCAAAATGTTTTCTGAAAATTCAAGAAAGCCACCATTTTGTCCCATCGTCCTCAAAGTCCTGACGTTACGTCATTTTATTCTATTGTCATTTTATTCTATTGTTTCTGTCCTGATGTCGTGCAATGAATTTCCAGTCAACGAAAATCACTCCAAATCATATTACACTAGTGACGTATGCAGAAAATATTACAAGGGCAAAGTCACAGGATAACGGGTGGATTATGTGATAAAACCATTTTACAGTGAGCCTGTACATAGGTAAAGGTATAGTGATACTAACAGCATAGGACATTCTATCAGTGTACTGACTCCCTAATCACAAGATAATCTAGATATTTTACTGTGAGCCTGTACAAAGGTAAGGGTATAGTGATACTAACAGCATAGGACATTCTATCAGTGTACTGACTCCCTAATCACAAGATAATCTAGATATTTTACTGTGAGCCTGTACAAAGGTAAAGGTATAGTGATACTAACAGCATAGGACATTCTATCAGTGTACTGACTCCCTAATCACAAGATAATCTAGATATTTTACTGTGAGCCTGTACAAAGGTAAGGGTATAGTGATACTAACAGCATAGGACATTCTATCAGTGTACTGACTCCCTAATCACAAGATAATCTAGATATTTTACTGTGAGCCTGTACAAAGGTAAAGGTATAGTGATACTAACAGCATAGGACATTCTATCAGTGTACTGACTCCCTAATCACAAGATAATCTAGATATTTTACTGTGAGCCTGTACAAAGGTAAGGGTATAGTGATACTAACAGCATAGGACATTCTATCAGTGTACTGACTCCCTAATCACAAGATAATCTAGATATTTTACTGTGAGCCTGTACAAAGGTAAAGGTATAGTGATACTAACAGCATAGGACATTCTATCAGTGTACTGACTCCCTAATCACAAGATAATCTAGATATTTTACTGTGAGCCTGTACAAAGGTAAGGGTATAGTGATACTAACAGCATAGGACATTCTATCAGTGTACTGACTCCCTAATCACAAGATAATCTAGATATTTTACTGTGAGCCTGTACAAAGGTAAAGGTATAGTGATACTAACAGCATAGGACATTCTATCAGTGTACTGACTCCCTAATCACAAGATAATCTAGATATTTTACTGTGAGCCTGTACAAAGGTAAGGGTATAGTGATACTAACAGCATAGGACATTCTATCAGTGTACTGACTCCCTAATCACAAGATAATCTAGATATTTTACTGTGAGCCTGTACAAAGGTAAGGGTATAGTGATACTAACAGCATAGGACATTCTATCAGTGTACTGACTCCCTAATCACAAGATAATCTAGATATTTTACTGTGAGCCTGTACAAAGGTAAAGGTATAGTGATACTAACAGCATAGGACATTCTATCAGTGTACTGACTCCCTAATCACAAGATAATCTAGATATTTTACTGTGAGCCTGTACAAAGGTAAGGGTATAGTGATACTAACAGCATAGGACATTCTATCAGTGTACTGACTCCCTAATCACAAGATAATCTAGATATTTTACTGTGAGCCTGTACAAAGGTAAGGGTATAGTGATACTAACAGCATAGGACATTCTATCAGTGTACTGACTCCCTAATCACAAGATAATCTAGATATTTTACTGTGAGCCTGTACAAAGGTAAGGGTATAGTGATACTAACAGCATAGGACATTCTATCAGTGTACTGACTCCCTAATCACAAGATAATCTAGATATTTTACTGTGAGCCTGTACAAAGGTAAGGGTATAGTGATACTAACAGCATAGGACATTCTATCAGTGTACTGACTCCCTAATCACAAGATAATCTAGATATTTTACTGTGAGCCTGTACAAAGGTAAGGGTATAGTGATACTAACAGCATAGGACATTCTATCAGTGTACTGACTCCCTAATCACAAGATAATCTAGATATTTTACTGTGAGCCTGTACAAAGGTAAAGGGTATAGTGATACTAACAGCATAGGACATTCTATCAGTGTACTGACTCCCTAATCACAAGATAATCTAGATATTTTACTGTGAGCCTGTACAAAGGTAAGGGTATAGTGATACTAACAGCATAGGACATTCTATCAGTGTACTGACTCCCTAATCACAAGATAATCTAGATATTTTACTGTGAGCCTGTACAAAGGTAAAGGTATAGTGATACTAACAGCATAGGACATTCTATCAGTGTACTGACTCCCTAATCACAAGATAATCTAGATATTTTACTGTGAGCCTGTACAAAGGTAAAGGTATAGTGATACTAACAGCATAGGACATTCTATCAGTGTACTGACTCCCTAATCTGACCTAATACAAGATAATCTAGATATTTTACTGTGAGCCTGTACAAAGGTAAGGGTATAGTGATACTAACAGCATAGGACATTCTATCAGTGTACTGACTCCCTAATCACAAGATAATCTAGATATTTTACTGTGAGCCTGTACAAAGGTAAAGGAATAGTGATACTAACAGCATAGGACATTCTATCAGTGTACTGACTCCCTAATCACAAGATAATCTAGATATTTTACTGTGAGCCTGTACAAAGGTAAGGGTATAGTGATACTAACAGCATAGGACATTCTATCAGTGTACTGACTCCCTAATCACAAGATAATCTAGATATTTTACTGTGAGCCTGTACAAAGGTAAAGGTATAGTGATACTAACAGCATAGGACATTCTATCAGTGTACTGACTCCCTAATCACAAGATAATCTAGATATTTTACTGTGAGCCTGTACAAAGGTAAAGGTATAGTGATACTAACAGCATAGGACATTCTATCAGTGTACTGTGTACTGACTCCTAATCACAAGATAATCTAGATATTTTACTGTGAGCCTGTACAAAGGTAAAGGTATAGTGATACTAACAGCATAGGACATTCTATCAGTGTACTGACTCCCTAATCACAAGATAATCTAGATATTTTACTGTGAGCCTGTACAAAGGTAAGGGTATAGTGATACTAACAGCATTCTATCAGGACATCCTAATCACAAATAATCTAGTGTTTACTGTGACCTGTACCTAATACTCAGCATGGACATTTATCAGACTCCCTAATCACAAGATAATCTATTTTTTACTGTGAGCCTGTACAAAGGTAAAGGTATAGTGATACTAACAGCATAGGACATTCTATCAGTGTACTGACTCCCTAATCACAAGATAATCTAGATATTTTACTGTGAGCCTGTACAAAGGTAAGGGTATAGTGATACTAACAGCATAGGACATTCTATCAGTGTACTGACTCCCTAATCACAAGATAATCTAGATATTTTACTGTGAGCCTGTACAAAGGTAAGGTATAGTGATACTAACAGCATAGGACATTCTATCAGTGTACTGACTCCCTAATCACAAGATAATCTAGATATTTTACTGTGAGCCTGTACAAAGGTAAAGGAATAGTGATACTAACAGCATAGGACATTCTATCAGTGTACTGACTCCCTAATCACAAGATAATCTAGATATTTTACTGTGAGCCTGTACAAAGGTAAAGGGTATAGTGATACTAACAGCATAGGACATTCTATCAGTGTACTGACTCCCTAATCACAAGATAATCTAGATATTTTACTGTGAGCCTGTACAAAGGTAAAGGTATAGTGATACTAACAGCATAGGACATTCTATCAGTGTACTGACTCCCTAATCACAAGATAATCTAGATATTTTACTGTGAGCCTGTACAAAGGTAAGGTATAGTGATACTAACAGCATAGGACATTCTATCAGTGTACTGACTCCCTAATCACAAGATAATCTAGATATTTTACTGTGAGCCTGTACAAAGGTAAGGGTATAGTGATACTAACAGCATAGGACATTCTATCAGTGTACTGACTCCCTAATCACAAGATAATCTAGATATTTTACTGTGAGCCTGTACAAAGGTAAGGGTATAGTGATACTAACAGCATAGGACATTCTATCAGTGTACTGACTCCCTAATCACAAGATAATCTAGATATTTTACTGTGAGCCTGTACAAAGGTAAGGGTATAGTGATACTAACAGCATAGGACATTCTATCAGTGTACTGACTCCCTAATCACAAGATAATCTAGATATTTTACTGTGAGCCTGTACAAAGGTAAAGGGTATAGTGATACTAACAGCATAGGACATTCTATCAGTGTACTGACTCCCTAATCACAAGATAATCTAGATATTTTACTGTGAGCCTGTACAAAGGTAAGGGTATAGTGATACTAACAGCATAGGACATTCTATCAGTGTACTGACTCCCTAATCACAAGATAATCTAGATATTTTACTGTGAGCCTGTACAAAGGTAAGGGTATAGTGATACTAACAGCATAGGACATTCTATCAGTGTACTGACTCCCTAATCACAAGATAATCTAGATATTTTACTGTGAGCCTGTACAAAGGTAAGGGTATAGTGATACTAACAGCATAGGACATTCTATCAGTGTACTGACTCCCTAATCACAAGATAATCTAGATATTTTACTGTGAGCCTGTACAAAGGTAAAGGTATAGTGATACTAACAGCATAGGACATTCTATCAGTGTACTGACTCCCTAATCACAAGATAATCTAGATATTTTACTGTGAGCCTGTACAAAGGTAAGGGTATAGTGATACTAACAGCATAGGACATTCTATCAGTGTACTGACTCCCTAATCACAAGATAATCTAGATATTTTACTGTGAGCCTGTACAAAGGTAAGGGTATAGTGATACTAACAGCATAGGACATTCTATCAGTGTACTGACTCCCTAATCACAAGATAATCTAGATATTTTACTGTGAGCCTGTACAAAGGTAAAGGTATAGTGATACTAACAGCATAGGACATTCTATCAGTGTACTGACTCCCTAATCACAAGATAATCTAGATATTTTACTGTGAGCCTGTACAAAGGTAAAGGAATAGTGATACTAACAGCATAGGACATTCTATCAGTGTACTGACTCCCCTAATCACAAGATAATCTAGATATTTTACTGTGAGCCTGTACAAAGGTAAGGGTATAGTGATACTAACAGCATAGGACATTCTATCAGTGTACTGACTCCCTAATCACAAGATAATCTAGATATTTTACTGTGAGCCTGTACAAAGGTAAGGGTATAGTGATACTAACAGCATAGGACATTCTATCAGTGTACTGACTCCCTAATCACAAGATAATCTAGATATTTTACTGTGAGCCTGTACAAAGGTAAGGGTATAGTGATACTAACAGCATAGGACATTCTATCAGTGTACTGACTCCCTAATCACAAGATAATCTAGATATTTTTACTGTGAGCTGTACAAAGGTAAGGGTTATAGTGATACTACAGCAAAAGGACATTCTATCAGTGTACTGACACCCTAATCACAAGATAATCAGATATTTTCCGATCTAATAACAGAATCCTTGTTAACCTAGTGATCAAAATATTTACTTCTTTTGATTTCAGTTTTTTTAAATTTTTCCAGTTCACTGGTTTGATGTGAAAAAATCTTAGTGTAAAAGAAATGCATAAGCTCACGCAGTCTCCTAACATGTATCTGAACCATTTGAATCTTGTACTGCGTTTAACGAAAACAAGTGTCAAAGATATCAAATATTTATCAAAAATGACAATACTGTATTGATGTTTGAGATATATGGGAATATTATAGAGCAGCATAGCGATAAAGATATGTAAATTGTGAAGTTGGTTTGGTAGTGACCCTTGTCATACTAAGTGTCAGGTAACCATTCTGTACAACAGATATGTACAGGTAGGTCCTCTGCTGCTCCAATATATTGAAATTGAGCATTAATCTAGTCTGATGTTCACAGGTAGTAAATGTCCTTCAAATTTGTAAGCAAAATAATTCCCATTCATTTGAGGAGCACTTTGCATTTTTATAACTTCCGCAAAGAAAACAGGGAAATTATGTTATCAAAGTATATGGCTTTGTCTTTCAATGTTTTTTATTCTGATCCAGAGAAAATAATTTGGCTATTGATTTGGGTTCAAATCCTGGTCTGGTCATTACATTTTCTCCTCTCCTGTCACAAAATTGGCAAGCTTGCCAACCTCTATTTCAAGCGTTGGGAGTATATGCGTAGCATGGGATATGTGAATGTGTGAGTTGTCTTTGGGGGCGAAGACTTGAAGAAAGGAGGGAGGAATGTAGCAAATTAGACTGGGTCAAACATCGGTAACCAGGTCGCTAAGTCGGTAGAGCATTTGGCTAGACTGTGTTTGAATACTGGACTGGCCACTACATTTTCTCCTGTCCTGTTACAGATTACAAGAAGTCTGATCGGGTATATATATTCCTCCAGCTCTGGGCCAATGTGACTGAATGATTAATGTCTCTGACAGGCCATCATTAGCCATCTACCTCTAGTAGATGTTGGTTCACCATTCCATTTCTCATGTATACACATGTTCAATTATTTTCATTTTATCACATGTGTCACACTTATGGACTGAATACCTCTGGGTCCCAGTGGGTGAGTGGTTGAGGTGTCTAATATTCAACCATGACTAACATTTCCCCTTTTAGTAATAGTGGACATTTGATCAAAGTTATCGAATACAGTGTATTATATATATTATTCCAGTAGCCCTCCATCTCTGGGTCAGGATGTTAGAGTGATTGAGGTGTATAAAAAACTACTCCTAGCTCTAGCCCCTCGGAAGCCACTTTCATGAACATTCCTTAACTTAAAGGAATTCCTTAACTTAAATTTCCCCATAGAAAAGCATTACAAAAGTTAAAGAAAAAATCTTAAGTTAAGAAGCCTTCCTTAAGTTATGTAATGCTTTCCTATGGAGAATTTTAAGTTGAAGGATTCCTTAAATTTAAGGAATGTTCATGAAACGGCCAGGCCCAGCCCTGGGTTAAAGTTGGGCCTGGGTTAAAGGTAAAAATGTGTAAGTTTTAGGCTAAATTAAGTTAGACAGTTCAATTAGTGCCTGTTTACTTGTTATTTAAAAGAAGAAGAAGAAAAAGAAGTCTTTAATTAAAAGAAAAATGTTCTTCAAGCTAAAATTTATTCTTCAAACGATCAGTGACACATATAAAAATAACGGTAGTCATTCAAATATTAAAAGTATGACAAGTTTGAGAAGATCTACCACACATATATTCTCATAAGCAAACAAACAAGTGGCTAAATTTTCATAAAGAGTTCTTACCTTTTGAAAATTTTTACTCAATAATGTAGTGAAATACTTAAATGTACACTGGAGTTGTTTGGAAACGGCCCGAATCGTGTATGGCATATGAACGCATAAAGAGGCATTCATCTTCCCTACTCTGTATATATACTCACAGCGGAGTTGTAAATGGTCCATAATTTCAATGCTTTATTGAATATCACAAAGAGAGGTTCAACAATAACTATCAATATGATTTCGTACATGAATGGATAGAGTGAAGGGATGATTTAAACGCACAGAGCATGAAAGTAGATTTAAGGTAGAAAGGGACCCAGAAGTTTGATCACGTGTTGAAACGAACATCAACGATTCGGTGTGTCTTCAGGTAATTCACTTACATTAATATTTTGTCATTGTTATTCCAAACATAAAATCTGTGGAATGATAATAATAAAAAAGTTATACATAAAATAATTCATCATTTTCTCTATTTTGATAAATGTTTTTTGGTAATGTATGTTTGTTAATGAATATTCAATAAAGTAATATGATATTCTTTTAGAACTTTTTACCAGTGATGAATAGATGACCATGGAAGTTGTTTACTTCTTCTTATACGTTGACAACACTTATTTTGAAAAGTAGTGGAATTTTGCGTTTCTAAAAGGTAAGACCACATATTTTTATCACCATAACAACTACCACACAGGTACAATTATATTTAATATTGTTTAAGGTTTATATATAAAACATTTCTTTTATAGCAATTTTAACTGCTTATAAACGAGAACAAAATGGGAATGGCTATTAATTTCATAGGGTTTGGTATATCACCGAAGGTTTAGAAAAGAAAGACATCAGATAGTTTTACATTTCTTATGATAGTCGAACTTCTTCATTATTTGAATGTTCTGTCTGCATATAAAAGATTGTTTTGGTTGATCTGAAATTTGGCTTACTTTGTATTAAATGGAATATGACAGCATTATCCATCATAAATGTATGAGTTAAAAGAATTGCATTCAAGTTGGACTAGATGATGAAATAAAAACACTAAAGCAAGGATGACACTTTTCCTTCTGATAGGTCTGTGAGTTACTTAAAGGTTTTGTTTGTGAACTTGTCATTATTTGATAATTGTATGAACAATAATATGTTTGAATTATAAAAAGAACTTGGGTACTTACGGAAGTTATGGGTGAGTTCAATGACAAAAATTTCATATTCTAGCTATGTTAAGAAACCTATTAATTTATTGGATTCCATCGATGACAGAATTTATCTTAATTAATCCTTCAGTTCCATCATAAGATCTCCGAGTAAGAAGGATATTAGATATTTAACTCGACATATGAGACAGGTGCTCAGATTTTGTTTACTCGTATAACATGTCCACGATAAGACAACCTACTTATACAAATAACATGGTGCATATGAATGAACTACCCAACAAACCTGCCTCGGTAAAAACGACAAGGCATCGTTTATTTGTTTGGTATTGTACATAAATCGGTAAATAAATGTAATAATGACATAGGTATTGTTGACTATTCTGTTCATTCAGTGGATTGATAAAAGATTTTAAACAGGTTATATACATTAAAAAGACACAGCCTATCAAATGCTTGGCTGGCTTTCCATAGGCTTTTGTACATGAAACTATAGTCATGCATGTATTGTATTAAGAAATACCCAACGTAATTGAGGTATTTTTACATATTGATATGGACCCAGAGATCTTTTGGGGCTATTTGGTACTAAAAGGTTTCAAAGGAAATGAACATTCCTGGTCAAAATAAGATGGTTTTAAAGGAATGTAAGGGATATGATTGATTTCTTATATTTAAAATGGATATAATGTTGGATCCAACTTATGAATGGACTTTATAGGTAAGTGATGCACTAAAAATAGGATTTCAAATAATAGATGAAATTATAGTACATGTGAATGTTTGCTTTTGACAACCTGTTTACATTTTACTTATCCTAAATTCATTTATCAATGTTCTTGATATTGATAAAACAATTCAATTGTTTAGAGTCTAAATGAATGGGTAGACCACCAAAGTTCTGGACTAATGGTAGTGAAAACAAACAAGTGACGACTGGACTAATTAGTGACTAGATCAAAAAGTGGGACATCCAGGTTAGTGGTGACATGAAAGTGGAACTATTAGATAAGTGGTAACTGGATTGTGAAAGTGTGACTGATCATAAAGTTACACCAGATTAGTGGTGACTGGATGTGGACAACCAGATTAGTGGTGACTTGTACTGGATCATAAAGTGGTACAACCAGATAGTGGTACAACCAGAATTGAGTGTGGGACAACCAGATTAGTGGTGACTGGATTGTAGGACAACCAGATTAGTGGTGACTGGATCATAAAGTGGTACAACCAGATTAGTGGTGACTGGATCATAAAGTGGTACAACCAGATTAGTGGTGACTGGATCATAAAGTGGTACAACCAGATTAGTTAGTGGTGACTGGATTGTAGGTACAACCAGATTAGTGGTGACTGGATCATAAAGTGGGACAACCAGATTAGTGGTGACTGGATCATGAAAGTAGGTGACTGATTAGGACAACCAGATTAGTGGTGACTGGATCATTAAGTGGTACAACCAGATTAGTGGTGACTGGATCATAAATGTGGTACAACCAGATTAGTGGTGACTGGATCATAAATGTACAACCAGATTAGTGGTGACTGGATTGATAAGTGGATGTAGGACAACCAATTAGATTAGTGGTAGATGGGTGACTGGATTGTAGGGACAACCAGATTATTAGTGGTGACTGGATCATAAAGTGGTACAACCAGATTAGTGGTGATGGATGGTGACATAGTTACAGTGGACTGATCATAAGTGGTACAACCGATTAGTGGTCATAAAGTGGTACAACTGGATTAGGACAACCAGTTAGTGGTGACAATTAGTGGTGACTGGATCAAAGTGGTACAACCAGATTAGTGGTGACTGGATTGTGGTACAACCAGATTAGTGGTGACTGGATCATTAAGTGGTACAACCAGATTAGTGGTGACTGGATTGTAAAGTGGTACAACCAGATTAGTGGTGACTGGATCATAAAGTGATTGTAGGACAACCAGATTAGTGGTGACTGGATCATAAAGTGGTACAACCAGATTAGTGGTGACTGGATCATAAGTGGTACAACCAGATTAGTGGTGACTGGATTGTAAATGGACAACCAGATTAGTGGTGACTGGATCATAAAGTGGTACAACCAGATTAGTGGTGACTGGATCATAAAGTGGTACAACACCAGATTAGTGGTGACTGGATCATAAAGTGGTACAACCAGATTAGTGGTGACTGGATCATAAGTGGTACAACCAGATTAGTGGTGAGATTGACTGGATCATAAAGTGGTACAAACCAGATTAGTGGTGACTGGATCATAAAGTGGTACAACCAGATTAGTTAGTGGTGACTGGATTGTGGACAACCAGATTAGTGGTGGATTGGATCATCATAAGTGGGACAACCAGATTAGTGGTGACTGGATCATAAAGTGGTACAACCAGATTAGTGGTGACTGGATCATAAAGTGGTACAACCAGATTAGTGGTGACTGGATCATAAAGTGGTACAACCAGATTAGTGGTGACTGGATCATAAAGTGGTACAACAGATTAGTGGTGACTGGATTGTGTGGACAACCAGATTAGTGGTGACTGGATTGTAGGACAACCAGATTAGTGGTGACTGGATTGTAGGACAACCAGATTAGTGGTGACTGGATTGTACATCAACCAGATTAGTGGTATGGATATGGTACAACCAGATTAGTGGTGACTGGATTGTAGGACAACCAGATTAGTGGTGACTGGATTGTGGGACAACCAGATTAGTAATGATGTACAAGATTGTGGGATTGACAACCAGATTAGTGGTGACTGGATTGTGGACAACCAGATTAGTGGTGACTGGATTGTGGGACAACCAGATTAGTGGTGACTTGATTGTGGGACAACCAGATTAGTGGTGACTGGATTGTGGGACAACCAGATTAGTGGTGACTGGATTGTGGGACAACCAGATTAGTGGTGACTGGATTGTGGGACAACCAGATTAGTGGTGACTGGATTGTGGGACAACCAGATTAGTGGTGACTGGATTGTGGGACAACCAGATTAGTGGTGACTGGATTGTGGGACAACCAGATTAGTGGTGACTGGATAGTGGGACAACCAGATTAGTGGTGACTGGATTGTGGGACAACCAGATTAGTGGTGACTGGATTGTGGGACAACCAGATTAGTGATGACTGGATTGTGGACAACCAGATAGTGGTGACAACCAGATTAGTGGTGACTGGATTGGGACAACCAGATTGTGGGGATTGTGGACAACCAGATTAGTAATGACTGGATTGTGGGACAACCAGATTAGTGGTGAACTGGATTGTGGACAACCAGATTAGTGGTGACTGGATTGTGGGACAACCAGATTAGTGGTGACTGGATTGTGGGACAACCAGATTAGTGGTGACTGGATTGTGGACAACCAGATTAGTGGTGACTGGATTGTGGGACAACCAGATTAGTGGTGACTGGATTGTGGGACAACCAGATCAGTAATGACTGGATTGTGGGACAACCAGATTAGTGGTGACTGGATTGTGGACAACCTGATTAGTGGTGACTGGATAGTGTAGGGACAAGGACCAGATTAGTGGTGACTGGATATTGTGGGACAACCAGATTAGTGGTGACTGGATTGTGGGACAACCAGATTAGTGGTGACTGGATTGTGGGACAACCAGATTAGTGGTGACTGGATTGTGGGACAACCAGATTAGTGGTGACTGGATTGTGGGACAACCAGATCAGTAATGACTGGATTGTGGGACAACCTGATCAGTAATGACTGGATTGTGAGACAACCTGATTCGTGGTAACTGGATTGTGGGACAACCAGATTAGTGGTGACTGGATAGTGGCACGACCAGATTAGTGGTGACTGGATCGTTGGACAAACAGATTAATGATATCTTGATTGTGGGACAACCAATCAGTGGTGACTGGATAGTGGGACAACCAAATCATTGATATCTGAATAGTGGGGCAACCAGGTTAACCCGATATGTGGCTAATTAGCATGACAGTTGTATTAATGATGACTGAAATATATGGATACCATCAAATATAATAGATGATAAATGTGAATAGGGCATTCAGACTCTTCATGACATTTTAATAACAGAAAGGATATGGGGGTATAGTATAACCCATCATTGTCCCATCACGTCCCGTTTTGTACCATTCCATCCTATCACATAGTGTCTATCATATAGGGAGAAAGTGCATTTATGTCTGACTGACAGTTCTATCTTATATGAAAATTTTTATCAAGGTATTTTATGATTTCATTTCAGATCACCATTAAATACCACCCACATGTTAATTAAGTGGTGAAACAAAGACCATCATGGATTCCTTGGCTTCCCACTTGCCCAAAGTGGATGACAAGGCATTAGAATTTGACGTGGACATTCGAGATGGTCAGTTCAACCTTGAAGGTCGTTACTTCCTCAAACTGTCGGTTCAGAGCCTTGAGGTGACTGATTACAGTAATGTTACGATAAGGAAGGGAAATGATCCCATGTTTATAACTGGTTTCTCTGCCGACACAGATACTGTAGATCAAGTGGAATCCTCTAAAGTCTCAAGATTTCAAGAAAGGAAGTTCCAGTTCAGACTTCCACAAGGTTTGTATCATGCTGATTAACTCAAATAAGAGGTTTTGTTCATTGGGTTCATCATCCCATAAACAGTTAGGGTCACTTTGAGGTGGGATTTACTTGTAATAGCTAGCTGGTGTCCAGGTGACTACCTCACTAAACTCATTCACCCCTGAAGACACATTTAGACTCTTCTAAATCAAAGACCAGATCAGTCCATCATGAAATTTCAGGGGTGAATGACTTAACAACGTACAGGAGGCCTGTCACTTATTTTGAAAGGTAACAATGCTTTGCTGAAAGTCAAAGACATTGACATTGCAGGTCAAAGACATATTAGGATGGACTGTTCACATTGCTCAGCTTAAATTCTAAGATGTTTAATTCAATGATGATCATAATCACCTGCTGATCAAGTTCAAAGCATCTTCATTGGATCAAGGTGATACTGATCTTAGATATGTATACATGTACATATTGTCTGCTTTTGAAATCTGTAGAGCAATACATGCAGCATTCATTTATGTGTATTTAACTTTATTTTCAGGGTTCTGTAAAAATGACAAAATGCATGATGTTTACCTGTTGGTTGAGGCCTATGTGCAGCCTAAAAATGGAGGAAAAAGTAGAAAAGTTGGCGAGGGAAAATTTGCAATATATCCTCGTCCAAATGCCCCTAGGATAAAAGCTAATGTGGATCCCGGGGAGAACTTCTACCATTTTACAGACGTTTTGTCTTTACTTAGAACTGTTAGTACGGATAGTGTCCAGATGCATTGTGGGAGGATACGCTGTACATATGCTCTGAGAGAGGTGCTGCCACCTCGTCCAAAGAGTCCCGTTATCACACCACCCCCACCGCGACAAAAGGTGACACCAAGACGAGATCCAATTGAGAGTACACCGGAGCCCACACCTCGCCCGCCACCTGCTATAGAGAGAACTTCACCGTGGGGAGACAATATATCCCTCCACTTGCCAGCATCGCCTACACTACCACCAGCTAATGAGGGCAAAAAGGTACATTTCTGTCCACATTTTCTTTAGAAAAGAGGCAGTTTTATGTAAATTAAGACTACAGGTAGTTTAGTCTTTCTATCATATCATGAATTTTGAACTTGTCTCAAACAGCTCTTTGTACATGTGTTTGTATGTCAAAAGACCAACGCTATAGGTATATTCAGATCCAAACCTATATTCCAGTCACGAAAAGAAAAGTGGAACAGTACTATTATTGGACATAAAACTACCTGTTGTAGTATCTTGTGTATCCAAAGTAGGTCATTCTAACCTATATTTTGACCGTTGACCTACATCCATTTGGAACTACTATTAATGGAATTGTCATAACTCATTCACCCCTGAAGACACATTTGGAATCTTCTAATTCAAAGACTGGAACAGTTCATCATAAATGTGTAGGAGTGAATAAGTTAATTATTGCTCTTTGAAAGGCATTTGCTATAGATACAAAATATTTTCAATGGCAATCAAAATCAGCCACAATTCAATATCCTTATCAATAGATTTCTCTTGTTGGTAATTTGTTCTTTACACGGCTATGATGCAAAATTAATGAAAACTGGCGTTTTAGTTTCCAGAGGGCCCTCTCCTAGATTCTGATCGGAAGACATATTTCACTGGACAAACATATCGTCATGTGGCCAAAAATGGGAAGGAACAAGTTGATGTAATTGTACATGGTAGTATTAGCCTGCCTTCTACGCCTAAAGGAAGTGCCCCACTGCCTTACCCGATCATGTATGTACAGTTAACTACCATAATTATAGATGTAAAACCTGTTTATATTATATAATTCATTAGGTAATAAAGTTCATAGTCTGAGTACTGCACTAAAGAATATATGAATGGGTTTGCTTATAATAGGGCAATGGAGATTTTTCAAAAAAGAATAGTGGAGTTAACTTATTATAGAGTCATTTGAGTTGGATTTTAATACACTGTAGTAATGTTCACTAACTTTCTTTTGAGTGCGATAAAATTTCGCGATCAAGGTAAATTTGCACAAGTTTATCTCTGCGATTGATTTCTTCCACAATTCTTGCACAATTGAATTGACATGTATTTCCATCTCCGTTAAACTTAATCTCTGTTTTTAGCCGAAAAGACAGTTGGTTTCCAGTACACGATTTAATACAGAACAATAAAGATGTAGAACATTGCAGTTGGCTTATCCAAGTGTGGTTGACTTGATTTAGCTCCGTAACTGCAGGGGTACAACTTGGTGTTTATATTGGACAGGGTAATACAGAATATCGGACTAATTATTGCTGCCGAATCAACATGCTGTATCATGCACAAATATTTTGTTCGTCAATTAACCAAATCCCACCGACCAGTGGTCAGTACCTTCCCTGTCGGGCTGAGTGAGTTACTGACCGCTTGTCCCTGCATGGCTGTTATTAGGATTTTAAATAATAAAAACCAAACTACATGTACGTCTTATTAACAGCCAGGGTCATTTAAGGATGTGCCAGTGGTCACTACCTGGCAACTGCCTCATATGAGGTACTGACCACTGGTCAGTGGTTTTTCTATGGGTATTCCGACTTTCCTCTACCTCCAAATGCTTACATACTGATCTTAAACAAAGTAAATGTACAAATAATAAATTTGACCTCTATTTAGGCTGATGGTAATCTTAATTTATTGCATTGTCCGACAGCAAAAATTTGGCTGCAGACAAAAAGAAAATGGCTATCGGTTCTCCTGGTCACACGACACAGCGCCCGACTCATGCTCCCTCCTGGGAGGAGTTACTTACTGTCAGTATGACAGACTCAGACGCAGCTGAAGATGGTAAAATAAACATTTTGTTTTTCTGCTATTCATTAATGTTCTGATTAACTCACTCAGCTCTACTTATTTATAGCATATCTGCTTGTATGTCTTGATATATCTTCAGCAATATATAAATAGGTATATGCATGTTCTTATACTCTTTAATGTTGTTATTGATAATTTCTGATCTCAGAACCACAGGGACATGTAGCGATGTGGGAGGTGGCATGTGTATTCCTCATATCCCTCTGGTCATATGCTATTACAATGACAGATTATATATGCATGATGAGCTAGCTATATATTGATTGGATGGCCAAATATACCAGGGTTACTATTGCATGTGTATAGTGATATTATTATATAATTTCTCTATTTTATTATTCTTCTTTCCATGAATAGATTTGTTGCTTACTTCGTGCAATAACTTTTTAAAAGGTCTACCCTACATGTGATATCCATAATATGAAGTGCCCCCTCAATTTTCTCAATTTTTAAGCACTCCATACTATTGTATTGAATAGGGTGGTTAAGTTTTCTACTCTTCATCTAAGATTTCATAATAAGTTCTGTTCTACATGTTTCATTTTTTTCTATATAAAACCTTTGATGACATTAAAGTTAAAAGGACAGACTGATTTAATGATATTTTATCAAATAAAATATATTTTTAATTATAAAACCTGTATAGATAATATATTTGTGTAATATTGGTGTTGATTCTATGTTTTTGGTTGCATACTGTACAGCCTATATGGTGTTCACTGCACTTTTTCTATACTACTATCTCTGAAACACTCTTTTCTCATTTTCCTCCATTTAACCACTTCAAAACGTTTAACAAAAATCTTATCGAACATCTTACAAGGACCCGATTTGTTTACAATGTACATATGATGACCCTTAAGTACAGATCGACTGGGTACTCGAGCAGTAATAACTCACGGTAGAGTACAGTTTAAATATCACTTATGGTTTTGTTGTGCAAAATGTCCTCAACTTCTTCAAGTGCTGTGTAAAATGGTCAGATTCATTTAAATCCATTTTGTAGGCTAATCTTCAGTGACGAAATGAACCAAAGCACTGATTAAATTTCACGATCTATTAATTCAAACAGATATGCAGGTGCTTCTTGCATTAGGGTAAATTATTCTTTGAAATTGTTTGCAGACCCAATATTGAATTGAAGAATTTTAGAAATTCTTAAATGTTGTTTCGATTTTACATATATACAGTGACGTTTTTCACCTCACTATAATTTAGAATCAATTGAGCAATTGATTATCAAAGTGTTCCTGTGTAAGTGAAATCTATTTGGAGATATTGTAAGCAATGGTAGATAAAGGTCTTATTCAGTATTGACAAAGAATTTAATGTCTCAAACATCTTTAGATAAGTGGACTGTTTATCTAATGTTTGGGCAAACAAATAAACTGAAATGTGTTGATACAATTATCAAGGAACCTGTATGATATTTACTGATATAAACATTTCATACTCATGGCAGTGCCATATTCATGTGAAAATTAGCATTACGATTGTCATAGAAGTAGTATTTTTTATTGCATTTCCCTGACACCATCCTAATTAAGGCTTATACTTTTTAAATATCTATGATTAAGTTTATTTCAAACCTTAAATTGGGCATTTGCCAGGTACTATATAATCACAGGTGGGTGGTTTTTTTCTCAAGGTACTTTGGATTTTGTCCACTCCAAAACCTGGCAATTAGTCCTTTAATGACCTTCACTGTTAATAGGATGTTAAACCATAAATAAAATCAATTAATCTGGAGCTTTTCTTTTTGATTTAATGCAAGGCACTCATGTTAGACAAAATATAAAAGATATAAATTACCAGGTAATTTCCTTCATATAAAATAAATCTATTTTGACTTTTGAACTTACTGTACCTGATTTCAGACAATCCAAAAAGAGGTAACCATGGAGTGTGTGATTGATGTCAATGTTTGTGTTATTATGTAGATGTCATCTCGAGTGCTATTAACATAGAAGATGAGAATCCGTTTTTTTTTGCAAGTAAATCTTGTCAATGTTTGCTGTTGTCTTACAAAACCACTTATATTGAATAAATTTGTACGAAAAAATTCCAGGATTTATTCAAGCACTTGTGTTCTTGGCAATGAGGGAATCTCAAATTTTTGGAGGGTGTTTTAAAGTGTCTTATTTTTTTGCATGATGTGAAAAAAGATTGTATTTTTTTGTACTTCCAAACCAGATTAACATTGAGTTACAAGTGCAGTAGGTCTGTCTGAATTTATGAAAACCAGCCAATATTTCAAAGATTTTTTTTTGTTTTGAGTGATATTGTGGTGATTTTAACATCTGACATTTATGTTTCTTGTTTATATGTATGTTCCACATTACCAAGTCGTGTACATTTCTCTGCAATAAACGAGTAATATGTTAATTTTTGATACACAAGGACGTCCATTTCTCACCAAGAGAATCACACCAGAGGGTGGTAAGCTATCATGGTATAGTCCACATATATATCTAAAGCTTCCTCTCTAGACCTATAAAACTATAAGCCAGGCATTCATAGATCAGTACTAGCAATATTATTTCATATATTTTATGCTAAATCAAAATTTTACCAATACCTCAGGTAGTTTTTAGTTTTTCAACATATATAGTTATGAATAATTGAAATTGATTTTACTTTGACTGCAGAAGGCATAGTATTTATTGCATAACATGGTTTAAATTTGCTGTCTATAGTTTGTTATAACCAAGTACAATAATTGTAGATGTATTTTTATGCTTTAGTTAGAACTTTACAAAATACATGTACCTTGTAACCATGCAATTAAAATGTTCAAGCTATGAAAAAATATTACACAATAAGTTTGTCATGTAAAGAAATCAGTTTCCAATTCATATGTTCTAAAAATCAAAACATATGAAGTCTATAAACTCATAAACAATCCCAGTTACTTTTATTGGAGTCGGTTTTGTTTTCTTCAAATTTTGAATTTTTATGAAATCCTCTTTTACCCAGTATTGCATGGTAATTAAAAAAATAATTCAAAGAAAAATAGATTTGAAATTAATCAGAAACAGATGGACTTTGAAATAGTCTTAAATATTTTGTATCAAAGAAGACAAATTTTTGTGTTTTAAATGAGAGTACATCCTGTATGTTTGAACAGTACTAGTAATAGGTGTGGCTGACGGCCCCACCAAGGAGAGACTCGTCAGTTATGAGATCCCCATGGCGTACCTGGAGCCCTTCCATCAATATCACCTGGAACTTGTCAAGGTAACCAGATAAGTTCTTCTGTATAACATCTTATTAAGATATTTTCAAAAGACTTCATATTGACACATCACCCAATGTTTGATCAAATTGGCACATTAGGGACTGAAAAATCTGGAAGTACTATGTGAATTCGACTTAAACAATTTGAATCTAATGGTACTTCAGTATGGTTGATATGTTTTTATTGGTTATGTAATAGCCTGTCCAGGGAATAAAGAGTGGGGTTAGAACCTTCGTCACCGTCACACGAAAACTTGACCATCTATTGAAGGATCCAGCATCACCACAGTACCTAGGCTTGGAGGTTAGTATTTGTTCTCACTTATTCACCCTGAAATTTCATAATGGACTGGTCGAGTTTCTTAAATTTAGAGGAGCCTAAATGTGTCTTCAGGGGTGAATAAATTAAACCAATGATTGTGTTTCACTTCCAAGAACTGATTTGAATATTATAGCTGAAAAAAACTTACATATTTTGGTAGCAATCTCATGATAATGGTTTTCAGTGACAGAAAAATTTACAATGACAGCCTATTTGACAGAAAAGTCAAGATAAAATTGAAGACATTGTTTATATATATATATATTGTACATATATATATTATCTTTAGTTTGGTGTACGTATCAAACAACCTGTGTACTTTGAGGTAAGATGATTTCAGATTCAAAAGTTTACATCAAGATTAAAATTGTTGCTATTTTTATGTTTCTTTGTTTTATTTTGTTTTGTTTCTTTTTATTTTGGCCAAAGTGTTAGGATTATTAAAGTGAAACGTCGAGCAAAGGAAGGCTAAGTCGGTAAAAATGGTGTAAAAATGTCCAGTATTAATTCTTATGAAATAAAAAAATAAAATTTCCCATCAAAATCACTCTGCTTTCAAGAAATTTTAAAATCTGTATCATAGGAATCTTAAAATGTCCTCCCAGCTGGCTATGTCCATGCTGACATTTCCACACAGTTTTGCTTTTAAAGAGTTAGATAAATTTATTTTTAGAACTGTTCTTAATTTACACAGAGCTTTTCCATAATTTCATTGGTCAAAACTGGACAAGATAAGCATAACTTGACCGTGGATTTGATATGTAACGACTTTTGGAAGGCTAATGAATGCATTTAGACTTTTCTTTGCCCAACCATAGTCACTTTAAACTTACAATATAACGTGCATGTTTTATTTGTTACTTTCAGAGAATTTTAGTTTTAAAATCACTTAATTTTGTAAATTTGTACTTTTAAGAATGACATAAAACTCCAAAACCTATATTGGGTTAGTCTTAAACTTAAGAACTGTACCTACATTGGTTTGGTCTAGTATTGCAGTTCATACAATGTATATTTGTTTGGTCTATAACTTCAGAAGTGATATTGGTTATATATAGGTCTAGGAGGACAGTTTCTGTATTTGTGTGTCGCATAGCCTGCAGTTCTTTTATTGATTTTGCCTAGAGCTGCAGTTCTTTACTTGATTTGGTCTAGAGCTACAGTTCCTTTAATGGTTTGGCCTACACCTGCAGTTCTTTCATTGGTTTGGCCTAGAGCTGCAGTTCCTTTATTGGTTTGGACTAGAATGACAATACATTTATCTACATATATATTGATTTAAACTTATTTTTCTGAAATATTTGTATTTACTACTTGAAATACAATACATACACAAAATACACCAGGTTTTGCATGGTCTCAACTGCAAAACACAATTGCAGAACATATTATATTTGTTTAAAGTGAACAGTCACTTTAACCTGTTAGAGCTACAGCACTGTATTCATGTCTCTGTTCCATTACAGGTGATGCTGAGGGCTGTCCAGGTGCCATTCAAACACCCACTGGGTCCTCTCATCGCTGTGGCTAGACTAGTACCAGACTATCACAACTACAAGTAAGTTAGAGCTTAACCGTCTAAATGAAATTAATCAAATGATACATGAAATTTGAAAGTTTTATTTTGAATATTCATATCATTTCATTTAATTTAATGATAAGATTGGTAACTATGGATCACATTATTTATATAACCTTGCCTGATTTTATTGTAGAAGTGACAATCTTTTATCCCATCCTCGGACTGCAGCAGTGAGCATGATAAGCGTCACCTTTCCTAATCCACATCCTTCCTCTTTCAAAGTGCCTCCAAGAACAAAACATGGTTTCCCTCAGGTGAGAACAATACATCCCTACCAATTTTCATAATAATGGGTGGAGTTTATTAGTTTAACATCCTATTAACAGCCAGGGTTATGTAAGGATGTACCAGGTTTGTTTGTGGAGGAAAGCCAGAGCAGCTGGAGAAAACCACTGACCAGCAGTCAGTGCCTAGCTACTACCCCATATGGGATTCGAACTCGCAGCCCAGAGGTGGAGGGCTTGTGGTAATATGTCAAGAATTCTTAATATAATAAGGAACATTCACATCAATTTAAGTCATGTCGCCACCCTCCTTCCAAGTTTTCCATTTCATATATTGTAGAATTCCTTGCAATTATATCACCTTTATATAAATTCATACAAAACTTGATTTTAGCTTACATTATTTAAGAAACATTAGCTCCAATTAGGTTTTAAATTGCTTCTGATTATGCAGTTGAAATTTCTACATGTAGAAAATTTTAATCAGACATGCACAAAAAATGTTTTCCAATGAGTATCTATTATACATATGTGACTTTTTCTCAATCTCATGACAATGTGTTGCCAACCCCTCCTCTTCCCCACCCACCTCCTTACACCTCCCCTTCCCCTCCCCCACCCGCCAATCTCCCTTATCTCCCTCCACCTCACTCTATCTCTAGATCTTAATTGCATCCCTATGTCTTCCTCAAACATAGTTAAATGTAATTGTTAAATTTTCTTGGCAAAAAAAATCTTTTTGTACAAAAATAACAGAATAGGCATATTTTTAACGCTTGTTTGTGTCACATATCTGAGCAGGAAATTGGTGTAATATTTGACAGATAAGTTTACCTGGTCGGCCAGACACCCAGCCGTTATGGAATCATCCGTACCTGTTCAGTGACGAGCGTGATAAGGCCACGATGTTCACACCTGGTGCTGCTCTAGTATTAGAATACTACATCGCTACTGCTGGTATGTTATACAACATGTAATGCCCATATTGCTAGATTATTGTCTTTTACTTTGGGCTAGCCTCATGCGTACAGAAAAATATTGTAACAAAATTCAGATCTAGAAAAATATGTGTTATACGTAGTTCATTATATTCTTCTCCTTAGATTTATTTATGTATAAGTTGTCTTGGCCTTCTATTGAATAATAGATATAATTTTACGTCTGCTTGCTTAAATATTTAAAATTGAAAATAGATTTAGCTCAAACATGTGTCTTAAGTGCAGGAGAACAAACCTAGTGTCAAAACCATACTCTGTCTGTCTCAAGTCCAATTTTTTCCAGGTTAACTGGGTCAAAGATGACATGTCTAAAAATCCTCAAAGACATGCAGTCTCTATATAAATAATAATTTCAAGACTTTACAACTTGTTCAGTAGTAATGTTTACAAAAGGCTCCCCGCATTGCTTTCCTTAAATTAATATAGAGTTGACTCTGAGATGCTCATATTGGCTTCACAATTTGTTGGCTTGAAGATTTACCACACGTTGGTGAAATATCATTATATGACATTTATCATTCCGAATCCGGAACTCCATTTTGGGAACGGAACGTAATTTTCGTTAATAAATTCCCGCAATAATCCGGACAATTTGTTGTCGCCACGTTGCCGAGAAAATCCAAGGCCATCTCAGTCAACAATAAACACTCTCAGTAAGTGTGTTGTCATAACGGTTTTCCAACACCTTTCACATCGGGGACATGCAGTCATGACGATTGGTTTTCTGAGAATGTGAGTAAGTACTTAGTAAGGAGAAGTAAATGCTGTAGATGAAATAATCGATATGTTTTGCATTTGCATCGTATAAGCTTTGCCCTGCCAAAAGTTGATTGACTTTGAGCGGTTCACACGTACGGGAAAGCCATTGTAAGCCTTCAATTTACAAAATAACCAATTATTTGAGTTCCTAAATGTTCACAAGCTTTCATAGTTTTTTTTATGCCAACATTTAACATCATGATAAAAATACAGATATTAGACCTGTTTCATGCTAGGATAAATCAATCTATTCAGGTCAATGACCTTGACCCCAGTTAAAGTCTTCGTGTCAATAAGCTTTTCAACCTCCCAATAATCATAAAGCTACATAGGTACAGGTCATATTATCAGACCTGTAGCAAAATTATACTGGGATAAATGCTTCCAGGTCTGTTTGTATATCTTCTGTGTTAACATTGGCAGTCATTTACAGATCTTAAGATACTAGTTATTTAACAGTATATATGATGTTATTTATAGATGTATGTGCAGGTGTCCTATTAAGTGTTCATCCCCTTGAAATACTCATTCAGGTGAACATTTTAGTGGAGGAGGGAGGGGTCAAAAGTTTATATGGCAGCAACCTTTAAATTAGTGTGTTCTGTGAATTATATTAATTATATATTGTATGTGCCCGACATTTCTCTATTAATAATATGTATGGATCTAGTGTGAGTTAGCAATATTATACCATTTTTTGCAGTTTTTGTTCCTAGTAGTACAAGTACAAGTTATTCTGGTTTGTATTGGGCTATTGGCTGTAAATATATATTTGAAAAACTGTCATTTACATGTGCATATATATACACTCACAGTATACTCTGATTTTCAAAAATAAATGTACAGTCAACTCTCTTCGATATTCAAAGACAGAAATATATAGTATACCTATGTGATCCAATCACTACCTAAGACACAAGGTATGGTAGCTAGCATTTTTAACCTGGTTTGGTTATTCCAAGTGTCTTGAAGATCATGATTTTAATTACCAGGTACAGTAAAACCTCCCTAGCGACCACGTCTATAAAGTCCACCACTTTTCTAGAGTTCAAAATGACCATTTTCAACACTTTTCAACCTGTGTATAAAGACCAGCTGGTTATACAGAGACCATTTGTCCTCTGTCTTGTGGGCGGCCTTTATAGACAGGCTTGATTGTATATTTGAACCCAGAATAACCCAAATTCAATAATTATGCTTATTGATTTAGTTGGAATCTAATCATGGAACAATAGATAATATGAGTATGTAAAATAAGCATTGATTAGAATGGGTTATCTCTCTTTGTTTCCAACAAATGTTCTGCAGCATTGGACTGAGAAGAAAGGTTGACTGTACATTTATTTGATTAACAAATTTGAAAGGAACGAGAATGGATAAATTATCTTTCTTTGATAAATCAAGGAAACCACTTTATATCAAATCAATACGTACGTTGAATTTTTATATTAGTTTTGACTTGCAACCTTTAATATATTGATTATCAAAGTACTGAAAGTACTGACAATATGTAGAGAATGACAGTTATCAAAGGACTGACAGTACTGACAATATGTAGAGAATGACAGTTATCAAAGTACTGAAAGTACTGACAATATGTAAAGAATGACAGTTATCAAAGTACTGAAAGTACTGACAATATGTAGAGAATGACAATTATCAAAGTACTGAAAGTACTGACAATATTTAGAGAATGAAAATTATCAAAGTACTGAAAGTACTGTCAACAACATGACAATAAAACTATTCTTAAAACTTAAATAAATAGGAGAAAGTTAGATGAGTGAAATGCATGTACCAAGTATAAAAGTATATTTAAGACAGGATTGCTCTCTTTATCTTTATTGTAGAGTTGGATAGATGAAAAATATTTGGATGAACCATGATTATCAAGTAACCAGAGTATTGTACATATCTAAATCCATTTCTGTCATGAGACAGATTCTATAAAAGATAAATAATAATCCTAATTATGATTCAGAGCTTCAGAATACTGTAAAAAATCAAATAAGCTCTTATTAGTCCCATTTCTTTCTTGAGAAATGAATACTGTACTGTTAAATATCAGTGCCTATGTGGAACCAGTAATTTGCCCAATCCTTTCATGTGTGAGACAATATACAGTTGAATGATAACATGTTGGTGTTGGCATGCATCCTCTAACTTTTCAATATTAGAATGATCGTATATTTGTTGTTATTACCAGTATATAAATGTGTGGGTATTTACGATACATTATGTATCTATATATGTATGATGTGTGTGACAACAGCTGAATTTTCAGTCCCCTGAAGCTTATATCTAAAATGATGTAAAAATCGTTTTCACGGATATTACTTCATATATTGGATTATCATTATCAGAAACATTTTTTTCATATTACCATTTTGATAGAGAAATTTAATAATTATAGATTAATAAAACTAAAATATATGTTAATGAATGTAGTTTTATAAATATTTTTGGAAAAGATCATACTGTGTTTTAAATTCATTGTACATGATGTTTCTTTGGATACCAATAGTTGATACACTTAAGATTCAAAACTCTTATATTGATAAGAAATTTGGAGTGTTTTTCTCCTTTTAACAAGTATAAGACTGTATTTTCTTCTCTCTCTCTCTCTCTCTGTCCAGAAGTGACATGTGTGTTCCTCATTCCTTATTACTTTTTGCTATAAAGTTTCCTGCAGATCTTAATGCAAATTATTAAAAATGCATTTTAATGAAAAATTGTTTCTTCTCTCTTTCTGTACACACCGAAGCAGATTTAAAACGGTCCAGTTCAGTGAGAAAATATGCCATCTTATTAAATCTCATCTCCATTTCATCCATCAAATATTAGTAGAAGGTCACTTTAGCTTATCGTAATATATGTATAGTAATATTTAAATACAATCATGGTATTTTATGGTATCAAATTAATATATTGTTAAACCATCCTTTTACCTATATAGATCATAATGTTTATCATTATTACTTAATCTCGATTAGAATGTAAGGAATTAAACATTTGATAAAATGATTATGATACAAAAAAAAAATAAAAAAAATATTTTAATTAGGTTTTACTGATGTACCTTGCGGACCCAAATTATGACTTTTATAAAAATAATCTTAAGTTGTCTTTTTCAATGTTTGCAGCAATGTCTGACCAGTTCTGGAAAGTCCGGAGTCCGATTGGTTACTCTGCAGTCCAAATTGACAAAGATCTCTACTCTGAGCTAGTGTCACCACGGGCCAAACATGGCCTCCGATTGGAGGGTGTCCCAATACAGGTAGGAATCACTAATGTTTTATTCTTCTCTGACAGGGTTGAATTGGGTAATGAATTTTATTGCTCTTTAAGTATTAAAAAAACACAGTTAGAAAAGAGCTAACAAACCAAGGAACATATTTTTTTTACAAAAACTAGCAAAGATTAAAATGGGCCTTCAGGATTCTATTAGAGAATGTTCATAATCAATGTTCACTGTTTCAAATTGATATTATTTCATTTTACTGTATATGTTTTGTCACAATGTGAATGAACAAGTTTGAAAATGTTTAGTTTTCATTGTAATTAGTACGATTCGTGAGTATTTTCTGCATAGGTATGTATGTTAATCATATACTGAAATTGTATGTTGAATGATCTCCTACTGTCAGGAAAACAGTCTTCAACACATTACATGAGTAAAGTAAAGTCAAGTCAATCATATTAGAAAAAAATTTAGTTTATTTGAATTGAACGGATTTTAGACCTTCATGAGTACGTAATGTAACTAGTAAATCTAATAATATGCCTGAGGTTGGAGTTTTGTCTTAACATATTCACGGTCTTAAGAATAGAATTTTTGAGTAGAAAATTAAAATGCAATTTTTATGCATTTGTGCGTTCACTGAAATGATATTTCTTTAGTTTTTTTTGTAATCATGAAAGCTTATTCTTAAATATTAATGCTACTATTTTATCATTTTATAAAACATTACTGTACATGTAATCTTAAGTAATGTCATTAAGAAAACTATTAGAACATATTAAAAGTGAAGTGTGTATGGTTTCAGTTTCTAGACGAGATATTAGCAGAATATGAGGTGGAGTATTTTTGGTTTTTGGGTGGTTTGCTGTGTATCAAATGACTGTGTATTGTTAAGATGTGAAATTAAAATGACGAAATATAAATCTATGTAAATGGTAGTTCTATTTTGAGTACATGATTTTTATATTTTAGTCGAAAAACATGAATTCTTACAAATAAAATTTTCAAATAAAAGGAAAATGAATAGACTAGCGTTTTGTTAACATTTTAAAATGTTGTTTGTGATTGAATATAATGAATATGATAAAAATTGCATGCACTCATAGTTTCAAAATGATAAAATTACTGGTTAAGACAAACGTGTTTCTGTGGATTTAATGGGAATTAGTTTTTAGCATTGGCAAGTTTTACAAAATTAATACTGAATTGATCATCTTTACATCTTTTAAATTATCTTGTGAATGCAGATGTTTGCCTGATAAATTTCCTTTCAGACAGAAGATTATTGCTTGGTCCCGTTTTTCTATGGGCATCAGGCTTTGAGTTGTGAATTATGACATAACATCTTTTTACATATTGAAAATACCTTTCCTATTTAACAAGGCATCAAAAAGAATTTATGTAATACTGTATTTTAAAAGTGACTATCATCGATTATCTAATGAAAGGTTTCTGTAAAATGAATCCAAACACCCCCCCCCCCCCCTAAAAACACCTTAAACAATAAAACCAAAACGTCTGACATTTTCTTGTTGTTCGTTTACTTTACAGTTTAGATTTATAAAACAGGTTTGTAGAGAAGCGGACTATACTCACAAAGGAATTTGATTAAGATAAAACACTGAGGTAAATTCTCCGAAATATTGATTGATGGTTTTTATCAATTCTCCTTTTATCATGACAGTTTCTAAGTTTCATTTAGATGTGAACAATGTATTTAGATGTGTTATGAAGCAATTAATTTATTCGATATGACTATTTTTACTCATAGTAGTATACATGCACAGTACGTATTACATAACTCATCAATATTTCGGAAAATTTAACTCACATTGTTAACAAAAGTATATACCAGTATGGGTTTCCAAATTGTAATGGGTTTTAAGATATATGTATGTATGTTTATCAAGGACTAAGCTCTATATAGTGTCTCACGAGTTACAGAAAAAAATGTTTGAATTTACCTGTCTAGGCCTCCCACCTATTTGTACATTATTAGATCAGAACTGAAAAACACATATAATTCCTGATAATGAATCTTTGAACTGATGCCATTCATTGGGAAAATAATAAAATCCAAATTATGATTTGCAAAAAAAAAATGAAAAGAAAAAAAAATGATGCATCATACAGCTTAGTCCTTTTTTGCTTGAAAATAACTAATAAATCCATATTTACTTGTGCTGTTATTGCCAACAATAAAATGGAAGAGGATGGTGGTAGCTTTCATTTGTAATAGTACACCATTTTATGGTGTCTTGCAATCACCCTTGAAGATACAAAGTTCAATGCTCTATGCTAACCTACAAGTGGGTCTCAGACGCTGGCAATCTGATAGATTCTCTATTTCAACAATACTTTTTTAGGTGATGGGGTTCATGTAAATAATAATTTTATGACGTTAGTGGGACTTTTATTATTTTTTTGTTTTACTTAAAATTTGGATGATCATTTCCATTTTTGTCGAGTATTTATTTATGAACTACATATGTATGTGCAGTATACCAATAATGTAGATGGAACTTCAATTTCAAAATATTTCACATGCTACTTTTATAATAAATAAATTATTTATCTCTTGTATTTTTTGGGGGAAAAATTCTTGCAGTATAATTGCTATACCTGCAAATTTATTGATTATTCATCCAATTAATAATGATTGAGGTCCTTATTAAACCATTGTTTACATGTTGCTTTCTTGTTTTAATCACCTGTAAATGGTATAAAATAACAAACAAATCAATCGATGTAATTCTATATGATATACAGGTATGTAATATGTATTTGTCCTACTTACTGTCATGTAAATATCACCAAACAAATGTGTAAAATGTCGAGTTTCTAATAACTATGTGTTGACTTTTGATATATATTCTTGGTGGAGTTACAATATATTGTGTTGATTACCAATAATACTAAAACATGTAAAGTTCAATAAAAACTTTTTCAACGTTCATTATCTACAAAATCGTTTTTAAAGGTGGTTTGATATTTTACATTCTGATATAAATAACTGAAAATTAGAATCCAATTTAATTTTTACAATAATGTTTATACATAAACGTGTAACCACTACAAAAGATTTGTGAAGAACAGATATCTAAATCCAGAAAAAAAGCTTTTGAAGGAACTCCAATTTTCAGTTCAAGCAGCATGTATTTGATATTGCTTAGTTTTAGTTCTAGTGTCATAAGAAGCAGTACCAATTTCTTATTTGTGATGCAGATATTAGTCAAAATAAAGTTAGCAGAATTAAGAAGCATTTGTGAACAACAGTTTTAGAAATATATTATTCTTTGATTTATTGATATTTTATCCCTCATGTTTGATTCTCTTGAAGGTCTTTAAAGACGTATTAACTGTAAGTTACTATACATTGTATAGTTGCATGCACCACTGTGGTAGACTCTCCATCTTGTGGGGAGTAAACTTCACACTAAATATATCTATGCATACTTTATCTTTTTGTAACAACAATAAAATTGCATGTTTATCTTTTAGAAAGCGTGAATATTGCATGTTAATCTTTTTTAGAAACGAGAAATTGCATGTTAATCTTTTTAGAAATGACAAATTGGTCTCGTTTTTTTTATAAATGATAAATTGCATGTGAGTCTTTTTTTTTAAGAAATGACAATTTTGCATTTTTGAATAATAGAGACAAACTAAAGCATGTTTTTCAAACTTTTAAATGCATTTGCACATACCTTGGACCTGTAGTACTGTCACCTAATACCATGCACTCTCCTTTGTACAATTAGTCTAAATGCACCTCTCTTGCACAAAAATGTGGATACCTCTGGTTGTCTGTCTCTCTAATTGCATGACATAGGTTATATAATCTTTCTTTATGGACAGTGTACAAGTACTTAAGTAAACCTTAGCAAATAAAAAATGACACTTTTAAGTATAGAGGTACAAAGTTTTGGTTAATTAAAGAAATCACAGAACCAAATTTAAATAAATCATTTGATTACAAATCTATAAAACCTTACCAATGTAATTTATGAGAAGAATATTAAAATTCAACTTATTCACACCTGAAATTTCAAGTATGGATTACTCTAGTCTTTGATTTAGGAGAGTCTATATGTGTCTTCAGGTATCGTCATCAAGATCTCTAACAGGACAACAGAAGAAATTGTAGTGTAAACTCACTAACCTTTTTGTTCATATCCTGATTCTGAACCTCTGTGTGTATTAGCTTTATGTATGCTGCTGTGTTCTAATAATCTCCATAGTTCTAGATTTTTTTTTGTTTTTTTTTGTTTTGGCTCATCAATGACTGCTTCCCTATAAAGCAAGCAAAATATTAAAATAATGACAAACAAATACATTTTCAAAATGAAATTTAAAAACAAAATGTCAACTCAACCATTCATTGTATACCTGAATGATACTGAACCACGAATGAAATATTCTACACTGGCATTAGTTTGCAATCAGTCTTCATCATAATTGACATATTCTTTTTGGAATTATTTCTTAAATGATAACTTGATATTTGAATGGAAAATTTCCATCATTAATCTTTTTTTATTTAATCAAATCAATTTAAAGATTAAAATATTTTTTTTTATAATTACCTTGAAGATGAATCTGTATCATTGAGTTTGAGACTTAATTATTTACGTTTTTACTAACATCAGGGAGAGGAAGTAGAGGACATCAATGGAGACCCTCCTAAGGTCGGCATGGTGCTGCGTCTCATCACCACTCCAGTAAGTCTAAAACCATTGAGAGGATACAATACAGATATATTTTATGTCTTAACTAACTTTCTTGGAAATCCTCGTATAACCCTGTACATGCTTGGAGAACAAAACAAAAAAATCTCAAAATATAAATTTTCAATATTTCAAACTGAAGAATATAACTGTAAAATATGTTGCTTTGCAAACGAATTTTAAAACAACTACAATTAATATGTATAGGACTACTTAATTATCCAACAGAAAGGGTTCTATTGTTGCTGACTAGTGGGGCACTGCTTTATCATATATGAGGTGGATATGTAATCTCTAATTACATGTATGATATAGTCAAAGACAAATGCGACAACACATTTGTGTGGTTTTCCTACCATTACTAAGTTGGATAAGAGTATTGGTGATATTTGAGCGATAAATATCACTTCATAAATATAAACAAGTAATGAGATACCCTGTGATATTCCAGGACCCTGAGACCATGGTATCCTACAGTGACGTGGACAACCTTCCCACATTGGACTTGTACCCGGATCAGGCGGACACCTTCCACCGCTCGAGCCCGGATATTCTGAAGGTAGAAGAGGCTAGTGTGCACACAGAAGGTTCAGGTGGTACCAAGAAGGAGGAGGAAGGCGGTGAAAATTCCGGGGATGAAGATACAGATACCCTCACTGGTCGACTCATACCTACACCCCCGGGAGGGGGCTATTATATGAGGAAACAGAAGAAAAGGCCACTCTCTGTGAGTACTCAGTCATTATTATTTTTTACTCAAGTAGCTTGGGTGTAAAAATCTTTCTTGAATTCAAATTTCAAAAACTTACTCATATCAAACTTACCTTTGAATTATACTTTACCTTATATATTGTCTTCTGTCTTCTCCCACATCTCAACATGACAACTGCATTGTTCTGAGATCAATTGTCCTTTTGGCCCTGATGCATGCTTTGTATCTGAACTCCATCTCTTCCCACAAATCTTATCAGCTTTATTTTTCCTAGCTTCACCCAACATATACAGCTCTTTTGCATCCTCTTTTGCTCCACTCCAATCCATTTAGGCCTAAACTTATATTTCTTCTCTATATCCCAGTTCCAAACTTTCTATACCTTTATTCCAATTTTAAAACAGATCAAGTGTCTCAAATGCCACTTCATTCTTTTTTTATTAATCCCCTAAGCCATTATTATATTGTTCTATTCACCCATCTGTATATCTGGAATGCTATTTTTAACTCTCTTTTAACCCAACTTCACTTTGTAACTTCATGTGTTCCTTACACATCATTACACCTCACCTAATATTCCTAGAACCCTCCATTCTCTCTAACACCACACCAGTCTCTCCTGTGCCAATCAAGTGTTCTTAACGCATTTATTAAATATCTCAAGAACCTCTCTGGATGTTCTATATATAGCTACACCACCCATGTTATTGGAACCTGTTTTAAATATCTAGGATCCCTTCATTTTATTTAGTACTGTTTGAAGTCCTGTAGTATTCCTTAAATGTTCCTTACAGCTTTCAGTTCCCCTTACTCTAATTCCTGCAGTTCCCTGCCCCTAGCAACCCCTACCCTTCCATTCTCTTTATTAACCAATGGATTCATGAGTCCTATGGCATTTCTCAAATATTCCTCACACCTTTCATTTCCCCTAACTCCAGTCTCTGCAGTTCCCTACCCCTAGCAACTCCTACCCCTCCATTACCTCCATTACCCTATGGAGTCCTATAGTGTTCCTAAAATGTTTCTTACACCTTTCAGTTCCCCTAGCTCCAGTCTCTATAGTTCCCTGCCCCGAGCAACTCCTACTCCTCCATTATTCCCTGCCCCGAGCAACTCCTACTCCTCCATTATCTCTAATACCTAATGAAGTCCTGTAATATTCTACACCTTTCAGTTCCTCTAGCTCCAGTCTCTAGAATTCCCTGCCCCTAGCAACTCCTACCTTTCCATTATCTCCATTACCTAATGGAGTCATGTAGTATTCTATACCTTTCATTTCCCCTAGCTCAAGTCTCTGTAGTTCTCTGCCCCTAGAACCCCTACCCCTCCATTCTCTCCAGCCCCCATTGTCTTGCTAATACATTAACCAATGTTTACATAGCCTCCAATTTCCTTGTAGCATTCTTCCATCTTCTCTTTTATTATGCAAGTCTCTTTATTACCTCTTTGGTCTATCTAATATCTATCTAATCTCTCCAGTCCCCTCCCAGTCCCCCTAGTGTTCAAATCAATCCGCCATCCTCTCTAGAAACTCTTAGTGTTTCAAATGTCCCTTAAGTATTCCTTAAAGCATACTCCAAAGATGTTAGCACAGTTTCTCTTACCATACCACCACTAGACCCTCCCTAATGTCCCTGGCACCTAATCAATTTTGTTATTACAGGACATCAAAGGGATCTGAATAAAGGTATCCTTTACAGTCAGGTGTCTTTTTAGACAGGTGTCCTTTATCACAGGTTTGAATGTAGTCTTTTTAGCATTCCCTTGTCTCTTAGTCCCCTCGTTCCTAACACTCATCCAGTCTCTCAAGCACTCCTGCTGTCTGTTTTGCATACCGTAACTTTATTACCTTTTCTTAAGTACTCTCCCAGTCTCTCCGTTGACTCTCAAATGTTTTGAGATTTTTTTTCAATTTCCCTTTCACGTACCATTGATCTATGCTTTTAATTATCCCTCAAGTGTCCCCAACATTCCTTCAATCTCTCTAACTCTACTTCAGTTTTCCCATATCCACCCCACTCTTTACCTGCATGAGCTAGTGCTCCACCCCAGTCTTCATATATCCACAATTTGAGTTTTTTCAATTTCATCTAATTATCTGCTTATCTCTTTGCCACAAAATTCTTTCCTTCATTCCTAGTTGCACTTGATAACTTGCCTTTCTTTCAGAAGATCTTTGATCAATTATGAGAACTATGTTATAAAATCTGTTAGTAAATTGTTTGATAAACTATCAACAGCCAACAGTATTTTACCAAGTCCACTCCAATGTGGAAGGGGAGGTAAGCAGCATGGAGTTGATGGTTGAGGTTTATCTAACCAAATACAGTCATGTTTGGTATCATTTATATGTTTGCTTTATCTAACATATTTCTTGCATGCAAATATATGGTATGTTTGACTGATTTCTAAATGCTATTATATCTGTATCAGTTATCAGCTAGGTTATCAATTTTTAGACTTCAGGTTATAGGTAATTTGCAAGCAATATGGTAGGCTCGTTTTAGACAAATCCTTTATATATTTATATTTTTTTTTAAATCTCATTGGTAACCAGCTTCAGTTTTTTGGTTCTGTTTTTGTGTCTTTGAATTGTCAATCTCTGTAACAGTAAAACACAATTACAACAGATTTCTGGTTATAAAGTACCATATTCGATTCAATAAGTGCCCCCATCCCTATAAACGCCCTTCTTCAATTACACTGACTTCGAATCAAATACAGACTGAAAATATGAAAACTGGGTTGTTTTCCATACTGATATATATATATATATATATATATAATTATTTTTTGCAAATCGATTTAAAAGGCTAGTCCAAATTTGTTTCTATTAAGCGCCCCTTATTTGCTTCAATTTTTTAAGCGCACAGGGCACTTATTGGGTCCAATACGGTAGTAATTTTCATTGCCCATCAAAGTTTAAATAAGATGCCTGTAATATGACCATAATGAACTATGTTGATAACAAAGTGATTCCATTGGTCCCAAGAGGTTCGTTATAACCGTGTTTTACTGTACAAACAGTTGGTGCTTGTTTAACCATTATATTCAGATAACATTATCATTTATAATGTTTATTATGATATAGGGTTCTGCAATGTCCCCTATTAATGGAGTTATTACTAATCAAAAGGCCTAATTAGCCCGAGTGTGGGGTATTACTCTGTTGACAATTCATATCTTTTTATCTCTTTAATTGTTATTTTTCAAGAAGTGCCAAGGAAATCTTGGTTTTGTGTCAATTCCCTAATAGCATCATTGATTTTACAATGGAGTTATCTTTTAAATGATAATTTGCATCTACATCTGCTGTTTTGAGTGAAGTACCTTATTGTCTCGCTGATCATACCAGTATTTGATAAGATAAAACTTATCGATAGGTAGTCATGTAGGTGATAATCCTGTCACTAATAAATTACCTGTTAAATTACTTTCAGTTACTTGTTGCTTTTAGGTTGATTTTTTTATAAAAAAATTTTCACATTAAATTACTTTCAGTTACTTGTTGCTTTTAGGTTGTTTTTTATAAAAAAATCTTTCACATTTCTTGTTCTGTTTTGTCTATTTAGAATGCAAAATATGAACGATGTTAATAAATAATTAAATTTCCATTCATTCTTTTATTTTTTTTGTTTTTTAATTAAAACTAATGATACTATTTTTGAGAAAGTATCTTTTCCCTGGTTTGAAATGGGTTATATTATGAAGTATAATGCTAATCTGTTACCTGACCAGTAATATAGAACAGACTATAACGTCCTAAGACATTTAAAAGGCTTGTATAGGGGTGGCAGAAGTTTATAGCTGGATCACCTGTTGAATCGTGAAACGGCTTGTTTGGGGTTACCAGGCGGCCATAGGTAAACAACTCTACAGGTAGTCGGAAGGGGTAGCTTAGGGTGGGCTTAATTAACTTACCTGTGTGACCAGGTAAAACATTAAAGAATCACCAACAGGGATAGTTGTATTGATTTCCTCCCGTTTATGCTAATTTCAGCCCCAGTTTAGCTTAATAAGCGGTGAATATTGATGATAATAAGACCAGGGGCCAGTTATTTATTAGTTATAATGAGAGAAACTTTGACAGTTATAACGGTACAGAATTCACCCCGAGGAGCCCCTCAAACCAAAATGGGATCTGTTCAATGTGATATATACATTCTGTGTAATATCTCCTGTAGACTATTTGTAGAACACTGATCTTTGCCAAGGATATTTTGTCAGCCATTTTTCCAGCAAAATGATTTTGAGGATTTAGACCAAGTTTTCCCCGTAGTACTTGTTTTGGATTTATAGTGTGTGTCTGTGGATATTTTCTGCTAATTAACTTTTGGTACTGTGTCTCATCAATTTGATCATAAATTAAGTGGCATATTTTAATTAAACTCAAGATAAAATTTCCAAGATGGCTACAATGTATTATCGTCCATATACGGCTGAGGTAAGTTCGTGAAGTTTTGTTAAGTACATACCTTGGTATTTAGAATGACAAATTAAAAGTTGTATAAGTTTGGAGTATTTTTGTAATTAAATTGCCATTCAATTGAATCTAGTTTTTAGGTGTCTCAAAAAACTGAATTAACAAATTTAATAACTATTAACAAATTAACAATGCCTACAATGTTAAAACCATGACATGTAAATTAAGACTGTCTGATTTTTATCTTAATTTAAAAAAATCAATAAATGTACCGGGGTATAGCACTGAATAATAAGAATAACTAGGTAGAGCATACATACACCTTAACATTTTGAAGATAGATTACATCTGGAAAATTCTGTACTAATGTCAGTTAAAATTTAAATGTCATGAAATACATTGTAATCAATTAAATGACACACAAGTAATAAATTAAATTGAAATAATGGCATATTTAAAGCTAAAAACCTTCATGAATTCATATATTGTGTTTTTATCAACAAAAGATTATCCTATAATGTATGAGAGTAAGACATAAATCAAAAACTCTTTGTATTTAGTTTGTATTTTTGAAAATCAATACTTCGTTTATTTTATTAGCCTTTCATTTTTGGATTATTGTACAGAAAACAAGTTTTATTTTTTGACATTTCACTGTACCATATGTATAAATAGCTGTAAGGTTTATCGGTCAATTGATATTTAAATGTTTATTTACACAATATATTTACGTTAGAGGAATCTGAACAGTAAGCTTTAGACCTCGGGTATAAAGGATTAAATTACTAGTATGTGTTGGAACGGATTATAATCAATTACATACCAGATATAGTGTATACGGATTATCTTCTATCTGCAGATATAGTGTATAGGAGTATAGTCTACTCTAGTAATAAGATTAAGATTTTATAGAATGTACATGTGTATACAATACATTATCTACATCTATGCCATATAGTCTGCTGTGACAAGGAAATTGTTATTGTCAAATATGAACACAAAAAAAATATTGAGAGTCTTTTCGAGTCTTTTAATTTTCTAGTAGTTAAAGAAATGTCCTAAAATATGGCTTAATATTATAGTGTAAAAGTGGGTGCATGGGACTTTGTAAAATATTAGAGAATTTATAGTGTCCTTGCTTATATATAATCGTAAATAATTTTTGATTAAATCTGTTAGGGTTGTCAGATTGATGGCCATTCAGAAAATCTTTATTTTTGTTTTTGTTCTTGACTAGGTACAAGTACAAGTATAGAAAAACATATAATTATTAAAAACTTTCCAACAAAATTTGAACTCTCTATTTTTGAAAAACAATAAAGTGTTTTTGACTTGCACTACCTATACTTTTAAATAAAATCTATGAGGAATCCAACATGCAATTGCAAGATTTATATTTATTCAAAAAGTTTAAGACTGAACTCACAGAACTGAACTGAAGAATGATGCATACTTTTTATAAATGTTAATAGATTTATAACATTTAAAACATATAAGAACTGATTTTAAAGTGCTGATCAACTTGTTAATGGTTTAAAGATGACACTCAATTGTTATCAAATTAACCTTTATTTGAATTTGTTTTATGATCATTATGATAAAATTGATATTGTATATATTATTATATCATAAAATATATAAAAAAAAAATTGATAAAACTGAATTTGTACCTAGGTAATGATAAAGACCAAGAACAAATTGAAACCATGCTCTAACTGCACTTATATTCATATAATTAATTGTAACAGAAAACACCAGTAAAAGATGGAGCCAATACAGGAAACAAGTATTGAATAATTCCATATGTTATATATCTTTTACTAATCTCTTATTCTTATGGAAGTCTAGGAGGCAAACTGCTACAGGTACTTGCAGGTGCACTGTGTATTACCATAAATGTTAGTGGGTTATATTGAGTTGGGTATAAAACTGTTCTTTCACCGATATTCATTGCATGCTACAGTCAATGTACTCCGACATTATGCTCTGAATAATTCATAGTGAAGGCAATCACTTTCCTACCGGGCCCATAAAATAGCGAGAAAGATGAAAAGGTACTTCATGTATTGAAACTGTTCTCTTCCTTTGCACACGCATATGTTCAGGAAATTTCACAATTGCGCTAAAGAATTTCCGTGTAGAGAAAATTGATTATTTTCTATGATGTTTTGTTATGTAAGTGACAATGTTTTTGTAACTCATTACAGAGTTTCCTTTATCATAAACAGTTAACAAATATAAGTTATTGTTTTTGGAAACAATCAGTGTCAGTAAATCATTTGAGAGAAAAGCTTGTAAAACTGTAATCTTGATGGGTAATGGGTCTGGGACTCGTAAAATCAGTGTTCGAGAGGCGGAAGAGGTATCACTTTTTTATTTCTAGTTTCTCTTCACATTTTCCATAAATGTATAGGTATATCGCAGATATTATTTTCGTTGCAGCTATTTACCTGAAATCAGCTTTTTATAACAGGAAGTCTAGAAATGCTGAAGTAAAGAATTACCTTGAATTATTGAATAACGTTTTTAATTCCAGTATATGTAATGTTCATTAAAAATTTTACCAAGATTAATATAAAAGCATAATTTAAATGTAAAACATTTTTTTTTTTAAATCAATTTCCTGTGTCTTATTTAGAATAACCTTATATCTTTACAGCCGATTAAAGATGGTGAAATGCCGCCTCATGGTGCTGTAGATTCTGTACTACCTGACTATCAGTACGTGTTTGTAGACCCCCAGGGTAAGCAACATGCACCCCGGGGCCGACAGCCCAGCCCCACGGGACGTGTTCCCCGCCCTATACAACAAGCACCTCAGCAAACCCACATACCAGCAGCTTATACAAAATATGCTGCTCCAGCTCAGAGGTAAATATTTTTGATCTGATATATACATGTACCTGTAACTTCATTGTCTATATGTATATTTTGCTTTATAGCAAAAAAACCCATATCATATCATATGAAACTGAAGCATCTCATATGGACCTATTATTTTCTAAAACATTTCATTTGGATTATTTCTAAATTGATTCTTATATATTAATATTTTGTCTAATCATTACTATAGAGTTGTAAACTGGTATCACAACAAAATGATTTCTTCTTTCATTAATCAGAATACTGTATATATGGCAACTTGTTTAATTAGTGAAACATTTTGCATTTTTCAAGTAACACATGATCAGCTTTAAAGCAAATCTGCATCAAAATTCAAATGTATTCAAATTTTCATTTTCTATTACATATTAAATAATCATAATTCTAAAATTGTTATGTTACAAAAAACTTAATTAAAAACAAAATGATACTGTATATTATCTGTATGATAATTATCAGAGTTTGGGTATAACTGGATGATATATTTTAATGCATTAACAAAATGGTACCTTTAGCACCTGTTCTATTTTCATTTCATATTATTTCCCCTTCCAATTAATTGATATGTTAACTGTGCTAAAACTAATATCTGCAGACCTAATTTTTCAAAAAATGTCTTTCTAGATGATAAACAATTTTATTAGAATAAAAGTATTCTATAATGCTATTGGTATATTATCTTTCCAAATAAAGGTTTAATGATACCATTTAAATCCTGATAATAATCGAGGATACAGGATTTTATGAAATACATGTACCTATATACAGAAGGATAGAGAGTATATCAATAAGGCCATTTGTTGTCATTTGAATTAACAATCAATAGGTTAGATCAGAATGCTTTGAATATCAAAGTAATAATGATAATAAATAGTAAATTATGTAATTACATTTGTGTTTAATGCTAGATTTATATGGTACCAATTTTCTGTTTCCTCAAACCATACATACTCTTTTAATGTTAATAATGTTTGTCACGACATTTGTTGATAAAATTTGATAATAATTTCATGGATTCTCTTTATTGAACAATTCAAAACTGGAAGATATTAAAAAAGATGGAAAAACACCTTTTTTAAAGAAACAATTGAAGCTTAATAATTTCATTATAGCATGTCAGTTTATGAATTTCCAAACACTTTTCATAATACACTGTGTAAAGAAGTCTGAAATTACCAATTACAAATGTACCAATAATTATTTGTTTTTATGACAAGAACTACTTAATATTCAACTTCATGTATAACATTCATACAAGTCACACAGATGTTATGAATAAGCCCTCTTGATTCTTTACAAAGGCTCCTACTATGAGCATACCTGGGCTAGGGTTCATGCATTCTCTTTATTTAACAATTCAAAACTGGAGGATATTAAAATAGATGGAAAAACAGATTTTTTTAAAGCTCGATAATTTCATCATAGCATGTCAGTTTGTGAATTTCCAAACAGTGACTTATTCATATGACAGTATACCAAAAGAAAGTCTGAAATTATCAATCACAAATATACCAATAATAATTTGTTTGTATGACATGCTTGTGATTCGATTGAATCAGCTGTATAACATTGTAAATGGCCTGTGTAATCATTCCAGTATCAGACCCCATTATAGAGACCGCCTTAGAGCCCTCCCAGAAAGGTTTGATATATATACACCCACTCCCGATCCCATGTGGTGGCGGATTCTAGTACCTCTTCTTTCATCACTCTCTTATTATTTTCTATTCGTCTCACATTGTCAAGACTCTCACAATAGATCAGCCTTATGTTCAGCTGCAATTAAGAGTCTGGGGAATGCGAGAGCTATCATATTTTCTCCTGGTTTTCTGTTATCAAGTTATTTCTTTTCATGTTTGTATGATTTTACACATTTTGGAATATCAAATACAACAAAATCTTGTAAATTAGCATGTTTATATTTAAAATAAACAAACTCCTCCTTGTTCCTGTGTAAATGACATTGATTTGAAATTTATTCATACAACATTTGAGATTGAAATAAATTCAAATGTATAAATAAAACTTGATTCAATATGAACATGCTATGTGAGCTTCTGTTTTGTGCATACTATACCAATTGGTACCATATACTACCACGGATATTGAATATTTTAGATGTTGAAATAAGTTTGACAGATTTTTTTCCAAAACTATTAAAACAATGAAACAAAATTGATTTGAGCTACATTATTAATTGGATTTTTAAATAAGTAATTGATAAAAGACCAATACTACTTTGTGTGATATTTTTCAATATTTGATATTGCAGATGTTGAAAAATACAGAAGTTGAATCATACAATACTGATACATATACTTTCAAAGTGAACTTTTCATTGATAATTCTCTTTCATTCAATGATCATTATTCATTTATATACAGTCAAATCTTATCACAAAAAGAAAAAGAAAAAAAAATTGAAAAAAAAATTATAATGCAAGGAAAATTGTTTCCTTATATGTATACATTATGATTAAAAAGCAGGATAAATCTTTTAAAAATGTTTGACTGTAAACAATAATTCGGCAAAACACTGATCAATGTTCAGGTGGCACTTGACTGTATATTGAATCATTTTGCACAAGCTATTTCTATTGCATCCTCTTGACCTTGACCCCACTCCTTAATGTTCCTTCTTAACTAATTAATTTCTTGCACATGTGTTAATGTGGCTCTTTAGTGAAAATTAGAATAAAGTAGAAAGACTCCTGTTACAATAAATATATATATCCAACATGCTGTTGCATATACAATGTACATGTATACCCAATTCAATTGATTTGTTTAGTTGTATTGCACATTTTGATGATGTCTGGTTCTTCTTGCATGTGTAGAACATAGCTTCTTATCTTTTAACCATCTTTAAATCCTTACTAGAAAATATACTATTGATGAATTGAAGAAATTTTGCTTAAAAGTTTCTTTATGGTTAAAAAGCCATTTGTCCTTGGTTTAAAAGGCTTGCATCTGTCAAAATAGCAAACTTCCTTGATAAGTACCTTAAGTTAGATAATCATATCAGTTTTGAGATAAACTGTATAAGCAGAAAAACAACAAACTTGAAAAACAAAATCAAAAACAAACTTTTGACAATAAAATCATTGCCTTTCCAAGGGTTTTCCACTAAATTGCTTTTACAGTACAGTAATTTTTTTGGTATCATTTTAATTTCAATCAACTAACTGTGACAATTATTTCCTATCTTCAGCCGCCAGCCCGACCTTGACAATGCCTCTATGAACGTACTTGACCACCAGTCTAAGGAGTTGGAGAACTATCGTCTGGCTGTCCAGAAAATGGGACAGGATATGGTGGCTCTACAGGAGAGGATTCGTGAACTCGAGAACAACAACAGTCAGCTTCGTCGTGATCTCGCTAACTACAACGACGCTAGCAAGCTCATGATAGAATCTGCTGAGCTGGATGGTCTTTCTAAGCCAGAAATTATGTCTCGATATGGTTAGTTTTTCATAAGTTACTGTGATTACGTGTACATACATGTACATTGTGTAAATATTTATAATTTGATTTTAAATTTACATGAAATAGAATATCTATTTACTGATGAGAAATATATGTCATGTTATCATGATCAGCCAGCACTACAATGACTTGTATCAAACGAAATCTATACCAGATACAATGAAACTTGCCTTAGCAATGACCTCTGCATAGAGACTCCCAAATGCCCAATTTCAATTGACCTGTATATAAAAAAACATTTTTCTTGTCCCATTGGTGGCCTCTAAAGACAAACTTTATATCCAAAGTATAAATTACTTTGGTAATTTGGGCAAACCAGTTATATAGCCAAAAGATGGTGCAATGCTGACCTAAATTGCTGTCGAAACCTTACAAATTTTGTAACATTTTTTCAGCTGCTCTAAAACAGACCCTACAGTCACAGACAAATGATCTAAACACCTACAAAGATAAAGTACAGAAGATCCAGAATGAGCTCATAGCTGTAAGTATATCTGTTGTTTCAGAGTATTTTCACTTTAAGGTTCACATACACAGTATAGAACAATGTTAAGTTATTATGATGAAGATAACAATGAAATTACCAACCAGGTTCTCTAGGTGGTTGATGATAAAATGGACCTCTCTGATTTCAGAAAAATGATGAAGAAAAGAAATTACTGAAACAAAGTCAGACTCAGTCAGGTCAAGCAGCCATTATACAGAGGATGCAGGAGAGGATCAACAAGTACAAAAAGATGGAGGAGGCATGTAAAAAACAGGAGGTGGTCATAGAGAAGATGGAGAGACTGCTGGAGAAACAAAATAAGGCCAAGAAAGGTCAGTATAGAGGTCACATAAAGGTCAATTTATAGGGTACATTGGAAGGTCAAAGGTTAGTATAAATGTTACAAAAAGATCAAATTTAGTCGGATTTTAAGATCAAATGCAGGTCAGTATAGAAGTCAATCAAAGGTAATTTTGAGAGGATACTAAGGTCAAAGTAAGGTCAGCTTGTCTGGTTGCATGTTTTACCAAATCTATGATACCAGAAATAGCAGCTGCAGTTCTTGTATTTCTGTTTTAAAACTGGAACACTAGCCAAAGAAGAAGTATCAGAGGAAGGAATGAAGATTGATGTGAAAATAAACCTGTATGAATTATATCTTCATTTGAGTGCTTTGTAAGTCCAAATGTTAATCAATATTGACAGATGATTCACTACTTGCTACATAACTGCAATGTTTGTAATTTTCTGTTGATTTAGGTGACAAATCATCTGAGGCAAATGAGGCTTTATTAGAGGAAAACAAGCGCCTTCGTTCACAGATGGATGAACTTCGGGTAAGATTGATTTTTCTTGTGTAAAAATGATTACAAACATTTAACTTCATGAACATATAACATTTTAAAAAGCTTATGTTACGAGTCATTTCCCAAGATACTTTACAAATGGTAAAGTCCTATAAATATGGCTCAGGCCAATATGTAATAGCAGTTAAAATCATATACCCACATAGTAGAGCCTACCAAGGTAACTCACATTGCCCTCTTTCAATTCTAGAGTAGAACTTCGAATCACTTGATTTGTAGCTCTTCTGCTTTTGGAAACTCTTCCATCTGTGAGGTGGAAAATCTTTTGAGAAGAGTGTAAATTCAGTTGGACTCCTAAGTATTGAAATGATCTAATTGTTGATTTTTGTGATATACAGGAGCAGCTGAAAACCGCTGGGAACCCTGGGGATGAGAAGGAGAAATTTGCAATGTACCAAGCCCTTGAACGGGCAGATGCACGTGTACTGGCACTGGAGAAACAGGTATAAATTATATAGCTTGTCTTCTATTTTACAACTATTGTTAAGAAAGTAAACAGTGATTTATTGCAGTCATGCATTTTACCCGTGACTGAGAAAATCAAGAGTGCTACTTAAGAAATAATTCTCATAGGGGAGCTGGTGATCCATAGTATCTTTTCATGTCTGATTGGCCACTGTGTCATTGGTACTGACCGCTGGTCCATGGTCTTTTTCCGGTTACTCCGGCTTTCCTCCACCAATTTACCTTGCACATCCTTACATGACCCTGGCTTTTAATAGGATGTTAAACTAATAAAACAATGTTAATCTAATAAAACCAAAACTACTTTGTCATCCAATACATTGATTTCGAGAAACCGAAAGGACGTAGGTGAACTAAAATTTATCCTCGATTAGTCCCAACTTTCTGAAATTCTACAAACTGTTGCCAAGCAGAGGCTCTCCTGATTGAATTTTAAAGTAAATTTATCAGTTTAAAAAAACAATTTTTGAAACAAATTATATTTCTTGTACATGAATCATTCCTAATGGCTTCGTGTGGATGAGAAAACTGGACAAACCTAGATTTAGTTGATTAGTGTGTCCCATATAACTATACAAAAATATGTCAGAAAATATGACAGTACAAGGATTGCTGGTTTAGTGTCATCAATAGTCGATCAAAATTAGTTCAGCTTCGATAGTGTAAATAAAATTTTATTTTCTGTTGCAGTTGGCTGAAAATTCACGACAGTGGGGAAAGGAGAGAGCTGATATGCAAATCAGACTCAATGAGGCGGAACATGGATTTGGTCGTTCACAAGGCATGGTTCTCCATGACTACCCAAACGCAAACTCTTATGTAAGTCTCTCTTGAATGATTCTTCCTGTAAACTGGATAGATTAAGATAAAATTGCACTCTGGTCATATTTAGTATGGCCACCTTGTATTTGATAGAAATGTCAATTTTATTCTTATGAATTAGATGTCACCATTGTTTTTGTAGTAAAGTTCTGAAAAATCACAATTTTCAAAAAATTTAATTGATAATTGTAGATAAGGCTTGAGTAACATAATGTCAGCTTTTAATCAATGTACATTGATCATGTTATAATTGCTTCTTGTGTGTTCTGCTTCTTTATTTTTTCACATTGATAATTCAAATCTTTGATTATCATTTCACATAATTTTTTTTGTAAGGATTTCAAACACCAATAATTTAAATTTTTGATTATTATTTCACAATTTTTTTTTCTGTAAGGATTTGAAACCTAGTGGAAGGACCTATTACGTCATATAGGTAACCTGAGTTTTGCTATGGAAGTATTAGAAAATCGTATTTATATTTTGAGCTCCTTGGCTACCTATCTTGTAGTGAATATATAAATACCTTGATCCCTTCAAATATCCCTACCAACATATCATTCCTATATAGTTAAAATGAATATGTATGTAGATGTTGAATTATCATTATAGCTGCTTTAGATCACAGTTCAATTGTAATGGTAAAAATACCCATCTAGAATTCACAGCTATACCAAAGTTTTTCACTGCATCAGTATACTATAATGCTTTCTGTGATTTTCATTTTACATAGCAGCAAATTAGCAGCCAATCAACGGGGTACATAAAAGGCAACTTGGAGGGGTGGGGGAGGAGGGGTGGAGGGTGGGGGGGGGGGGGGGAGGGGTGGGGGGTGGTGGGTGGTGGAGGGTGAGAGAGTGCCTATTATGATTTAATTGAATCATACTAAAGTGCTGAAAAGTCCCGATGTAACCTGTCAAAACTGGCCCTTATCTAATCCAGATCCTGTCTATTCTATATATATTTATTATAATCAAAAACCTGTCAGAAAATAAAAGATCTTTCATAAGGTAAATAATAATAATGACACCAAGTCCACAATCCTTTTACTACAACACATGCTCCTTATAGACATACCAAAGCATGGCAGAATATTATTACTTAACATAAAGTAGGAAGGAGTACATTCAGAGGGCTGAGAGGCGCTAAATTACGACAAGTATGCCTTTATCTTTACCTAACACAGCACCATTCAAAGTACATTGTAGCTGGGCACTGTGTTTTACAAGGCTTTGATTTTTGGCTAGATATTCACCCTATAAACCAATAACGCTACTACAATATGTAGTTGAGCTTTTTGCATAAAGTAGATCAATAAGAACAACATGTTTTAACAACTGGCTTGTATTTTTAGACTTTTTAAATTTAAGCCAATTAGAATCACCAGTAAGCATCACACAAATTTGTGCTTATCACAAAATCAAACAGGCTCACAAGTTTAGACTGATCTTGTAATAAGGTTTACATGTATGTCAAAACTGCATTTTATATATTAAGTAATAATGAATAATTTTGAGGATAATGTTGAACAGGTTCACAAATCTCCTTTGTAGATTCATGTCTTTGATGTTTAAAATGACAAGGATAACTTCCTAATTCATCTGTCTTGTTTGATTTTTCAGGGTCGTTCCTACCCCAACAGATACACACCACCAAAACAGAGACTATCACCGATGCCGCTGTACAGGTGAAACCTACATGTACAGCAGACAATAATTCTTTGTACTCATCGTAAGATGATGTAGAGATTCAGTGCTCATTCAGCAAACATAGAACCATCCTACCTTACACCAAAGAGACAAGCTGTTCTATCTATAGGAGTCATGACAAGAAAAGTTCTAGACCTGTAGATTGCTGCTGCATCTCAGTATTTCTCATGTGAAGCTACTCTTATTCAGATTAATCGGAGTTATTTCCCTTTGTGTCAATCAATCACTAGTAGAAGGTATCGCCCGACATCTGAATGGGACCAAGAATGAGCCACTCACATTCAGAGTTACTTCCCTTTATGTCACTCAATCACTAGTAGGAGGTATCGCCCGACATCTGATGGGGACCAAGAATGAGCCACTCGCATTCAGAGTTACTTCCCTTTATGTCACTCAATCACCAGTAGAAGGTATCGCCCGACATCTGATGGGGACCAAGAATAAGCCACTCACATTCAGAGTTACTTCCCTTTGTGTCGCTCCATCACTAGTAGGAGGTATCGCCCGACATCTGATGGGGACCAAGAATAAGCCACTCACATTCAGAGTTACTTCCCTTTATTTCTTTCCTGTGACAGCTGATGCAAGCCAAGATCGAGCTACTCCAGGTCAAGATAAAAATGGACAATATATAGTGGAGGAGTTTTAAGCAAGATAGAACCATTCATAGTTTATCACAACATCGGTTTGAGCGTAAAGAATCTGTTTTCTTAAATGACAATTATCTGTAATACCAAGAATCATTTTTACTGCCTTATTTTTTTTCTATTTTTTCTTTAGTTTTGTATATGAAGTACAGCAAATCCAGTATATTGCCACCATCTACTTCACAAGTGCTATAAAAACATACGACAATAGCTTTTAGGCAATATTAAAGTAAATTGCATATTATCTCTTTCATATACTGAGTAGGTATCATGTAGGTTATTGATGCTAGGCTATCAAAAGGTCATACTGGTCATATTATGTGGACATGCATGAATTTAAAAATCATGCTTTATCAATTTTCATCATCTGATGTAGAAAAAAATACCAAAAATACATCTCAGGAAATTCCATCTTCTTAAACATCGTACCAAATACCTATTATAGGTAAGACTTCATTACATTTACCTTTATAAGATTAATATTTTTTTTGTAAAACTACTTAGCAAGTTATCCTCCAATTTTGTGCATATTTTATTCTGCATTTTCATGAGATTTTCACTGATATAGTTATCTATTTGGTGCTTTTTCATTTTAAAAATTGTTCAATGTGAATTTGTGTTTTATTTTGTAATTGGTAATCTTTCTTCCTAAATACTGTATATTTTATTTGACAAGGCTTTTTGATGTTTGGTATCTAATTTGTCGACTTCACTTCAATAAAACAATAGAGGTCAGTAAGAACATACACTGTACATATAGTAATTACCAATATATCATTTTAGACCTGCAATCTTCCACTATGATCATGCCCAAATCTTCCACTATCTACATACTTGATAGCTGCGCTTCCAATGCCATTCTGGCCTTTAATTTAGCCAGGATGCACAGGCTGTGACTTGCATTCACTTAAGAGGGGGGTATGAGTGTAATGTTGGAGCAAATCTTATGTGTATATGCTCCCGTAAAATCAATGCCTCTTCAGTTTATACCATATAGGTATATTTATACTTTAAAAAATCCTGAATCGACGCAATGGTCTATAAAGGGAGATAATTATGTAATCATTTAAAATTAAAAATTATGAAATCATTTTTTTATCCACCAGTCAATCTTGGAGGCATCTTATTAAGGTTAAATTAGTAAGTCTATTGCCTATATGACTCCATCAAATAATTTCATGGGGCAGGTGGACTAAAAATGAGAAAGGAGAACTGAAAATTTAGTTGATGTATAATAGGGTTAAATTAAACTATGCCATATATCGTTTTAAATTTGTGTAATCCGTCCATTGTTTTCAAGTTTTATTTTTATCAATTATGTTGAAATTCAAATGCATTTTCTCTTTTTAAGTCTTTTGTTCATCCTCATTTTATTTATTGTAAATGTCTGTGATGCTTGTTTCTTGTTGAAGATTTGACAATGAAATGATTTGAACTAAATTTGTATCTCTACATTAAGTGTAATGTAATTAAGTGTAATATCACCTAAGTACCAGAAATAAACTGGTAAAATATATGATACACAATCATTTTCGAAGATTAAAGAGTTTTTAATTGATAGTTATAGGATACCAGGGTAATTGTTGTAGGCCCAAAGGTAAATTGATAGAATTCCAAAAATATAAACAAGCTTTAATTAATTATAGATCAATTAGCACCTTAATTAATGAGCCTATAGTTTAAAGGAATCATAAACAAATGGTTCCTGAGATAAACTTTAATAAAATACCGGTATATCTAAGATTATGTGTTACCTTCCATAGTTTGTTGTGCCTGGTAATCCAGTGCAATGTACAATATAAAATGTGTCTTCAGATTGTTTAATGTTCTGTGATATCTGTACCAAGTGAATGTGATATTTTGTGACTTTGTATATATCATGTATTGGAATACTATGTTCTTGTTTATTTATTACGTTAAAGAATAAAGAATTACAACAGACTTACTGTCATGTGATCATTGAGGGAACCACATTCTGGTATACAGTAAAATCTACCTCAGCAACCACCTCTGTATAAAGACCACCTGCTTAATAAGACCACTTTCTTCAGGTTTCAAAAATGGTATATATCAACACAATTTGACCTTTGTATATAGACCACTTTGCTATGACTGTAAATTTTCTTGGTCCCATAGGTGGTCTTTATAGACAGGTTTAACTAAATTCCCCCTCCTAATTGGTTTGCCTTTGAAGACATGTTTGAACTCTTCTAATTTTCAAGTAGAAACAGTTAATATCATTATGGAATTATTGAAACGCTGGACTACAACTTTCCACCATTGATGATTTCATCAACATGAAAATAATGTAATGATTTGTACGTTCAATAAAATGGGAAGGAAAAAAAAATCCATTTCATGAAGCTGTCTGAAACAAAATATATTTTAAGTAGTGAAAATTATTCAATAATTACAGAGTAATATTTTATAAATAACAGAAAACTTTATTTGAAGCACTTAGTCTTGTAGATAACAGCTCTAGGCACCAATATTTCATACATACACATACCAGGTAACTGGTATAAAACACAAGCTTTAGTGTGTTGATACCAGATGAATTACACATTAATATTCAGAGAGCAGTACATATAGTTACTTCTCATGTAAATCAATTTGCACCTAAATTCATGAATTCCTACATTATCATATAAAGCATTGTCCTTTTTCAAAAGAAACATTGATATTGCAAATCCTAGAAACAACATAATCAAATCAATAAATATGAATCACAAACACTTGCAAAGCACTTAGTTATTTCATTTACATGCACATCTCCTTCAGAAAATTGTTCTCATTCGGTTTAAAAATTCACAGTCTCCATTTCCACAGCATCATGTCAAACTTATGGATCACAAAAACATACTTTATGAGATTCTCACTCATATTCACTTGGAACCCCACGAGAATCTATTTATTTTAATTCCATTGAAGTTTTACATTTACATATTCATCAATCAGTCATGAACAGTTTAAGTACATGCTGTCAGCAAAAGAGAAACGCCTATTTTCTGTTGGTACTTATTCAACTTTAGTTGATATTTACTTTTTCAGAAAGTGACGTTAAAATTATTTTTGCATATAAATATGACAACTACCTGATACCCCATGTGCTTAACATTGATTCCACTACATTAACTCATTCGCCCCTGATATTTCACAATGGACTCTTCTTAGTTCTTGATTTAGAACAGACTAAATATGTTTTCAGGGGTGAATGAATTAACCTTGCAATAAGACTTATTCTCCGACCCTCTGAGACATGTGAATTATCTGTTATGTTCATTAAAACTGAAGTACTTGTATACACCTGTTTAAATCCACTTTCTTCATTATCCACTCCACATGTTCCCAGATGCTTTGATGTTATGAGGAATTCTCAATGTACCAGTAGATTGACAGAAGTTTTCTGTACCATCTTGTCCCGTAACTGTGATGAAATTACTTCTTGCCTGTAAAAAAGCCAAATTACCAGGTATCTCAATTCAAGTTTGGTTATTAATGTACCTAGGTTAAATCATCTTATATCTTTATTTACTGCTAATTTGTAGTAGCAGGAGTTGTGTATACTCTACAGTTTAAGTGCAAACTTTTACTCCGAGGCTTAAGAAAGTATACTTTTCAAGTACAAACACACACTGTACAGCATGAAATAATTATACTTTCTTTTACAGTTTAAAGCTTTTTAATTGTTTCAAGGGTAGAAGTATGAGTGGCAAGTCTTTTAAAACAATGATAACATTACCGGTATTACATGTACTGTATATATACATATATAATAAATTGTGTGGTTTTGATAATTGTAATTCCATAGAAATAAACCAAGAACATAACATATGGTCCTACTATACAATGAAATACTTCCCTACCTGTTTTGAACCACTTTGGGACACCCGGCTCCCTTCCCCCAGAGGAGGATGGTAGGTTCTGTTTAGGGCGTGGTCTATCCTGGGATAATGTACCCCCTGAGGCCCCAGATGATGTCCCCGCTGACGGCCCTGCAGTGGCCCCACTAGGGCCAGCAGAATCTGATCCCTGTGGTCTAGCAGTACTCGGAAGGCTAAAATACAAATTCATTATTCCACAATCCTTCCTATTAGCCATCTATTATAAATCTCTATGCCAGAAACATCATTATAGACATATATTAGTAAACTACTTTTCTGTTTAAGAAAATACACAGAGCAAATATTTTGAACCAAATAGAATCTTACATGGGTCTATCATGAGGACAGAGATATCTCATATGAGTGAAAGATTCTGGCTAAGCTGAGGGTCAATGGCAAAAATATTTTAAATGATTATTTTTCTCCCATATTCCAACGAAAAATTGGTAACAATTCATTTTTTCAGAAACATTTTCCTACTACCGTCATCACGGAAATGCTGCAATGCATCAAAATTAACGACGTCATTGACAATGGTCGTCGCATGTATTAATGACATCGCATTATTGTCTAGTGCATCTGAGCTGTCCTTTGCCTAACCCAGTAAACGAGAGCTACCCTAGCAGCCACAGGACAACCTTCTTTCAAGTAGGGGACAAATGGATAAAATTGCTGTTTCCAATTACAGTAGTTTTAGTGTGTGAACAAATTAAAACTGAAATAATCTTTTACGGACATCTTGGAATTAGGATGTTTTAAGATCATAATATTTTATAAGCTATTCCCAGCAAAAGAATATAAATACTATTCTTAAACACTTTGTAAGAATTAATTTGAATGAAAAGAAGGGTATAAAGTCTACTGATTAAGCTACAATATTCAACACTCCAAAAGCTGTAGATAAATATGTTACACTGACAAAAAAGAAACTTACCATGTGTTTAACTTGTCGTCTGCAACTTTTCTTGACTCTATTCCCTCCATAATTTTGGCTGACAGATAATGTTCTGTGAACATAAAAACATAGAAACAATACAATTATCTATCTCAATTAAATAATTTTGGTCAAAAAAGTAATATCAACAGGATTTTCCAGATGACACGGAATCCAACCAAACATAAGTCTGTTGGATACGAATGGTAAATATTGAACAAGGAAGTAATTCAGACTGTGTGGACAAAAACAAAAATTGTCAAACTTTTAGGATATATTGCAAGAAATGAGTGTAAAAAACATTACAAAATCTGTAATCAATTATTATGATTATAACTAGGTTTCACCATGTTGAAATTTAGGAGGCAAATATTTTCAAAATTGCCAAGACTGAAAATTTTGGTATGTTTGCTCAAAATGCAATAAAATTATCAAGAAAAAAAAATACTGATTGTTACATACCTTTTGTGACTTCTGATCCGAAATACATTAAAGTGGCAGGCACCAGATTAGCCTGAAAGATATTAATTGTGAAATTAACAAGTATGTTAGTATTGAATCCAAACGGTGTAACGAACCAAATAACTCAGTTATTATTGGTTTGCTCATTCAGAAAAATTACTTTAAATACACCAACAAGAGAACTGGTCTTGCCGTTTTTTTGTGTGTTTTTTTTTTTTAAATGAGATCAAACCATCTAAGGGGAGATAATCTGGTATCGATGAAAATTTCAAACTAGAGGGATATAATCATTTCAGTAGAAATCTTTATCCTCGGAGGCCTAATCGATTTGTACTTTTCATATAGGGAAGTCTTCATGATAATAGATCTTCCAGCTCCGAAAAGGAAGAGGTTGTATACACGGAGCTTCCAAAAGTAAGAAGCTCTAAAAGTAGAAAAGAGCAAATTGAAATGACCTCCAAACCTAATTTGATTTCCTCTCTTCTACTAGGAATATATTAAAACTTTTGATCACTTGATTTGTACCTCTTCTGCTTCTGGAAGCTCTTACACCTATAAGCTTAAAGATCTTCTGAGAAGACTTTAATAAGAGTGCCAATAGAGTTGGCCTCAGGTTTCTAACTAAGGGGAGATAATTAAATCTGGTGTTTAGTGGTCATAATACGGTACTATTTTAGGGGATCTGTATACTCACCAGTATCAGGGTTTTTGTGTTGTCCTTTAGTACACACTTTGGTGGTGATGTGTCTGTAAATAAATATAACTGTCACAACCAGGCACTACCATCAACTTCCTCACCTCAGGCATGTCTACTGGACTTAAAACATTATTTCTAATTCAAAATATCTTTTTAGTTCTATTAAAACTTGCACTAAACATTCTATCACAGTATAAAATAGCTATGTTTATTAACATATATGTAGCTATTGTTTTACCGTTGATAAAAAAAAATTAGCACTTACATAAATAAAATGGTGTTTTCTGGTCTTCTAAAAGGCTTTTGACAAATTTGTTGACTTGAAACACTGAAATATCAGAAAATATAATGAATATTTAATTTTAATATAAAATATCAAATATCTTATTTCACTGTATAATTGTAAGTAATTCACAGATCCCTGCGATATGGATGTATATATTACCAGGCAATTTGTCGGTTAACTCTGAATAGTTCATTTTTTAAATACAATGTATCATAAAAAAGGCATGTGTAGAATCTATAGATTCTTATAGTCTGTGTATAATGAAATAATTTTGCTTATAAAAAAGTAATGTTGTTGGTCCCAAGAGTTTTTTTATAACTGTGATTTATTGTACCTGTCTCCTTAGGCCTGAACAGTCCCTGTACCACCAGCTTGTCAGGGAACTGGATCCTTATGACCACTCGTTGGTATTTACTGTACTTTTCCTCCTGTTTCATTTCACGCATTGATTGTGTCATCAGCATCTGATCACTCTCCCTGTCAAAATATAATGATCATTTTGTACACAAAATTAAATATTTTGTCATTTCATCTACGACAGCTTGAAATACAAGTCTTTATTATGCACTACTTTTGTGTAAACGAAGATCTGACAGTAACCAATCAGAGGCCATGTTCATAATGAAGATCTAACAGTAGCCAATCCGAGGCCATGTTCATAATGAAGATGTGACAGTAGCCAATCAGAGGCCATGTCATAATGAAGATCTGACAGTAGCCAATCAGAGGCCATGATCATAATGAAGATGTGACAGTAGCCAATCAGAGGCCATGTTCATAATGAAGATCTGATAGTAGCCAATCAGAGGCCATGCTCATAATGAAGATCTGACAGTAGCCAATCAGAGGCTATGATCATAATGAAGGTCTGACAGAAGCCAATCAGACGCCATGTTCAGATGAATTTTGCCTTTCTCAATCAGACTGTAGCTGCCTAAATTTTGCTAGTGTATCAGTTCATGAGATTGTCATAGCATTTATTGTTAATGTAGAGAACATGCAGTTGGTGAATTGGCAACAAACAATTATGACAGTTTATGATTGGCTACAAAAACTTCCATTGTATGGTAATCACTGAGGTCATCTGAACATGACCTTTTATTGGTTAAATGTTTGTCAAATTTATAAAGATCTGTAGTTTTATCAGATTGCACCAAGGAATTAAACCAACATAAACTAACACTTCAAACTACTTAAATAGGTATCCTTACACAGAAAGGCTGTAGAGGAGACAATAAATCAGAAAAGTAAAATAGTTCAGGCTGAAAAGTATAAAAATGAATATCTTTAACTTACCAGGGTATTGTTGATCCAAAGATTCAATTAAGGCCTGGATAGGGCACGAGTCAATAAATTGTCATGCTTTGTTAAATTGTGTTTCTTTGATATCTAATATTTATTAAACACAATGTATCATATACACTATGTGTTATTGATCCAAAGATTTAATTTGACAATTTCCACAGTGATCATGTCAGCATATCGAACCGACTATCACTTGTCATAAAACATCCTTTTTTGGGGATGTGGATGTGGCGCAGTGGTAGAAGGCGTAGGTATGTTGGCTAGGTGATTGGTTGCCCTAGATCGTGAGTTCAAGGCCTGGATAGGGCACGAGTCAATAAATTGTCATGCTTTACTAAAATTGTGTTTCTTTGATATTTAACTTACCATGGTATAATACATGTACTCCACTTTTCATAAAAATCTACTGATTCTATATAAAAAAACTTACGTTTTCTTTTGCAGATCAATCATCATTTTTCTCAAATCTTTCTCTGTGACTTCAAAGAATTCATCTGATATTTCTGTAATGACAAATTGGTGAATAATGTTTTAGTCTTTCAATGTGTCAACTGTTCATCAGAGGATAAAGGAGTAGACCCTAATTTTATGAACATTTCTTAACTTATAGAAACTCCTAAATAAAATCCCCCATACATTGAAAAGCATTAATGTACAGATGTAAAGAAAAAGCTTTTTAAGTTTAGGAACTGTCTTTAGCTTCTGTTATGCTATCCTATGGGGAATTTTAAGTTAATATATTTACTTAGTTTTAAAGAGTTAAGAAATATTTGTGAAATTAGGCAAAGGTGATAAGCATAGGCAAAGGTGAATCATATAGGAGATACATGTAGTTTCATTAGCATGACGGAATGGTAAAAATGGCAAAAATCATCAACAGGTAGGCATTGTACTGGTAAGCAGTGTTTCTAATGATATTCAATTACTGCCATGGTAGCTCATTTCAAAGGAAATATTTTTATAACTATACTCTTGATACCTTGAGTGGATGATGTCATAGAGGAGCAGATTGGTTCTTCTGCACTAAAGAGAACCATTTCCCTGTCACATGGCTGGAAATGAAATTCAGAAGTCACAAACAGGTATACAAACAGTTCTAAAGATTTAGCGAAAGGAATTCATAAAGCTGATGTAATTCTGCAACCACAACTTATCAATATTTTCCTTCTAAATAGTATCTCTTGAAGTATAATATCTTTCCTCAATGTTCTTTAGAAAAAGTATTATTATGGTGAAAATCATAATTTTGGTAATTTTTTGTTTATGCAGATTCAGTGATAACACACATTTAATATTACGTTTTTCTAAGATAATTCATAGCATAGCAAAATTGTAATCAAATAATCCAGCTTAAAGTATTTACAGAAAATCACCCACCTGAAAATCTTCCTTTGTGACAGAACTGTAATGAAATAAAACAACATCAATCATTCAATACGACCATTATTATTTCTGAATTCAGCCACCTGATACAAGAATCACCTGATGTATTCATTGTGGCCAAATAATAAAGACACATTTATTGTTTTAGAAAATTGAAGGAATGATGTACCTGCAGGTACTAGTTTTCATCAATAATTTATACAGCATTTTTCAGCTTCATGACAAAAGATCTTTAAAATTGTACCATGATCTTAATTTGTACCAATCAGAAGCCACCATATAGATTTCATAGTACAATGTACAGTACCAAGTAATATGGTTCCAAAAAACAACAGACTCTGTCTCCAATGAGACATCTGAATAAATCATTGAACCAAGTTATAGAATATCTGAAGACTGGTCATCCTCGGTACACCAGGGGTTACTTTCACTGACATTATATTCACCCCTGGACCATCTCATAGTAAAACTGGAGACAACAGAAAACACATGTAATTTGATCCTTTGATAAAACTCAAAAGAACTGTATAACAGTATACTATGGTTGACTGTGTTGCTTTGAAATTAGGCATTGCTCTCTACATAATCTGCAAATGAATTATTTGCAGGCCTGTGATTGTTCAGATTTTTTTCTCTCCAGAAATCCCTCCAGTTTTTCTATGAAATAGTCCAGGGGTGGATATAATGTCAGTGATAGTAACCCCTGGAGAATTAAAGATGATAACTGGTTTGATTTGATTTTTCTATGCTTTTTCCTCTTTTCTTTTTCCTCTTTTTATATTTTTCTGACATTACCTTAATTCATTGTGGTATAGATCTTTTCCTTTTGTTTCTTCAGGAAACTGAGGGGAAAAAACACCAAATACATTTACACCATCAAACTTTCTCTGTTTTTGATATTAATATAGAGTGGATACATGTAATCTATGTATCGGTATGTAAATATAGAGTGGATACATGTAATTTATGTATCGGTATGTAAATATAGAGTGGATACATGTAATTTAGTATCGGTATGTAAATATAGAGTGGATACATGTAATTTAGTATCGGTATGTAAATATAGAGTGGATACATGTAATTTAAGTATCGGTATGTCATTTCTTTACAATAATCTTTCTTCACTGATGTCTTTTATCCTAATGAAATGCATTTGTTCTGGTTATCTAAGATCTGAAAACCAAGAAACAAGATTTTCCTGAATCACTACATTATAAATGACATGACAGAGGAATACCATATTTACCTTGAAATCTGAAAATGGAGCTGGTGCCACTTGTGGGTTGGTCCTCTTGGCATACTCAGCTGCCAGTCGTTTTGCTATCTATAGAAAGGGAAAAACCAGACATACACAGATTTTTATAACATGTGCTTAATAAGATAATACTGTCAGTTTAATTTAATGTCATAATGCAAGGCAATTCTTCACCTGGACAGATAAAGAAAGTTCTTACAAGGGTTTCTAGATCCCAACGGTCAATAAGTCTCACTTTCTGGTGATTGTGAAGTCATATTTTAATGGCATCGTAACCACCAGAATGTGGAACTAATCAACAGTAAATCATACTTTACACAATTCCTTGAAACCCCTGTATTGTCAATCTCACATTTCCGATACATCTCAGTTAAATATAAAAAAAAGTACAATGTATGATGATTCTGGCAAACAAAATTATCTAGACCTTCAATTTGAACTCACTCTCTGTTCATCTGGTGACAAATTCAGGAAATCTTGTGGTGTGAACACTTCTACCCCAGGAATATTCATCTCTCGTAATGACTCAATTGCACTCCTTGACCCTGATGCACTTTGACCTTCTCTGGATGATCCTGCTGAACTTTGTACTCCACTCATTGCCTTATGAACTCTACTTTCTGAACTTTGACCTCTCGCTCCTGCTGTAGACCCCGACTCTACTTCCATTGCTGACATTTCCATGGAAACAGATGACTTAGAAGAATTCCGGTCTACCTCCATGGGTTCAGGGGATTCATTAACAACAAAGCTTTTAGAGTCAGTTTGGGACAAGTTTCCCCCAGAACTTGGTTTACTTGCTCCAGAGTCAGTACTGTCTTTAGGTATGTTTTGTATCTCAGGCTGTGAACTATTTTCAGTTTGTCTTGACATATTATTTGTTTCTTTTTCTGATGATTGTTTATTGGCCATCTGTTCAAGTCTGGCTTTCTTTGATTTTTCTTTTTCTAGCTGATTCTGGATATCTGTCATAGTACTCTCATCCACAGCTCTGTGTATTAACCTTTGGAAAAAATGCAACAATTACAGTAGTAAATCAATCTGAAACAAAATTTAAAAAAAAACCAAGAGGCTCATGGGCCTTAGCGGTCATCTGACTATTAGCACAACACAATGTAGTCGTTTAAAGATTTTAGCATATTTGACCTCTGTGACCTTGAATGAAGATCAAGGTCATTCATTTGAACAAACTTGGTAGCCCTTCATCCCAGCATGTCAAAGGCCCAATATCAGGTCTCTAGACCTCCTACTTATTCTAAAGAAGTCGTTTAAAATATCTTAGCCAATTTGACCCCTGTGACCTTGAATGAAGGTCAAGGTCATTCATTTTATCACACTTGGTAGCCCTTCATCCAAGAATGCTGCAAGCCCAATATGAGTATCCTGGGCCTTTTGGTTCTTCAGAAGAAGTTGTTTAAAGATTTTAGCCCATTTGACCACTGTGACCTCGAATGAAGGTAACAAACTTGGTAGCCCTTCATCACAGCATGCTACATGCCTAATGTGAGTATCCTGGGCCTTTTGGTTCTTGAGAAGAAGTTGTTTAAAGATTTCAGCCTTTTTGACCCCTGTGACCTTGAATGTAGATAAAGGTCATTCATTTGAACAAACTTGATAGCCCTTCATCCTAGCTTGCTACAAGCTTAATATCAGGTCTCTAGGCCTCTTAATTATTCACAAGAAGTTTTTTAAAGGATTTTTAGCCTATTTGACCCTATGACCTTGAATGAAGGTCAAGGTCATTTATTTTATCACACTTGGTAGCCCTTCATCCAAGAATGCTGCAAGCCCAATATGAGTATCCTGGGCCTTTTGGTTCTTCAGAAGAAGTTGTTTAAAGATTTTAGCCCATTTGACCACTGTGACCTCGAATGAAGGTAACAAACTTGGTAGCCCTTCATCACAGCATGCTACATGCCTAATGTGAGTATCCTGGGCCTTTTGGTTCTTGAGAAGAAGTTGTTTAACGATTTCAGCCTTTTTGACCCCTGTGACCTTGAATGTAGATTAAGGTCATTCATTTGAACAAACTTGATAGCCCTTCATCCTAGCTTGCTACAAGCTTAATATCAGGTCTCTAGGCCTCTTAATTGTTCACAAGAAGTTTTTTAAAGGATTTTTAGCCTATTTGACCCTGTGACCTTGAATGAAGGTCAAGGTCATTTATTTTAAAGAACTTGGTAGCACTTCATCCCAGCATGCTGCAGGCCCAATATGAATATCCTGAGCCTTTCTGTTCTTGGGAAGAAGTCGTTTAAAGATTTTAGCCCATTTGAACCCTGTGACCTTGAATGAAGATCATGGTCATTCATTTGAACAAACTTGGTAGTCCTTCAACCCAGCATACTACATGCTAAATATCAGTACCCTGGGCCTACTTGTTCTTGAGAAGAAGTTGTTTAAAGATTTTAGCCAATTTGACACCTGTGACCTTGAATGAAGGTCAAGGTCATTTATTTGAACAAACTTGGTAGCCCTTCATCCCAGCATGCTACAGGCCAAATATCGGTACCATGGGCCTTCTGGGTCTTGATAAGAAGTCGTATAAAGATTTTAGCCTTTTTGACCCCTGTGACCTTGAATGAAGGTCAAGGTCATTTATTTGAACAAACTTGGTAGCCCTTCATCCCAGCATGCTACAGGCCAAATATCGGTACCCTGGGCCTTCTGGGTCTTGAGAAGAAGTCGTTTAAAGATTTTAGCCTTTTTGACCCCTGTGACCTTGAATGTAGATAAAGGTCATTCATTTGAAAAAACTTAATAGCCCTTCATCCTAGCTTGCTACAAGCTTAATATCAGGTCTCTAGGCCTCTTAATTATTCACAAGAAGTTTTTTAAAGGATTTTTAGCCTATTTGACCCTGTGACCTTGAATGAAGGTCAAGGTCATTTATTTTAAAAAACTTGGTAGCACTTCATCCCAGCATGCTGCAGGCCCAATATGAATATCCTGAGCCTTTCTGTTCTTGGGAAGAAGTCGTTTAAAGATTTTAGCCCATTTGAACCCTGTGACCTTGAATGAAGATCATGGTCATTCATTTGAACAAACTTGGTAGCCCTTCATCCCAGTATCGATACCCTGGGCCTTCTGGTTCTTGAGAAGAAGTTGTTTAAAGATTTTAGCCTTCTTGACCCCTGTGACCTTGAATGAAGATCAAGGTCATTCATTTGAACAAACTTGGTAGCCCTTCATCCCAGCATACTACATGCTAAATATCAGTACCCTAGGCCTACTTGTTCTTGAGAAGAAGTTGTTTAAAGATTTTAGCCTTTTTGACCCCTGTAACCTTGAATGAAGATCAAGGTCATTCATTTGAACAAACTTGATAGCCCTTCATCCAAGCATGTTACGGGCCCAATATCAGGTCTCTAAGCCTCTCAGTTATTCACAAGAAGTTTTTAAGGATTTTTAGCCTATTTGATCCCTGTGACCTTGAATGAAGGTCAAGGTCATTTATTTGAACAAACTTGGTAGCCCTTCATCCCAGCATGCTACAGGCTAAATATCGGTACCCTGGGCCTTCTGGGTCTTGAGAAGAAGTCGTTTAAAGATTTTAGCCTTTTTGACCCCTGTGACCTTGAATGAAGGTCAAGGTCATTCATTTGAAAAAAACTTGGTAGCCGTTTGTCCCAGCATGCTACAGGCTAAATATCAGTACCCTGGGCCTTTCGGTTATTGAGAAAAAGTCGTTTGAATGAAAAGTTTACGCACGACGACGGACGGTGCATGATGACAATAGATCATCCTGACCCTTCGGGTCAGATGGCCTAAAAATTAAATTCAACCATATGAATTTTTATGCTTATCTTGAAGTAAAATTAGAAGCTTAAACTTTTCAATGGTGGTTACGGTGTAAAGTGAGTAGCTTTTTGCAACTGAAGAAAAATACTGAATCTTCTGCTCCTGTTTTCGATAGAGCAAAAATACCGTTAGTCAGCGGTGGAGCATCTTTAACAAAGTGTACAATTAATTTTCAATGTTACTGAAAATAAACCTAAATCTCTGGCTTAAACAACTAAGCTAATTAAGAAAGCTAAATTCCATCAAATATTTCTCATTACCTGATCACAGCATTCCCACTTGTTAAGCCGAGCTTCCGTAAGGAGGTAACAGTCAAAGCCATTTCTCCAATCACCTGGAAAGAAATATGTCTCACTATATTTTTATTGTCTACCTTATAAAACTTACAATTTTCTTATCACCATCAACCAGAATATCATCTTTACTTAGTAATGATACAAATCAAATTAAAGGACAAACGCAATTATTTTTCTACTTTTGTGTTTAAAGGAACAATTCGGTCTAAGAGTACATTAATACTTGCACATATTTCGGAAACAAAGCAGTTCTAATGGAAATTAGATTAGTTGGTTTTACTGTGATATGCCAGAAAAGCCCACTGTAGTCATGATCAATTGCATGTGAAATGTTCAATCGCCATTACACATAAACTTGTATGCCGAACCCTGACCCTTGCCTGTGTAATAAAGAATTTTTTGTCTAGAACTACTCAAAACGCTCTTACAGTTGTGTTAACATTATTAGATGCATGTTCTTGTCTAAAAATAATTTCATCAACTCCCCAGTGGTTATGTATTGCATTTGTTTAACGTGTGTGACTTTGACTCGGGTAAGGGTACAGCGTACATGTTGTACCTTCTTAATCGTATTGATCAACCATTTGGAATTTCAATGGTATTAATCAAAATACTTAACAATGTTGAGGAATATGTCACTATTTCTTGTCATATGTTTCATAAGGAATGTAGAACAATACATTTATGTCATATTTTGCTTCGTGGTTATGTAACGAATTAGCCTCACTGAATTGTCCCTTTAATACAAGCTGCCCATAATTAGATATGTTGAACTGAAGGCACCACATACATATACCTCCTCCTTCATATTACATATACAATTATCGTACATTGTATAGAAACATATTTTACTAACTAGCTGAATACTTACCTCCTCCCTCATATATATACAGACAGGCTGGATTGGAGGGTTGTGTGTCACGTCTACTTTGGTCAGCTCACCTTTATAGGCACTACAAAGATATAAAGGTCAAGGTCTAATGTGATTTTAAAAAGCTTTAAACCAGCTATCTAATAGAAAATATCCATGAGATTTCTGTAACTTAAGAAGACTCTAGAACCCTGTGATATTTAAATAAGCAAACTGTTTTACCATTCCCATATACAAATGTACATCTTAACAATGACCAAAATTGTTTTTTTTTTAAAGATACAACTGTTGTATGCCCTTATTACTGTAATTAAAAATTGTATTACTGATATTCTAATTGACTGAAATAAACACATTTCCAACCAAAGCATCAAAGTGCATATATACTATACACAACATTATGATTTCAACAGACCACTTAATTAGACTTTTAAACCTAATTATAAATCTAAGAGCTTCATTATATCACAACACATTTCTTCAAATTACCAGTTAGCTATATATAGATGAAAATGAAACAAAATATATTAAATCTGTATCAAATGCTATTAACTATGATAACCTGTCTGGTTTTTGCTCCCAGTGGACCAGTATATCCCAGAGAGAGGTCTGAGGGGGGAACTTTCCTTGCAAGCGTGAGCCACTCTCCAGCTGAAGAGCGATGGTGACATCCTGAACAGCACGACTGGCCTGTGACTTGACTAGTTCTAGTTTGGCATTGTTAGCCAAATTAGCATAGCGCATTGACAGACTCAAGTCAAGCTCCTTCTTATTGTTACCATGACTAAAAATGTAACAAAAAGCATGTCAGTCATAATTTAGAAAAATAAAAAATCATAATGAGCATAATTTACAAACTGTAATCAAATTTCGTAGTTTATTATATGTATACAATGACAATATATATCAAAACTTATTCTGTTTAGTTCTGAATTTGAAACCTTCAATTTGTACATGTACTTATAAATTTATAAAGTCATATTGACAGTTCTGGATATACCCCGTACATGTACAAGCATGTATACTAAAGCACCCTTAGTATTGGTAGTTAAATCAGGGATACCAAACAAATCCACAGAAACCATGCATGTATATATCTAAACTATAAATACAATGTTTTTTTAATTTTCTTACATTAATCCGTAATCATCAGAAGGCACAAAACCTTGTTTTTGACAGACGTCTTCCAAAACCTGTAAAAAAAATTAAAGTCAAATAATTTATAAATTTTAAGTCCAAACGTTATTTTTTCAGTTAGTCGATCATTATCATAATCACTATTCTATTTCTTCTACTTGGTAACAAGTTGCAGATACTGTCCATGATATTAAAGATTTGGTCAATTTCGGAATAGCTGATCTGCCACCAATACCATATACATGTATTTTGCAGGTCAGATAGTCAAAATCCTTCTCAGGAATTTCAACATCTTTCTATTAAGATTGAAATGTTGTTTCGATTTGAAAGTGATGTTGCAATTGCTGCCTCTTGAGATAAGGACTTATTAAAAATAATAAGATAATATGATGGATGCAGTAATAACTGTGACCATTCAATCTTAAATAGTGATGCTGCACTCTTTAGAGAATATATTGCCATCCTGTCTTTATTTTTTTTAATAAACTGTTGTTTAATTTGGTGAAATTAAAAAGAACAAGAGGCCCAGAGGGCCTGTATCGCTCACCTGGTTTGTAATGCCAAGTAATGTTCTGAATACAGGTTCATTGTTTCTTTTCTGAAGGAATGAGAATATATACCTCTAATTCCCCTATTGGGCCCCGCCCCTCCTGCCCCTGGGGGGTCAGAGCCAAAATTTACACAAGTTCTGTTCCCCTTTTCCCAAGGATGTTTGTGGCCAAATTTGGTTACAATCCATGCAGAACTCTATGACTAATAGCGATTTATAGGATTTACCTCTATTTCCCCTATTGGGCCCCGCCTCTCCTGCCCCGGGGGGTCAGAGCCAAAATTCATACAAGTTCTGTTCCCCTTCCCCCAAGGATGTTTGTGGCCAAATTTGGTTACATTCCATGAAGAACTCTAGGACAAGTAGTGATTTAAAGGATTTACCTCTATTTCCCCTATTGGGCCCCACCCCTCCTGCCCCTGGGGGGTCAGAGCCAAAATTTATACAAACTCTGTTCTTATTCCCCCAAGGATGTTTGTGGCCAAATTTGGTTACATTTCATGCAGACTAGTAGTGATTTAAAGGATTTACCTCTATTTCCCCTATTGGGCCCCACCCCTCCTGCCCCCAGGGGGTCAGAGCCAAAATTTATACAAGTTCTGTTCCCCTTCCCCAAGGATGTTTGTGGCCAAATTTGGTTACATTCCATGCAGAACTCTAGGACTAGTAGCGATTTAAAGGAAATGTTGACGGACAGACGCCGACGGACGCCGACGGACGACGGACGACGGACGACGGACGCCGCGCCATGACATAAGCTCACCGGCCCTTCGGGCCAGGTGAGCTAAAAACTGTTTGCTCGTTTTCAAGAAATTGTTTATCGTAAAATATTTATTATCAGACCCTGAAACTTTTTTCGGTAAGGATAAAATGGAAAATGTAGTCTATCACAAAATTTCTCAAAGAACAATTATGAATATAATAATGGGTGGAGGTGATTTCGTGTACGCCGTCCCCGATACCGTACCCGATCCCCGTACCAGGAATTATGTTTATTACAGATTACTCGACAATAAAACAAGCTACGATAATAATTGTGGTACGGTTAGATTTGGAATCGAATTTTACATCACTGTGTCAAATATCAACGTACAATTTGCTTTATTTTTCTCATAATTGCAAATATTCGTTTTTCAAGAGGTGATTTCTTGTACGCCGCAATCAACCGTGAAATTTCATTAATTTTGATGCATACTAGCTATTTAAAGGCTTTTCATAATATTTGTTGTATTCTTGTAATCAATTATGCATATATGATTGATATTGCAAAGGAATTTTAAAGATTTCAGTAGTTACATATGCAAAATCTTGCCTTTATCATGTATCACGGCGATGGCGTACAAGCAGTCTCAAGATCCCCGAACCCGTACCACGGGAGCTAACTCTAATTGATTGTAGAACTCTTGGCCATATACACTGTATTAGGACGTGGTTCTACTATGAGTCCATTTTTATTTTATTTTTATGTTATATCGTCCTACTTATTTTGAAATATTTATTCAATAACTAACTTATTACAATATTACGTTATTTGACGTTTATTTATAAATATTTTACAATATTGCCACTGTTTCTGTATCTGTAACAAAGTAAAAGGTTAATCCTTAATTGTTTTATTTATTTTATTACGAGCTGTTTTGCTTTACTAAGAGTGTGATTAGGTACATTTGCTACATTTCCAAATAAAGCTATCCCTAGAAAAATGCAAGTTGGAATCGTCAGAAACGCATCTATTGTGGAACCATCTGTTACAACCTGCATCACACGTAACCATATTGTCGAAAACATTGGAGAGATAACAACCATTTGCCTCACAATCCATAAAGATGTCGAAGACTAAATTTGGAATTTGTTTTTTCTTTCTGGATTTAATTTGTTTCTTAGGAAATTTTAAGAAAACCCCTTCTGAAATGCAATTAACTAGATGTTGTCTCATACAGTCTGTATCATAATTTGCTTCTTGTAACCCATTATAACCGTTAAAGCAGTATTCAACTAAGTTTGCAATAGCGAAAACCCCACAATCTACCCCATTAGTTTGTTGCTGGATATTTGGAACAATAGTTTTAACTGATTTCCTATCTTCCCCATACGCTAATGAAATCTGCATTTCTAGTGAAGCTGGCAAATGACCCTTTTGTTTTACATTACCTACTTAACTATCAAGTAAATAAATATCCCCATCGTCGTTCTCTTTTACTGAAACTACCCAATGATCCTCCCCTGTATGATGAATTTGTGCTGCTGGCAATATGTTCGGTTTCATTTTTAAACCGTAATCCCACCTATTGTTTTTTAACACTGGAACATAACCTGTATCCTGCATTCCGCCTATACTTGGAAATTGTTTTTGTAATAAATCTTGAACATAGCACATTGTGTTTCCGCACAGTTTTTTATCCATTAAAATATCATTTTTCTCTTTAAAACTTATGGTACTTTTACCGTTATCCATCCAGATACGTTTTGTTTCGGTTACTGCTGGTTTAATTAGTGTTGGCCTATCGTCAGAAAGATCTAACATTAACTCGCTAACCTTAACCTTGTGTCTTTTTGGTAATGATAACCTACTTCTTTTTTTTATTGCTACTACCTACAGGTTGACCACTGATATCTTGTTTAATTTGTATATCAATTTCACTATCTAGTTTATCTAAAATATTTACGGGTTCTGTTTCACTTACATCTATTGGCGGCACATCGTTTTCCTCTACAATATTAGACAATCTTTTACGTGACAGGGATAATTTAGACCTAGGTTTTGTTTTTTTTGGAGTACCTATATCTGAAATGTCATGGATAGAAGTAAGTTTTACCGGAGACGCTAATGTTGTACTGGGGGTTGAAGATACTAATATCGAATCCATTTTTGTTAACTTACTGTCTGGTGCCGGAACGATATCATCTTTCTCAATGTCGCATGGTTGCGGTCTTTTTCTACCTGCTTTCTTATCGGGTTTCTTCCTAGCATTACGTCTAAGTTGGGTCATATGAAGTTTTCTCTTACCTGCGTCGTCGTCTATTCCTATACTTAACTTAGCGGCTATTATATGATAACAAGTACCTATTGATGGACACTGACATGTTTCTTTTGGATGAAGCTGAACGGCATACTTACTACCTTGTGAGCCTTCCACTATAAACGTTCTTGCAGATGGAACATGTGTTACCTTATTATCCTTTAAAGCTGCCAATGCTAACGATCTCTGTGAAGTAGGCCTACATGTATTTTTACCTGATCTACCTGTTGACTGTCTATATCTCCCTCAATAACCTCACCCAAGTCATCGGCACTATTTACATTACCTGGCTGATCAGGAACGGCAGAACCTATGTCGCTCATCTTACCCCTAACTAAATCTAAGACTTCGTCGGGATGGCAAACAACATTTGAAAAATGAACATCGTCAGGATCCAGCTGAGCACTTTTATGATTAACTTTAAGTCTAAATGTACCTGTTCCAATTAAGCCTCGCTTGATTTCGTTATTGTAATAATTCTGTAAATAATAGAATGAAAGGGAAGCAGTATCTAGAGTAACTTCTTTCCAGCTGTTTAGTGATTTAATCAAACTATTTACACCTTCTACAATGTTGTTTGTTATACCTGTGTACTGATTGCCTATACCTAGACTTGAAAGAACCCACCAACCTGCATACGCTATGATATCACTCTTGACATTAGAATTGAAATATTCTACAAACGGCTCACTCCATTTCTCCGATACTTTATCTAACAATTCCAAAAAATCTACTTCACTTTCCGTTCTCAATAACTGCACGATATCTTCCATGTACATTGACAAGTCACTGCTACCACTATGCTGTTTTAACCAAAATCTTACATCTCTACGAATATGATTCCAACAAAAAACAAGTTTCACGTTAGAAAAAACTTCAATAAGAGAATTCTTAATTGCGGCCTCTCTATCAGTAACAATAATTGGACTGCCCTTTGACAAGTTAGGAATTAACGACTTTATGGTACGCCAAAAAAATTTATGGATTTTAGTTGATTTCTTGTCATGGATGAAAAATGCTACAGGAATGGTTTTATTGTTTTGTAATAGGACGTGCTTAAAAACCAATACAGAAACATCAACCAACTAATTACCATGTAACTTTAATCATTGTACGCGTGGGAATTTCCACCCTATCATTTAAATCATTTTAAAAGATATAGTTCATTATAACAATAAATGTGAATACTTAATTATAAGACATTTAAATAAAATAACTATTAGATTATAACTATAAATTTTAAATAAGCACGTTATACCAAAATGTAAATAAAAATGGACTCTGATTAGAACCACGTCCTCGTCGTTGTATACATGTAAAGTTCTACATACAACTGTATATAAGTATACAAGAGTTAGCTCCCGTGGTACGGGTTCGGGGATCTTGAGACTGCTTGTATGCCATCGCCGTGATACATGATAAAGGCAAGATTTTGCATATGTTACTACTGAAATCTTTAAAATTCCTTTGCAATATCAATCATATATGCATAATTGATTACAAGAATACAGCAAATATTATGAAAGCCTTTAAATAGCTAGTATGCATCAAAATTAATGAAATTTCACGGTTGATTGCGGCGTACAAGAAATCACCTCTTGAAAAACGAATATTTGCAATTATGAGAAAAATAAAGCAAATTGTACGTTGATATTTGACACAGTGATGCAAAATTGGATTCCAAATCTAACCGTACCACAATTATTATCGTAGCTTGTTTTATTGTCGAGTAATCTATAATAAACATAATTCCTGGTACGGGGATCGGGTACGGTATCGGGGACGGCGTACACGAAATCACCACCACGATAATAATGGTAGCTTAATTTATTTTCATTATGAAATTTGACACAAAAAATAAACACTATGGGTAGTATGGGATTCGCTGAAAAACGTCCAAATGCATGCCGAGAGTGTACGTTGTACATCTCGCCACTATGGCAATGACTCGCTGTTTCCAGTTCAGAGTTTCACTTTCCGTGATTTGGTAAACTAGTATGTGTAGAGGTAAAGAAACCTATTTCTTATTGTTTCCTCAAACAAAGGTGTAGTTAGTATACGAAATATGTTATTGTTTACTTATTTACCTGTAAAAGCTTTGTATTAGGCGTTGTTTTGACATTTTGTCGTCGTCCATTCGGACACAAAACTTGAACGGTCGCCATGCTTGTTTACAACGGAAGTGTGTCCCTTAATCATTAAAAATAAACAAATAAAATTTCTAATGGATCGTAAATATTTTTCAATTTATTAAACCAGTTTTCGATTTTATTACAGAATGAAAAACTATTGCATTAAAATTACTAACAAATAATCTGAGTTGCTGTTTCGAGAAATATGTCGCTTACATCATTGATAACTTTGTTGTGTAATAATAAGAAAAGCAGCCGATCTAAAACACATTGCATCGTCAGCTGTTTATGGGTAAAGATGCATGCTATTTGTTTATATTGGTAACCTTATCTATTGTTAACATTATGAGATAGTCATACTTCCAAGTAGTCAACTATTGTATCCTACACTTTCTTCAGATTCTGTAAATAGTGAGATTATTTTGGTTGTCACGATTTCAGAATTTCAATGATTTGACACATGAGTTACTGTATTTGTCCTTAACAATGCCAATGGTGATACTTATCTAGCCTTTGATAGAAGTAAAATAAAACTTAAAATCATGGTGATGTTTTAGAATTATTTATCTACATACACTGTAAAGCTAGCACATTAATATGAAGAGAACTATATAATTTATATCAATGTACACAATATTAGCCTAAAGGTGATTATGGTTTTGATTATGTTTTTACAGACTTCATCACTAATATTGCTTGTCTTAATTACTTCAGGAAGCCTGATACAGACTGAAGAGAACACTTCCCACAAAAATATGATATATATATATAAGAATTATCTGATTGTATAGACTGGATAACTGTTTGTAACAGAGTAAAGTATAAAGACTTCAAATTCACCGACAACATGGAAGTCCCATTCAGTGGATCCCCCGGAGGACCAAACGGAAACAGTATGGACAATGATACAAGTCAGTGCTCAAGTCACACTACAGAGTCTGATAACATAAAGAATGATGAGACTTCCATTGTGACAGAAGTGAAGATGGAAGGAGATAAAGAAGTTTCCGAGAAACCTGGAAAATTCCATGTTAACAAAGCCTTGATCCCAGGAGCTCAGCTCAATGATATCCAGGAGTCCTCGGAACTTGAAGGCTTAGGGCTAGATGTCTTCAATCAGGAAGACTTTGAACAAGGTGATTTTGAACTATTCAAATAAATAGATATTAATTTAGCTGTGACAGATCTAGAAATGCAAACATCTCGATCAATAACTATCATGAATGCATCAAATGTGATCCTAACAGTATTAAGTATAATCAAGATTTAAGTTACACAAGATTCCTGGTAGACATATATATGCTTTGCATAATAGATTGATTATGTTAATTACAAAAAAATGTATGAAAGTCTCATTATAGTAATAAATTAAATTGCATGATTTCTTCATGAAATACAATTGTGAAATGATATTTCTTTTTAATCAACAGGTGTGATGGCCCAGGTCGATCAGGTTTTGGCAGCAGAAGAAGAGGAAAGAAAGAGAAAAATAATTGAGAAACAAATAAAAGCTGTGGAAGATGATATCAAGTCAGTAAATAAAAGTGTTTTCTTAAAAAAAAACTATATTTATTGGATGATAAAGTTGTTTCGAATGATAGATTAAATACATAGATTAAGTTTTAGAATGATAAAATGGTCAAACCATCTTTTGGAAAAAAGAATTAATATGCGAATTTCTTTTGGACTTCCTGAATAACTAAATATAATTAAAGGTCAGAATGTACATTTTAAAAATTTTAGGATGGTCAAACAAGAAATGCTGGACATTGAGAGGGTCTTGACCAGTCTCAGCAGTGGTCAGTCAGAATACACCAAGAGAAGAATTGACTCTGTCCGCAGACAAAAGGAGACCAAGGTGAGTGTAGAAAAATAAAGTTTGAACATGCAAATGAAAAACAATAAATCCCTTTATATTACCATCCTATCATATCAAGCAAATGCAAGCAAAATCATTACTTTGACAATACCTTTAGAATGATCATTATGTCAAAAATGATGCAACTAAAGCCAAAAAGAAAAAATATCTACAGAATGAAAATCAAACATCTTTTCATCGTTTTTGAAGTCATTAACATTTGTTAAAATTTCAGAAATAATATTCTTTACATTTATAATTTTGTTGCTCACTTCACTGGATATCTAGTAGTGAAAATGTATTCATGAGTATTGAGACAAATTATTTCTGTCTTAAATACCAGATAAGTCATATGAAGACTCTACAGGCCAAACACAAATCTCTCCTTCGTAAGTTACCTGGAGCATCTGTGGAGGAAGGCGAGGAAGAGAGTAAGTTTATAGAATTAAAATCAAAGTGATCAGTGTAACAGCAATCATGATCATCAGCTTTAAATTTTTGAAATCATGTTACGTAATGGTTATTATCGCAAAATGATTTGACTATAAATTGTTTATCTATTTAATAAATAGTATTAATAACAAAGTGGGTAACAAAATATGTATTTAAATATGGAATTTGTGATTCTGTGTTTATTTACCAGTATTATTATTTTTTTTATTGTGCAGGTGAAAATTTCGACATAAACCAAGTGTTAGGTTTGACTGCTGGACCGTCAAAGGAAACTGAACGTGAAAAAATGATACGCTTGGGAGAAATGACACCTTTTGGAACAGTTGTTTCGAAACCTACCACTTCTTTAGATAAGAAAATATCATCTATTTCATTAACACAGGTAAACATGTTGTGTTGTTATGTATGGTTCTGAAGCAAATCAAAACAATTCTTTTTAACCTCTGTCTTGTAGTAAAGATTTTTTTTCATCTTTTAGATTTTTCTTTTTTATTCAATCATTTGACATTTATAGTTCTTTCAGTAATTTACTAAACCGTTATCTAAAGAAAAACCTGAGATGTCAAAATTATTTTTATTTCAATTTATCTTTACAGAATTCATCATTTGACCAGTTCTTTATGGATAAGGACAATGCAAGAGTATCTCAGAAGAAACCAACACCCAAAGTTCAATCAGAATTGAATAAAAAACTTGAAAGGATGAAAGCAAGTCTCACAGAGGACTCAAAGAAATCTGAAAAGAAGAAGAAGACAGAGAAATCTACGTCAGATGAAGACAACAAGAAAAAAGGCAAATGTAAATCAAAAAGGAAAAACATTTTTGATGAAAAAGATAATAAACGCTACAGGGATGACGTTGAGGGGGCAGACTTCAGTCATTTGAAGTCCAGTAAGAGCAAATTTCCTAAAATGAATCGTAATTTTAGTGAAGATCCTGTTTTGAGTGACCAGGAGGAACGTTCCAGTGACGACTACCAACCAAATGAACAGGAGTTAGCCATGCTCAGTGATATGAGTGAATCTGAATTAAAAGGTATGTGACTTTCTGTCAATGATACCAGTTAACGTTACATACAGTCAATTTGTATGCAACTGGTTGTGGTAAATTAAATTTTATTTAAAACATAAACAGGTTGGTTTTTTTTCAGAACAGAGCTCAAGTTGATCAACTTTTTCTGGAAATGTTAATACACAAGGAGGAAATACTTGATTATGATAAACAGCCACATATCATTTAAAATCTGAAATATTGTAGAGTATGCTTTATTTGAAGTTTATCCATTAAATATATAGTCTTAGTTATTTATGAAATCTTGAATCATATGTAGTTTGAAGAACATGCATTTCCAATTCCAGAACAGCATTCCATCAATGAAGCTTCCAATCTATAAAGAGGCATAAGGAGTTAAACTAAGTAACTTTGTTAAAATCAATGTACAAAAATTAAATGCATCTTCGTTTTGATATAAAACTTTTTATTTCAAACAGAACAAATAAAGAAAAAGAAAAAAATTCAAAAGAAGGGATTTGGCCGACCCAAAAAGCCTCCAAAGTATCGTGAAAGTGATAGTGACTCAGACGATGAAGAGTCGAAAAGAAGACCTCAGTTCAGTGGTGATGTTGTTAGGGTTAAAAAGGTCATAGACGATGGGTGTGAGGAGGATTATGAAGACAGAATGAGGTATTTATATGTCATACGAACATCGACACTTGATAGAAGTAATCATATGTCTTTTACACCTCCGTGAGTGGACAAATACATCTGAAAAGTTGTTGCAGAAGTATATCATATCCTAAATTGTTTCAATTTAATAATTGCAATTTAGTATTTCAAATCCTGTGGTACAGAAGGGTGAAAAATACATATGAAGGTAAATTTAAATTTACAGGATTTCTTGTATAATGCTCTTTAAAAAAATTGAAGATTTTGTGATCATTGATAAATATGAAAGAAAAGAATCCATATTTCTTTAATAGGGAATTTAACATTTTTTCAGAGAAAGAAGGATATTTATTTCTTTAATAGGTAATTTAACATATTTTTGAGAGAAAAAGAATCTTTATTTCTTTAATAGGGAATTTAACAGAGCAGAGAGAGCAAGGATGCAAAGGGTTGAGAACAGAGAGGAGAGTGATGAGGAGGACCATGAATTAGATGGAGGTCTTCGTGTGCCAGGGAGAATCTGGTCCAGGCTCTTCAAGTAAGCCTAACACAATATTGGTATCCGAATCGGATGTTAGTCTTTAATATGAATATATGCTTTCATTCTAAAATAGTTTAAATAAAAATGTAGCTTAGTGATTTGATCAACTTCCTTCGTGTCCAAAGTTGTGAAGACATATGCATTGTACAGTGTTGTATCTTCAAACAGAAACTCAAAACAGATTTCAGTCTATAAACTTTCATGGTTTCTTCTTATATAAATCTATGTTTTTCTTTCTACTCCTTAACCCCTTTTTAGGACCAATGATGATATTGATAATAATGTTCTTAAAATCAAATTCTAATACATGTACAATTTGTTGTAATTGATGTTTAGGTAATCACTTTGTAACAAAGTTTTTCTGTATATGATGTGTATAATTGTAGGTACCAGCAGACGGGTGTAAGTTGGTTATGGGAGCTCCATGGCCAGCAGGCTGGTGGTATTGTAGGAGACGAGATGGGGCTTGGCAAAACCATAGAGATGATCGCCTTTCTGGCCTCTCTCAGACACAGCAAACTTAAAGATAAAAACTTCAAGTAAGTTCATCCACCACATTTTATCTTTAGTGGAATTGTAACATTGAAAAAAACACCAGGTTTTCAAATATTCAGCAATGAAGATAAGAGTTACCTTCATGACTTATCTTCTATAGAAGTGGTGTATATATTATCTGTTTGTTACCACAGATACCTTGGTCTTGGTCCAACCATTGTGGTTTGCCCTACTACTGTGATGTATCAGTGGGTGAAGGAGTTCCACACCTGGTGGCCATTATTTCGTGTGGCCATCCTGCACTCCTCTGGCTCCTACACATGTACAGAGGTAAGTTTTCATTCTGGTCATCTCGGACTCCTTCATATATTTAATTTACAAAAAAAAAGACTAGATGTTCATATACAGTTGAATCTTCATAATTCAAACTTCTATAATTCAAAGACAGATTTTTTGGTCCCTACTAAACAGAACACTTAAAATGGGAGTTTGATTAAACTTACCATAGAGATGATTTTGATTTTACTCAGATAACTCAAAATTCAATCACAGCCAAGTAACCTTCAAGATGAAGAAATTTGACTTTATTTTAGGCAGCTGTTGAGTAGTGCTCATTACATCCTATAAATATGAAATATTTGAATGTGTTTGTTGTGTTTAGGCAGAACTTGTGCGGAGTATTGTGAAGGACCGTGGGGTTTTGGTCACTTCCTTTAACACTTTAGTCATCCATCAGGAACTGCTCACCCAGTATAACTGGCATTATGTAGTATTGGACGAAGGACACAAAATCAGAAATCCAGATGCTCAGGTCACGGTTGCTGTCAAGCAGGTACAAAACATAAAAATATTGACTAAGGATAAACAAATTCATACAAGTCAAAGAAATGTAAAATGATCAAGGTTGCTCCCTAAATTGTTCTCGGAGACTCAAATGTTGAAAAATTTGCTTAAAGTTTTAAAAGGGTATTATATTTTTAACGTTGAAAGTTGAATTCTATAATTACCGGTACAGTAGTCACAATGAAAATTCTTTGTTTTTTGTTGACAGTTCCGGACCTACCACAGAATCATCCTGTCTGGTTCTCCGATACAGAACAACCTGAAGGAGTTGTGGTCCCTGTTTGACTTTGTGTTTCCAGGGAAACTCGGTACCCTGCCAGATTTCATGGCTCACTTCTCGGTACCGATTGTACAGGGTGGCTATTCCAATGCTACAGAAGTCCAGGTACTTCTTGTTTTTTTTTTTTTTAATACTTTGTACAGTGTCGCTAAGCTTTTAAATAGAAATGTCCATATGTTTATTTGTAAAAATGAAAAAAAAAAATTTGTATTTTTTTTAGGTTTGGTCAGGCACACAACTCCATTCTTAATTCATTTAAAAACTTTTATTTAAAGAAAACAGTTGGCAGATCACCTTTCACAGAAAGTCAAACTAAAGTAATATCTTGTTGCAGGTTATGACAGCATACAAATGTGCATGTGTACTGAGGGATACAATCAACCCATACCTGTTGAGACGCATGAAGGCTGATGTCAAAATAGACCTTCCTCACAAGAATGAACAGGTTTGTTTCTGTATATTATACTCTATCCTTTTCTTACAATATGACATTCTAATTCTAAGTTTTGACTGAACTTTCCACCCTTCTAAAGCTGGACAATTGCTAGATACTTGCATGCTTTTTACTAGATCTAGGTTGATCATTTTTCTCTCAGAAATCTGGCTTTCCCTGACCACCTGGTTTGAAAACAAAATCATTTGCCAACAATATGTAATAATAAGTCCCTTGTTTTCCTTATTTAGATGATGCTGATGGTACATGTATATAGTAATTATTTATTCATGTCCCTTATTTAGGTACTGTTCTGCCGACTATCAGATGAACAGAGAAAGGTGTACCTCGAGTATCTACAGTCACGGGAATGTCAGGCTATACTGTCAGGCAAATTCCAGGTAAGTCCTTCTCTCTGTCATCAGTGATATCATTGAAATACCATACTGCTGATTATCTTTGTGGGTAAAAAAATCAGAAATTTTGTCTTTAACAAAATCAGAAAAAAAAATGAAGAAAAAAAACATTGTGATCCTCTTACACGTTAACTCTTTTGTGACATTTACTGAAAATTAAGAAATTATGACATATTGTTTATGGTGGACAATTCCACTTTCTTATTTGCCATAGAATTTTTTTTCTAATTCATCACTTACCACACATAATCTTATATTCAATGTACATATTTTTGGTATGTGCTAATTATAAGTGATTATGAAGTGGCTGATGAATGAAGACAGCATCGATATTACTTTAAATATCAAAAGGATATGTAATTCTATCACCACAGGTATTTGCTGGTTTGATCGCCCTGAGGAAGATCTGTAACCACCCCGACCTGTGTACAGGGGGACCACGACTCTACATCGGGGAGGAGCCGGGAAATGATGTCGATCTTCAGTTTGGTCACAAGGCTCGATCAGGAAAGATGATCGTTGTTGAGTCTCTTTTGAATCTGTGGAAGAAACAGGGACACAGGGCATTGTTCTTTACTCAGAGTAGAGCTGTAAGTACATGGTATCATCTAGTATGACCACGCTTAAATTAAGTAGTTTTAGATTGTAGAGAGCTTTCAATTTTAATTTGATAGACTAGCACTCCAGTCTAAGGATGTTCCATAGCCTGGTGTATGATTTAAAACACACTCGATTCTAGAAAGCTTCTGCTGATTACAACTTGTTGATAACAATTGTGTTGATATATGTTTCAGATGCTGGACATCATGGAGAACTTTGTACAGAAGGAAGGTTACACCTACCTGAGGATGGACGGAGGGACCGCCATATCTGGGAGGCAAAGTCTCATCAACAGATTCAACAAGGTACAATTGTCTCTATACTCTTGTGTAAATCTACCATCAAACATGCGGGATGTGATTTACTCCATTCAATTTCATAGAATGGTCATATGTTATATTTCATTATCCAATGTTAAATGATTATACCCGTCAATGTCATTTACCTCAAGTGTATCCAATTTCCTATCTGCATCTTTAATAAGAACAATTTTGTACTTGTATTAGATGTGATAAAAGGTAAACACTTTTAAATGTTTTGTTTTTGCACAAGTATAAATATTTAGCCTGCAAAAAGTTACAAAAAATGTAATCAACCGCTAAGCAGCATTATGACTTCAGCTTGCAAAATGTGGTTAAATATGAATTCAGAAATTTCTATGTTTGCCATATGTAAATAAGATTTTATTTTTGTTTTACAGGATAGCTCGGTCTATCTCTTTCTGTTGACAACCAGAGTAGGTGGTCTGGGTGTGAATCTGATCGGTGCCAATCGTGTCATCATTTTTGACCCGGACTGGAATCCCAGTACCGACACTCAGGCGAGAGAGAGAACCTGGAGAATCGGTCAGGAACGACAAGTGACCATCTACCGACTGGTCACCACTGGTACGATAGAGGAGAAAATCTACCACAGGTAAGTCTAAAAACTTGATGGAAGGTTAGGGACGTAGATAATCTGGACTAAAAAAAATAAGGCCTGGAAAATAACTGAATTTCTTTTCACTGTTAGCCTTAAGATTTCTCATTTCCCTTTGTAAGCTAGGGGTGGTTGAATAGCTAGATATCTCATACTTAAAGAAAATTTACCATAGGTTAAAGAAGAGGTTTTCCTGCAACCCATGGAAGATAACCTATTAAGATAAAAATGATACTTTCAGAGATCATTTAAGTTTTTACATACTCAGTACATTTTGTACCAAGTATTTTCTTATGATAGGAATTGAAAACTTTCACATTTTATAACTAATAGTTGCTGCATATAAAAGAAATACTTCTTGATTTGATGTTCATTCAGATTGTAATTGTTGATATATATTATTTTCCTTTCACTAGACAAATCTTCAAGCAGTTCCTAACCAATCGTGTGCTCAAAGACCCAAAGCAGAGACGATTCTTCAAGTCAAATGACTTGTATGAACTGTTTGAGCTTGGAAATGATGACGGACGGGAGCCAACAGAAACAGGGGCGCTGTTTGCTGGAACAGGGTCAGAGGTCAAGGCCAGCTCCTTAATGTCACGCAGCAAAAGCAAGGACGACCAGACCAAAAAGGGCAGCAAGACAAACAGGTTTGATGTGATGTTCGAAGAAAAAGAAACGAGAAAGAAGGAACAGGAAAAACAGAAAGAAAAAGAGAAACAGGAAAGGAGAAGAATTAAGATTGAGAGTGAAGAGAGTGAGGAGGACATGGAGGGGATGTATGCACTCGCTGAAAAGTTACGACAGGATATTAAACAGGAGGAGGAAGAAGGGGGATCATCTGATCGGTCAGTAAGGAAAGGTCGCGGGAGAACCAGTAGTACAGAAGAGCTCTCTATCAAAAAGGAACCAAGTTTTGATAACGACAGTGACTCTAGGCCTGACAGTTCAGGATCTGGATCTAGGCCTGGCAGTGGCACCAGACCAGGTCCTAGTGAAGAAAGTACGAGACAAAAACAGGACCATACTGATCAACCTAGTAACAAAGGAGGAAAGACTCAGTCACAACTGTTAGAGCAGATACTTAAAAGAAAGCAGGACTTACAGAAAAAGTTTGGCACAGAGGGTGCCCCAGTAATTCACAGAGAAAAAAACCGTGATAGGGTCAGAGGTCAGAAGGCGGAGGAGGCATTGTCGGCCGCTGGATCCTCCTCCTACAGGGAAGTCGGTGAGGGAGCCGCACATTCTCTGGGAGGAAGGGACGAGGATCACAGGAGGAGGCACAAGAAGCACAGACACAAGGACGACGGTAAAGGTGCAGCACATTCCCACAGAGAGGGCACTGATGGGGATCATAGAAGGAAACACAAGAAACATCGACACAAAGACGACCGGAGAGATGATGAGGACAGGCACCACAGGAAACATCGCAAACGAAAACATCGTGACGCAAGTACGTTTATACATTTGTCTGTATTTAAAACAATCTAAAATGTAAATTTTCTATTGTTTGATAACACCTGCAGAAAGCAGATCAACAATGTGGAATTTTCATGCATCTAGAGATGAAAAGAACTCGGCCAAAGTTTGTATTGTGTAGTCATCACATTAATCTTGCATATGAAATGTATAAATTCTAACTATTTATCAATATTTTCATTTTTAACACAATTAATAAGTATAAACAAAATCTATTATTTGACATTGCAGTGTTTGAGGGTGAGAGGATCCCAAATTTGGTAAAACTAGACGAATATAAGCCAAATCAATCAAAAGCAAATGAGGAGGAAGGAAAAAAGATGGATGATTATGTTCTCAAGACCTTATTCAAGAAAACAGGTATTGTTTATTTTCAGTTTCTTTATCAATTACTGTAGTATAAATCCTGTTATTGTTGCTATTAGGCCATAACCTGTCTAGATTTCATATGGAGGTGCAGGCATTTATTTCCTACATACTTCTATTAAAATGTCATCTTTTTTGGAGTGTGCTTCTAGGGAAATTAGATGCTGGAGGCTAGTACTGGTACATGTAAATACAGACTCATTTAGATTAGCATTTTAAAGGATATACTAATTGTTAAACTATCTAACCTTGACCTTGTGTGTTATGTCAGGTATCCAGAGTGCGATGAAGCATGATGTGATCATGGACTCGAGTAAACACGACTACGTGATTGAAGAGGTGGAAGCTGACCGCGTTGCTAAGGAAGCCATGAAAGCATTGAAAAGGTCAAGGTCGCAATGCTCCTCTGCAATGTCTGGTGTACCAACTTGGACAGGCCAATCAGGTGCTATCAAAAAGTATGTTTTAAAATAGTTCATAAAACGTAAAGACATTGTGAAATTTCTGAGTTGGATACTGTTTTATATGAATGAGCAGACACATACAGATATGTTAAGTTAATTATCTTATGTAGTATTGTAAATTTCACTGTCATTATAAATCAGTTAACATGCTGTATTAAATACTTCTCTATTTCTGTAGGCCAAGATTTGGACAGAAGAAGAACAGTCTGCTAGTTGAGAAAACCCCAAAACCCGACTCATCAAAACCAGTACAAGTAAGTACACAAATGAATGATAGCATCAAATGTTGATGAGCTTATGTGCAGTGGATGTTGTCATTTTATCTATTTACTTTGCCTTTAAATAGCTGCCAGTAATATGCAGTACCCCACTGTTAAGTGACTTTGTGTGGTTAGGAAGGGAAATCAATATGGGATAGATGGTAAACTAATTAGTAATTACTCAAATATTCAGATGAGTAGTAAATGCTTCTTGAGCCTTATAAAATGAAAATGTCTGTATTAATGTAATTTTCGAAGCCTTAAACCTTTATTTTTGTTACACAAAAAAGTGTGAATATTACATGTGTTTTGTGAGTAATGTCATTTCTTGCTTATTATAGATTAAGAAACAAGAGAGCAGCACAGCTTCAAGTACAGTAACTTCAAGTACAGTAACTGCAAGCACAGTAACTTCAAGTACAGTAACTTCAAGTGCAATATCTTCAAGTACAGCAACTTCAGCTGGCCCTTCAAGACATCATTTTGATGGTTCATTCGCTGGAAATGTTGTGAAGGACATTGTGACAGACACATCAGAAGCATCCATGATGACTTCTAGTGAACTGCTTAGTAGAATGAGGCAGCGGAACGAAGGAACACGGGAATCAACAGAGGACGGAGAGGATGAGAGGACCGCTGCAGATCCCGAATCATTCAAGCTTATCACAGACATTCGTAATTTCATCATGTTTGAGTGTAACATAATCGGAGAGGCAACAACTGATGAAATTTTGGCAGAGTTTGGACCCAAATTACCCAAAGTAGAAAGTGTGAAATTTAAGGCGATGCTTCAGGAAATCTGTGACTATGAGAAGAAACATGATGTTGGATCATGGCGATTAAGACGAGAGTTTAGGTAGTGGTGGTGTCTAACCCGTATGACTGGACTTGAATAAATGGCTTTATATTTGTGTAAATTCCAACAGAGTTCGTGTGGAGCTTCTCACTTGGACAGTCAATAGTATGGCCTTAACATGGAGTCAGCAGTAAAGGTCATGTCATGATCACTACACTGGTTTCTGAATAAATGAGTATAAATGTGTAAATTATTGTGCGACGTTTATGGTGGTTGAGAGTTGAGTGCATATATGGTGTTGTATACAGAACCGATGTTTTCAGGACTTGCAGCATTACTGGTATGTATGGGATGAGTTAAGTTGTTGAATGGGTGTTTTTCTGTAAAAAAGTTTACCAATGTGAGGCATTCCAAATCTTGATGCAAATATGTACAAAAAAATTACATACAGTAGTATAGTTGTTGATGATTGAATTTAACCAAGTGTAAAATTAGAAACAAATCAAAGCTACAATGAATGGGAAAATACAAAAATTAGCCCTACATAATAAATTTGCTCAATAACATTACTTATCTAGATCTAGATCACATCAGCAATTTCGTTTAGTTTCAATATTATACCGGTGCTAATATAATTTGTGTCTTACAATTTTTAAACCCTTACATTTGAATTTACACCAAAATTACACCACATAAGTGTATCTCTTCAAAACCTATTGTTAGGTTGCTGGTAACTTTATAATTGTTTTAACTTTTACAAAAACAATATGTTGTTAATTTGATTTTATTTTGTATACAAAAAAGATCAGGGAATCATATAAATCATTGCTTCAAAATTTATATCTTAATTGATCATGTACATGTGCAGGAAGTACATAGTCTGTATTTGCATATAACAGAGTTATCTGCCCTTGCGGGTAGGTATTGATTGTGATGTCATTTGTTTGCGAGCGTCGCATCATACTTTTCGGAGAAAATGTGAATTGCGCTCACAAAATAATGACGTAACAATTTATACCTACCCTCAAGGGAGCTAACTCTGTAATATGCAAAGACGGAATAATTAGTATTGTGTATTGTATTTGTAAGATATGTTTGCATCGAATTGTGTTCCATCCCTATCAGTTCAATCTGCAAACACAAAAATAGATACATGATCATCGTATTTAAATCATGTTGTTCTGTTTACTTGTTGATATAATTACTGTGTTGAACTGTCAAGCTACATATCATATACATGGTACATGTATTGATAAAAAATGTAAAATCATTATATCATGAAAAGTAAAGCAGCAACAAATGATTCTTCTCCTGGTCATATTAAATCTCAAATCTCATTGGTATTGGTATAAATTGATACATGTTTACATTTGATACACATGTACACAATAAGGGTTACATTTAAGAATATATTTTTAAATGGATGTGCCTTGAAAACATATGCATTGCGTAAAAAAACATGACAGATATGTATGTGTATAATGTGAATGTACGTGTCTGGTAACAGGGCCAGGGGAAACTTGGGGGGAAAAAGAAGGTACCGGTAAACATGAAAATATTTTGTAAATATGTGCTGGTAATGTTCATTATTGGTTGAATCATGTTGAATTATTCTTTTATTTTTAAATGAGTATCTGTCTGATATTAGTTTAGTAATTTTGTTTTGGTCTATTACAACAGAAAACAATATATGTTATCAAAATGATTCAAGACATGTACACCATAATATTAGAAACATCTAAACAATCAATAAATATTTACTTACTAATTTCTCATAAGCATAAAATTCAATTTTTTCAGTGATTTGGGTAAAAATTTCAAAAGGAACTGTATTTTGAAAAATGCATCTAATACAAGAATAATAGACAGTATCGTAAATCAAAAATTAATCATAAAAGACCACAGTATGACCTTAAAATGCTACACACAGCTAAAAGTGAATAATGAACAACAGCGGAAATATTTGTTATTCTTTTGATTTATAGTGCTTTTTCTGTTGTTTAGGATACATGGTATGGACAAACCAGATGTGGAGGGGTTATATATAAATCAATGTTTGACTTTTTAAAGAATTTTTTTACAGATTTGGTATCAAAATTTTTATTATATTTTACCTCTGTTGAATTATGACACATATTTTTCTGTTAAAGTGTTACAGAACAAAATAATGATTAAAATTGCTCAGGAAAGAAAATCTTTGTTTTGTGTTGTTTTCTTTACTGTACAATGCACCATTATGTCACCGATATAAAACACACTGTATTTGACTCAATAAGCACTCCCATCCCCATAAGTGCCCCTCACCCTTTTTAGGCCTCAATTTCACTTCCCTTGAATTACTGACAATAGTGTAGACAGAAAATATGAAAACTGTTTATAGGTTTCTTTATTGATTTCTTTTGCAAAATGATTTATTAATGGCGTGCTTGGGGAAATAATTTTATGAAAGGTTAGTCCAAACTTGGTTCTATTAAGCGCCCCCTAATTTGTTTCAATTTTTAAGCGCCATTGGCTCTTATTGGGTCGAGTATGGTAGTATTAATCAAAATCTTGTTGGAGCCAATTAGTATTTTCAAATAACACTTGTACAATAGCTTCAAATTCACAGATCAAACGTTTTTCAAACCAATACAAACTGCCTTGTTTATAGTTTGAAACAAATAAAAAAAAAATTGTTGAGAGACAATGATTTAAAATGAAGACTGATGAAATTCAATCTATCATTCCCCAGTAGTTCCAGTTTATCATCAGGACCAAGAAAAAATTCTTTCAACAGGTGCAAAACTTGAAATGTTGCTTAATCTCCTGGGGCTATTTGTAAATATTATGGACAAAAAGAATAGAATCTTCAGGTCATATTTATTTAGTTAGCCTCTTACAGAGAGGAAGCTTTATAATTATCGAATCATTCTGGTTTCTATGCCAGTTCAAATTTTGACATTAAAATTTTCCTTTCATTGTTTTCCTTAACAACTTGCATTTCTTTCTTTCTGGATTGGTAATTTATGATATACCCACTTGTATATAAAATCCAGTTTCGAGCCACATCAGTTTAGTTTTCTATTAAAGATGCTCAGATATGTATGTGTACAATGCCGCAGACAGAACATAAATTATAATCATCATTTGACCAAGAATTTGTGTTAAATCGCGTATATATATATGTCTAATTAACACAAAAAATAATATGAAATAATTCATTTTGCTTTTGGTGCTTTTAGTACTTGATTCAATATAGGACATAGTGCCATGGAATTTTTTCAGGATGCAATTATTTATTTTCAATAATATTTTCGTCTTGAAGTAAAATTAGAAGCTCAAACTTTTCAATGGTGGTAATGGTGTAAAGTAAGTAACTTTTGTAACTGAAGAAAAATACTAATTCGTCTGCTCCTGTTTTTCATAAAGAAAAAATTACCATTCGTCGGTGATGGAGCATCTTTAAATATAATAACTGATAATATCATCTCTAGAATGTTCTACACAGGTTCCTAACTGACATATTGTTACCTCTGTTGGTTACAATGGTATTTTAGAACAGACACAATCTCAGATTTGATTTCTTTTTATTGGAATGTATTTATTCTCAAATCACAGAATTTATGCTTGGATAACATGTGTAATAACAATTAACTGATTGAACAATTAACAAACAAAGTCAGATTCTCTTGTCATACTTTCAAATTTCACCTCACATATTTGGATTCATACAACAATTATTGATATGACGATAACAAAATGTTCAAAATTAAAAGCACCATTTCTGACTAGATTGTCAAATGCACATAAAATTTAAGACATAATTCAATCACTTGGATTTCCATATAAATATATCAACATTCCTTCCCCAGTCACAAACAAATCACACAGATCGAATGACTCTTGACATGTAATATGTAAATAGAATCTAACTCAGTGTTTTCATACAGTTTAGGCCAACAAAAATAATATGTCTGTTTATGGTTTCCCAACGGACCCTAATTTTTTACTCTCGACCCTATTTTTTTTGCACTTTTTTACTTTCTACTAAAAAAAAAAAAAAATCCTACCGACTCTTTTTTTTTGCCATTGTTACCCTAAACAAACATATTTTTTTGGCCTTACAGAAATGTATATCAGAATAGACAGGTTACTCTTCATGCAGATGTATTTGAAGAAACTGTTTTTTATTGTTGATAAAGGTTTATCACATAATCTGCCCGATATCCAGTGATTTCATCTGTGTAGTATTTTCCATATGTCACTAACATAATATGGCCTAATAGGATTTTTGTTTTCATCTCAAAGTTTTAATATTTGCTCGCCAAGACTCGTAAAAATAAAAAACTTCTTATACTTGTTTCATAACATCTCTTATGAAATGAACACTCATTTAAGATGTTATATATAAAGAAACTCCCTATTTTTTTTGGGGGGGTGGGGGATAGACTTCACTGATTACCGTATTTAACTTAAATTATGTCTTACGAGTCACAAACAAATCACACAGATCGAATGACTCTTGACATGTAATATGTAAATAGAATCTAACTTCAGTGTTTTCATACAGTTTAGGCCAACAAAAATAATATGTCTGTTTATGGTTTCCCAACGGACCCTAATTTTTTACTCTCGACCCTATTTTTTTTGCACTTTTTTACTTTCTACTAAAAAAAAAAAAAAATCCTACCGACTCTTTTTTTTTGCCATTGTTACCCTAAACAAACATATTTTTTTTGGCCTTACAGAAATGTATATCAGAATAGACAGGTTACTCTTCATGCAGATGTATTTGAAGAAACTGTTTTTTATTGTTGATAAAGGTTTATCACATAATCTGCCCGATATCCAGTGATTTCATCTGTGTAGTATTTTCCATATGTCACTAACATAATATGGCCTAATAGGATTTTTGTTTTCATCTCAAAGTTTTAATTTTTGCTCGCCAAGACTCGTAAAAATAAAAAACTTCTTATACTTGTTTCATAACATCTCTTATGAAATGAACACTCATTTAAGATGTTATATATAAAGAGACTCCCTATTTTTTGGGGGTGGGGTGGGGGATAGACTTCACTGATTACCGTATTTAACTTAAATTATGTCTTACGAATCACTTTATCACAGCTTGCTCCCGGTAAATACTTTATAATCATTATACAGGTAAAGGGTCTTTCGATTGACTGTCACATTCTCTATCTTGTGTATACACTCGTACAGTGTGTAATACAGAGAGGGCCAGCGTTTGTCTGCGTCTGCCCCGGCTCGAGACGTAGGATCTAGGTGGTTGGTGGCGTAGGCGAGCCCCACCTTGTAGTGAGAGTCGGCGAGCCCCATCTGACCTCCATACCCACCGTGTCCAAACATCATCATCCTCTACAAAATGTACCAACAATTAGGGATTTTGTAAACATTTAATACAAATGCATTAAATTTTATTACCATCAAATCTTAAAATTATACACTCCAAGTCAGTTGGACAATATAGTATCAATTTATACCACTCTACAACAAAGAAAATATCATGGTTTTTATGACGAAATAGTCTTTATACATGTATAAATAAGACAATTTGTGTTTAAATTAGGCATTCAGGATAAAAAAAAGAAGTCCTGTTATGCAGGTGGTCTTTATATAGAGGTGTCTGTATGACAGGTCTTCATAGCTGCATGTATTTTAGAAAAGATTTACGGTACAAGAATATATAATAAAAAGTGTTGTCATGTCCAACAAAACACTTTCAAGTGAACAAGGTGTTCTACCTATCTGAGTTCAAGTTAACAAGTTTCAACTGTATAATAAAGTTACACACAGTCTTCCGTCCATCTTTTTAACACCCACCAGGTCGCCTTCTTCAACCATAATAACAGTACAATTACTTTTTACATATCACATTCATTTCATATATATCAGTCATATCCATCAAAACCTTTGTTCTATAACCCCTATATGTGACCTCATTGCACTCTATGGCCTTGATAGAAAATGATTCCTCCATGCAGGAAAACCAAATATTATCAGATTCACAGCTCTAGTTTGTAAGATATTGGTAACTTACCTTTCCATCTTCATAGACAGGAAACAACATGGTACCCAGGCTCCACATGCCATCCATACTAAAGGAGAGGTCAAATCCTCCGACCTTCATCTCCTGTATCCTCTGTATACTCTCCTGGGACAACATCCTCTTACCTTTGTACACACCACCGTTACCAAGGATACCGTGGAATTTAGCCACAGATTCCGCTGTCCCGTGACCACACACAGACCCCACAGGGAGGCACCGAATGTCAGGGTCATTCATTCGTCTCACCTGTATCATATAGGTTAAAGGTCATAGGTCAAATGGATGAGGGCAAGGACAAAATTTCAAAATTAGTTGGGTGAACCAGAAACATAAAAATAAATTTTAAGCAGTCATTGAAAATCAAATAGTTGAAAGTAATAATGATGAGCATTCTGTTGCTCAATAAGGAGAACAAGGCACAAAGTTTTGGTTAAATGGAAATAAGTCAATTTGGAAACATATTACTTTAAGTAAAAGTTGTTTTTTGTTATAAGTTATAAGTAAGAATGTATAGTATAAAGAATTACAATTCATAACTGAAAACATTTACATCCATTAATCTTTTCTGTAAACAACGTTGATGGATAAAACTATATCAACATGAGGCGATACTTTTACTTACAGTGCGGAAGTCAGTTGGGTTGTCAGATGTCTTATTCAATATCTCAATATCGCCTTTAAAATTTGCGAGGTAGTCAGCAACATCAAACTTCTTCATCATCACCACTCGTGGTGCTCGGTAGAACAAAGATTTTGGTAGTCCAATATAAAATTCTAAATCTGTAATGTGTGTGCAAATATGAAGTTATTTGTTATATCTGATTCAATGGGAAATGCTGAATATACATCTTCATATGGCATGAATTTGAAGATGCCAATGTCACATTAATACAAATCAGTTTTCATATAATAAAATCTCTTAAGCTGCTTAGGTCATTCTACTCACACTTGATGATTTTTCTAGGTAACTCGCATCCTCAATACTCAAGGGGTTAATATCACTGACATTATATCCACCCCTGGATTATCTCATAGTAAAATTGGAGTCAATAGAAGACACAGGTAATTTGACCCTTTCATGTGTACATCAAAAGAATTGTAGAATGGTAAAATGTAGTTGATTGTGTTGCTTTGATGTTGGGTGTCAATCTCTCTGTAATCTTCAAAGGAAGTCTCTGCAGGCCTATGATTGGTCGGTTTTCATCCTGAACAGCCTACAGTTTTACAATGAGATAGTCTAGGGGTGGATATAACATCAGTGATAGTACCCCTGGAGTACGGAGGATGGGTTACAGGAAAAACAGAAACTCACCAAACGGATCAGCGATTTCCTCCTTGAAGTAAAGTCCGAGACTTCTTTGTTTAGGGTCCACACGTCTTACAATCTGGTCCAGGTAGAGAGCGAAGGTGATGGGATGGTAACCATGGTTAGTACCTAGTCAACAAATACAATATCATTGTAACAACAAATACAATGTCATTGTTACAACAAATACAATATCATTGTAACAACAAATACAATGTCATTGTTACAACAAATACAATATCATTGTTACATCAAATACAATATCATTGTTACATCAAATACAATGTCATTGTTACATCAAATACAATATCATTGTTACATCAAATACAATGTCATTGTTACATCAAATACAATATCATTGTTACATCAAATACAATGTCATTGTTACATCAAATACAATGTCATTGTTACATCAAATACAATGTCATTGTTACATCAAATACAATGCATTGTTACATAAATACAATGTCAAATACAATATCATTGTTACATCAAATACAATATCATTGTTACATCAAATACAATACAATATCATTGTTACATCAAATACAATATCATTGTTACATCAAATACAATATCATTGTTACATCAAATACAATATCATTGTTACATCAAATACAATATCATGTTACATCAAATACAATATCATTGTTACATCAAATACAATATCATTGTTACATCAAATACAATATCATTGTTACATCAAATACAATCATTGTCATTTAACATCAAATACATCAAATACAATGTCATTGTTACATCAAATACAATGTCATTGTTACATCAAATACAATGTCATTGTTACATCAAATACAATATCATTGTTACATCAAATACAATGTCATTGTTACATCAAATACAATGTCATTGTTACATCAAATACAATGTCATTGTTACATCAAATACAATGTCATTGTTACATCAAATACAATATCATTGTTACATCAAATACAATGTCATTGTTACATCAAATACAATATCATTGTTACATCAAATACAATATCATTGTTACATCAAATACAATATCATTGTTACATCAAATACAATATCATTGTTACATCAAATACAATATCATTGTTACATCAAATACAATGTCATTGTTACATCAAATACAATGTCATTGTTACATCAAATACAATGTCATTGTTACATCAAATACAATATCATTGTTACATCAAATACAATATCATTGTTACATCAAATACAATATCATTGTTACATCAAATACAATGTCATTGTTACATCAAATACAATGTCATTGTTACATCAAATACAATATCATTGTTACATCAAATACAATATCATTGTTACATCAAATACAATATCATTGTTACATCAAACAATTCATTGTTACATCAAATACAATGTCAATGTTACATCAAATACAATATCATTGTTAGATCAAATACAATATCATTGTTACAACAAATACAATGTCATTGTTATATCAAATACAATATCATTGTTAGATCAAATACAATATCATTGTTACAACAAATACAATATCATTATTACATCAAATACAATGTCAATGTTACATCAAATACAATATCATTGTTACATCAAATACAATGTCATTGTTACATCAAATACAATATCAATGTTACATCAAATACAATATCATTGTTAGATCAAATACAATATCATTGTTACAACAAATACAATGTCATTGTTATATCAAATACAATATCATTGTTAGATCAAATACAATATCATTGTTACAACAAATACAATATCATTATTACATCAAGTACAATATCAATGTTACACCAAATACAATATCATTGTTACATCAAATACAATGTCATTGTTACATCAAATACAATATCATTGTTACATCAAATACAATGTCATTGTTACATCAAATACAATGTCATTGTTACATCAAATACAATGTCATTGTTACATCAAATACAATGTCATTGTTACATCAAATACAATATCATTGTTACATCAAATACAATGTCATTATTACATCAAATACAATATCATTGTTACATCAAATACAATGTCATCGTTACATCAAATACAACATCATCATTTGTTACATCAAATACAATGTCATTATTACATCAAATACAATATCATTATTACATCAAATACAATATCATTATTACATCAAATACAATATCATTGTTACATCAAATACAATGTCATTGTTACAACAAATACATCGTCATTGTTACATCAAATACAATATCATTGTTACATCAAATACAATGTCATTGTTACATCAAATACAATATCATTGTTACATCAAATACAATATCATTGTTACATCAAATACAATGTCATTGTTACATCAAATACAATGTCATTGTTACATCAAATACAATGTCATTGTTACATCAAATACAATATCATTGTTACATCAAATACAATGTCATTGTTACATCAAATACAATGTCATTGTTACATCAAAGGCAATGTCATTGTTACATCAAATACAATATCATTGTTATTTTATACTTTATGACTTATACATAAAGATATGTTAATTAGCGGCATCCTCAAACACAACTATTTTGCAGTTATGTACCTTATAAATATTCCATTATTATTTTGTTTTTAAATTCAACATCTCCCATCTCTTTGGTAATATCAATAGTTTTTAGTCTCCTACCAATAATTCTAATTGGAAGAGAAAATTCTTTTCAGATAGATGTTGTCACAAATTGAGGTACCAGTGTAAGTTATAAAGACAGACATCTTGCAGAGACATGTATACTGTAAATATATACAATACCTGGTTTCCATAGAGGTTTCTGCTTGGCCAGTATTTCACCAAGTCTACTAGGATTATCCTGAATCATGGCCATCTGAAATTTCTCATCACAGGCCGCTACACCCGCCTGTGTACACAAAGAGAAGTTTATCTATAAAAGTATTACATGTTTTGTGTATAAAGAATCTGTGACAATTTTCATCACAGTAAAGGCAGTACATATTTCAAACACATCATGGTGTAATCATTCGTTGGAAAACCAGAGAAAATATTTGGTTATAGCTGATTTCTTGTACAGGGAAAGATGGGAAGAGGCTAACCGATGCTTTCTGCCTCTGTGTTTATTTCTAGGGCAAACAATGAACCAAAAAAGCACCTGGTCTTGTGGGTTTCCTTTAATGTGTGCTAGCGTACCTGATTACTAATAAGCTGCTCCAATGAAACACTTTCTTTTCCGTTTTGAGCAAATTCCGGCCAGTAAGTTTTCACTTTCTCTGCGTAGTTCAATAATCCTCTACAAAGTGAACATTATTCGTATGTTTTAGTTCTAATTAGTTTTAAGTGGGGTGGAAGATGCAAATTTTAATCTCTTTCTCCTTTCAAATCTCTCAACAAATCTAAGTGTAATACTTTTATCATAATCTTAAAATAAAACATTCTTGCAGAAGACTGATATTGAAACTACAAAAAAAAAAAAAAAAACCCACAAAAAAAACCAGTGATTTAAAACACTTCTAGCATTCTACATTGGCATCCTTGATACTACAAAGGTTATTATCAATGACATTATATCCTCCCCTGGGCTATCTTATAGTAAAACTGGAGCCAGCACAGGTAATTTGATAATGGTACACTGTGGTTGATTATGTTGCTTTGAAGTTAAGCTTTACTCTCCCTGTAGTCTTCAAAGGAAGTCTCTGAAGGCCTGCGGTTGGTCAGGTTTTTTTCTCCTGAACTGTCACCAGTTTTACTTTGAGATAGTCCAGGGAGGGTGAATATGATGTCAGTGATAGTAAACCCTGGAGTATCGAGGATTATCATATTTGTACTTACTTGTCGACTAGGTGTGCTATGACAACAGCTGACATAGACTTTGTAGTGGAGTAGAAACAAGGGAGAGAATCCTTTTTCCATAGGACCCCTGACTTTCCGTCAGCTGTTCCTCCCCAAACATTGGCGACCAGTTCCCCTTTGTAGTAGGCAGCAAATGACCCCCCTCTCTCTAGACCTTGTTCTAGGTTATACCTTAAAATATACCACCAATTTTGTACATAATGATAAATTTTTTACATAATGATAAATTACAATACAAAAAATATTTGTTATTCAGGTAACTCCGCCGACACTATAAAATCAGTGCCTACTCAAATCAAAAACTTTTTATCATTTTTGTCCTCAAGCAAACAAATAACAACCTAAATTTTGTTTGATTTTTCACAAAATCTTGAATTTTGGTACAAATTCTGTAAATCTAAGACACCAGTAGTCTCCTGGTCTGCGTTTTTCTGTATTTACGGGGATAGTTTAGACTTAGTCTTTCACTTAGGCCTGCCTCTAGCCAGGCCTAGGATTTCAGACTAACTTTAGGCTGAACATGACTTACGCCCGTAAGTGAAACGGATTTTAGTCGGAAAGCAAGTCTAGTCTCGAAGTTAGCCCCGACTAAGCTTAGCCCCTGACTTAGGCCGCTTAGTGAAACTGACTCCTGGGAATCAAATCCATGGCTTATATAAGGTTGAATAAAGTCTACTTCAGTTTTTCACTGAAATAAACTGGGATGAAGAGAAAAAAATATTTATAAAAAAAATCCCTACCTACCGACCCTTCATTTTTAAAGGGTGTTACTGGAAACAAGAATATTTTTTTTATTTTGCCTTATCATTAAGAGCACACATCATAATATTTTATGCAATTATGTACACGAACCTTTGAATTTACAATCATTATACCAGCTCATCCAATATAGGAGAAGGAATGGGTAAAAAAGGAAAATTCGAGAGGAGGAGGGGGAGGGGTAGGGGTAGGGATTGGAGGAGTTATTAGTATGAATAAACTTTTAAATTGGTTATTTAATCAGTTACATCATTGAAATCTATCCAACATGTACAAGTCATGTGGAAATATACTTACAGTCAAACCTGTCTATAAAGACCACCCAACGGGTGAAGAAAAATGGTCTCTATAGCCAAGTGGTCTTTATACACAGGTCAAATTGTGTTGAAAATGACCATTTGGTGCCCTGATAAAGTGGTCTTATTAAGCAAATCACTAAGGCTGATTTGACTGCACATTTTGGTATGATAAATTGAATTTCATTTGATATAGAATGTAGAACTATATTAAAATTTAATTAGAGGCCCAGAAGGCTATCTTATTCTTCTTCCTTTTTTTCATCGATAACAGTTCCAATTTAACATTGACTTAATTACTGGGTATATCCCTTTAGGAACCATGAATGAATGAAGCCCATTAATTTATCCAAAACTGCATCCTCAATACTCCAGGGTTTACTTTCACTGCTGTTTTATAAAAAAGATGACCAATCACAGGCATGTAAAGATATCTTTTGATGTACATCAAAACAATTGACAATGTGTCTTTGAAGTTTGGCGTCATTTAATTTCTCTGTAATTTTCAAAGGAAATCTCTGCAGGCCTGTGATTGGTCAAATTTGTTTCCTCCTAAAATGCCTTCACTTTTAAAATGAGATAATCCAGGAATGGATCTACCGGTAATGACAGTTTAAGTAACCCCTGAAATATTGAGGATGTCAAAATTAACTGGAGGAGCCTGTTGATGGATACTTACTTAAATGTCTGAAGCACCTTCTCGAACCCTGGTTTGACAAAGCCATCCACATAGATCTTTGTCTTTGCTCTAGACATATCTGTAAATATTGAGTTATGCATCTGTTTAATTTGCATGTTACAAAATAGACATGTACAATCTATATATATATATACATGTATAGGATACCTAGTATTCTTTATCATTATCTAAAATAAACTCACATTTTTTGTGAGAAGTGATATTTTCTATAGAATTCACTGCTATAATTAATTCAATTTTTGTTTGCATTCGATCATTACATTGTGAAGTACATGTATACAAGGATATATGTACAATATTTAGATCTGTTTGTACGAGGGGAGACAACTCTTACTACATTGCTGGGTCAAGTACATTGTATAGTTCTAAGTGAGTTGATACCCCCTAAACCTAAATATAGACTCATTTGCATGTTGGTGGATTCTAAAATACTGACATTTCCAGAAAATATTAAAAAGCATAAGCACTGCATTTTCATAGTAATTAAAATACCAGCTACACATATGAAACAGCTCATTCTGCAATGGGCCGAGTGTGTAACAGTTACACATGTATTAGATCTATATTCAGCTATTGTTGCTACTCCTGTATTGACATTAAGTTGTAGTGAGTAATGAACTACCTTTATATATGGAAATAAATATTACCTGTGAGCAAGTTACAAAACTACTCAAGTCGTGAAAATGTGTCCGACGTTCCACTGGACTTTATCGTGTCAAAATGTGGAACACATTCACAGCTGTGAACAGGTTGTCTCCCCTGCATCACTATCTCGTCGATATCGACTTAATCACAGTTAGCTGCAATATTGTAGCTCAAAAGACTTTTTGATAGAAAATGGTATCGTCTTTAGAGCTACAATTGGTGCCTATTACTGCCAATGGAGCAAAGAAATGATTATGCACACCATTATAAAACGTTTCTTTGCATTTTTATCGTACTTGTTTGATATCGCTTACCTACTAGGTAATAAAACTGAACCACATAAAATATCAAATTCTCACCGAGGCATTATTTTTTTACATAATACATATGAAGGTATTTCTGAAGGGAATTTATACGGCAAGTCCACAAATTGTGAATTTGACGTCTTATGAGCGGTACGGTAAATATTAAGAATAGTAGTTAAGTTTTTTTTTGGATAAAAATAATATGTAAATGTATGTATACGCATTGATAATTGGAAACCCACAAAAAAGTATAGAAAACCATGCCCGAGTGATTTTCGGAGGCAGTGCTCCACTACTACACATAGGGACCAAATCGTACCAGGCCGAAAGGTATAGTCGGGCGGGTACGTATATTCGTTCTAGATCACAGTGGATTCCGCTTATTTGCATATGCGGGTTTCCAGGTGAGCAAATGCAAATAACCAGATTATTCATAATGAATACATCGTTTTTTTTTGTTTTTTTTTTTGCGTTTGGTTGTACTATTTTTATAACAGAGCTGATAACTCATTGCGTTCTCGATACTCCATGGGTTACTATCACTGACGTTATAACCACCCTGGCCTATCTGACAGACTAGTAAAACTGGAGGCATTTCAGGAGGAAAAAACTGAACAATTACAAGCCTGCAGAGACTTCCTTTGAAGATTACATCTAGAGAGCGAGTCGACGCCCAACTTCAACACACTGTCGATGCACAACAATGGATCAAATAACCGGTGTCTTCTGTTGCCTCCAATTATACTACATGAAATAGGAGTGGATATAACGTCAGTGATAGTAAACCCGGGAGTATCTAGGATGGACTCATTGTTATTTATCATAAACAATAGCGTTTATCAGATAAAAAATTAATATTCAAAAGTCAGAATGATCACAGGCGTTCTGCTTCTGGTTTGATAAAGATATAATAGGGTAGGATATTTTATTTTTTCAAAACCAGATGCAGACGCCTGTGAAATGATGGAGATTTTATATTTTAAAAACGGATGTCCAGGCTTTGATTCAGTATCTTCAAACTTAAATCGTTGGACAAAAACGGTTATTGGTCACTAATGTTGCCATATCACTACCTTATAGCACAACAATATTGTAGTGGCCTATAGTATATTTAGATAGATTAGTTGTAGTTCTCATAAGTTAGAACCAGACACTTGAAGACACGTTTCTAAGATTGGGTGCAGTGATTGTAATTCACGTTCCATTCCTTTTAGGTTCCTTTGGTTGGACAACTTTAATGGTGCAGATATATAAGCTTACATTTAATATGCATTCGATTAGAAGGAACCAAGGATTGGACGTCATCTGCGTCCAACCTAGATTTCATTGCATCTACAAACTCCGCTATCCAAGGGTTACGATCAGTACGAGCTGAAGGACCCTGTGATTTTTGTCACAGGCGCTTGCAGATCATATTTATACAGTATATATAAAGTTGTTGTAAAGAGTATATAACGGTATAGGGCTACTGGATATCTGCAAGCCCCTCTGACTTACACAACGGTAAAGGTATTCAGCCCCACCAATCAATGTTGGTAACGTTAACTAGCTTGACCTACGATACTATAAAAGGTATCACTGAAGAAGTCTTATAACAACATTGCAGCTAATTTCCCATCTTCTACCCTTTCTCTCTTGTTACAAACATGCAGGCTTTTACGTGAAATCAATTTCACCGTTTTTATTTCAATGCTCGGATGACCTTACGTGCGTTTTGTACAGCATTTATTTCTTGAAAATATCGGCTGGGACTGGTTTAACGAAGTTAGACAAGGCCTTCCTTAGGTTGTTTTTTTCTTCTGATTTTCGTCCGCATACTGGTAGGAACACAAACAGTTTTAGGAACTTATAAAGTGTGCAACTGCGGAAAGCCATGCTTCCTACCATTCCCAAAAATCTATATTAAGACCCCTCTTTTGATCAAATGCATAAAAGTAACTTAATTATTTTGAAGAAATGCATGCATCAATTAGATCAATGCCGAAAAAGCGCTAGGGAAAATTTGTGGGTTTTTTGCATGTGGATTTGTTCGCCTTGTTAGCTTGTAGGTTTTAGAAAATCAAAAAGACGCAAAATAAATTTAAAAAAAAAAAGGCCAAGAAACTGATAATTATTTGTCAAAAATGGAAATTAAGCGATGTTGCCCATCTCATTAGAATGCCCGAACGTTTACGAAGGAAATGAGACACGGTTTGAGAAGCACGAGTCTTTGACATTGTAATCAATATCAAAAACTTTAGATGATTAAAACGGCTAAAATCATGAAGAGCGAGAAAGTTAGGTTATAGTTCCGGTATGGTTTGTTGCTGTCGTTAATCTATCTAAATGTAGTTAATGATTGGTAATGAAAGGCTTTTCTTAAAGATGCTCCACCGCCGACAGAGCATAAATGACATTCATCATTTGAAAAATAATTGGTAATCAATCGTATATATATGTCTGATTAACACAAAAACTATAATAAAATAATTCATTTTGTCTTTGGTGCATGCGCAATCAGTATTTCATACCATATAGGTTATAGTGACACAGGATTTTTTCGGGATGCAATTAAATCTTCCTTTTCTTTTAACTTAAAGTAAAATTAGAAGCTCAAACTTTTCATTGGTGGTAATGGTGTAAAGTAAGTAACTTTTGTAACTGAAGGAAAAATACTAAATCGTTTGCTCATGTTTTTAATAGTGAAAAAATACCATTTGTCGGCGGTGGAGCATCTTCTGAACGCAGGCACGTAGGTACTATACGTGCCTCTATATACAGTCCATGTCGTCCATACTCATTTATACAAACGACGTCAGAAAGTTTATTTTAATATTTAAGAAGGATTTTCTTATATGTAGGTATTTTTCACCCTTTGACTGTCAAATGCTGAACCTGCCGCACTGGTAAAATAAATGCGTTCTAAACAGTCACGTGCTCGCCCACGTCTTCAAGCATTTGACACAATACAAAATACATACGATTTGTTATTGGAGACCAACGAATGATCTATGTATTCAATCCTAAAGAAACCTAAATCAGACACTATATATCATTCGGTTTATCAATATATCAACATTACACAAGAACGACAGAAAAAAACATTACTTGTATCATCTGTTTCAAACAACATATACCAACATCCTTAGAAACAAGAGGAACAACCACCAAAGAGCGGAGAGAATACGGAAAGCTAGTTAATAGAGGGGAAAAAAGAGGGTTAGGTTCATAGCAAAACCCGTACAAACTTACCAAATCAACACGGGAAGGATCCATAAGTCAGGGTCACTGAAAAGTTGTAGAGAAGAGGTACAGATACAGCTATCAGAAACACACGGAGACGAGCAGCAGGGGAGACCATTATAAGTGCGGCTAGAAAGTGAAGAAGTACACACTGGCTGGAAGGGGTCGGCATCTAAGTCAGTCAACGAAGCAAAAAGCCGATTGCGACACACAACTATCGTGGGAACATCTGCAGTAGGGAAGCAGGACCTAGGGACATCTATAACACTCTCTGGAAAAAGAATGCTGATGTCACAGAGAGGCGAACGTTGGTACAGAAAGAGATATAAAAATAGTTGGGAAAAAAAAGAAGACATACGACCAAAGTAGTGGTCTATGGTCATTGCATCCACCGTAATTCCATTATTTAACAATGTCTTCATTACGTAAAAATATCTATGTAGGGGTAATGCTAAATGTAGTTAATGACTGACAATATGTGCACATCAGCAGGTGAGAGGATGTTTTTTTCTATGTAGGTATTTTTCACCTTTTGACTCCAATGTATTTACGATTTCAAATGGAAACCAACGGATTATGTAGCGGTTTGCTAAATGTTGTTAATGATTGATAATATGATTAGCGTGTACTTCAGCAGGTGAAAGAATGTTTCTTAGACATGTGGATATTTTTTTTTATTCCAATAGGCATGTCAATGAACAGCAAAACAGTAACATAGTGAATCTTGATTACTTTTTATCCATTTCTTATGGTACAATTTTACCTAATCTAATCCTTCAATACTGCATTACCATAATGCATGCGTCTCACAATGCCAAATGGTAGATTTTGAAAGGAAGCAGACGATACATTAAAATTGTTCTGGGATTGGTAATACATATTGTATGGTTATACATATTGTTATGATTGCATTGTGTTGGTTTTTTTCGATGATTGAGAAATCGATATCAACGGGTATTTTTATCTGCTGATATCAGTATACACATACATAAAAATATACATATACCTTTATACATTGGATGGATGGGCGAGTATACTTCCTTTTCAGTCAAGACTCTTTGATTCCAAATAAAGATGATATCTTGCCACATAGACCGACATTATTGTAAAATTAAAGGTAACATGGCACCAGGCAAAAAAAAAAAAACGATAACCACCACAAAATTTCGAACCTTTTACAATGATATAATCTTACCAATGTAACTTAAAGTGAACAGTCGGGCAAGGATGGCTAAAGTCGGTAAAAATGGTGTGAATGTATCCAGTATAATTTCTTATGGAATAGAAAATTAAACTTTCTTGTCAAAATCTGTCTGCGTACGTAGAAATTAATTTAAAGTATGGAAATTCTAAAACGTCCTCTCCAGGCTGACTATGTCCGTGGTTACATTTCCACGCAGCCTCGCTTTCAATGATTTCAACTTTTCTTTATTTCAATGGTCAGAACTGGGAAACGTAAGCAGAACTTGACCGTCGTATTGATATGTGAGAATTTTTGGAAGGCCAATGAACGCATTTAGACTGGTTTTCTTTGCCCGACTATTCACTTTAATATAACATACATAATCAATGTTAGTCATTGCCCATAAATCTACAGCGTATATTTGTAATAAAAGGGCTAGAAAAGCACATAAATAATATCATTAATTGAGTCGCTAGGCTTTTTGTTTTTCTTCATCTCGTCTGCAATGAGGGCCATTAATTTAAATTGACTTAAAATATTTAACAGGCATAATATAAAATTCTGTCATTTCTTTCGGAATTGCTACGATATTTTTTTATTTCTTCAAAATTTGTAACCTTCACCAAATTGTTCTCATGGAGAACACCCCACAATGTGTCAAAGACCTTTAGGCCAAAAACATTGACGTATTATTTGTCAATATGAAATGGAAATTAAGCGATGTTGTAATGGCCTACCTCATTAAAATCCCTGAACGTTTAAGAAGGAAATGAGACACGGTTTGAGAAACACGAGTATTTGACATTGTAATCAATACCAACAACTTTAGATGATTGAAAGGGCTAAAGTCATGAAAATATGAGAAAGAAAAAGCTGGAGAAGATCTAGAAACAGAAATTTAACTCAAAAGGAAAGTAATCATACAAATGGTCTGTCCCTAGGATGCTACAGGGAACATGTTCACTTGGTCTCTTCATGCTTCAGTGAGGTCCAACACCAGAACAGTAATGACTAGAGGTTAATACCGATATTTCTTAAATAACCAATCTTAAACGTGCATGTGATGTAGTTGATTTAGTAATTTAAATTTTCGCTGTTGTTAATTTATGCTGCCCATGCCACAACGACGAATAAAATACGTCTTACGCAGTCCCAAAACACGCACCTCGCACTTCACACACGCTACACACTGCATACATGGGAGGCCGTCCTTACATGGCCCTGGCTGGACGTTAAAATCAAACAAACAAACAAACAAACGCAGTCCCGTTATGAAAACGAAATGTACATCTAGGAAGGAGTAAATAGCTCGCTCACCACAACCACTCGAAACAGCACATCACACTCTATAGTGTGCAACATTTATGAAATTATTTGGGATTTGAATTAGAGATCAACTGATTCCCCGACTAACCACATGCTGTCGATTTTGTCTATTTTAAGAAATTGTAACTGAATATGTAACATTAGGGTAATCAATGAACTTCACCTCATTAAATGTGGAAAATCATAGTTTTTGTTCAGTTGATTTTTGTGGTGTCACGGTTTCCAATATATGCCTTTGTTACGTTTCACTAATCCTTCAACAAATGTGACTGTGCATGAATGAGTTTTTATATTGAATTTCGTTTTCTTGTTGGAAACTAAACCTAATTGATATGTTTTGACAGATTTGTAATCATCAAATATTCAAATCAGCATAATACACTTGCTAAATTGACACCTTTTCATCAAAAAACAGACGTATTAGTTGTTGATATAAAATGGAAATGGATAAATCCTGTAATTCCTCACTTAAATGGAACACTGAACTCTTCCAAGGGAAACGCGACACGCACGGTATTTAAAACACGAAAGTTTGTAGTGAGAGTCGGCGAGCCCCTTCTGACCTCCATAAACCCACCGTGTCCTAAACACTCATCATCCTCTACAAAATGTACCATACAATTAGGGATTTTTGTAATCACATTTAATACAAATGCATTAAATTTTATATACCATCTCTACATCTTAAAATTATACACTCCATCGTCAGTTGGTCAATATAGTATCAATTTTATATACTCGATCCCTACAACAAAGAAGGTATCATGGTATTGTATGACGGAATATAGTCTATATTGCATGTATACATGGAGTCTAATTTGTGTTGAAATTAGGCATTCAGGGATAAATAAAGAAGTACTGTTATGCAGGTGGTCTTTATATAGAGGCTGTACTGTATGACAGGTCTTCATAAGCTGCATGATATTTAGATAAAGATTTACGGTACAAAGAATATAGAACTAAAAAAGTGTTGTTCATGTCCAACAAAACAACTTTCAAGTAAACTCAGGATCTTCTACCTATCTGAGTTCAAGTTAACAAGTTTCAACTGTATATTAAAGTTACAAACAGTCTTAACTTTTCAATCTCATAGTATAGGCATATATGACATTTCAGAACTTTAAAACAAACAGAGCTTTTCTTAGTTCTACAGTGATATACATATTGTTTAAAAAGTCGTAGCATCATGTCAATCATATTGTTATGGCAACCATGTAAGCCAAGCAGTATTGATAATGGAGATACACTAACATTAAATGTAGTCTTTTCCTCATCAACCATAACTTTAATCAGTTTGGAAATCACTGATCTGAGCCAATGGTTATTGAGAAGAAAAATGTAACAGTATAATTACTTTTTACATACACATTCATTTCAGATATATCAGTCACATCCATCAAAACCTTTTTTCTATAACCCCTATATGTGACCTCACCGCACTCTATGGCCTTGATAGAAAATGATTCCTCCATGCAGGAAAACCAAATAATATTATCAAATTCACAGCTCTAGTTTTTAAGATATTGGTAGCTTACCTTTTCATCTTCATAGACGGGAAACAACATGGTCCCCAGGCTCCACATGCCATCCATACTAAAGGAGAGGTCAAATCCTCCGACCTTCATCTCCTGTATCCTCTGTATACTCTCCTGGGACAACATCCTCTTACCTTTGTACACACCACCGTTACCAAGGATACCGTGGAATTTAGCCACAGATTCCGCTGTCCCGTGACCACACACAGACCCCACAGGGAGGCACCGAATGTCAGGGTCATTCATTCGTCTCACCTGTATCATATAGGTTAAAGGTCATTGGTCAAAAGGCTGAGGGCAAGGACAAAATTTCAAAATTAGTTGGGTGAACCAGAAACATAAAAATAAATTTTTAAGCAGTCATTGAAATATCAAATAGTTGAAAGTAATAATTATGAGAATTCTGTTGCTCAGTAAGGAGAACAAGGCACAAAGTTTTGGTTAAGTGGAAATAAGTCACTTGGAAACATATACTTTTAGTGAAAGTTGTTTTTTTGTTTTTAAGTTATATAAGTAAGAATGTAAAGTATAAAGAATTACAATTCATAATTCTGAAAACATTTACATCATTAATATTTTCAACGTTGATGGATAAAAACTATATCAACATGAGGCGATACTTTTACTTACAGTGCGGAAGTCGGTTGGGTTGTCAGATGTCTTATTCAATATCTCAATATCGCCTTTAAAAAAATTTGCGAGGTAGTCAGCAACATCAAACTTCTTCATATCACCACTCGTGGTGCTCGGTAGAACAAAAGATTTCGGAAGTCCCAATATAAAATTCTAAATCTGTAAATGTGTGTTGCCAAATATGAAGTTATTTGTTATATCTGATTCAATGGGAAATGAAATATCTTTACTATCTCATAGTAAAATTGGAGCTACAGAATATACCACTTTCATGTCTACATCAGTTAGGAATTGTAGGAATGTTAAAATGAATTTGCTTTGATGTAGGTGTCAATCTCTCTGTTAATCTTCAATGTTTTCAATATTGCAATACAGGGGTGGATAATCAGTGATAGTTTCCCCTGCCGAGTACGGAAGGCATTATTACAGGGAATAAAAAACACAGAAACTCACCAAACGGATTTTCAGCTTGAAGTAAAGTAATTAGTGGTTTACAATCTGGTTCTAGTGAGCTAAGGTGATTGGTGATGTTAACCTCTGAGTACTAGTCAACAATACAATAATCATTGGAAACAGCTAATACAATGGTCATTTGATACTCACCTAGTCATGTTACATCACTTAGATATCCGATTTTCTTATTCGTAATTACATCAAATAGACATTGTAACATGCAATGTCTTTGTTACATCAAATACTAGATATCCTTGATTACTCCTGTTACATTCATAATAACAATATCATGGTTACATTACAATGTCATTGTTACAATCAAATTTCAATGGCAGGGTTACATTCAATGGTACATTATAAAATACAAATTCATTGTTTCAACAATTACCACATTGTTACATCAAGTACAAGTGTAATTGTTTACATCATAATACAATGATTGGTTATCACATACAATGTCATTGTAACATCAAATACAATATCATTGTTACATCAAATTTACAATATCAGGAAGGAAAATTACACAGGTTACATTTGATGTGTTACATCAAAATTACACATTGTCAGAACATATGGTTATTATATACAATGTCATTGTGTACATCATGGTTTGTTTACATCAAAATTACAATGTCATTGTTACATCATAATACAATGATTGTTACATTCAAATACATTGTCATTGTTACATCAAATACAATATCATTGTAAACAGTCAAATACATATATCATTCAAATACAAATATCATTGTTATTACAGTACAATGGTCTGGTTTCATCACAGGTATCAATGTGATTGGTCTTTGTAACATAAAATACATTATCATTGTTAAATCAATTTCTATGTCAATGTTAATCACATTAACAATGCCCATTGCCGACATCAAAATCACTATATCATTGTAACCATCAAATACAATGTCATTGTGTAACATCAAATACAATTGTTGTTACATCAAATACAAATTGACTGATACATGCAATATCAATGTTTCACCAAATACAATATCATTGTTACCATCAAATACAATGTTCATTGTTTAAATCAGATATTATTGTTAACATCAGTGATAGTACCCCATAAGTACGGTCATTGTTACCATCAATTACAATGTCATTGTTACATTCAAAACAATGAATCATTGTTTACATCAATTTACATATGTCATTGTTACATCAACTACAATATGTCATTTTACATAAATACAATATCTTGAAATACAATGTCATTGTTACATCACTTCTTTACAATCTCATTGTTACATCCAATCAAATACAATACATTGTTACATCAAATACATTGTCATTATAAATACACTTTGTTACATTCTAAATACAATGTCATTGTCATCAGGTTTCATTATTACATGCTTCATTGTTACATTCAGATTCTATTTTCAGTGGTAATACCATGTCATTGTTAGTACTAATAATCATTGTCATCAAATACAATGTCATTCAATTTCTTTTCATGGTTTAATATGTCATTGTACATTCAATATCAATATCACAATGTCATTGTTACATTCAAAATACATTCAATTATTTGATCATTGTTACATAAATAACACAATACAATACATATATTCATTATCATAATACGCGATCATTGTTTAACACATAATATCATTGATTACTTAAATTACATCAAATATATCATTGTTACATCAAATAATACAATACATCCAAATACAATGTCATTGTTCACATCATTTGGGTAAATACAATATCATTGTTTATTCATTATTACTTTCATGTTACTTCATACATAAATCATGTTACATCATATGTTTTGTTAACATCAAATACGGCATCCAAATCAAACATTGTAGTGATCAGACAAATTCTTTTCATATTTGCAGTTTGTTTTGCTTACATCATATACAATGTCAAGTGTATACTAGATTCAGTGTTACATCAATATTCAAATGTATCATAATACAATATCATTGTTACATTTAAATTTCTATTGATTGTTACATCATTACATGTCTTTGTTACATCAAATCAATAATAGTTACACAAATACAATAGTTACATCCAATACCATTGTGACATTCAAATACAATTCATTGATTGTTTCACTTGTACATCAAATTATGTCTTGAATTCTTTACAATCAGTTTCAGCAAATACAATGTCATTGTTACAAAATACGAAACAACAAGGTACAACAGTATAAAGTTAGATAAAGTTTGTACATATTGTTACATTATCATTGTTACAGACAACAAAATATAATGTCATGACATGTTTTTACACTGGTTTCAGATAACAATGTATACTAAATAAATACAAAATACAATATCATTGTTTCCAAATAGAGTAATTGTTTCATGCATTGTTACGATCAGTCATTTCATTCAAATACAAGTCCAAATACTATTTTATAGGATTATCATGAAATTTAGCAATGGGATGTACCTTATCTTATTTTTTTGAAATTTCTTTTACATCAAAATCCGACATACACGCCGCCTGTGTACACAAAAAGAGAGAAGTATGTTGTTTATGTATCTCTAAAAGTACTGGTAATTATATACATGGTTTCCATTTTTTCTGTGTATAAAGGTCTAATATCCTGTATCATTGGACATCTGGAAATTTTCATCCACAGTAAAGGCACTGTGTACACAAAAGAGATAGTTTACATATTTCACAAACACATCATCACAGGAATGGCTGTACATATTTCAAAAAAATCATTGATATTGTAAACCAAAAGAAAATATCATTGTGTACATAGCTGATTTCTTGTACAGGGGAAAGATGGGAAGAGGCTAACCGATGCTTTCTGCCTCTGTGTTTATTTCTAGGGCAAACAATGAACCCGCAAAAAAGCACCTGGTCTTGTGGGTTTCCTTTAATGTTGTGCTAAGCGTACCTGATTACTAATAAGCTGCTCCAATGAAACACTTTCTTTTTTTCCATTTGAGCAAATTCGGCCAGTAAGTTTTCACTTTCTCTGCGTAGTTCAATAATCCTCTACAAAGTGAACATTATTCGTATGTTTTAGTTTTCTAATTAGTTTTAAGTGGGATGGATAGATGCAAATTTTAATCTCTTTCTCCTTTCAAAATCTCTCAACAAATCTAAGTGTTATACCATTTATCTTAATCTTAAAATAAAAAATACATTCTTGAAGAAGACTGATATTGAAACTACAAAAAAAAAAAAAAAAACCAAAAAAAAAACCAGTGATTTAAAACATTTCTAGCATTCTACATTGGCATCCTTGATGCTCCAAAGGTTATTATTAATGACATTATATCCACCCCTGGGCTATCTAATAGTAAAACTGGAGCCAGCACAGGTAATTTGATAATGGTACACTGTGGTTGATTATGTTGAAGTTTACTTACTCATCCCTGAAGTTGAAGCGCGGGTCTCCAACTGTCCAGTTTTACTTTGAGATAGTCCAGGGAGGGTGGATATATGTCAGTGATAGTAATCCTTGGAGTATCCGCGAGGATGATCACATTTGTACTTACTTGTCGACTAGGTGTGCTATGACAACAGCTGACATAGACTTTGTGGTGGAGTAGAAACAAGGGAGAGAATCCTTTTTCCACAGGACCCCTGACTTTCCGTCAGCTGTTCCTCCCCAAACATTGGCGACCAGTTCCCCTTTGTAGTAGGCAGCAAATGACCCCCCTCTCTCTAGACCTTGTTCTAGGTTATACCTTAAAATATACCACCAATTTTGTACATAATGATAAATTTTTTACATAATGATAAATTACAATACAAAAAATATTTGTGATTCCGGTAACTCCGCCGACACTATAAAATCAGTGCCTACTCAAATCAAAAACTTTTTATCATTTTTGTCCTCAAGCAAACAAATAACAACCTAAATTTTGTTTGATTTTTCACAAAATCTTGAATTTTGGTACAAATTCTGTAAATCTAAGACACCAGTAGTCTCCTGGTCTGCGTTTTTCTGTATTTACGGGGATAGTTTAGACTTAGTCTTTCACTTAGGCCTGCCTCTAGCCAGGCCTAGGATTTCAGACTAACTTTAGGCTGAACATGACTTACGCCCGTAAGTGAAACGGATTTTAGTCGGAAAGCAAGTCTAGTCTTGAAGTTAGCCCCGACTAAGCTTAGTCCCTGACTTAGGCCGCTTAGTGAAACTGACTCCTGGGAATCAATTCCATGGCTTATATAAGGTTGAATAAAGTCTACTTCAGTTTTTCACTGAAATAAACTATGATGAAGAGAAAAAAATATTTTTAAAAAAAATCCCTACCTACCGACCCTTCATTTTTAAAGGGTGTTACTGGAAACAAGAATATTTTTTTTATTTTGCCTCATCATTAAAAGCACACATCATAATATTTTATGCAATTATGTACACAAACCTTTGAATTTACAATCATTATACCAGTCATCCAATATAGGAGAAGGAATGGGTAAAAAGGAAAATTCGAGAGGAGGAGGGGGAGGGGGGGGGTAGGGGTAGGGATTGGGGGAGTTATTAGTATGAATAAACTTTTAAATTGGTTATTTAATCAGCTACATCATTGAAATCTATCCAACATGTACAAGTCATGTGGAAATATACTTACAGTCAAACCTGTCTATAAAGACCACCCAACGGGTGAAGAAAAATGGTCTCTATAGCCAAGTGGTCTTTATACACAGGTCAAATTGTGTTGAAAATGACCATTTGGTGCCCTGATAAAGTGGTAAAGTAAAGATTTCTTTTGATGTACATCAAAACAATTGACACTGAGTATTTGAAGTTGGGCGTCAGTTGGGCGTCACTTAATTTCTCTCTAATTTTCAAAGGAAACCTATGGGCCTGTGATTGGTCTTTTTTTTCTCCTAAACTGCCTTCACTTTTAAAATGAGATAATCCAAGAATGGATCTAATGACAGTGTAAGTAACCCCTGAAATATTGAGGATGTCAAAACTAACTGGAGGAGCCTGTTGATGGATACTTACTTAAATGTCTGAAGCACCTTCTCAAACCCTGGTTTGACAAAGCCATCCACATAGATCTTCGTCTTTGCTCTAGACATATCTGTAAATATTGAGTTATGCATCTGTTTAATTTGCATGTTACAAAATAGACATGTACAATCTATATATACATGTAGGCCTATATGATACCTAGTATTCTTTATCATTATCTAAAATAAACTCACATTTTTTGTGAGAAGTGATATTTTCTATAGAATTCACTGCTATGATTAATTAAATTTTTGTTTGCATTCGATCATTACATTGTGAAGTACATGTATACAAGGATATATGTACATTATTTAGATCTGTTTGTACGAGGGGAGACAACTCTTACTACATTGCTGGGTCAAGTACATTGTATAGTTCTAAGTGAGTTGATACCCCCTAAACCTAAATATAGACTCATTTGCATGTTGGTGGATTCTAAAATACTGACATTTCCAGAAAATATTAAAAAGCATAAGCACTGCAGTTTCATAGTAATTAAAATACCAGCTACACATTGAAACAGCTCATTCTGCAATGGGCCGAGTGTGTACACATGTATTAGTTCAGCTATTGTAGCTACTCCTGTATTGACATTAAGTTGTAGTGAGTAATGAACTACCTTTATATATGTAAATAAATATTACCTGTGTGCAAATTACAAAACTATTCAAGTCGTGAAAATGTGTCCGACGTTCCACTGGACTTTATCGTGTCAAAATGTGGAACACATTCACAGCTGTGAACAGGTTGTCTCCCCTGCATCACTATCTCGTCGATATCGACTTGATCACAGTTAGCTGCAATATTGTTAGCTCAAAAGACTTTTTGATAGAAAATGGTATCGTCTTTAGAGCTACAATTGGTGCCTATTACTGCCAATGGAGCAAAGAAATGATTATGCACACCATTGTAAAACGTTTCTTTGCATTTTTATCGTACTTGTTTGATATCGCTTACCTACTAGGTAATAAAACTGAACCACATAAAATATCAAATTCTCACCGAGGCATTATTTTTTTACATAATACATATGAAAGTATTTCTGAAGGGAATTTATACGGCAAGTCCACAAATTGTGAATTTGACGTCTTATGAGCGGTACGGTAAATATTAAGAATAGTAGTTAAGTTTTTTTTGGATAAAAATAATATGTAAATGTATGTATACGCATTGATAATTGGAAACCCACAAAAAAGTATAGAAAACCATGCCCGAGTGATTTTCGGAGGCAGTGCTCCACTACGACACATAGGGACCAAATCGTACCAGGCCGAAAGGTATAGTCGGGCGGGTACGTATATTCGTTCTAGATCACAGTGGATTCCGTTTATTTGCATATGCGGGTTTCCAGGTGAACAAATGCAAATAACCAGATTATTCATAATGGCTATATCGGTTTTTTGGGTTTTTTTTTGCGTTTTGTTGTACTATTTTTTATAACAGAGCTGATAAACTCATTGCGTTCTCGATACTCCATGGGTTACTATCACTGACGTTATATCCACCCCTGGCCTATCTCACAGACTACTAAAACTGGAGGCATTTCAGGAGGAAAAAACTGAACAATTACAAGCCTGCAGAGACTTCCTTTGAAGATTACAGAGAGAAGCGAGTCGACGCCCAACTTCAACACACTGTCAACCACAATGTACCGTTATACGATTCTTTTGATGTACAACAAAGGATCAAATAACCGGTGTCTTCTGTTGCCTCCAGTTTTACTTCATGAAATAGGAGTGGATATAACGTCAGTGATAGTAAACCCGGGAGTATCTAGGATAGACTCATTGTTATTTATCATAAACAATAGCGTTTATCAGATAAAAATTAATATCCAAATTTTGAAAAGTCAGAATTATCACAGGCGTTCTGCTTCTGGTTTGATAAAACTAAAATAGGGTAGGATATTTTATTTTTCCAAAACTAGATGCAGACGCATGTTGAATGATGGAGATTGTATATTTTAAAAACGGATGTCCAGGCTTTCATTTAGTATCTTCAAACTTAAATCTTTGGACAAAAACGGTTATTGGTCACTATTGTTGCCGTATCACTACCTTATAGCACAACAATATTGTAGTGGCCTGTAGTATAGATTTAGATAGATTAGTTGTAGTTCTCATAGGTTAGAACAAAAAACCTGTAAACACGTTTCTGTTTAGAATCAACATTGTAATTCATGTTCCATTCCTTTTAGGTTCCTTTGGATTGGACAACTTTAATGGTGCAGATATATACGCTTACATTTAATACGCATTCGATTAGAAGGAACCAAGGATTTAAGCGTCATCTGCGTCCAACCTAGATTTCATAGCATCTACAAACTCCGCTATCCAAGGGTTACGATCAGTACGAGCTGAAGGACCCTGTGATTTTTGTCACAGGCGCTTGCAGATCATATTTATACAGTATATATAAAAGTTGTTGTAAAGAATATATAACGGTATAGGGCTACTGGATATCTGCAAGCCCCTCTGACTTTTGTTACACAACGGTAAAGGTATTCAGCCCCACCAATCAATGTTGGTAACGTTAACTAGCTTGACCTACGATACTTTTAAAGGTATCACTGTAGAAGTCTTTATGACAACATTGCAGCTAATTTCCCATCTTCTACCCTTTCTCTCTTGTTACAAACATGCAGGCTTTTACGTGAAATCAATTTCACCCGTTTTTATTTCAATGCTCGGATGACCTTACGTGCGTTTTGTACAGCAATTATTTCTTGAAAATATCGACTGAGACTGGTTTAACGAGGGTAGACAAGGCCATAGGTTGCTTTTTCTTCAGATTTTCGTCCGCATACTGGTAGGAACACAAGGAGCCGGAACATAAACAGTTTTAGGAAGTTAGTCCGCTAAACCTGCCTATATTATTAGGCTTTTTTTTTCCCCTAATATATATATATATATATATATATATATATTAGGCAAAAAAAAAATAATAATTAAAAAAACCTAAAAATATAGGCAGGTTTAGCGGACTATTAGGAAGTGTGCAACAGGGGAAAGCCATGCTTCCTACCATTCCCAAAAATCTATATCAAGAACCCTCTTTTGATCAAAAGCATTAAAGTAACTTAATTATTTTGAAGAAATGCATGCATCAATTAGACCAATGCCGAAGAAGCATTAGGAAAAATTTGTGGGTTTTTTTTGGGTGTGCATTTGTTCGCCTTGTTAGCTTGTAGGTTTTAGAAAATCAAAAGGACGCAAAATAAATTTAAAAAAAAAAAAAACATAACAAAGGGCTAAGAAACTGATAATCATTGTCAATATAATATGGAAATTAAGCAATGTTGCCCATCTCATTAGAATCACTGAACATTTACGAAGGAAATGAGACACGGTTTTAGAAGCACGAGTCTTTGACATTGTAATCAATATCAAAAACTTTAGATGATTAAAACGGCTAAAATCATGAAGAGCGAGAAAGTTAGGTTATAGTTCCGGTATGGTTTGTTGCTGTCGTTAATCTATCTAAATGTAGTTAATGATTGGTAATGAAAGGCTTTTCTTAAAGATGCTCCACCGCCGACAGAGCATAAATGACATTCATCATTTGAAAAATAATTGGTAATCAATCGTATATATATTTATTAACACAAAAACTATAATAAAAAATAATTCATTTGCCTTTGGTGCAAATCAGTATTTCATACTATAGGTTATAGTGACACAGGATTTTTTCGGGATGCAATTAAATCTTCCTTTTCATTTTTAAAACTTTAAAGTAAAATTAGAAGCTCAACTTTTCATTGGTGGTAATGGTGTAAAGTAAGTAACTTTTGTAACTGAAGGAAAAAATACTAAATCGTTTGAATGTTTTGTAATAGTGAAAAAAATACCATTTGTCGGCGGTGGAGCATCTTCTGAACGCAGGCACATAGGTACTATACGTGCCTCTATATACAGTCCATGTCGTCCATACTCATTTATACAAACGACGTCAGAAAGTTTATTTTAATATTTAAGAAGGATTTTCTTATATGTAGGTATTTTTCACCCTTTGACTGTCAAATGCTGAACCTGCCGCACTGGTAAAATAAATGCGTTCTAAACAGTCACGTGCTCGCCCACGTCTTCAAGCATTTGACACAATACAAAATACATACGATTTCTTATGGAGACCAACGAATGCCCTATGTATTCAATCCTAAAGAAACCTAAATCAAAAAAAAAATATATGCCATTCGGTTTATCAATATATCAATATTACACAAGACCGACAGAAAAAAAACATTACTTGTATCAGCTGTTTCAACAACATATACCAACATCCTAGGAACAACCACCAAAGAACGGAGAGAATACGGAAAGCTAGTTAATAGAGGGGAAAAAGAGGGTTAGGTTCATAGCAAACCCATACAGACTTACCAAATCAACACAGGAAGAATCCATAAGTCAGGGTCACTGAAAAGTTCTAGAGAAGAGGTACAGATACAGCTATCAGAAACACACGGAGACGAACAGCAGGGGAGACCATTAGGTCCACGTGAAAGTATAGAAAAAGTGCCGCATGAACTAGGGTTGTTACGGAAAGGAACCAGGGCCCATGGAATCCCTTATAAGGTCTACAAGAACTGGTCCAAGAGTGTAATCAAAGTTAATGGAGAAAGGAAACCAGATTTTTGTTGGATCAGTACCCGGGAGCCCGGATCGGGGATGTAAATCCACTTATAAGGAATCTAGAAGGACGATATTCTTCTCTGTATGGAAGATGAAACTATATGAATGGTCCAGTATATTGATGCAATCGGACAGAAAGGAGGAATACTGTAGATTTTTTGTTGGAAAAAGGCTGAGGGCTGCTTTGTACCAAAGTATAAGAGCTCACAGTTGGGACGACAAGGTGCGGGGGATCCTATGATAGAAGTACTCACTGGCGGGGCTGGAAGAGGATGTAAAAAGCAGTTTGTCACAACATATCGTTAACATGAAGGGAAGCGCAGAAGGGACGATATTCTTCTGGAAGAAGGAATGCTGATACATGAGAGGCAAGGGTAGAATGACAACATATAGTTATGGAAACCAGTAAGAATTAATGACCATCGTAGTGGCACAGATGGGTAGAAACATCACCCGCATTCCGTAATTTAACAATTATCTTCATACGTAAAAAATATCTAGTGAGGGGTAATGCTAAATGTAGTTAATGACTGACAATATGGTGCACATCAGCAGGTGAGAGGATGTTTTTTGTATGTAAGTATTTTTCACCTTTTGACTCCAATGTATTTACGATTTCAAATGGAGACCAAAACTTATGTAGCGGTTGGTAAATGTTGTTAATGATGATAATATGATTAAGCGTGTACTTCAGCATGTGAAAGATTATGTTTCTTCGTTACATGTGGATATTTTTTATTCCAATGAGCCACAGGGGGCCAACTCAAGGAAAATGAATGTTGTCATTCATTTTTGTATTTGGGTGGATGGACTGATGGAGTATATATGACAGTCATCTGATTTTTTTTCCAAAAATACCAGATTTGAAAAAAATATTAAAAAAAATCGGGATATTTACTATAAAACAGAGAAGGCGGACGACAGTCGCCATATTGGAATTTTTGTACCCTCACCTCGATTAAAGTTATTTTTTTCACATAATAGTATACCTTTTTGTCCTAGGAGTCATAGTCACGCATTCAGTCCTCCCGGATAATCCATAATCACACACATACCATGCAAAAAGCATATAAATGTCTATATAGTCAAACGCAATATTTTAATCCAAAAAATTACCGGCGCTTTCTGACTTGTGACATCCAAAAGCAAACGTCCTAGTAAAGAGCGGACTAGAGTGACTTCCCCTGCATGTGTAATTCACAAATGGGTTTAATCAGAGCATATTCCGATACGTTTGTTTTCGCGGAAAATTTGAATATTAAAACGTATCGGAATACCTCTGGACTAAACCACATTTTGAATGACATTGCAGGGGAAGTCACTCTAATCGCTCTTCAACTAGAACGTTGCTTTCGATGTCACAAGTCAGAAAGCGACCGGTGTAATTTTGGATTAAAATATTGGTTTGACTATATTCGTTTATGTGCTTTTGCATGGTATGTGTGTATTATGGATTATCGGAGGACTGATGCGTGGCTATGACTCTAGGAAAAAAGGTATACTATTGTGAAAAAAAATTAACTTTTATCATGTATGATTGTACATATTGTATGGTTATGAAAAAATTGTTCAAATTGTTCTGGGATTGGTACATATTTTATGATTGTACAGTATTGTTAATGATTATACATATTGTATGGTTATACATATTGTATGATTGCATTGTGTTGGTTTTGTCCATAATTGAGGAATCGATATCAACGGGTATTTTTATCTGCTGATATCAGTATACACATACATAAAAATATACATATACCTTTATACATTGGATGGATGGGCGAGTATACTTCCTTTTCAGTCAAGACTCTTTGATTCCAAATAAAGATGATATCTCGCCACATAGACCGACATTATTGTAAAATTAAAGGTAACATGGCTCCAGGCAAAGAAAAACGATAACCACAAAATTTCCAACCTTTAACAATGACATAATCTGAAAATTCTTCATATAAGATATATTATCCATGTTAGTCATTGCCCATAAATCTACAGCGTATACTTGTATGAAAGGGCTAGAAAAGCACAAAAATGATATCACTAATTGAGTCGCTAGGCTTTTTGTTTTCCTTCATTTCGTCTGCAATGAGGGCCATTAATTTAAATCGACTTAAGATATTTAACAGGCATAATATCAAATTCTGTCATTTCTTTCGGAATTGCAACGATATTTTTTTTCTTCAAAATTTGTAACCTTCACCAAATTGTTCTCATGGAGCACACCCCACAATGTGTCAAAGACCTTTAGGCCAAAAACATTGACGTATTATTTGTCAATATGAAATGGAAATTAAGCAATGTTGTAATGGCCTACCTCATTAGAATCCCTGAACGTTTACGAAGGAAATGAGACACGGTTTGAAAAACACGATTTTTTGACATTGTAATCAATATCAACAACTTTAGATGATTGAAAGGGCTAAAATCATGAAAATTTGAGAAATAAAAAACTGGAGAAGATCTAGAAACAGAAATTTAACTCCAAAGGAAGTTAATCATACAAATGGTCTGTCCCGAGGATGCTACATGGAACATGTTCACTTGGTCTCTTCATGCTACAGTGAGGCCCAACACCAGAACAGTAATGATTAGAGGTTAATACCGATATTTCTTAAATAACCAATCTTAAACGTGCATGTGATGTAGTTGATTTAGTAATTTAAATTTTCGCTGTTGTTAATTTATGCTGCCCATGCCACAACGACAAATAAAATACGTCTTACGCAGTCCCAAAACACGCACCTCGCACTTCACACACGCTACAAACTGCATACATTGGAGGCCGTCCTTACATGGCCCTTGCTGGACGTTGAAATAATCAAACAAACAAACAAACAAACGCAGTCCCGTTATGAAAACGAAAGGTACATCTAGGAAGGAGTAAAAGCTCGCTCACCACAACCACTCGAAACAGCACATCACACTCTATAGTGTGCAACATTTATGAAATTATTTGGGATTTGAATTAGAGATCAACTGATTCCCCGACTAACCACATGCAATTGATGCTGTCGATTTTGTCTATTTTAAGAAATTGTAACTGAATATGTAACATTAGGGTAATCAATGAACTTCACCTCATTAAATGTGGAAAATCATAGTTTTTGTTCAGTTGATTTTTGTGGTGTCACGATTTCCAATATATGCCTTTGTTACGTTTCACTAATCCTTCAACAAATGTGACTGTGCATGAATGCGTTTTTATATTGAATTTCGTTTTCTTGTTGGAAACTAAATCTAATTGATATGTTTTGACAGATTTGTAATCATCAAATATTCAAACCATTATAATACACTTGCTAAATTGACACCTTTTCATCAAAAACAGACGTATTAGTTGTTGATATAAAATGGAAATGGATAAATCCTGTAATTCCTCACTTAAATGGAACACTGAACTCTTCCAAGGGAAACGCGACACGCACGGTATTTAAAACACGAAAGTTTGACGTAATCAGAACATACACTTTTGATAACTGATGTTATATAACGACAGTTTGAAATCTTTGCAGATGAAATGTTCGCCGCCAAATCACCAAAATAAAAAAAAACGCAAAACGTCCCAAAAGTATGGAACATAAATAACTTTTCATATTTTGCAACCGCTTGACACAAAACATCATACTCAATAACACGCTACATATGTCAGAACATCTATGATTTTCAACGGATCGAGGCCACCTAATTCCCGGGGTAAACATGCGCCTTGTCAAGCCACCGATCTAGTTTATGAGTTTTTAGACACTTACAAATGACCGTCAAATCAATACCTCAGTGCAAAATTTATAGCTCAATTTGTATCATCCGTAAAATCAATATCACAAAAAAGTACAGAGATACAACATTTCTTATCAGCGGTTTACCATTGTAGCACGACATCATTAAATAACGTCATATTCATCACGCTTATGAAACTTATTTTATCATACATGTAACAGGTTGGTAAATAAATCCGTTAGTAAATCTAATAAAATCTTTTATCCTACAACCAGCATTGGTATTAACAGTTCACATATGTTTTTGCTGTATTCGGCACTGACGGAAAACATCAGTATTTTTTCACGTGCGCCGATTCCATCGATGGTTGATCCATTGTTTGAAAGTCGGACATACAATGTATTTATGAGACATGCCACTTTTGTCTTTACTTAACCCTAGCCAAAATACATACAACTTTTATGTTAAGACACTGCCCATGTATTCTTTATATATATCTTATATATGGTGTTAAACAGTCCGCAGTTTATGGTAAACCGTACCCTTTTAAAGTTATGACTGGCCATAACTTTCTTCTTTTAGCAAAAGTCGGTACTTGTTATAGTTTCTAAGCTTACTGAATCAAATAATAATACCTCCCTTAGTAAAATTGCTAGTAATGCCCCCTCCCCTGAATTTAAGCAACCTTATGACAAAGATCATTACAGAAGGTATCTTTAGACTGTTTATTTCAAATGTACCTCTTGCCTACTCTCTGTAATTGGTATCAGCTGATTAAACGAGATGTTATGTATACATTGGTGTAATAATTGTGCTTTTGAAAAAAGATATTAGGTATGGGTTTTTTTAGAAATCCGTTACTCTGACCACATGTTGTCTCCAAATGTTATGGATTGGAAAAGTTAATGTTTTATACAACCTTTGAAAGTTGCGGATTTCCGTAACTTTTGCTATCAGGAATGATTAATTGTAAGGTTAAGCTACTCTTTGCTGACCACCTTAACTTTTGGTTTGGAAAAGTTATGGCTTTACATTACTAAGTTGGATTCATTACTTTTTAGATTTCATTAGCTGTGGATTTCCGTAACTTTTGGTTTGGAAAAGTTTAACTTTTATAAGTTGTGGATTTCCATAACTTTTGGTTTGGAAAAGTTTAACTTTTGTAAGTTATGGATTTCCATAACTTTTGGTTTGGAAAACTTACGGTTCTATAAAACTTACGGTTCTATATAACTTTTGGAAGTTATGAATTTTTATATCTTTTGGAATCAGGAATCATTAATTGTAATGTTCTTGCTACACAGATAAATGTTTATTTTAAGCCACTCCATGCTGGTCACAGATTACTCATATATAACTGTGAGGTGTGTAGGTCATTGCATGAATAACATATCAATAGCTTAAACAAAGATATGATGGCCATCCTCGCTGGTAATAGGTTTTTGTGTTAAAAGACGTCTAGATGATGTTGCATATTTCTGTTTCGTAGGTTAGGAATTACTTGAAACAATGGAACTTAACAAAGAAAGGTTGGGTAACGTATGCAGGATTTGTGGAGAAACTGCTGTTAAACCTGTACCAAAAAAAGTGATTCATATCTGATATTAAAGCCATATATAGGATTGATCTTGAAGCTGACAATGATTCCCAACACCCTCCAAATATATGCGGGGCTCATGAATCTGTGTTTTACCGATACCGCGCATCAACAAGCAGGAATGAATCAATTTCAACATCAATGGAAATTACAGAATTTATGCAACATACGCAAAATGACTGTCCATATTGTCAACCTGATTCCAATATCACACATACTCAGCCAAAGCCCCGAAAAGGAAAATTCCAACCGCTTGGGAGGGGGAAAGAGGAACATTTATCACTTTACCAACTTTATCAACTTGTGAAAATACACAAAGAAAAAAGGATGCGGATCCACTAATAGAAACCATTGAAAACCTGTCAGAAGATGAGCTGGACTCGGTGATACGGCGACGCACGAAACAGAAGAAAAGTCATATCACGGGGACATTAATGAAAGGTGAACTTACTAACATTTAGAAACATATTGAAATCTATCAAAAGAAATTTGGAAAAAATCAGTTACATATTTGAATATCTCAAAGTGCTTTAAAGAACAAAATGAGACACTTATTTCATATTATTTGCACTAATTCAGAATCATCAATATGAGATTAAAGAAAACATTTCGGCATAAGATGTTTGTATCTTGTAGAATTTTCAATAAAATGATTGTTACAAGAGAGCGTTATTAATAATGTAATACGTTCTTGTCTAGATTGTTGAAAAAAATAAACGCAGCTTTATCAATGAACTGATGACAAAACACTTCTGTTTGTCATTCCTTTTGATTTTGTTGTTGATTTAAGATCATTGTTAGCGGAATTAGTATAATGGCGAGTGGAAACAGATATTTGACCATGTCATTACGCATATATTGTAAAAAAATCCTTTAAAAAACATTGAACTTTGTTTTTTTCTTTATTTCACAGGAAAATTACACCTCTAATCAATGGAAATGATCTTTGGATACATTCACTAGGATATCTGATTTGTAAACAATAACGAGGCCAAACCTGGTTCGGCTTTTCAAATACTACCTTTGGCCACATAGACTTCCGCTGAAGTGTCCCTGAACAACGAAACACCTTACCCATAATCCTAGTGGTACTTCTTCACTAGGAATCATGAATAGGGCCTCTAGGCTACAGCAGTTGACCTTGCAATCGATGCAAACTCCGAATGATGGAAAACAGAATGTCATCAAAGTTTTTATGTCTGAATAACCGAATTTAATAATAAAAAGGGGTGAGATTTGAGCAAATATTTAACTCAAAAATGAGAGAAATTAGAGAAGATGACAGCGATAACTCTTACAGACCTGGACTGCAAGATAGTGCATATATGGATCATTACAAAAGGAGGGACGGTGACTGGCAGTGATGGTAGACGTATACATCGACCTTTTAAACTTTTCGATCATTTACATATAAAATCAATGAAATAAAAATCACGAAACGCTCTCCTTGTACGGACTATAACGAAGACATAAATCCCTCGCCCACGTTGTTCCATTGTTTGAAACAACCCAGATCATGTTCAGTGGGCATACAGTATACATCAAAATATCAGTGATTTGAAATGGATACCAGCTAAATCTAATGGTAACCACGAGCGCTGTCATACTAACGATTTAGTTTATTAGTTTAAAGCAATTCAAAACCTGACAGTGGCAGCAATAATTCAGAGAAGAAACTGCAGCGTAATTAAATCATGCGTACTATCAGTACCATATAGCACCATGCAGAACATTTCCGTTTTGATCAGATGCTGATGTGAAAAGCATCTTATTCTAATGTATAACAGGGATGGTACAAGTTCACGGAATGATCATGCAATCAGTTTAACCACCCCAATGGTAATAAATATAACGGCGATCTGTTAGATACTGATGATATTGACATTTTGACATTCGAGGAATTGTAAACCTTTAAAATGTTATATTTACCTCGGCCGTCGGCCTCGGGGAATATCACCTTTCTCAGGTTTAACAATTCCTCGTATTAACCTACAAAAAGTAAATATTTGTGTAAT